>NC_081419.1:78038403-78668403 GCF_949786415.1 Peromyscus eremicus
TAAGAAAAAAAAAACAAAAACAAAAACCTTCTATCAACAGCCGACCTGGGACTGAGAGGTATACCCTCAGAATACATTACCATAGAGGAGGCCCTGCCTTCTATCCCCAGTGGGGGAGGGGAAGTGAAGAATAGAAAGAACAGACAGGAAAGAGAAAAAATGAAAAATAGAAAGAGAGAGAGAGAGAAGAAACTTGACCTGCTATTTCCTTTAACGTGTAGAGACTCTGAGCTGGTTGGAGAAAAAAGACAAGTTGTATTGTATAGGGAAGATAAGCACATGAGGATGATATCAGAAAGTTGAGAGAAAAGATGGGGGAGGGGTGATTCGCTTAAGAAGTGTGGTCCATGTTCTCGATTTGTGAAGTCCTTACATGAAGAGGATAGTAAAAATATTCAAGATCAAGTTAACTCTGACCTGGAGGTGGCGTCTGACTTATTTAAAGCTGAGTGCAATATCCATACATCTTTTTCTCCTGGAATTCAAGTAAGGCATGTCTACACCCCCTCTACAACAAAACATTTCCCACCCATAAAACAGTCAAATACCCTCACCAACAAGCACAGGGAAAATGAAGTCTCTACCACACCTCTGTTAGCAAATTCCTTGTCTGGTCACCAGTTGGCAGCTCAGGGAGAAATGTTCTACTTGGCTACTCGTATTGAAAAAGAAAATGTTATCAATCACACGGATGAAGAAGGATTTACTCCCCTGATGTGGGCTGTGGCACACGGACAAATGGCTGTGGTACAGTTCCTACTTCAGAATGGTGCAGATCCCCAGCTTTTAGGAAAAGGGCGAGAAAGGGCCCCGTCATTGACCTGTAGTAAAGGCTACACGGATATTGTCAAAATGCTGCTTGACTGTGGAGTTGGTGTAAATGAGTATGACTGGAATGGAGGGACACCTTTGCTTTATGTGGTCCATGGGAATCATGTGAAGTGTGTAAAGATGCTGTTAGAAAATGGAGCTGACCCAACAACTGAAAGAGACTCTGGACACAACTCTATGGATTCAGCTGTAGCTTTGGGCTACAGAAGTGTTCAACAGATCATCGAGTCACATCTGCTGAAGCTACTTCAAAACATCAAGGAGTGACGCAGCGCTGAGAAAATGCCATTTGCCCTTCTCTCTCTCCTTGGTCCTTATAAATGATAGTTTTGTTTACATGTAAATGTTTACCTCAGTTGCAATATTTGCTGGTTTTTAGTGAGTTTTAATAATTATTCCTCTGGATAATTCACTGGTTTATAATGAAATTAATCCTGATTTTTTTTAAATAAATGTGTTTTACTATATATTTGAAGTTATAAATTAATGTTTTATGGCATGTACACTTTCATGGTACAGGTGGTTATGTGTCTTTGTAGCAATTTGACACTTTGAGAAATTCTGCCTTGTTTGTCTTCATTCTTGTATTAACTCTTTGACTTTTCACAGGCCTCACTGTAAGTCGGCGGGGGTGGGGTGGGGGAAATAATGTTCTTGCTGAATTCAAAAGTACACAGTGTGATGGTTTACAAAATCATGTTTAAATAAAATACTCTTTCTGTCAAAAAAAAAAAGAAGAAGAAGAAGAAGTGTGGTCAATCCTTTAGTGAAGGCAGCCTGGGGAGAATGGGAAGGCTCTGCCCAGCTCCTCCATTTCATCTGTCTTTGTATTGGCTTTGCATCTCTCTGTGCCTTCCCGACTTTTGTGTTTCTAATGGCAGATACCAATCGCTCCCGGGAGAGCTCAAGGCTGGAGGTTGGGCAGACCTGGAAAAGGAAGGCTGATGGCAGCTATGAAGAAGAAGCAAGCCGACCAATCTTCAGAATCCACAATAGGAAAAACAATTAGATTGAATGAATGACCCTGACCTCTAGATGTGATCAGCCATGTCCAGGGGGAAAGCAGGCCTTTTCTAAGGACTTGCCACCTGCATGTCTAGTTTCCAGAGTACTCTGTGCCTTCCAAGGCTGAGTGGCCATTTTAGGGATAGCCAAATGCATAAAGCACAAACATTCAATAACTTTCCCCCTTTATTTTTTTCATTCAAACGAAAATTGCTTTATTGAGATAAGCTCCATGTAAAAAGAAAAATACATTCTTACAATGTGGAAGCATTGCTTCAAAATGCATTTTTAAAGATAATTTAACAATGGGCATCACAAGCCAGGCATGATGGTACACATCTGCAATCCCAGCACTCAGTGGGTAGAGACAGGAGGATCAGAAGTTTAAGATCATTTCTACCTGCATATCAAGTTTAAGGCTATCCTGGGGTAGATGAGACTGTATCTCAGGAGGAAAAAAGAAAGAATGAGCATCATTAAACAGCTATAAAAAGATACTTAACCTCACTGATAATCAGAGTAGCACAAAATAATCCAACAGAGGCTACGTGTGTCCTTCCAACTGACAAAATTATAAAATCTGATGATAATGGACATCAGCCAGGATGTGTTGAAGAAGACATTCTAACTCTCCAATGGTTCTGAAGAGCATATTCTTATGAACAATTTGGAGAGTCATTTGTTAATATCTAGTAATGAGGAGGATACATATGCCCATGACCCAGAGAAATCTGCCAACAGATACAAGCCCTGGGAAACTTCATCACAGGCTCACAGTGTGGCAGTATAGAATTAGTCACCACTTCACAGCTCAGAAAGGGAAAAACTGGGAGCAACTTAAACAGACCTCCACAAGAGAATGCAGTGACACTGTTTTCACTCATTTCTCCTTTAATAAGTTTCCACGAGACTATATTTATGGGAAAACAGAAAGCAGAGTTCCTGAACGCACCTTGAGGGAGTTTGAGTCTTGAGTCTGAGAAGGTGTCCAAGGAACACAGTCCTTTCGTGAGCACACAGTGCCAGATGCTTGTGGTCTTTGAGTCACACACTCGGTAATCATCCATCCTGACCTCAGATTGCAGGCTGGATTATGAAACTAGGCAAGTCTCATATGCTCCCTGGTTACTCACCGCTTACTAGATAAAGAGCCCTGAACTGCAAGCTCAGACATCAAACCCAGAGGGAGAGAGCTGAACCCCATTAGCCATGCTGATTTTGGAAGTGATAGACAAGAATAACTCTTGAGTCTCTGACGATGATGTCTTGGGGGTGTTCAAGGAAAAGGATGCTCCATGGAGAGAAAGGGTAGGAGTCCTAATCACACCTGATCCTCTTCCTGGATGCATGCCAGCTCCTAGACTTTGTTAATGGATTTTTGGCTTAAACCTAGCTTTTTTTGCTGGTGTGATTAAAATATCCTGTCGAAAGCAATTTGAGGGAGAAAGCCTTTTGTTTTTGGCTCACAATTCAGAGTGAAGTCCATTATGGCATGGAAGGCCTCATGTGAGGCAGTCGGTCATTCTGCAGGGACAGTCAGGAAACGAGGACAGTGAACACTGGGCTCAGCTAGCCTTTTCCTTTTGATGCAGTCTGGGACATCAGTCCATGGAATGGCACCAGTTACATTCAAGGTGGGTCTTCCCACCCTCACAGATAATCCCTCACAGATCTGCCTAGAGGCTAACCTAATGTAGACAACCGCTCACAGGTCAGCCTAGAGCTTGTCCCCAGGTGATTCTAGATGCTGTGGTGTTGACCATATCAACCACCACAGATGCCACACTCAGTCCTATACCTCATCAACACTTAATAATGAGTCCAAACATCAAACAAACAGAAAGTCTATGGGCTAGATTGCAGAGGTTTGGGTCTGTCTCCACAATGACCACAATTGCTGAGAGAAGAAATGGCATCAAATCAAGGTTTTACCTGAACCTTCGGTCTATACTATTTTTCTTTGTCTGCGGAGGCAAAGGAGTGTTTGTAGGGAAACTAGCCAAGTTTTGCCTGAGCCTCACCTGGGCAAATAGCAGCTAACTAATTAATAATATTCTGGGCTTCATAGCTAAGATTTCTACCCCGTATGTATTGACTGACGCATGGCATTAGAATTCCATTATCTCTCTTCAGTTGGGAAATGGTCTCTAAGCATAATAGTACACAGGACAGCATAGGAACTGATGAAGCCGGTCAATACAGCTCTGGGTAAAGCCGTGCTAGGGGCTCCTGTATAGGGAGGGAGTATAGTGGGCTTAGTATATCCCTGCAGGGAAGTGAGAATGGGACCAGCCTCAGCTTGACAATTATGCTGTCTACGAGGAGACAGTGTCCTCCAGAAGTGAAATGCTCTCAGGAGGCACCAGCTGGAGCCTCAGTACAAAACTGGATGGAGGAAGTAAAAGCCAGGGGACTGCTCTGCACTTACTCTGCCCTGAGCACACCTCCAGCAGCCGTGACTTTCCCTCCATGGCTCCAGCTCCCTCCACAACTGCCCATCAGGAACACTGGTTCACATTCACTACTACTACCTTTTTCTTAGCAGCCTGCAAATTCTGTTGACTTTCTACTGTTGCTAACCTTTGAGATATCTCATCACCAATTTAGCTTCTGGAGGCCCTTCCGTGCCAGTGGGACTCATTCCTCGCATTAAATTCCCTGTGGAAAACACTTGAATTCTCTCTTTTCTGCTTTCCTGGCTAGGTTCCAACTGGTGCAGGACGTGGCTGGCCTTTACTGTTTAGTCCTCTCAATAGCTATCCGTCTCTGCTGTCCATCTTTATCATCAAGAAGTGTGCCCCTTTTGGAAGACTTTCTTCCGTGTAAGCATGGTGGCCCTGAGACATGAACAAAGCAAGGCATTTTATAGAAAAAAAAAAAACATATCTAGAGATTCAAAATGACATTCTACAGTGTGGCTATGGAACAGAAGCCAAATGCCAGGTGTCTTGTGGCTGACATGAATTTCCCTATGCACCCTGGCTCTTCTCTTCTACCACCAGAAGATATTCTTTCTGGGTCACAGTAAAAATTCATTTGGGTCTCATTTGCCCTTGATGAAAAGGTGCTATAACTATGCAAATTGTCCACCCAAAGGAGGCTGAGGAGTATGCATTTCTATTTTTGATCTTTATAAGAATATTTTGCATTTGAGTCAAGCAGGCATTGTGAGCATTCTGCACAGCCTAGAGCAGAGTTTCTATAAGTCAGAATTGCCTGAGCGGGGTAAGGGGGTGTACTGTGCATCATCATCCATCTGGGCTTCTATAAGGAGACACTATAGATAGGGCTTATAAAATAGAAATGAATTGCTCATGGATCTGGAAGCCATGAAGTGAGATACAGTGCTAGCAAATTGGGTGGCTGGAGAGGGCCCACTCTTCATTCACAGATGGACGCCATCTTTTTTCTGGGTCTTCACACAGTGACAAGGGAGAGGGCCCACTCTTCATTCACAGATGGACGCCATCTTTTCACTGGGTTTTCACAAAATGACAAGGGAGAGGGCGCACTCTTCATTCACAGATGGATGCCATCTTTTCACTGTGTCTTCACACAGTGACAAGGGAGAGGGCCCACTCTTCATTCACAGATGGATGCCATCTTTTCTCTGTGTCTTCACACAGTGACAAGGGAGAGAGAACACTCTTCATTCACAGATGGACGCCATCTTTTCTCTGGGTTTCACACAGTGAGAAGGGAGAGGGCCCACTCTTCATTCATAGACGGATGCCATCTTTTCTCTGTGTCTTCACACAGTGAGGGAACTCCATGGGAATTGGTGTATAAGGACACTAGTCACATTCACAAAGGTTCTACCCTCATGATCTAATTACCTCCCAAAGGCCCCATCTCCTAATATCATCACCATATTGGGAGTTAGGATCACAATATATGGATATGGACACAATGTTCAACAACAAGGATATTCTTGGGGGGAACCCACAAGTTTCTGGGCTTTACCACCGCCTTCTAAAATTGAAAGTCGTAGAAATAGGACTTGGAAAGATTTTGGTTTTTTTGTTTTGTTTTGTTTTGATTTCAAGACCGGTTTTCTCTGTGTAGCCCTGGCTGTCCTAGAACTCACTCTATAGACCAGGCTGGCCTGGAACTCACAGAGATCTGCCTGCCTCTGCCTCCCAAGTGCTAGGATTAAAGTAGTGTGCCACCACCGCTGGGCAGAAAGATGTGTTTTTAATGCACACTGGGTGGTTCTTATAAGAACAAATTTTGAGGTCTCCTTTTCCATAAGACAGAAAACAGTTATCCATGTTCATAGAAAAGATGAACAAGGAAAGGGAACACACATGGTTTGTGGCCTGTCACATAGAGTGTGGCTTCTTAAACATGTTTTCCTCATGTGCAGTTTTATAATCGGTATATAGGGAGACAAAATAGATATACGAAACAAAAGTTACTGATAAGAAATCACAAAGAAATGTATTTAAAAAAAAACCTTTGGTGTGCATGTAACTACCATTGCTAAATTAATACAAATGTGCACACTAATGAGATGACCATGCTTGTTTTTTACAAAAATTAAACTGCAGCTGAACAGTTAATACTGCAGGATGTAAAGCATCTTTAGCATTTTTTAGGCTTGATCAGTGTTTTTTATCTTATAATCATCAATGCCAAAAAATGCTTTTTCACATAAGTACATACTACAAAATTACAGAAGCATGTTCTGGGCCACATCAGAAACTTACAGAAATTCTCTTATTCTTGAGCCAAAATCCACCTCATGGGTTTTTTTTTAATGAACTGGAAGAAAGCATCTCAAACAGGAAATTTTAAGATCAATATTCTTATACAGTACAATCCAAAGATAAGCTAATTTGGTATGTACATGAGGAAGAATGACCAGGAAAAGATTTAAAGCTTTATTTCATAATTAAAATCATTACATTTCTATAAGGCCTTCTATATACAGTAAGAACACTACAGTTTGTAACAGATAATGGTCTTACATCTGAACTGTGGGATGTCATACAGCATTAGTAGTCATGGCCTGTGATTCTTATCAGCTCAAAATGCTCACTTTGGGTTTGCAACCAAGACTACGGTGGAGTCACAAGATGCCACATGGGTGGGCATTGCAAGGAACAGCTCAGATTGGTTACACATTGAAGGGTGAATTGAGTTTTGGTCACTGTGTATTCATAAACCTTTTACTGTCGCAAATTTTACATGACCTTCGCATTCAATTACACAACTTTATATGGTGCCACGACCCACAGAATAAGAAGCTGTGGCAAAAGGCACAGACCATCTGGTTTCCACACCCAGGAAGAAGTATTACTGACTGGCTAACATCCTGTGATGGGCCTGCCTTTGTCCTGTTGGTATGTGGCTACATGTTCTCTTCACAGCCATACTGTGGAGTACTTGGTAATTAGCATTTGACACAGGAGAAATCTGAGACTAATTAAACAACTATCATTGGGTCATTCAGCTATGATCCAACTTTTAACCAATGTCTCACACTCTGCTTCACCCCAAAGTCGGGCTCCTCTCTGTTCATCCCATCCAGAAGGAAGTCCTCTTAGTCACCAAATGATCACAGGGACATGAGCTGGCTGTGTGGAAGGGCATCCTGATCCTGCTCCCCAGAGAGTCTCTGTTTTCCTCCTGCTTGTTCTTAAGTGAAGCATCCTTAAACCTTCAGAGAAGGTCGGGAAATAGTATGCTAGCCCCTTCCCCCAAAGACCTCTTGATTGTGCCCAGTCTTTCCCAGGTGCTCTTGGGAGCTCTTTAGTCCCTGTACTTGGTTCAGAAAAAGCTTCTGCCTTTGCCCAGAGCAATAGAAGCCTGTCAGAAAACCTAAAGCAGCAGATGCCTTATCAATTCTCATAGAGGCCCCAAGGGAAGCCATCCATCTGTTTGGCTTATCAGAAATGTTTAAAAACCGAATAACATGAATGGGCGGGCGTCCAGGCACACAATGCCTGACATCTGTGAGGTCTCGGTCACTTGAGAGCTGCCTTCTCTGTTTGCCTTACGCATTGCTTCACATATCTGGTCACCACTCTGCTGACACTGCTGTTTGGATCCACCAAGCTAACAAAAGCCCAGAAACAGACTGCCTGTGTCGGGAGCCAGGTGAGGACTCTCAGAGCTGACTGAGCAAGGGGCTTCAAAGAGGACTGCAGACTGGAGGAAGGTGCCCGACCCACAGTTTCATAGTTCCCCTTTCTTTCCCAAAGTTGTTGGACACCCTGGCCTGCCTCTCCTAATTCATATGCATGTTCCAGTAGGCATTTGCCATGTGCACAAGGGCAGCCTGGACAGCTGCAGAAGCTGAGTTCAAACCCACCTCGATCATTTATGTATCGCCTTGGGCATGTGAAATAACCTGAGCCTCAGTTCCCTCATGAAGACAATAGTCTATTAAAGTTTCTCAATGTCCGAAGGAAAAGGTAATTTTACATAAAGCAACTATCGTACAACCTGGTTGAGTAGATCTTTCTTGGGGGACTGCTGTGTTCTAGGAACTGATGAAAGCGTGGGGGACTTTCTGGTGAAAAGAATTCGGGATACCTGCCCTGGGTGAGGAGATTCTGAACTAGCAGTGAAGACAGGTGATAATCAAATGGAAGCGCTGACGATACACTGTCCTTTAGTGGTGAGATGGCAGGGAGCGGCAGAGGGGAAGGGGCCGTTGCTGTTATACAGCAGTCAGAGGATGGAAGAAGAGATGGGAGGTGAAAGCAGCTGGGCAGCTGTGTTGGGAAGGGCGTTCCAGACAGGAGAGACTGCAAGGGCCAAGCCCCTGAGGCGAGCTGTGTTCCCTTTTAGGAAAACAGTGTGGGAGCCTGGATGGCTTGAACTCAGGAGACAAAAAGTAAGTGAGGCAGAGTGTGGTGATGGCATGCCTTTAATCCCAGCAGAGGCAGGCAGATCTCTGTGAGTGGAGAACCAGCCCGGTCTGCATAGAGAGTTTCGGGCCAATCAGGCTACATAGTGAAATGCTGTCTCAGAAAAAAAAAAAAGATGGCGGCAGGGGGCGGGGCAGTAAGTAGAACTAAAATCCATCATTTATATTTCTTTCAAATGGTAGGTAGAACTTTGACACATACAAAGATGGACTGGACAGAGAATTTGTCTTTTTGATGAACCTGAACTGCTAGTCTAGCAAAGAAGAAAAATATCTAAGGAAGAAAACAACCAATGTCATAAAAAAAATGTGGATAAGTACTACAAAAGTCATACTGCCCCTCATAGCATTTGTGAGACCAGACTCTTACAAAGTTCAAGAAAGTGATGAGTCATGAGAGGAAATGACTGTAAATTAAAGAAGCCAGACAGAAGTTCCAGATCCAGAGCAGAGGACTCATCTCCAGACAGAGCATGGGCCCAGCATGTGGGAGGCCCCAGCACAAAACAATAGTAATAATAGTTCTAGAATTCTAATGTATTTAAAGTCCCAATAGCCAAAGTGAAATACTCAACAGGTAGGTTCAACAACAAATTCAAAACAGGTCGAAAGAGAATTAGGGAACCAAACTACCTAGAACGAAGCAGAGACATGGAATGACAGAAACTACAAAGATGAAAGGGATATAGTGCATAGACAGCATTTTTATAGTTCCAGAAGAGTTTAGAAAAATAACGGCAAACGAGTCTTATCCAAATACGGACTAAACTCAAAAAAAAGAAGAAAAATGTCCTCCAAGGCAAACTGCCACCATCTTCGTGGACTCAGCTGTATCTGTTTGCAAATGCTTGTTGACTATGGATGTTCCTTCACAGAAGGAGGGTGGGGAGGATCATGGGGCCCTCACCCAAGTATCCAGCCACTCCCCTCAACCAGCTGTCTGCAATTCTGTCCTAATTGCACATGGCCTCAGGGAGGGGCTAGAATTCTATAGTCTAGGAAGGACTTGTCGAGGAGTGGCACTCCAACTACACAGCCATGGTGTGTGTGGGTCATTGTCCATTCTGGATGCAGACTTTCCAGTGGCTGCAGTAAGGCCACGCATGCTCCTGCCTGTACCTCCTCACCCATGCTCTGTAAGGAAGCCTAATGAACTCATTAGTTCCCCAGGATGAACTGTGATACAAGTCTACCTCAGTCAGTAACTGGGACCTTCAGAGGAGGGATGGACACTATTTAGGTCTTTCTTAGGGAAAGAATTTTAGCAACAATACTGAAAGAAAAAAGGTAATAGGATTTTAAAGTCAAAATTTAGTTCTTTAAAATAAATGATAAAGGGACCACTTGCTACCAACTCTCGCTACCTCAGTTCAACCCCCTGGGCCTGCCTGGTAGAAGGAGAGAACCAAATCCTGCAAGCTGTGCTCTGACCTCCACATATGTGCCTGGTGTGCCCCTCATAAATAAATAAATAAATAAGCAAACAAACAAATCTAATAGCCAATAAAAGCTATAAATCATTTGAGGCAGAGCAAGACCAAAAAAGGGAAAGATCCAGATATTACTGAGAGTGACAATATTCCATTTGTTAGAGACATTTGCAAAATATGGAGAGGGTAGCAGAAAAGACTTTACCAATAAACTTCAAAATGTAGATGAAAATAAACCCTTAAGGAAATGCTATTTACCAAGATTAGCACAATAAAAATTGGGAAAATCTGAAATTCAATATAAAATAAACTTGTCACCCAATTCTAAGCTCAAGCAGTTATTATTAAATGTTGAAAGATTTAATGTCCAGTCTTGTGAAAAATCTTCCAGAAAATAGAAAAAGTGAGTATACTCCCTACTTTATTTTGTGAAACTAGAGTAATATTAATGCTATAATCCAATAAAGAATAGGATAAGGGAAAAAAATCACAGTTCAATTTTACATGTGAACATAGGTATAAACAGCTAAGCAAAGTATATAAGCCAACCCCAGCAATATGTAAAGGAAAAGTCCACAAAGTGCACATTTGACTCATTCCAGGGTACTAGGATGAGTGGTATATACATGTCCTGTTATTGGGAATCAGCATCAGTTTCCACTTAACAGATCCACAGCAACAAAACATCTGTCACTGAACTCCTGGTTCTTCAACTTTTTGATGGTGTGAAAAGTGATACATACTTATCAGGAACTATACTTCTGATTTTGAATTTTGACTTTCCTGGGTTAGTGGTATGCAGTAAAACACTGGAAAGTCTGGAGCAGCCATGCGCCTCAGTTCCCAGTCACCTCTGGCTCACCAGGAAACAGCTGACAACCCTCAGGATACTATGCTGTTGAGCCACGACATGCAGTGGGTTCAGTGTATCAAACACATTTTGGATTTGCGTTATTTCCCACTTACAAGGGGTTTATCAGGACATAACCCATGGTGAGCCTAGGAGCTTAAGTAGTCAGCTCAATATATGTAGAAATAAAAAACACTTGCTAAAATTCAACATCCATTTGTTGTGCAAAAATCTTGGAAATTAAGAAAAAGAAGATACATTAATAACCTGCTAACAGTGTCCACAGTAAAATCCATAACAATGAATTCAAAGGAGAAACTTCGAAAATGTTCCCCCTGAGATTGTGAACAGAACAAGGTCTGCTCAGCAGAGTACACGGGGTTAGACAAGAAAAAGCAACAAAGACGTGACAGGGGCCGCGGGGGAGACGGCTCAGTGGGAAGGAGTGCTTGCTTACAAACATCAGGACCTGAGTTTGAATCCCCATCTCCCATGTAAAAAAGAAAAAGAGGGCCGGGCGGTGGTGGTGCACACCTTTAATCCCAGCACTTGGGAGGCTGAGCCAGGCAGATCTCTATGAGTTCGAGGCCAGCCTGGGCTACCAAGTGAGTTCCAGGACAGGCTCCAAAGCAACACAGAGAAACCCTGTCTTGAAAAACCAAAAAAAAAAAAAAAAAAAGAGTGAAGAAAAAGAGCAGGACATGGCCAAAGGCACCTGTAACTCCACGATGTAAGGAAGGGAGACAGGAAGATTGTTGGGCTAGCTGGCCACCAGAAAAGCTCAGTTCACTGGAAGACCATGTCTCATGGACTAAGATGGAGGCTAACAGAACAAGACATCGATGTCTTCCTTTGCTCTCCAAATGTGCACACGTGTTTGCACCTGTACACATGTGTGTGTATACACCACACCCATACTCCACACATACATACATACTAAAAGAAAGAAGAAATACGTGAGAATTGTTTTTATTTGTGAATTATATTTTTTCTCAATAATTTTAAAATATTTTTTAAAATAGAATTGTATCACTTCCCTATGCCCTTTCCTCCTTCCAGCTACTCCCGTCCCTCCAACCCTTCCCTTCTCTCCCTACTACTCCCTCTCAAGTTCATCACCTCTTTTGCTTTGATCATTATTATGACATATATACACATAAATACATAAATATAACTGCTGAGTTGATTTAGTCTTGTTTGTATGCATGTGGTTTCAGAGCTGACCACTTTGAACTGAACAACCATAATAGGGGGCTCATCCCTGGCACAGACTAATCCTCCCTCTATCGGCAGTTGTTAGTTATCTATAGTTCTTCATTAGGGGTGTAGCCCCCCGAGATTTCCCCCTTCCACGTTAGCATACCTATTCGTGTTATCATTGTTTGTGTCTTATTCAGGCAGCCATATTGTTGAGGTATCATGGGTGAAGCTTTGATGTCATTTTTAAGAGATAGGATCTCACAGCAAACTTCCTGGTCCTCTGGCCCTTGCAGTCTTTCTGCCCCATTTCCCACGATGTTTCCTGAGGCTTGGGTGGGTGTGAGAGTTATGTTGTAGGTGTATCCATTGGGACTGAGCACTTGTTTTCTGTATTTTGACCACAGACAACCAGCTGTGGTTTTCTGTGCTGGCTTCTGTATGCTGAAGAAGGAGTTTCTGTGATGAGTAGCGGGAGCTACACTTATCAGGCAAAGAGGCTCTCTATCAAATCCCGGTCTTGGCCCATGGGTCTGGAGTTAAGCCTGTGGATGTGGAGATGTCAGTGGATGGAGGGGTCATAGTCTTGTCCAAATCAGAATCCATGGAAAGCCATAGATAATTTTTATAATCTGAAGACATTTCACAAGGGCAGGCAGGATGGCTAGGCAAGTAAAGGGATTTGCTGTCAAGCTTGATGGACTGACTTTAATCACCAGAACCCACATGGTATAAAGAGAGAACCAATTCTTACAAGTTGTTCTTTGACCTCCAGACATGAATCATGACCTGCAGGCCATGTGTGTGTGTGTGTGTGTGTGTGTGTGTGTGTGTGTACATTTTTACATATATATATATATATATATAGATAGATAGATAGATAGATAGATAGATAGATAGATAGATAGTATGTGTGTGTGTAAAATAGTTTGCACAATGTTTCTAGATGCAAAGTCAATAAAGAAAATGAACTGAATGTCTGTATCCAACCACAAATGTTATGAAGTAGAAAAACATGTAAGAATAACATTTGCTATAGTATTTTTTCAATATTAAAAAAAGAAAGGAATTTTTAACATGATGTATACAAGACTCCTGTACAAAACATGGAGCATTCTTGAAAGGAAGTAAAAAAGACCAGATCAAAAGATGAAAATTCCCAGGACAGCCAAGGTTACACAGAGAAAACAGGGCTAAAAAAAAGGAAGAAAAAGGGAAAAGGAAAGTTCATGCTGGTGGATTAGAGCACTCCCTATTTTAAGTATTAATTCTCTCTCAGTGGAGCTATGGATCCAATAAAAGCTCCAACAAGATATGTGTGTTTCCACAATATGTATGCACGAGTGTGGAAGATGTATGTGTATGAGTGTGGGGGCCACAGGTTAATGCTGGGTATCTTCTTTGATCACTTTCTATCTTACTATAACTATTTTTTTACTTTTTTATTTTTTGAAATTATAGTATAATTACATCATTTCTCCCTTCACTTCCTCTCCAAACTCTCCCATATACTCCTCCTTGCTTTCTTTCAAATTCATGGTCTCTTTTTTTCCTTAACTGTTGCTATATGTATGTGTATTCCTAAATATTTAAAAACAACCCACACATTCTTCATAATGTTACTGATATGTATGTATTCTTTTGAGACATTCTCCCACGAAACTTAAAAAACTCACCAAGTAGCAAAACTTGCTGGCCAGTAAGCCACCAGGATCTCCCTGTCTCTACCTCCCTGGTGCTGAGAAGGCCATCATGCCCAGATTTTCACCTGGATGCTGGAACTCAGCTCCTGAATGCTTATATGGCAAGCATTTGACTGACTGAGACTGATCTATGTCTAACAAGACACTGAAAGAACATAACCACTTCATTACATTCATGTGGAATTACCAAGACTCAAGACAAGCCAGGACCTTCTAGAAGGAGAAGCAGAGCTGGAGGACTTGCTCTACCAGCTATGGAGTCTTGCTACTCAACTGGCGTGATTAAGACTGTCATTTTCATTCAAGGATAGATAAATGGTGGCAGACGTCACTCGTGTTTTCCAATAGCTAGGCATCCTCCCCTTCCAGGCACAGGGCAGACGCCACATCACTTTGCAGATGGGTGGAGCTCCCTGACTGGTTGTGACAGATGAACTGTAAGCGGGAGGGAATGATGGATAATGTTTTCCCGATGAGTCAACAAAGCCCGTGGACCATTTCCAGTCTGCAGTCTGGATGGAGAGCTCTCCCAACAGTGCTGATGCCACCTTGGAAAGGACATGTGACGTGATGCATCTTTTGGGACCTGCCAAGGGGGAAAGTAACTAGTTTATCCATGAAATGTTGAGGTTCTTTGTTACCCCCCAGAAAAGCATAGTCTCTTCCCCTATAGACAATATCCAGGCAGACCACTGGGTCACCGCAGCAACAAGAAGAGATCCACCCACTGTGGTGAGAGGACTGCAGTTTGCTTCTGAATGAATATACTTAGAAGAGAACTGCCGGAATGAAGTACATCTTTCCAGAGGCAGCTATGGTTGTGAACAAAAATAGTCTTTGTTTTCAAGTGGTACGTTAAAGTAGGTGCCCACACAAAGATGTGCTAAGAAATGGTGAGATTTTTTCCTTACAACCCATGTGTGGACAAACTGAGGAATGGTAAAGAGAACATGGTAAAGAGAACCATCTATTTGAAAGGGAAATAGAACCTGTCCCTTCTATACGCCATACACAGAAATCAGCTCTGAGGCAAATTATTAATGTACACATTTTTAAAGAGAATATGGGCAAATACTTCATGGCTCCGAAAAAGATTCCCTAGATGAGAAACAAAAATAATTATCCATAAAGGAAAAACAGTGTGATATATAATATTTCATTCCACAATAGAAAAGCATTTTGACAAAGGAAATGGAGAATGGTGAAGACCAACATTTTAATGACAATTGTGTGTAGATGGTGGGGTTACAGGCTCAATTTCTCTTCCTAATTTGGCTTAGCTTGTGTTTTCCTGATCTTCTGCAATGAATGAGTCTCTTTTGTAATAATACCAAGAAAGAAAATGAGTTGTCAGCTTTCATTTGTGTTTGTTACATAGAACAGCAACCCAAGGTTAAAGATAGAGAGTAAGACTGTCCCAGACCCTTCTTACCTGGCTGTCAACCCAGAGGAAAGAACCCCCAACCTCCTGCTGGAACTCCAGGCTGTGGGGCAGGTGAGTCGTCACTATGATCTTTCCCACGGCTTCTTTCCATTCTGGTACCAGCATATCGTCAAGGAAGCTGGACTTGACTTTTCAAATCTATCGTAGAGGCATAGTTTTTCTTCTTAGAAGGAGGTGTCCTTAGGGACTTTCCTCCTCTTATTCTCTTCCATTCCTGGTCCCTTTAAAAAACTAATGTGTGTGTGTGTGTGTGTGTGTGTGTGTGTGTGTGTGTGTGTGTGTACATACGCACGCTTGCACATACATACATGATAGAGTAAGGGTATATGTGCCATGACATAAGTGTGGAGTTCCGAGGACATTTTTTGTGGACATTCTTCTACCTTTACATGGGATTGAATTCAGGTTGTCCGGCTTGTACACCGAGTGTTCAAGGGTGGGCCTGTATAGCAACCATCCTCATCATCACCATTGCTGTTTATTGAACACTGTATCCCAGAAAGTGTGGCCAATCAGGTACTCTGTTGACATCATCTATTTAATGCTCTCAGCAACCTTGGGGCAGATGTTGTATTTTCCCTTTTTTAAATATGAGGAAATTGAGACCCAGTAGAAACTAGACAGTTTTCCCAAGTGTCACATGGTAAAAGAAGGTGATGTGGATCTGGGAATCCAGTCTGTCAGACTGGAAATCTTCATTGCTACTTCTGTGCCAGTAACTGGGGCACTGGGAACTGATGACTACTCATCTGTAGCTTAAGACACTTCCATTTCAATTTCATAGCCCTTTGTGGTAAAACAGGAACCTGGATTTTTGAAGCCTGTTTTTAATCTGGCTTCTGTGTTCCTTACTTCTGTTTTGGTTTTCAGTGACAAGGGACCCCAGGTCTTCGCACATGCTAAACAAGAACTCTTCCACTGAACTACGTCCCTAGCCCACGGCATCTGAGACACTGTCTCCTGCAAGATGAGGATGGAGTAATCGGCACTTGCTGCAACATGGTAAGTCCCTTTGTAGCAGGAAGACACATAAAATGTTACCCTCAGAGCCCAGCATGGAGAGGCCCTTCGTACACTGTCTGCCATCTTCGTGTTATTGCCCATTGGTCCCCAGCGATATCTGTTCCTCCCATGCTTGCCCCCAGGAAGGCACAGATCCAGCAGTGTCTTGTGTGCTGGTGCTGGCCTTTATCTGAAGGAACCTCTCTCATCCCACACATCCTGAGTGCTCTGTAAGTGTGACCTGAATGCCACCAAGACTCCAGGCTCTGAGCCTGCTCACCAACCCTGCGCCACCATGTCACAACAGGAGAATGATAAGACGCTGACTAGTGCTCTAGCCCGAAACTCTGACAAGTTCCTACGTCAGTCAGATTCTACAGATGGGAGAAAGTGTTAGAAGAGCCTTCATATCCGGCATGCTCACAATCCGCTCCAAAGCTAGGCAAAGCAGGGTGTGATGTTGGCTCTGTGCCTTACAGCTGTGTGACCTCAGGCGCGTTATTTACCTTCTCGGATTTACCCTCTCCACTGTATCTGCAAAGCCGATACAGTAATAATTGAACTGGATGTGTCAACACATACAAAAGGGAGGCAGGAGGAATTTCCCTGTGTCCCAGGCCGGCCTAGGCTACATAGACAGTTCCTGTCTCAAAACAAAACAAAACAAAACAACAACAACAACAACAAAAGCCAGAATACCTATTTCACAGCGTTGCTGCGATTACATGACAAAATGATGTTCATTGATTAAAACAGAGGCTGGTCCATAGGAAGTGCTAAGTGGGTGCTTATTATTATTATCACTGTTAACCTCAAAACACCTACTGTGAGATTTGCTTGGCAAGTTTAATAAGCAATTACTTTAAATGACTTTTCTCCTCTGCTGGCTGCATCAGGCGGCTTTGAACAAATTCATCTGCGGACAGAGCTTCATCCAGTGCAGCGTGCCCTGGTATGCACAGACGCCAGGGCCTGGCAAGCTGGAGCCAGGAGGCTTAAGAAGGTGTGCTAGCTTAGCCCATAGCGTCAGACGTTGGAAGAGGGCACTTAGAGTCATTTGAACTGTGTACATGCAAAGAAACTTGGCAAGAAGACAGACTCCGAAGAGCTACCTTGCTCTGACCTCAGTTTCCCCATCTACAAGAGAAGACTCCTGCCGCTCTTTCTGCATCCTTGGCCTGTAAGGTAGGTGCTTGATTCTGCCAGGACAATCTAACAGCCAGCCCTGGGCATGCATCTGCAAGGCCCACTTCTGCAGGGCCAGGAAGCACTTGGCATGACGTGGGGTTTAGCAGGGTTCATGCAAGTTTTGCTTCTAGGGCATGACTCCTTCACCCTGCAGCTCCCATATCTCCCTGTTGCCACTGTGTGCGGCCATTGAGGACAGCATCCCAATGTGGAGACCCCAGTCTGCTACCGGTAAAGCCAGTGACTCCTTCAAGCAGGTGCCCCGTCTAGCTGTCTGCATCCCTAACTTATCCAGAATGAAACTCCTTTGTTTCCCCCACCAGTTTGGACGTTCTTTTGCACTGTGTGTGTGTGTGTGTGTGTGTGTGTGTGTGTGTGTGTGTGTGTGTGTGTGTGTGTGAAAACTTGGCATTTCTCCAAAGCAAAAACCCGCTGTAGAGTTAGGGAGACATCGCCATCTAGTGGCTGCATGTAGAAACAACCAGACTGCAGCCTAAGCAAAGTTAAAGATTTCCCAAGGGTCCCTAAAGCTTGAATCCAATTCACTGGCTTTACCGGTAGCAGAGATGGCTCCAGACTGTCAAGACTGGAACAGGAAGACTTACTGAGCCTGTCTCGCTTCAGCTGGGCCCTCTGCAGCTCTTCCCACCCCCAGCAAGGGCACCCCATCCTCTAGTCTAGCCTAAACTGCTCCATTGACGGAGGCTAGCAGGACCAGGATCGCTTTCATCCTGTGTGCTCCCTCCTGCTCTTTATCAGCTTCATGGGAGGCAGAAGAGAAAGATCAGAGATCTCGCCTGGCAACCGGCTAAAGGCTTTCCCCGAGATAAGCAGGAGGCAGATAAGGAACCAGAGGGAGAGGGCAATCATTGATTGGGGAAGTGAAATTTCTTTTTCATGTTCCCAACCCAAGGATGCTGGCTTGTGTTTTACTTCTCAAATAATGGAAGACATTTTCTGTCTGTGAGGGTTTTTTCTAAAATATTGATTTTATCTTTTTTTTCCCTTAGCCTAATTTATTGTACAGAATAATGGGTTTCATTATGACGCTTTCATACTTGTATGTAATCTGCTTTGATCAAACGCCCCCCTTCTAACCCTGGTTTTTCTCCCAATGTTTAGGATTAGGGAATTTCAGAGACCATGTGCTCAGGAAAGAAACCCCATCGTTTATGCGAAGTGTGACAACCCACTCTTGTGTAAATGGAGCCAGGGATTACCAGCACTGTTGGGCCCACCTCTTGTATTTGCATATCACTTTGCAGTTCACTACCCGCTTCAATGTGTTTGAAATTCTTTAATCTTTACAAACACCCCATGGTCGGAACCATTACTCACTAGCGATGGGGAAACAGAGGCTGGGAGAAGTTGAGCAACTTTCCTAAAGTCACACAGCTATCGATGTCAGCACTGGATTCTCTTGTGGTTCAGATGATGTGCCAAGTGCTTCTAAGGGAACTCCATGGCTGCTTCCCTGAGATCACTCCATCCCACGGCTGTTTCACTGACCGCACAATACCTCAGAAAGCCCTGTGATTCTGGTCATCATTTACGATTGGCTGAAGGACATTTCTCAAATATTACCATCCCCTTTTTGAGACGGTGTCGAAGCAGGGCTCCTCAGCATACAGAGGCCACCAGCCCAGCTCCATTAGACTGTGCAGAGGGCTTTTTGTGGACTTATTCTCTCAACCCCTTCAGGCAGAGCTTTGGTAAATGCCCTGAGAAGGAGGATTCTCGTGTTCTCTTGTTTTTATAAACACTGCTCTCCTCTTCGGAATCCTCCTCCCTCTGAACATGATGACCCGAATGAAACCCGTGCTCATACACTACTCTTTGAATCCCCCTCCTTCTGCGAAGGGATAATGCCACCTTGGGCCTTTAAGTACCACCTCTAGATGGACGGTTCCCAGAGACCCGCAGCCCACCTCTCCTGCAGTACACCACACTCACGGGCAGCCTCTACTCATGCTTCTGCATCATGACAGCCAGCATGTCCACATCCAAACTCACGGCTGCCAACTGTTTCTGTCCCCGCTCCTTCCATAGCCAAAAACTTGGTACTCATCCCTGGTGTCTTCCCCTCTTATCACCCAAGGCCAGCCTGGCTGAGAAGTTCACCAGCCTCCATGGCAGATTTAGAATGTGCTTCTTCTAGCTACCCTCCTCTGGACTATCACAGTAGCCTCTGACCTGGTCCCAGTGTGGCAGCCAGAGTCATCCTTTGGAGATGTAAGTCGGAGCAAAACATGCCCTTGTTCAAACCCTTCAGGGGTTCCCATGCAGCTCTGTGATCTGGGCCCCACTTGATACCCTACTATCCCCATTGGCTCCTTCAGACCCCCTCACTAGAAATGCCCAGGATTAAGAACATGGATTCTGTTCATTCCATGTGATAACCTCGTGGTTAGTCAAGTCCTGGAGCACAGGAGGCATGTGGGGGATCTTCACGACACCTTTTACCTCAGCCTGGGTCATTCATCGTCAGCACCTGTTCAGAGCCTAACCCGACTGCCTCCTTCTGCCTTTTCAATCAAATCTCCTTACTCTGCTCCATGACAAAGACTTCCTGTGAGCCCGGGGCCTTCACACCACCTCCCTCCACTCCCCAACTCCAGCACAGGCCTATCTAGAGGTGTGCCCACCAGCCTCGCCTTCCCGCCAACGTGCAATTTCCCAATGACCAGGACATCTTCACGTTGCCTGTTCTGCTTTTCCCCGCCCTCCCTGGTGCCAGGCAGCAGAGCCAACCAGGAACCCGGAACACCTGGGCCTGATGAGGCACCCAGTGTGCTCAGGTACCAGCCAAGGCCACCGGTGTCAGGAGCTGGCGGTTCTAGATTGGTACAAACAGCCGGGGAAGTCTTAGCCCCCCTCTCCCGTTGCCTGCGCCCCCACCTCAGCCAGCAAGCACAGAGCTCAAGGTGGAGAGGCGGGAGAAACTTAAACAAGCGGAGGAGAGGGGGGCGGAGTTTGCAGGAGAAATGAGGACCATCCATTACAAAGGAGGGCCGGGTTTACCTTGGAGACACCTTGGAGGGGGAGAATAAGGATTCTAAAGACAACACTCCCCTCACACCTGCTATGTTTTGGGTATTTGGTCAGACTAGCCCCTTTAGGTGGGTGAGAAATTCCTTAGGAAAACACAAGCAGGCCCGAGGTTGGCAAATCTTTCCAAGAAGGGCTGGGCACTATTTTGGGGTTTGTGCCTGGATGGTGCGCTCTTTCTGTCCTGCCCACTCAGTTCTGCCATGGTTAACACAAAAGCAGGCCTTGTTCACGTGCAAAACAAAAGGACATGATCCTGATAAAATACTTACAAAAACAGGTGTTGGGAGGATCAGATCTATATCAGACTATAGCTTACTTATCTTTGATCTAGAATTTTATTTATTTATTTATTTATTTTGCTTTTCAAGACAGGGTTTCTCTGTGTAACAGTACTGGCTGTCCTGGAACTCATTCTGTAGGCCTCAAACTCACAGAGATCCACCTGCCTCTGCCTCCTGAATGTTAGGATTAAAGGTGTACGCCACCACTGCCCAGCTAGAATTTTTTTTTAAGCAACGGAAAAATGTGACTACTGCTGGCTAAATTCCAAAATGTATTTGTAACTAATCCACCAAAAACTGGGAAAATAGTCCCCCAGTCTTCAAAAACTTACCCTTAAGTCAGACAAGATCTTCCCACTCACTAACAGAAAGGAAGATACCAGCCCATACTCTTAACGAAAAACCCATTCCCAATCTACAATAACACTGGCTACTTACGGATAGAAAGATCCCAATGTGGCAAAGTCAACCAAAGCACTGAGGGTCAGTCAGTTATAAAGGAAGTATGGTGAAGAGGGCTGTGTATTTCACTGTCATCTGTAAATTGTCTTATACCTTCTGTACATCAGTCAACAGCTAGCAACACATCTCTGAAGAGCGCTTTCTTCTCATAGTTCTGACCACTCTGAGACCATGGCCAGGTAACATGGTTCAAGTCTTTAAGAGCAACTACTATTGTACCACAGCAATACCCACTCTTTTCTCACCCTTCAGCCCTTGTCCTGTCCACTTGACAGTTTGGGAGAGGCCCCAAAGGCACACAGCTGGGGTCCCCAGGGTATCCTCAAGGAGCTTCCTAGTCAAGAAGCCATGAACGAGATCCGCAGGTCTTGCACTTTCTTTTCAAACCAGAAAAGTGGAGACCCACTTCAAGCCCCTACCCACGGCTTCGGAGAAACAAGTCCTTTTTCCAATCACATTCGGACAAATGTGGCACAGGAAATCCAGGCAAGTGGCTGTGTTCTGACGTCATGAAAGTTGTTAAACATTGACCAGTAAACCCATGAAGTTAAATTATTTGGCACAATATCCAGACTTAAAAAATAAATCCACTTTCAAATGTCAAAGCAAGTTTCACTTGTTCCTTGAGAATACAATCTCTGGCAGGAACGGAGAATCAGGCCAGTCTAAAGGTGGCTTTGTCTCTTTAGAAAAACACAGCCTAGTTTGGGAACCATCAAAGATCTTGGACTTTTAGTCTATCCAGTCAACAACAACCCTGCAGCTATGACGGTGAGCCGTGTGTAAGACTCGAGAACTTCCTCTTGCTTAGTTTGTTTGGGGACCCTGCCCGCACTGCCGCTGAGATTGTTAGGCTATGTGCTATTAAAGGCAGTGGCTGCGTTTGGGTCTTACTCACTTAGTGAGTGACACGCTGCACAAAATAATTTGGGGACTCTCCCATGGCACAGGAAAGGGGCATGTTTCTCACGGCTGTTTGGGTACAACTCAGCATCCCCAAACAACACATAGGGAGAGAAAGGGCAAGTGCCTGGTCCACTCTGGGTCAGAGAAAGAAGCATGTTATGGTTTGAATATGAAAAGCACCCCTCAGTTTCATGTTTTGAATGTTTCAGAAAGTTTAGGAGGTGGTCCCTAGTAGGAAGTAGGTCACTGGATACAGGTCCTCATGCGCATGTGCGTGTGTGTGTGTGTGTGTGTGTGTGTGTGTGTGTGTGTGTATCTTCTTCTACAATGAAGAAGATCCTCTGCCTCCCATTCCTTTTGCCATAGCACTCTGCCTAAGCACCTGGGGCCAAGTGACCGTGGACTAACAATAAGCCTTTCAGCTCATTAAGTTGCCTCTCGAGCATTGTGGTCACAATGGTGAAGATGTTAGCAACATAAAGCGGGAAGAGCAGTGTCCGTGTCTCAAGTATGTCAAGAGCTATGTTCAGATCCTGGCTCTCATCTGCATGGCCTTGAGCCTACCTCTTGGTTAACGCCTCCTGAATCCCTCCTCTCCCCTGCTCTCGGCTTACACTCATGTTTCACAGTTATCTCCTCTGATGGTGGTTTGGGAAGCCATCTTCTCTGGGCTCTTCCAATGGCCTCCCCTCCAGCAGAGTCCAAACAACAAAGAGTTCTTGCAAAACGGATCTCACCACACCCCTTCATTGTGCAAACCCTTCAACTCCCCGACCAAGACGACCTGCAGGTTCATTCAGAGAGCACACAAAACTTCTCAAGCTGCTCCCCAGCTGGTCTCTGGACAGCCGTGGGTCTGCTTTTGGTTAGGGCTCACTGCCTCTCAGCTCCTCCCTTCTACACATCCCCTCCCCACCTCTAAGCCTTTGCTTATGCTTGGCCTTCCCTCTGTCCCTTCCTTCCACTTCATTTCATCTGGCTAAGGATCCCTTATTTGACAGACAGAATGTACTACCTCCAGAAAACTGCCTCTGATTCTCCATCCCAGGACCAGTGGCCTCCTTGTCACATCCTTACAGTATATTAGACTTCTTAGTGACAGTAATCTCAAATATACTTAACAAATCATATGTGGAATTGTTTGCTCAATATTTGTCATCCTGAGGTAAACTGGAAGATCCAAGAGGCCAGGCACATGCCTGTGCATGCTACATTGCCTTCACCTAGCAGCTGGTACATGTGCATACGTGCATTGAGTGAATGCTGCAGTGAAGCTTGGACAGTTTCCTCATTTACAAAGGTCAAGAACTCCCACTTCACAAGACTGCTGTGAGGACTGAACAGATAACCTGCGTGAAAGCCCTTGAATTGTGTCTTGCCTACAGTAGACAATAAATGTTTGCTGAATGACTATAGGCAAGGCAGCTTCTAAGATGCCACCTTTTGAAATGGGTCTAGCATGAGGGCTGGGTCAGTAATTAGCACTTGTGAAGATTTCTTTATTAGGTGATTAATGCAACTTAAACCTCGGGTGTTGAGGCTAAGGTATTATTAAGGCGAGTGTTGATTGGCATCTGCTGGATATAGACAGGTGCCTCATGCCAGACCAGGACACACAGAATTGTTGTCCTGGGGGATGGGTTCGCTGTGATCTTGAGAGGCAGATAAAATGGAACTATCTGGAAAATGCAAGGGCAGCCTGACGTGTCTCCAGGACCCAGTGGTTTTCTAGGCTGTTGAGTTCTGTTGAATTGGCCCAGGACTCAACAGCTTTACCTTTGGTTAGTTTGTTTTTACTCTTTCTTTAGAATGTCTTAGAAAATAAACCCAAGTTGGGGAGTGGGCTCAGGCAGTAACAGTGCCACTGCACAAGTATGAAAACCTGAGTTTGAATCCCCAGCATCCATGTGAAAGGCCGGACAGGACAGCACACCTGCCTGGTGACTCTAGTATCCTGTGGGAAGTAGAGACAGCATTGCTGGGACTTGCTGGCTACCAGCCTAGCTTGAAGTTCAGTGAGAGAATAATGCAGAGTAACACCAGACGTTCTTCTCTGACCTCCATGGGCACACGGTATTGTACCCGCATACATCTTCTGTGTGGTATGAGATGTATCACATACACACAAAAGAAATATATAATATGCTCCGTCAAAATTCAGGAATAAACAAAAAGACAAGAAGACATAGTTGATCCAGGAAATGAAAGGCTAAAAGTCCTGGGATGTTAGGATGGGGAAACTTGGGTAGACAATTCAGCATCCATCCAGGGTAGCCACCAACCAGGATGGAAGACCTGGGAAAATATATTAATGGGAGAAAAACAGAGAAAAGTTGGAGAAAAGGCTAGAGAAATAATGGTGATGGGTATGTAGGAAAGCAAGCAAAAAAGAAGTGAGGTCATTGTGAATTTCATGATGAGGTTGGGGGGCAGGAAGTTGAGGAGGTCAAGGAAGAGTAAAGGACATAAAACATAATCTTAGTGTATTCTGTAAACAGGACTCACATGGCTATCAGTACTGACTTTGGATATCATTCAAGGAGTAATATCATTACATGGAGGAGGAGCAGGGTGGGCCTGAGGTAAGAAAATCCTGAGTGAGCACACCCTTATTTCTAATGACAATAGACTCAAGACATAATGGATAATAAATACAAAATGCTGGAGAAATCATGTTAATGGAGAAGTATAGAGATGACCACAAGGACAGCTGGAGGAATTAGAGTTAAGACCTGGGAAGAAGCATGTTCCAGAATATATTACTATTAAAGGTTTAAACTACCCATATGTGTTTATTTGATTAAAATATACCAAGATGGGGTCTGGGGATATAGCTCAGCCAGTAAATGCTTGACTGCAAAGTGAGAGGACCTGATCCCATGCCCAGAACCCATATTAAAAATCCAGGTATGGGGCATGCTCTGTGTGTAATCCTAATTCCAGCCCTGGAGAAGTGGAGACAGACAGATCCCTGACGCTCACTGGCCAGCCAGCCTAGCTACTTGGTGAGGTCCAGGCCAGTGAAAGATCCTGTCAAAAACAGAAAAGGGAGAAAGAAGAGAAAGTGGAGGGCATCTGAGGAATGACACAAGGTTGTCCTCGGACCTCTTCATGCACACACATGTACACCTGCACACACATGAACATACATACATACATACATACACATGCACGAAAACAGACCATCATAAAACAAATTTAAAATAAACCAAGGCAAAGGCATGATGATGTTTGAGCAATGTATTGTTTTTTTTCTACTTAATTAAAAAAAAACTTGTCTTTATTTTTTCACTTGAGAGAAAAATGCAATTAGCTATTCATAACCCAAAAAGGAACAGTGTAGCTATGAACTATGAGCAGGAAGACAGTATGTTGTGAAGTATGTTCCAGAAAGAACGCGCAGAAGGGAAGGAAGCTTTCCCTGGTAGTGGATTGGGCACAGATGATGAACCACCTTCTGGAATGTCACATGGTGGTAGCCCAGGAAAATGTCCCACTTTCCTCTGCACCCTTGCTGGCAGCTCTCCACTGTCCCCTGTCACCTGAGCCTCCATTACTACAGGGTCCCAGTGTTTTCTGCACCATCCCCTGTTGTGGGATATTTTGATCACATTCTGATGCTCCTGAGACTGGCAATAAAATTTGTTTTGAAGCAGAGGATGAAGCTAGCTACTAGCTGATCAAAGTTAACTGTAGAGGTTTTGGAGCACCGAGGACAGATGGACACAGGAAGTAGTAGGGTGAGGCTTAGAGTCTTGGCCTTTTTGGACCCATGAACAAGAGAGAGAGAGCGGGGAGAGGGAGAGGGAGAGAGGGAGAGAGGGAGAGGGAGAGGGAGAGAGAGAGAGAGGGAGGGAGGGAGGGAGGGAGGGAGGGAGGGAGAGAGGGAAGGAGGGAGGGAGGGAGGGAGGGAGAGAGGGGAGGAGGGAGGGAGGGAGGGAGGGAGGAGAGAGAGAGAGAGAGAGAGAGAGAGAGAGAGAGAGAGATTGATTACTGGTTGCTTCTCTGATCATTCGGGTTCACACATAACCTGTAATAACAGTGTTCAGTGCTCTTAAATGTGTTCATGTTGTTGTGCACTATTGCCAGCATCCACCCCCAGAACCTTCTCATCCTACTACACTGAACCATTGAGCCTATTGAACGGCAGCTCCCTGGTGTTCTTCCCCTCAACCCCGGTGACCACTGTTTCACTTTCTGTCTCTATGCTTTTGACTCTTCTAAGTGCCTCATGGAAGTAGTGTGCCTTTCTACTTTGTACTTTTTTATTTTATTTTATTACATTACATAACACAATGTCTTCAAGTGTAGCGTGTGTCAAAGGTCCCTCCTTCTTTGCGGTAACAGCCCTCTTATCCTATATATCACAATCCATCTGTAGACACTCTGTTTTAGCTATTGAGAATAATGACGCCGTGAAGTCAGGTGCACAAGCATCCTTCAAGACCCTAGTTTCCATAGGGGATGGGGTGGTAAGAATGTATACTCAGGAGCAGAACTGCTGGTTTCTAACATAATGAGGGACTCCCGTTCTGCTCCCCACAGTGGCCATATGGTTTCCCTGCCTGCTACAGTACACAGGTGCTCTGTGCTCTAACGAACCTATCCTGGCCAACACTTTGTTTTCTGGGGTAGGTGGTTTGACAATCATCCCCACTGTTTTGAGGTGGTATCGTGTTGTACTCTTGATTTGCATTTCCCTGCAGATTAGTGGTGGGAAGCCTCATTTCCCAGGCTCACTCACTTTCACTTTGACGTGTTGGTGTCAACAAGCATCACACACTACAACACTACACCTGTGTAATCTTCCTTTCTAGCACCCAAGCCCTGGTATGAACAGTAATGCTGGAAATGCTCAGGAAGGGGCAGAGGGGAGGGAGTAAGACTTCACAGGGAAGCGTGTGGGTTTGGGAGTCTCTGGTGGGGAGGGGAGTTGACTCCTGTCCCTCCCCCCGCCTTTTTTTTTTTTTTTTTTTTTTTTGAAATGCTGCAGGGCTGTTTTAAGGGTCAGCCAGACAAAGCAGAGTGGCACATCTTAAATGCCCAGTAAATGCCAGCTGTTCTATTATTCAGGCTCCTTTGGGATATGAATACAAGGAAACAATCTTTGCCAATCAGTCTTTGGATGTGTGTTATTGATTAGCACACTCTACAAACTTTTCATTTTTAACTAATATTTACTTTTCTGTCAAAAACATAGTTAACGGTACTGAAATTTGCCAAAAGCACCCTCAAAAAAATGGCAACTCCCCATCGCCTCACGATCACATCCCAGATCTGCTTCCGGAGGTCAGCACCTCCACCTCCTCTGTTTGCCTTCTGATATTTGTGTCCACATTTTTAAATCGCGGGTCTTTGCAAACATCAGCAGACATAGAGATCTGACCACCTCACTGCCCCATTCCGCCCTCCAACCCTCACAGCTTTGATTTAACGTGCTGATCAGCCCTTGCGTTTCCAGGACTCTGTGTGGCTTCCTCTTTCACCCAGTAGTCAGTTATCCAGCACAATTGTCTTTCCTGTCCCGAAGGCTGGCGTTTGTCTTCCTAAGAGTCAGTTACTTCCTTGACTACTGTCATACGCTTTTTTCTCTGTGACCTTTATGGATTTGTTTTTGTTTTTAGAAATGTTAACTATTTACGTGTTATATACATTCTACTGCTTTCCAAATACGTCAGCCAATCAGATTTCCTTTCATTTCTTTCTCTTCTGCTGTTTCTTCTGGAACTGTCTATCTCTCGTCTCCATGGATGTGTCTCTTGGTGTCCCTCTGGCTGTGTTCCTGTATTGTATGTTGTCTGTATTTCCCAATCCCCATTTCTTCTACTTTCTTGATTTATGTCCTGGTTCTGTTGAAATGTGTTTTCCAATAACTCCTGGGGTTTGGTACACTAGAAATAAACATTTTAGTCTCTATATGCCTAGTAATATTTTAATTCTCACTTCACTGCAGGGTTTCAATGAGCTGGCTGTGGAATTTCAGTCAACTGTTTTTCTCTAGAAAAGTTCAAGACCTGATGGTTTTTGGGTTTTGTTGTTGGTGGTGGTGTTTTGTTTTTTGATATTTTTTAAAGATTTATTATGTATACAGCATGTCTGACTGCAGGCCAGAAGAGGGCGCCAGATCTCATTACAGATGGTTGTGAGCCACCATGTGGTTGCTGGGAATTGAACTCAGGTCCTCTGGAAGAGCAGCCAGTGCTCTTAACCTCTGAGCCATCTCTCCAACCCCACCTGATGGGTTTTTTGTTTGTTGGTTATCGCTTGGTTTTTATTTTTGTTACTCTTTAGCATCCAATGTTACACAGGGGAAGCCTAACACTGTTCTGAGATCAACACGTTTGCGTGTGGTATTTTTCCTTTTGAAAGCTTTGGGGCATCCTAGTTCTAAAGGTTCACAAGGATGGTTCTGTGAGTGTGTGTATGTGTGTATGCATGTGTGTGTGTGTGTGTCTGTCTGTCTGTCTGTCTGTCTCCCTATGTGTGTTTGGTGTTTGCCTCCCTGTCTCTCTCTGTCTCCCCCTTACCCCATCTCCCCTCCCCACCCCCCCACCCCGTGTGTGTGTGTGTGTGTGTGTGTGTGTGTGTGTGTGTGTGTGGTGTGTGTGTGTGTGTGTGTGTGTGTCTGTCTGTCTGTCTGTCTCCCTATGTGTGTTTGGTGTTTGCCTCCCTGTCTCTCTCTGTCTCCCCCTTACCCCATCTCCCCTCCACACCCCCGTGTGTGTGTGTGTGTGTGTGTGTTTGTGTGTGTGTGTGTGTGTGTGTGTGTGTGTGTGTATGTGTGTGTGTGCTACTTTCTAGTAGTCGTATCATGAGGTTTTCGACCTGGAAACCAGTTAACGGCCTTTCCTTCAGGAAGTATCACTTAGAATTTGCATTTGCTCCTTCTTGTGTTTCTTGAGATTCTTCCGGCCATCCCTACCTCCTGGGTTGATTCTCGGTTGTCTCTGGGACCTAAAGTTTTATTGTTTCAGTAGTCTTCTGACTTTCTGTTCAGTTTTGATTTGGTGCTTTGAATCTCCAGTTCTTTTCTCTTACCTGATGAAACAATTTCTGTGGCAACTTACATTTTTTAGGCATGCAATGTCTTTATCTCCCAGAAAGGTTATAATTGCATGAGTGTTTCTGAATTTTAACTTTCATTTCCCTTCCATTTTCCTGTTTTCTATATTCTAAGTTTCTTCTTTCTCTTTATTCGGTTCTCCTTGATGGTGGGAGTTCCGTCTAAAGAGGTCCTATGTTTTGGTCACTGAGACTGAGACATTAATCAATGTGCAGAAGCTCTGGGTTGTGGTGAAGCCATCACTGGAAGCCTGCACAGGTGGTAAATCTCTCCCCCAGGGGATCCCACTAATGAGGTGCCAGCTATTTTCTCTAGGAGAGGTCAGTTTATCCAGGCTTCTGCCTGAGGCGGGATATAGGGGCTGATGCAAACTCTCTGCCAGCATTCCAGGAAGAGAGCTGGAGTTGTCCACAGCCCTGCCCTTCTTTACTTTCTGGATTGCATGTCATTCCACACCCTGCTGCTTCTGTATCTCCTTCCCCCACAGGACAACTGAGTGTCCTGGCTATTGCAGTTGGGAAAAGGACCCTTCGCATCCAATGTATACATGCTGAATTTGAACAAATCCCCATCTCTTGCTGCCTGACAGATACCCTCGCCATCTCCTTGCCTTGGCCTTCCTGTGTTTCTTCAGCGAACTGACTTGACTTCCACGGGTATCAACTCTACCCTAACCTCTACCCCCAGTCTCATAGTTACTGATTCCTCCACTCAAGATTGTTCCGGTCTTCCAAAATTTATTGAAATTCATTTATTGAATACCAATCATGTTCCCTTTCCCCTTTCTCTTATTTTTTAACTGAAATAAAATTCACATAGAATGCACCATAGTAATGATTTTTAATGTAAATTCTGTAGCAAATGAGTCCATTCCCAATACTATACAACTTTCACCTCCATCTAGCTCCAAATTTCTCGTTGCTATCAAAAGGAAACCTTATACTTATTAAGAAACACACACACACACACACACACACACACACACACACACACACACACCCATCTACCTTCAGTCTTCCCTTCAGTGCTTGGAAAGAACCAGGCTGCTCCCTGTCTCTGGGTATTGCCTTTTGGGGAATTTCCAATAAAACAACTTAGGGACATTTTACACATGTTCTTTCACTTAACATAATGTTTTTTGAACACTATCTAAGTTATGGTGTTTATCAATATTTTCTTCTTTACTGTAACTGAAAAACAATTAATTAAATTACACAGTTTACTTCTATCATCCATTCATCAAGGCTGATATGTCTCTGATCCTTTATTTGATCCTATCATGAGGGCTTGGATCTGGGAGAGGGAAGTAATCAATAATGTAGCCAATCAGTCTGATAATGTTCAGCCAAAATAGTGCTGCCGAGTATTGGTAAAAACGCCACTGTACCAACTACAGAAGCTTGAGTTTTGTTTTTACTCCCACTCAAGAAACCAGCTCTGTGCCAACTGTTCATCAGTCACCAACAAAAGGATGGAGCCCTTCCCTGGCCTGGAACTCCCAACCAATTGAAGAAACTTCTAAATAAAAAAAAAAAAAAAGTGTTTGGAAATCAATCCTAAGTTGTTTGAATGGCATGCATGTATCTTCATGTTAGATAAGTATGTTTTAATTCCAGGAATATTTATAATGAAGTATGAGCTCCAAAACCTCAAATCCATAAACTATGTTTTCTATTAAAGAATAAATCATGAACAGTACTCTAAGACCACAGGACTCCTTTCATAAAATCTCATGCTTCACACTCTAAAATTGAATTTTTTTTCCCTTAAGACAGGATGTCACTCACTATGTGGATCTGGGTAGCCCAGAACTCGCTGTGTAGACCAGGCTGTTCTCAAACTCAAAAGTGATCTATTTGGCTGCCTCTGCCTCCTGAGCACTGGGATTAAAAGTGTGCTTTACCCAGCCACTTGGAGACATGAGCAAGGTCCTATGTGAGGAACTAGTGCAAAGAGATAAGTGCATGATCATGTGTGTTCATGCTTATTCTTATAATAATGTGGATGCATTGTGATCTACACAGAAATACATTAAAGGTTAGGAGATGCTATTGGGTTAAAAAGATTAATTTTCCAAGTTCATTTTGCCTAGAATATCAGTGTCTGTCTCAGACTACAGAATTGATTTAAACGTTAAATTTGAACCAGACCTGGAGACGGCAGAACACAGTTCCGTGAAGTCCAGCCAACAGGGTTATTGGAAAGTCAATGGAACATGCAGGCCCTAGATCCAGCTTTAGGCACATTTGCATTTTAATTCAGCCACACCTTTCAGCACCCTTGGGCACACTGCTAACTCCCTTTGTCCTAATCTTGGAAAAGGGAAAGTCTTTCCTCTTCAGCTTTCTTGGGATCACAGGCCTGTGGAAAGTCTGGATTTCCTCATAGCCAGAGCAGGTGAGTGTGCACAAGCCAGTAGCCCAGCCCCATGGACCAGGCTGGATAACCAGACGAATTTGTTGCCCTCTCTCAAGACAACATGAGCCACCCCATGAATAAAGCCACAAAAGGCTGCACTCTAGGTTCCTTGCCCCCTGCCTGTGCTCTCATGGCCTGAGAGGAGAGCTCCTTGGCATACGTTGTCACGTACTACCGGCAGATGAGTGGTCGCTCATTGAACAGGGTCGTAGTCCATCTCTCGGGCCTGCTTATAGGCAAGCACCACACCTGGCTTCACAGAAAGACGAACAAAAAGCCACACCAACAGACGAGATCAACAGACAGAGGCCAATGAGGGAGGCAGGGTGCAACAAGTTAGTCAGCATACTTGTCGGATGGCTGAGGGAAGGGTTCTCAGTAAAGACAAGTGTTGACAATGTGGCTCAAACAGGAACTGTAAAAGCCTTCCATGGCTTGTCATAGTCATCATCCCCAATGTGATCATCCCTGCAAACATCGTCAGACCGTAACCATCATCGTCAATTAAAATGAACTGAGTGACATGCTGTTCATCCCGCCCAACGTGACTATTCCTGTAACTACCGCACACCCTCACTATCATTATGATCATGAGTTCAGGCAATACCTGAGGAAATGCCAATATGTGCATTTCACTGTGTTCCTCTGTGAAGGGAGAGAAAAACTCAGACCACTGCCAGCCTGCTAGGGATGCTTGTCATCACCCTTATTATTAGCTAAACTATATTAATAAATGTTTACTGAGTACCAGCTACTGCTCACAGATTGAACCTAACCGTATTGGTATGTTTTTAACATCCTTATATTACAAATGAAAATGACAGATTTGAAGAAGAAGAAGAAGAAGAAGAAGGAGGAGGAGGAGGAGGAGGAGGAGGAGGAGGAGGAGGAGGAGGAGGAGAAGAAGAAGAAGAAGAAGAAGAAGAAGAAGAAGAAGAAGAAGAAGAAGAAGAAGAAGAAGAAGAAGAAGAAGAAGAAAGTGAGTGAGGTTCCTGAGACCTCAGAGCTAAGGAGTGGTAGACCTGGCATCTAAACCTGAGTCTTCTGGCTTTGTGAGTCACCACTGTCCTGTGTTGTGTCCTACCTAGACAGCCATCCCAGGTCTCTGCAACTGGGGCATATGCAACAGGATCTATGTAGGGCAAGAAGATAATGTCAAAACTGCTACGTGCTTCTCATCTCATCATGTTCCATTTCTAGTTTACATGTATTTTAGAACATGTTTACCTACATGACGGAGCACTATATTAGTTTATTAGTGTGTCATTCATGGGCACAGCTCACTCGTTTTCCCGATAGACATGCATAGTCAAAGGGCTAGGAGACCACACTGCCCTTAACAAAACTGACTAATGACACAGCTAGGCAAATGGAAAGCTACACAAACTGGACCTGGGGAATACGTTCAACAGGCAGCATCCTGAGTCATGATATTATGTTCCAAAGAATTAAAGTCTCCACCGGCGGGTGATCAGAAATTATGATGTATCTTTTGTTAGACCCCTCTTTAATATGGTCTAGCAAAATGAGTTCAGCAGCCTCTGTATGATAGGGAGATTCTTTTGCTGTTCAGAATAAGATGACCCATATCAGAAATGATAAGGATATGTTAGTTGTCTATTTTTAACTAGGATGTAATGTTGTTCTTTCCTTTGATCTCTATGAAAATTTCCCTAATTTCTTCCTTTAAAAAGTATATTCCTGGCTGAAGAAATAATGCAGTTGATAAGGTGCTTGCTGTATACACATGAGGACCTGATTTTGGATCCTCAACACACAGTAAAAGTCAGATATGATGGCATATGCTTGAAATTCCAGTGGGGACAAGAGGATCACTGGGGCTCATTGGCCAGGCCATCTAACCAATCAGTGAGCTCCAGGTTCAGTGAGAGACCCTTCTCAAAAAGTAAAGTGATTATGAGTGATTGAGGAAGACATCCTGTGTTGACCTCTGGCCTCCATACATTCTAGTGCATACATATGAACACATATGCACATATACCACACATCAAAACAGATATGCTAGTTTTTTGTCAACTGGGCACAAGCTGGCATCACTGGAGAGGAGGGAGTCTCAATTGAGAAAATACTTCAATAAGATCAGGATATAGGCAATTCTGTAGCACATTTTCTTAATTAGTGATTGATGTTCTATAAGAAGACAGACTGAGCAAGCTATGGGGAGCAAGCCAGTAAGCAGAACTCCTCCAGGGCCTCTGCATCAGCTCCTGTCTCCAGGTTCCTGCCCTGTTCTGACTTCCTTCAGAGATGGACTACAACGTGGAAGTATAAGCCAAATAAATACTTTCCTCCCCCAAGTTGCTTTTGGTAATGGTGTTTCGTCACAGCAATAGGAACCCCAACTAAGATACACACAGTGTCAAATTAAAAAAAAAAAAAAAAAAAAAAAAAAGGCTTGTCTTTTGGAGATACACAGTGCAATACTGCAATGACTTGATATCGGGGAATGGAGTGGGACACAAGAAGCAGAACCAGCCCAAAGTGAAACTTAAGGATGGATATTTACGGCACATGACATTCCAAGCCCTGTCTATGTGTTAAGTATTTTAATAATTTAAAAATGAAAACATACTTTTTATTTTTGAGATCATAGTATAATTATATTTCTCTTTTCCTTTTCCTCCCTCCAGACATTCCCATCTACCCCTTCTTGCTCTCTTTCAAAATCATGGTCTCTTTTTTTCATCAGTTTTTATTGAATGAATATATGTATATTAAACCTGCTCAGTCTGGATGATGGTACTTATATATGTGTTTTCAAGGCTGACCATTTGATATTGGATAACCAACTGGGGTGCTCTTCCCTGGGGAAGAATATTCTCCCCGCCGTCCACTGCCTGTATTCATTAATTGTGATAAATTCCCTGTGTAGGATTGAGGCCTTGTGGCCTCATGGGCTTTTCCTTACCCACATTATCATATCTATTGTTGTAGTCCTTGTTGAGCTCATGTTTAGGCAGTCATGTTGGTGAACTTTACGGGTGCATCATCTAACATTACTAGGAGACACAATCTCACAGCAAACACCATGATCTTCTGGCTCTTACAGTCTTTCTGCCCTCTCTTCCACAATGTTCCCTGAGCCTTAGATGCTGGAGTGTTTTGTACACAAAACAGAAGAAGCAATGTTACAACTTCAAGTTTTTCCTGATGAGCATTCATTGAGAAAGTAGGAACTAATGTGGGTTTACAGAAGTTCTTGTGTATCTTCTCACATCTGAGGGAGCTGCATATCTAAGTAAACATGCTCATGCTGTTTGCTATCATGTTAGAATTAACCTTGATCTACAAATACAATTGAGAAGGGGAAATGGGGAAAGGGAGAAATACGAGTGTGTAGGAACGACAGGACCTTCAAAGACAGCTGTTTATAATGTCTCCCTCTACTGTGATGGAGACTGGTGACTGCAAATCCATTTGGAATCCAACTGTCATCACTCAGGAAGTCATGAATCCATTGGAGGGACCTGGAGCACATCTCAAGGACAAGAGACCAGAGTTCCCACGGGGCCAAGCAAAACCACTCCATCATTACTGCTCTGCCTTCATTATTAGACTCTGGCGTAATTCATCTGTGGGCTGCTGGAATAAAGCAGAGATGGCAGGTAAGAGCAGTTACAATGGCCCATAGCTACTGAAAATCAGGAACTTGCTCGGCAAAGGAACACCCACCTGTTGGCCATAGCACCGCTCCAAGAAACCAGAGCCACCTAGCCAAGAAGCCTCAGGGAAGAGCCCTTCCTGGGTGCAGCCTCTGAGCTCCCTCCAACCTTTTGTGCTCTGAGTAAGAATTTCCACACCCAGAACCCATTTCCAGTTACACCCCAAGATAGCATCAAAATGATAGGTAAATATAGGCCCAGCTTTCTGGCTAGGCAGCCAAAGAACAGTGTCCTGCGGGGGAGAGAATGGGCTGATTCAGATCTCCACTGACCATGATGTTTTCTTGAAGGGGAGCGGAAGGTAGCTGGGAGCAGTGCCCAGCACCCATCAGATTATGCTACCAAGAAAGGGCTGAGAGAAGCCCAGAGCTGCTCATTGTGACACAAGCTTTCCTTGGAAAGGAGAGAACGGGCCACCTTCTCCATGACGTTTGAGATGAGCCCAGCTGATGTGAAAAACCCAGGGCCCCTGGGTCTCCACAACGAAAGATCAATTCTAGAGTTGCAAAAAGTCAGAGATGGGCAAGGTTGAACTAGGGCCACCCCTTCCCAAGTAAAGGCACCATGAGAAGTTTGGGGTAAGGGACAGATCCTACGGTCTCCACAATCAAACCTCCAAGTTGGCCCCAAATAAACATGTAATCTCAAAGAAAAGATGGAGTTTGAGCAGAGCTCATTTGAAGTGAATCTAATGAATGTTGAATTTAGCATTCTGACTTTTTTTCTTCACTTTTGGACATCAGAAGCATCTTTCTGTGTGTGTTCTCTCCATAAACATCACTTTAAATGGCTGAACATCACCAAACTGAGTGCTGTATTACTTACAGTATTCTTCCCCCAGTTTTTTAGATGTGTCTTAGGCTGGGGAGATAGTTCATTTGGCAAAGTGCTTGGCTTGTAGCAAAGACCTGAATTCCATTCCCTGAACACACATAAGAAAACCAGGTATAATGTGCTCGTGGAGGCCAGAGGAAAACCTCAGATATTATTTCTCAGGGGCCATCCTCCTTTTATCTGAGACAATGTCTCTCACTGTGACCGGGAACTCAACAAGTAGGCCAGGCTGGCTAGCCAGTGAGCCCCAGAGACCCACCTGTCTCCATCTCCTGAGAGCTGGGATTACAAGCACACACCATCATGCCTAGCTTTTTTGTATGGGTTTGAGGGGGTGGAATTCAGGTCTTTGCTACAAGGCAGGAATCTCCCCAGCCCACAATACCTTTTAACACTGTAAGCATTTGAAAACATTGAGAAAAGAATAATATAAATGATGCAATCACTCAATTTGGTTATTTCAATCCTTTAAAAGTATGTTTATGGAGAAAATGCATACAAAAGGATGCTTATGATGTCCAAAGGTGAGGAAAAGAAACCAGGATGCTAAATTCAACATTCATTAGGCTCAATTCAAATTTCCTTAAAATTTTTTTATTAGAAGATTTAAATTTATTTGAACAATGAAAAAATAAAAGGCATCAAATCAAAGTACAAATGTGGACGTCATCCCACGCAGAATAGACACCTAGATGGCCAAGTGGGTACAGGCATTCGCCACCAAGCCTGATGGCCTGAGTTCTATCACCAGAACCCACGTGGTGGGCAGAGAGAACTAATTTCTGTCTTGTACATGAACACCATGGCATGCACACACATACACACAAACATAAATAAATAAATAAATAAATAAATAAATAAATAAATAAATAAATAAATATGTAATTAAGAAAAAAACAGACACCTGGAAAGGCCATAATCATAAAGTGAAATAAAGATTACTAGGGATGGAGGGAGTGGGGAATGGGGCAAGGTTGTTTAATGGGTACAGAGTTTTAGTTTGGGATGTTGGAACTGTCTAGAGATGTTCAGCGGTGCTAACTGCACAACAATGTAAATATAGTGGTGCCACTAACATACACACTCAAAAATGGCTAAAATAGTGTATTATGTATATTTTACCACAAAAAAGATACACCATAAATTAGAAGGAAATAGCAAACTCAAAAGTTAAGGCTACTGTGTGTGGAGAACTCTCTCTCTCTCTCTCTCTCTCTCTCTCTCTCTCTCTCTCTCTCTCTGTGTGTGTGTGTGTGTGTGTGTGTATCTGTGTGCATGTGTCTGTGTGTGTGTGTGTGTGTGTGTGTGTGTGAGAGAGAGAGAGAGAGAGAGAGAGAGAGAGAGAGAGAGAGTATCTGTATGTATGTGTCTGTGTATGTGTGTGGTATTGTTATTTATTTGTTTTGGATACCAGGGCTTACTATGCAGCCCAGGCTGGTCTGCTGGTCTCAACTCACCTTCCTCCTGCCTCAGCCTTTTGAGTGCTGTGATGACAGACATGTGCTTCCATGCCCAGCCTGTGTGATCTTTTTCTCCCTATAGTTTTCTGTATATTCTAGAATGTATACAATAAGTATAATTAGTTGATCATAAAAATTCAATAAACTATAATGCCTTCCTAAATGTTTCTCAGCACATTACTAATACATTTCCTCACTTAAATATTTTGCCTGGCTTCATTGCTCTCCCCACTGTTCAGAAGAGAAAGGTGAGGCTCACAGATGAAAGCTTTCTTCCCAGACCACAGTGTGTTGGCTGGGATAGCTTTGATAGTGACAACTATGGAAACCACAGACCATTTTTGCTGAACTTGGCCAGCACAGACCACCAGACACAGTTTTCTCCAAGATATAACATGCTCATCCACTAGCTGAAATTGCAGCTAGCCTCTACCTTCCCATAATATTTTTGGCATTCATAAGAAAGAAAAAATTGATTTTTTTTTTAAATTTTAAATTAAATGTTTCAAAATATCTCTCAGGACTAGGGAGATGTCTCAGTTTGGATCCTCAGCACCCACCCAAGCAGATCCCTGGTGCTGGCTGGCCAGCCAGTCTAGCCAATTAGTGGGCTCTGTGTTCAGTGAAGAGACCTTGTCTCAAAAAAATAAAGAATGAGGTGGAGATCAATAAAGGACATCTGACACAAACCTCTGAAGTCTATATACACCACACACACACACACACACACACACACACACACACACACACACACACACATGCACCCACACAAACACATAGACACTCATACATACACAAAATTCCCAAAGGATCCTACAGCCAGCCACCAAGCTTCCACCACTTTCTGCCTGTCAATATTCGGACACTGGGGCCCTGAAACTCTGAAGCATCAAGAACTTGCTTAGACTCGGGAGATGAGATGTCCTGAGGTAGCAAAGTTAGACTTCTCTTTTGTAAATTTTCTTAAGCAAGGACTATTAATGATTGAATATTACTTCTGTTCATTTTCATCATTTACAGTACTAAACTGCCTAAAGCACCTATTTCTCCCACACTCTGATTGTTCTTTACTTTGAATGAGATAATAGAGCATGCAGAGGACCGTGTGGAACTGCTGGGAGACAGTCAGACTCTGAATACAATGAAGAATTCCCATCTGGGGTATTATATGCATCCTTCCAGTCTTCCCCCATCCCAATACCCAGCTCATTTGAACTTGCCCCGATTGTCAGCTTAGTGACCTGTATACTTCCGAAGAATGGAAGAATCCTGCAGTGAATGTCATCCTCGAGAAATCTTCATAAGCCCTTTGCTAAGTCCTCTGAAACAAAGGAAAGCCCTTCTGGTATCCAGTACCTCATAATTAAGGAACAACGCCTCATTAGTAATAAAGAGGATGTGGAGCACTGTGAGGGCTCGGGTGAGCTCTGGCTGAGACCAGAGAACCAGCTTGGTCAGTGGAGGAGACAAATAGATACCATGAGTCAGTCCAGTCTAGTGTACCCTGAAAGCTGTCGGATCCAGAGTGCCTTCAGAGAAGCCACACAGCTGCCATCCAGGCTTGCCCTGTGGATGTCTCACCCCAGTAGGGCTCCTTAGAAAGAAGCAACTTCAGGGCTGGTGAGATAAGTCAGAGGGTAAAATGCTCTCCATACAAGCATGAGAACCTGAGTTCAGTCCCCGTGTAAGGAGCCAGGTGTGGTGGCATGCACTCCAGAGCTCAGTGGCCAGTCTGCCTAGCTTACTTGGCAAGATCCAGGCCAGTGAGAGACCCTATCTCAGAAAATAAGATAGATAATACTGAGGAACAATGCTCAAATTGACCTCTGTCCTACACACACACACACACAGAGAGAGAGAGAGAGAGAGAGAGAGAGAGAGAGAGAGAGAGAGAGAGAGAGAGAGAGAGAGCATGAGAGGGGGAGGGAGGAAAGGAGGAAGAGGAAGAGGAAGGAAGGAAGGAAGGGAGGGAGGGAGGGAGGGAGGGAGGAAGAAAAAAGACAGAAGTAACTGTAGAGAATTCATAGCTGAAGCCTTTACACTGGTATACGGAATGAGTTTCCTCACAAATGTCACCTTTGGCTGGTGGAGTTCAGGTACATTGTGTTGAGAAGGATCAGAGTTCACAAGCACAGTGATAAGAGAAAGTGACTTCCACCTTATTATGAGGTACAGGGACAGTGGGTGGGTGGCAGTATCTGGGCCAAACATGTATTTGCCACGCCAGGTCCAAACTGCCATGCAATGTTTCTTTTCCAAAAGCATCAGTCTCAGGGAAAGTGCACAAGAAGACAGGGGTGTGCTGAGCAAACCTAGCTGCCCCCCAACACCTCCCTCCCAGCCCTCCTCTCTCCAGGGAGCCTATGGCAAACAACAATCAAAAGGATGCACATTTTAACAGGCAGAAAAGTGTCCATCTGACAAGATGAGCAGGAACGGGGCCTGCTTGTGGGGAGGAAGGAGAGAGAAAGGATTCTCCCTATTCCCAAACCCACAGTAGTAGTACTGAGCTCTGACTCCAGGGAAGGCAATCCCCAAATCTGATGATGTAGGGAATTGGTGTTCCCATTGCCAATCCCAGCAGCTCAGGCTCCGCTTTCCTCCCTCTGTTACAAAGGCTCATAGCCTCTGGAGGAATCAAGGTGAGGGCCCTACTGCCCATGTAAGCCTAACTAGAAACATCCTACGTGGACCAAGGAGAAGCCATATACTCTTTTTCTGGGCTTGCCGTCTTCCTCCAAATACCTACAAATAACTGTCCTTTGTCTCCATACCTCCACACTTGCTGCCTCAAATCTGAGATTCAGAATCAGAAGACAGAGAAGGAGATACCAAACCAATGGAAGAAGATAGACATTGTGATATTGTTTTCCAATAACTCAGTTTGATTCTGTCCTATGTAGAGAGAAATCCCTCAGAACATGAAAAGACAGAAAGTGGGTCTCTGGAGGCCCTTTCCAGGTTCCAGAAGCCTAGTACACGTGCAGATACATCTGGGATGGAGGGAGACAGGGTAGAAACAGAAAGAGAGGGACAACCGGGGGCCACCTTTCTTTCTCATCAAGAAAGAACTTTGGACACGAAGCAGATTCAAGGGCTAGCAGATGACTCTGTTGGTATAGTAGCTGCCAGAAAAGCAGGAACATCTGAGTTCAGATCTCCAGGACCTCCATAAAAAGCTGGGCATGGTAGTGCAGTCTACAAACTCTAATTCTAGGGTAAAAAGAGACAAGTGGACCCTCCTAGCTCATTGCCAAGTCAGCCTAACCAATTAGCAAGTGCCAGATTCAGTGAGAAATCCTGTTTCAAAACAATAAGATGAGGGCTGGAGAGATGGCTCAGAGGTTAAGAGCACTGGCTGTTCTTCCAGAGGTTCTGAGTTCAATTCCCAGCAACCACATGGTGGCTCACAACCATCCGTAATGAGATCTGGTGCCCTCTTCTGGCCTTCAAGCAAAACATGCAGGTAGAACACTATATATAATAAATAAATAAATCTTTAAAAAAAAAATAAGATGAAAACGGATAGAGGAACACCTGATGTGGGCTTCTGTAATCTACACATGTGTGCACATACATATGCACACAAACATACATACACACACATATACAAACATGTACACATAAGCACACATAAAAAAACAAGTACCTACATACCTGCTCCTCAACAGAGAGAGAGAGAGAGAGAGAGAAAGAGAGAGAGAGAGAGAGAGAGAGAGAGAGAGAGAGAGAGAGCAAAATTCAGACCAAGTTCTCCTCCTTTCATGTCTGAGATCACATTGTGCTTGACCCAAAGGGGAAACTCAAGCTCACCACTGGATCACCCCCAGCAGAGCCAAGTCTTGACCCCCAATCTAGAACAGTGTCTGTTTTGTTGCATGTGTTCACATTATTCTGAGAAGATGACCCAAGACTGTCTGTCAACTGTTTCTTCTCTGTCCTGGACCGAATGTGTTCACTGGCTATGAATGCAAAGCTCCAACTCCCTTCACCTGTGTCTCTGCCCCACACATAGTGAAGATGTTTAATAAATTATGAGTAAATGGGTGGAACAGGAGCTGACTCTGAGGCCTCAAGATCGTGGGGTCCCACCTAGAGACCTCTGTGTATAAGCCCAGGCACAGCTAATAAGGTGAAAAGGTCGCCTCCCCAACTCTCAACAAAGGCAGCTGCTTCCCTTTAGCTTGCCACAGCTAAGAGGGACCCTGAGATCTCAGGTAGGGACCTATTCATTCAGTAAAGATGTAGTGCCGAGGCCACGCCAGCTGCTGCTCTGCCAGTCTAACCATTCCCTCCCTGCTCTGCCCACCAAGAAGAGAATGGCATGAACACGCCATAACTGACCACAAAGGCATAGTTCAAGCCAATGGAAGGTTCCATCACAGTGGTCGCCTTTGCCTGCAAACCTTCCTGAGTTACTTAGCCTTTCCATGAATCCATTTCCCAAACTGTGATGGGGAATATTAAGACCTACCTTGTCGATACTCTACCTGCCCTAGAATGTAAATACCACAGAGAGGGCTGCCAGGATTGCCAGCAGGGCACTGCATTCATGGTGATCTAGTTATACAGCAGTCTAGGTATATGTTGCCCCCTAGAGTTGTGGTGTAGTAATTGCATGTAATAGCCCTCCCATAAGAACAGGGTTCTTTTTTTTTTTTTTAATGTATATGGATATTTCACCTGCATGAATGTCTGTTCACCTTGTGTGTGCCTGTTACCAGCAGAGGCCAAAAAAGGTGTCAGATCCACTAGAACTAGAGTTACAGATGGTTGTGAGCCACTATATGGATGATAGGCAAAGAACCCCAGTCCTCTGGAAGGGCAGTAAGTAATTGCTGAGCCATCTCTCCACTCCTGAGAACAGGGTTTTGTGTGGCCTGTTCCCTGAGCTATCTAAGTACTTAGAATAGTGCGTGATCATAGTAGGAACTCAATAAACATAGCTGGGGACTAATAGGTTTTCCTAAAGAGTTGACTATGTTATTCATGTAATGGGTCAATGCTGAGCAGCTGTGATTATCACCGACACCCCAGTGATAATGGGAAAAGCCTTTGGCCCTGCCTGTTATCTGTAAGTCTATGAGTTGTGAACTTGACCAAGGCTCCAGCGTCAGATCAGTATGACTTTTGTCATATCTTACAGCCTGGCCTGGCCTGGCCCCTTATTCCTCAGTCCAGTATGACCCCAATCTGACCCCAAAACTTCTTCAGAACACTGAATCCATCACCTGGCTGCCACCAGGGTGACTTGCCTTCACGTCAGGGTCAGGACTTTCCTGGTCCTGCCTTGTGTTGGCTCTGTCATTTGGCACAGAGTTCCCTATTCAGTAGCCTGGTCCTTCTTCACAAAGGCCATGGCCCTTCTTGGAAATGGCATCAACCTGAAGACAAGGGGCTCCAGCACCTTTGCCAACGGGGACATTGCATAATGATAGCACCGTGTTCCAGGCGAAGGAACATAGTTTCGGAGTGGAAAGTAGTAATTCTTCCCCTATACTCAGAGAGGCCGAGATGATCGGCACACTGCTTCTCTTTTGAGCAGAGAGATTAGGTTTTGAAAATCAGACAGCCCTGGCTTCAGCCAGGAGGTGCCTCCCCACCATTACCACACCCACAGGTACAACCTCCTTTGGGGGACAATAGGTGGCTGCCACTTTTGTGTAATATGAACAGTGTCAGGAGGGAACCCACCCTGGAAATATGGCCTCCTGAAATGCCTAGGATTCCACCATCACTGATTCACTCCTTTGGGTTCAGCACCACCCACTCTTGTTGCCTTGAAAAACAGGGACTCTCTTGGGAGGGGCACAGGGTAAGCTGCTACCACCTGCAGTGAAGTAACTCTCCAGCAGCCCTATTGCATCTTGATAGGAGAGCTATCTGGGTGCTTGGAACCAGAGGAGAGGGAAGGCTTTGAAGTCAAGCTTCGTTAGCGTCACGAGGTTTCTTACAGCCAGCACGGTCTACACCCTCCATAGACAGCTGGCTCTCAAACTGTTTATATCCATGTGTTAATCACCAAAGGATTAAAAGAGCCAGCACACACAGAGAGCCTGCCTCATGCTCCACATACATAGACTCTCAAAGGCCTGCCCTCCCTTCCTCGGATAGGAAGAATGGGCTTGACTATCATGGGAGGGTCTGGTCCCTCATCCTTGGGGGAAAGAAAGGCAGAGAACTAGAGTGTCTTCTCTCCTCCTCACTAGAGCATGGGTATTCCTCCTCTAAACCAGCCCTTTTGGTCCATGCTTCCTTCACTGATGGCCAAGGATAGAGTAGGAAAGGGTCAAGTACACACATAGCTTAAGTAACTGCTCACTGGGGACCTGTACCTGGGTTCCTCGGGTCCTGAGGTGATTCCGAGAGTCTGACAAGACTCTAGCTTGCCATTGATGCCTCTGCTCTCCATCTCTGCCAACTCCCTCCAGAAGACCAGTCCTGCCCTGTGCTCTGTGCGTCAAGAAGCTGACACGTGACACTGCGTTGCTAGCCTCTTGGTCCTCTGGCTTCAAGTTAAAACCAGCCAGTGGCCGCCCCTACAGAGGACTGGGGGGCAGGGAGGGAGGAGATGCATAAAAAGATGGAGAAACACCAGAACTCAGTCTGTCCTTCACTCCCTCCCTCTCGAGCCACGCTTGGCAGAGGCAGTGTGCCCTCAACTCAAGTACAGCTCCCTGAAGTAACTTCTGCTGATTCCTGCCTGTGGTTGTGTGCCTCCTACCAATCACCCTCTTCATGCCTCCCCCAGCTCGATCTCTAAGGGACCACATAAGATCACGGTAGTTTATTCACAAATATCTACCACTCACTCATCATAGCCCTTGTGGAGAAATGCTTCCCTGAAGAAACTGGTACATCAGCACCAAACTGGGCCAGAACCATCATCACCTGTCTACAAGCCATTCCCTTGGCCGCCGAGCCTATCTGGGTATCCAGCTCTGCTCTGTGCCCCTGCAGCTACGGGCTCCCCACCTGTGCATAGGGGATCTGGAGAACAATTTCCTTTCCACTTACACTCTTGGGGTAACTTTCAGTCCTCTCTGTGACGGACAGGGAGATCTCTTTCTGGAAGTTCCCCTAACTTGACCAAGTCAAGGAGTGTTTTTATCAAAGACGGTACAAGCATCCCAAAGATGGGTGGAAGATAAACGGAAACAAGCTTGTCCCCTTTTCTGGTTTGAATGCAAAATGATCCAATTCGCTCTTTAAACCGAAACATTCTGTGTCCTTCTGGGTTCTTTGCATGACCGCCCCCCACCAAAAGAAGTTACAATAGTCCACAGGATAGAATACAAAATGAAAATCTCCTGTTTCCATATGAGGAAATAGAGGCCTAAGAGTTGGCAGTGACCTGCTCAAAAAGACAGAACCTGAACCCCAACTCAGGGCTCCCGGCCCTGGATTTAGAAACCTTCACATCACTCTGAGGAACTGGACTGTCTGACCTCCTCTTACCTGACCAGGGCCCTGTTTTCCCCCTTAAACTGTCAGTGCTATGAGGGCAGGAACTTCGCTCCCACTCCTGTGCTTGGAATGAATGGTGTGATTACCTCTCTGTGTTCTCAGACACAATAAATTCGAAGTGCACTTGGCTCCACCGATCCTCCTCATTGGTCATGATCATTAAGCATCAATGAGAAGACATTCAAAATCTCAAACCCCGAAGGCCATTCTGGTGCAAATCCTGGGGTGGCCAAGTGGGGGGACATTTGATAAAAATTACTCCTGAGACTGTTTACAGGAGAAATCTGGTCAAAAGGCCCCTAGATAAAGGACTCCCAGAGCACCTGGGTTGGCCTGATTTCCTGGAAGGCCAGCTGCTGTTGGGAGAAGACTAGTTACTTCTGGCTGTCTCCACAATTGTGGCGGATCTGCCTACCTACACAGTCTCAGTTGATCGGTATGACCCTTGTGCAAGAAGTGAGCTGTGCTCCCAGCTCAGAGTCGGGATGAAGGGGAGGAGAGGGTGGCAAATGCTGGGCTCAAGTCCAGGTTGCTCCGAGAAGTGATTTTGAGGTGAAAGGAGAGCTGGAGTTGGGGGAATGGGATGAATCCAGTCCTCAGGATCCCCCCTTTGCCAATTTCTATTCTCTTGACCACAAAACACTAACTGAACTCACAATAGTAGATCATACAGAAGGCCTTCCGGTCATTATATCATTTAAGCTGCTCAGTGACCTCAAGGTAAAGAAAGATTATGATCACCATTTTTAGATGATGAAACAGCTGCCCCAGAGGTTAAGACACTTATCTAGGGTCACACAGCTAGGAAAGGAGAAGGAGGCCTCATACCCGAGTCTTCTGGGCTCAGTTCTCATTCACCTACAGTAGGCCTTGGGAAGAGACCTGGGATGGGTGTGGATTGGATGAAGCCAAACAGCCTTGGCATTGACCCAGCCTGCTCTGAACCACAACCTCAGCCTCCACCACTGAGTTTTATGGGATGACTTAATTACTCTTTGTTAACACCAGGCAAGATGGCTGTCAGGCTCAGGACACACCTGGTAGTTCTGCACCTCTGGCTGCCCAAGGGCATTCTGGGAATAGCAGGCAGCTCTTGTCCTCCCTCCAAGGATGAATGCAAGCCTCTTCTGGCAATTGAAAGTTGTAAGGCATGTGGACAGATCACTGAGCAGAATTGGGGCAAACCCAGGCTAACTCAGAGAGCCGGAGGGTAAGTGTGCATCCAGCTCCCTATAACATTGCGGCCAACATTGGAAAGCCCTATGGGTGTTAGAAGTGTGGAGGACACGTTGAGGGGAAATAGACAAAGGACAAAATTCTCAACTCCTGAGGTAGTCAGCCTAGGTAAGAGAAAGGGTGGTGTTTGCGTTCAGATCCCAGCAACATCATTTTCTGGCCCTGCCCTGTCTGAGCCTGCTCATCTTCACAGTGGTGCTGGGCAGATCCAAAACTGTATGCAAACACAGCTTCGAGTCCTCACTCTACTCCAAATACTCAGTGCTGCAGATGGCTCAGCTGCTTTCATCTTGAGAACTCTGTGAGGTAGAAGCTCTTTTATCTCTATTTTATGATGAGGAAACAGTCTCAGAGAAGGTGAGTAACTTGCCCAAGGCACACAGCCAAGAAGCAGAAGCTCTGGTGCTGGGGTAATGACCAGCAGTTAGCAGGAACCCTGCTGGCTCGGGCCTGCGAGCACACTCAGGGCAGCTGGGAGGCCTTGCAGCTCTTTCAATTACAAGAGATTTCAAACATCCAAAAGCAGTTCATGGCAAAAGTGCCAGTCCGATACTCAGCCCAGGGAAGTCTGCCTTCCTCCCCTGCCTCGCCAGAGACAGCCCGTCGTGCATTTGTCCTGCTTTGTTCCTGAATCACACCACCCCGGCACACACATACACTAGGGGTGGTTTGCAGGCTGGTTCTGAGTGTTTTCCTGAGTTGGAGCCTGTCATTTCCATATCTGTGTTATGCTTTTACACTATTGTCAGTTACCTATTGGCAAATGCCGGGTGTTTGTTGCCTGACTTGAAATTTTACATAAACGAGAAATCATTTCTGCAACAGCACATTTTCATCCTCTTTGTTAGAGAAGACTCCATTACTGTCTTCAACATAGTAAGAGCCGTGAACGCACGGGGTTGATTTGTAAGCAGGAGTCATCCTGAGAAAGGGCCAGATGGGAACTTCTCACTTGCCCTGAACAAGCCCATTGTAAACGAGCTCCTCAGAAGTTGGGGAGCGATTGGGAAAGACTGTGAAGGCTGACCCTGAAGCCTGTCCCAGCTGAAGATCAGGCTAAGATCAAGACAATAGCAGATCACAGTGATAATTACAAAGCTTTGTATTTGTATGTGCACTGATATCTTCAGCTCACTGACCACTCTTGCTAGTCCATGAAAAGGCCTGAGTATAATCCAGCATAACTTATGATTTAATGGACAAAATATCCTTAAAGTAACTCGTAATGAGTGATTAATGTTAACGATGGGAACTTCAGGTACAGAGTATTCTGGGAGAGAGTGATTTATAAAGAAGTAAATCTTTGTAGATTCCTCAAAGATACTACACGGATAATCTCTATTAAGGCTTTAAGCTTGGAATATACAATATGTTTAGCACTGGCACTCAAGGAGCCCTGGGATCTATGTCCTCTGGGGCTTGTGAAGACATGAAAGGAGAATGAAGAGCAACATGATCTGCCATGGGACTCTAGCACCACCTCTTTTGATCAGGAGTGACAGAACATCCCCCCCCTCCTTTATTTCCCAGCCTGCCTTTCCGATAGGTTAGATAATGGTGTGCCTCTTTCATCTTCTTGCTCTGTCTTTATGTTTTGTTCGATCGTTCTAGATGACCTACACTTACAAGGAAGAAGGTCACCCAGCCTGCATCAGATACTTGGTGACTAAGAAATCAACATTGCCTGTATTAAGCCACTAAAATTTTAGGGTTATTTGTTACAGCATCATAGCAGAGTACATCCTGACTAATACACCATGGAAGGTGACATCTACATAGTGTGTGCTATGCATGGGACTGTTGGCAGTAATTTCCTATTTCTGTAAATCAGGAGCCAGAAAAAAAAAAAAACTGACATTTTCCAGACATCCTGACTGGTGTGGTTCTAGAAGCAAATTGGGTTTCCCTAGTAATGTCCTTGAATGAAGCCGCAATAGCATAGAGATGTGGGTGTTGAGGGGCATTGTATCAACCAGACTCTACAGTTTAGCCAGTTGACAGCTTCATGACTATCAAACAAACTTGTGGTAAAGGCAGCAAGTCAGCAACTTCATGGGGTCCAGATCTCAGCTGCAGTGGGGTGACTTGAAAATAATACAATGACACCCTCAGGGTCTCCATTCCTGCAATCCTTCCAACAATTCTGTGAGCTCCCCCTGCCCTGACCTGGATCCCTCCCTGCATGAAACACCTCCAGAGGTGCCTGTATCCTTCCAAAGTTCACACCCTTTTAAAGGGAACATAGGAGCAGTGCTAAGATGGTACAGAGCCTTACAAACACTCAAAGCTGGCACAAGACAGCCTCGCCGAGACCCGTCAGTGTGTGTGTGTGTGTGTGTGTGTGTGTGTGTGTGTGTGTGTGTGTGTGTATGGTCAAATGAATTTTTACAAAACCATAACAATGATTTCATGCCAATTGCTCTCTTTATAATTTAAGGCATAGAGGAGACAAAATAAAGCTTCTTTTCCAAGATGTCCTGCCAGGAAAGACAGAGCATTGATTCATGTAGAGATTCCCTAAGACTCTCACCAGTGTCCAGTCATCTAATGCCAGCTGTGAGCCTTGGTATAAAAGGTTAGAGTCCCTTCCTGAACCACTGGGGACCATCTGAGTACTGCAGAGGACTATGGGTGCATCTGGCTACTCAGGAAAGTGTCTGCTACATTCTCGTAGCATTTAAGATTGTGAAAGATGTGCTTGAAATGAAATCTAATGATCAGTATTCACTTTTATGGCATGGTTTATAAAAATAGACATCCTCATAAAGAGTGGCCATAGCCAACCAACAGCCTGTTAAGTGCCTAGAGCTTTTTATTCCAGAGCTAACAATCAAGTTCCTCACACAGCCCCATTAATGATGCCCTACATGACCTTGAACCCCTAGCTTAAACATCTTGTGCCTCATTTTCTCCATCTGTAAAAGGGAGATAATAACACTATCCACTGGACCACATTGGCAGCATGCTTGGAGATCTGCAGATCAAAGGTGCTCTTCCCAGACCACGCTTACCATCATTAGTGTTGTTATTATTGTTGTTGTTATTTAGAGAGGCCATGTCGCACCCCAGGAAGTAGATGTGACTCTGAGGGCTGACTCAGTACCAGGGATGAATGAGGAGGCACATTTTGTTCTGCAGAAGCTGCTGATGTCGATGCCGCCCCTTTCATCAACATCATAAGGCAACACATTCCTGGACTTCCCATGTGGCATGAGGCATCCTCCTGCAAGGAAACTGGCCACTCTTCAAGCACAGCCAATATGTAAACACCTGTCTTTGGGAGAAAGGAGGCCAGTGAGGAAAACCCATTGTTTTGTTGGTAATGTGGTCGCCATGGTCACAGAGCCAATCATCATGCCCTGGGAGCATAGCCTGGAAGCTTTAGATTCAAGTCCCAGCTCTCCACCTTGTGACCTTAAGCACCAGTAGTCATTTTTCAGATTCATCATTTCCTGACTATAAACGAAGGATATTATTTTAGGGGCTATAAAATAGTGATCCCTGAGGCCAGCCCAAGGCCTCCTACTCCTGGTATTTATAATTACCCTAAAAAAAAAATCACAACACAGATCAGACATAGTGGCAAAAACATCTGCAATAACAGCACTCAAGAGCCAGAAGCAGGAGGATTTAGGACAACAAGCTACATAGTATGATCTTGTCTTTAAAAAAACAAAAATAGAGAGAGCAAGGTTCACTAGAGAGATGGCTTGGAATCTCAGAGCAAGCCAGCCAAGCAGATTAGCCTAATTGGAGACTCTACCTCAATGAATACGCTGGGGCTTGACCCGGAAAACATCCACTTTGGTCCTGTACATGCATTCACACACACATGCATGCACAACCATACACCTGTACACCCACACACATGCAAACACACATACACATTACACATACACATTTCTAAACAAAAGGCAATGTAGGGATCTTGCTTAGGCCAGGTCTTGCCTGACACATTGCTCCATATTTAATGACATTATCAGTCGCTGTTCTCCCAACAGGCTGTTGGCCCCTAGCCACACTCAAGCAGTAATGTTCTAAAGTCTGGGACAAGGAAACGTACTGAACTTGTTTTGGAATTTACCAGCAAACTAGGGACTCAAAATAGAAACCCAGATTCTATGTACAGGTAAACACCCATTTCGGTTTTCAAAGTGTACTCATGTGGGACCTTTGCCTGCCTTTGTGTGGCCTATATAGGAAAGGTCACTTATCTGGGCGGATGAGTTTGAAAAAAAAAAAAATCTTCACTGTGTGCTTGCTGCTCCATGGGCTCATGGCTTATAAGCAGATTATTCTCTGCAGATGAAACAGCAATTTGCTGGAGGCCCAGCTTTGATCAAAAGAACATGGGCTGGACTTCAACTTCCAAGGGGAACACAGTGCAAAATCTACAAACTCTTGGGGTTCCCCAGTGCCCCTTTGTATACCCCCATACCTCCATCAACTGGTTTTTGCTTGCTTTATATGATGTTGGCTCTCCTTGAAAATTTTTGTTTAAACAAAACAAGACATTAAAATGCTTGAGAATCACTGTACATCTGTAATAGCAAAGAACCAAATAAAAAGAGCATTTGTTTGGAGAGATGTGAAAATTCACTTGGCCCCTGTGTTTGAAAGTTGCATTTTGTCGTGAATGGAGAAAGGCCCTCAGGATGGGAAGGTGTGGGCTAGGGAAGGTGTGGCAATGTGGGTGTTCATATGTCATGTTGTATCCTGCCACAAGCTAACACTGTGGATAGAGCAGAGCAGAGGGGACATGGGAGGAAAGGACCATTCATAGTCTGCCATCAACTCACACTAGAGTCAGAAAAGCACCATACAATGGAACTGAGACCACACTCAGAGTGAGTAGACTACATAAAGATATGTATCAAAAATGTGTGTACCCTACAGCCCAGCAATTCCATTTCTTGGGGGTTATCTTGAGATAATCAGACAAGTAAACAAAGAATATCTACAAAGAAGTCTGTGCAGAATTGTTTAAGGTAAAAATAACTGGAAATAATTTCCATGTCCTACCATAGGGTACAGATATGAAAAAAAAAACTATGTTCTCACAATGGAATATTATGTGACCATTAAATATTGCTGTAGAACAATATTGAGATATCTGATTAAATGAAAAAGCAAGTTACTAACCAACAAAAGGATACAGTATAATCTTGTATTGTTGCATATATACTTACATTCTATGTGTTTACATATTGTCACATCACAGTATCTGTGGGGCCCCCAAAGCTCCCTTACATACTAACATTCATGGTTGCTCGAGTCCCTTATATAAAATAGCATATTTGCACATGTTCTAGATTTCTGACAATGAAAAATATAATATAAATGTTAAATGAGTAGTTGTTATATTGTGTTGTTTACTGACTAATAACAAGGAAATTTTGTATGTATTCAGTATAAACTTTCCTTCTAATATTTTTTGTCTATGGTCAGTTAAATCCACAGAACCATCAAGTAAAGATCTGTCTAAGGCATAGTATTTAAACACATACCTAGTATATAAGTATTCATGGTTATTCCACTATTCCAATGTGGAATGCTAGCTTTTTTTCTCTATACAGTCTACATTTTCTACAAAATAATATATGGAGACTGCAGAAATGGTTCAATAGTTGAGAGCATTTGCTGTAATCATGAGGATTGGATTTTGGAACTCATCACCAACATAACAAGCCAGGCATCCCAGGATAGCTGTAACCCTAACTCCAGGAGATCACTAGTGTTCGTCAGCTTCCAGCCTAGCCAAGAAAACAAGCCCCAGGTTCACGGAGAGACCCTGCCTCAAAGGAATAGATGGGGAGTGATAAAGAAGGACACCAGACACTCTTTCCTAGCCTCTGCACACATGCTCACCACCCCCACCACACACACACACACACACACACACACACACACACACACACACGTAAGTGTATGCACAAATAAATAAAAATCTTTTTAAAAAAATAATTACTACTTTTGTGATTAAAAAAAAAGGTAATGGGAAAGGTTTTGTGTAGTTTGACGAAAATAGAAGAAAAGCATGTTTTAGACAGGACCCATGGGCCCACCTCAGGGGACAACTCTTGTCAGCCCCTGCCCTTCCCAGAGTGACTGGGCATGAGTCGGCGTTCTCTGTAGCTCACAGCCCTTTCAGCAGAACAGGAATGTGTTTAAGGATTCGGGGCTTGCGTTTCTGGGAAGATGCAGATGTACTTCCTGTCCTCTGCCCCACTAAGAATGGCTAGACCCCACAGACCCTGGGCAGAAAGCAGTCACCAGAAGACGGCTGGAGAGCAGTGCAGACAGCGTAAGGGCTGGGCCCCAGCAGTCAGCACAGAGCTGGAGGCTGGGCCCCAGCAGTCAGCACAGAGCTGGCTGGGCCCCAGCAGTCAGCACAGAGCTAGAGGCTGGGCCCCAGCAGTCAGCACAGAGTTTTCTTGTTCATTTCGTATACTCCAGACTAGCATGGAGATTGTGTTCTTAACTGAGGAATACAAATGATCAACGAAATAAGAATTGGCTCTCTTTGGCCCAAGACCAGGAAAGAGACTGGGTAGAAACAGAAAAAAATTAGACCATCACTGACCAACTCCAGCCAAACATTATGAGGGTGGGGGAGGGGGAACATTAAAAACAACTGTTCCTTACCCTGATCAGTAAAGATAAAATGGGAACAAGTTATACTGCCGCTACATGAGGCTAGAGGAGGCTTCCAACACCACCCTTGCCAGTTTGGAGTCAGAGAGGGGCAATCAGCAAGCAGGTCCTTCAGTTCCCTTGAATTTCCACCCTCCACACATACACTGTGTCTCCCTCCCCTCCCAACAGGATCAGGGTGCTGGTCATCCTCCACATGGGGTATCAGAAGAAGCATAGGGAAGGGAAGAGGTGATGAGACCACCTCCCTTTACTACAGTGTCAGTGAAGGACACAGGACTGGCAGTCACAGATACTCCACCCTCCTAGCTAGGGCCATAGCAGAGGAAGCCAAACTGGGAGCCAGATCCTCTGCTTCTACCACAGACCCCACCCCCACCCCCACCCGGTGTCAGGAGGTACCACTTAGAGAACTGGGACCATACCCCAACCCCAGCAGTGATGAGGAAGCACCCATCCTTCTCCCTTGTGAGGCCAGTGTCCAAATAAGCTGGCTGATACAGAAGGCTTAAAGAAGACCCAGAGTAAGTAGCCTGAACTGGCAGATTGGTGCCTGGTCCAATTGTCATCAGAGAGGTGTCATCCACAACTGATGAAGGCAGATGCAGAGAGCCACAGCCAAACACTAGGTATAGTTCAGGAATCCGGCAGCAGCGGAGGAGGAGGAGGAGGAGGAGGAGGAGGAGGAGGAGGAGGAGGAGGAGGAGGAAGGAGTGTAGGAACCAGAGGGGTCAAGGACACTACAGGAAGGCTCACACAATCAACTAACTGGAGCTCATAGGGGCTCACAGAGACTGAACAGACAACCAGGGAGCCTGCATGGGACTGACCTAGGTCCTCTGCATATGTGTTATAGTTGTGTAGCTTGATCTTCTTATGGGACTCCTAACAGTGGGAACAGGGGCTGTCTCTGACTCTTTTACTGGCTTTTGGGACTCTACTCCTCATATTGGGTCGCTTTGCTCAGCCTTAATACATGGGGAGGTGAAGAGTCTTACTATAGCTTGATATGCCATGTTTTATTGATACTCATGGCAGGCCTGCCCTTTCCTGATAGAGACAGAAGAGGAGGAATTAGGGGGTGGGAAGAGGAACTGGGGAGAGAGACTGGGAGGGGAGGACATCAGGGGAAGCTGCAGCTGGAATATAAAACAAATAGATGAAAAAAAAAAAGAAAGAAAGAAGGATGTCTCGACATAAGCGAGATGTCAGTGTGTCAGTGCAAAATAACTAACCATACCAAGAATCCAGAAAGTTTTAACTTCAATGCCACAAATATTACAATTATCTGCAGATTTTCAAAGCAGAGATACTAAAACACATTGAGATATATATATATATATATATATATATATATATATATATATATATATATATATGACATACTTAAACAAGTGAAAAACAAAAAAGTTTTAAGGAAATTCAGTGTCTCCACAAATAAGTAGAAAATACAAAGGAGATTCAAATGGAATTTTAGAAATGAAAACTACAATTGCCATTTTTTAAACTTAATAAATGAGCATAAGGAATGGAACCGCTCATTGTGAAAACCTCCCAGTGGTGGGGAAAGAATGCCAGAGTCCTGACAGAGCCGATGGTCAGATTAGCACTCCCTTCAGCCTCCATCAGAGAAGCTTCCCTTGGCAGTGAGCAGTGGCTAATGCAGAGACTCACTACTGGCCAAAACTCTGAGACTGTTGAGTGTTCAGCCCTAACCAGGGCATCTGGATCATCCCTCCAAGGCCCAGAGAACATTGCAGAAGAGGAGATGGAAAGAACGTGAGAGCCAGAAGATGGAGGTGCACTGTGAAAGGGTGTCTTCTAGACATGACATGGCTGTTGCACACATGAGCTCACATCAGCAGTGGTTACCAGCATAAGACTGGATCCACTGACATTCCATTATGAATGGGGAGGAGTTCACATGGCCCCACCCCTACCTGAGGAGCAGTAAGTAGTTAATGGTTGGTAAGGGGTAGAAATTCATGGTCCTCAGTGGTATAGCCGATAGTAAGTTGCCCTTATTCAAGTAAATAGTCTCTCCACTTTTCTCACGCAGACAGCACTAGTGAAATGCACACACACACACACACACACACACACACACACACACACACGACATGAAGATCTGAGGAGGTGGCTCAGTGGGCAAAGAGTACTTGATGGGAAAGCCAAAGGTTCTGTGTTTAAGTCTCCTGGACCAATGCAGAATCCAGGCCTGTTGACCTGTGGACACTTCTCCACCAGCTCTGGAGTGTGGAGACAGGCAAACCCCAGAACTCACTGGCCAGCCAGCTGAAAGAGCAAGCTTCTAGATCAGTGAGAGACTCTGACTCAAAAATGAGGCAAAGAGTAGTTAAGGAAGATACCCAATCTCCTCCTCTGGCCTCAGCATGTGCAAGCATGGACACACAAACCCCCTACACATGTGTGTATAACACACACACCATGAGAGTGGGAGAAAGGGCTTGACAGGAGGAAGAAGGGGTTCAGTACGAAGGGGATAAGAGAACAAAGGGGACATAATCAAAGTATATTGTGGTTGATATATTGTGCACCCCAGTAAACTTATCTGGGGATCAGAGAACAGAACAGCCATAATATTAAAAATAGACGTTAGGCAGTAGCAGCACACGCCTTTAATCCTAGCATTCTGGAGGCAGAGATCCATCTGGATCTCTGTGAGTTCAAAGCCACACTGGAAACAGCCAGGCATGGTGACTCACACCTTTAATGCCAGGAAGTGATGGCAGAAAGCAGAAAGGTATATAAGGGGTGAGGACCATGAACTAGAGCTGGTTACGCTTTCAGGCTTTTGAGCAGCAGTTCAGCTGAGATCCATTCGGATGAGGACTCAGAAGCTTCCAATCTGAGGAAAGAGGATCAGCTGAGGAATTGGCGAGGTGAGGTGGCTGTGGCTTGTTCTGCTTCTCTAATCTTCCAGCATTCACCCCAATACCCAGCTCCAGGTTTGTTTTTGTTAATAAGACCTTTTAAGATTTGTGCTATGGTATATTGTGTACATGTTTGTAAATGTGAAAGAAAAAAATAAATTCTTAAAACTTAATGAATGAGTTGAGCACCTGAATAGAGGAACCAAGAGCAGAAGAAAAAGAAATCAGTGAAGACAGAAGTGCAGAAATAACCCAGCCTGAATATCAGAGACATGGTGGACTGGATTGTAAAAGCCGACAGAGAGGAGGTTGCTCAGTCTGTAAACTGCTCACTGTGCAAGCTCAAGACCTGAGCTTGATCTCCAGACCCCATGTAAAAAAAAAAAAAAAAAAAAAATACTGGACATGGCAGCAAGCACTTCTAATTCCTGCACCTGGGAAGCAGAAACAGGCAGGTCCTGAGGCCGCTGGTCAGTCAGCCCAGCCGAGTCTGAGTGCTTCAGGTCCCAGTATCTCAAAAAATAAGGTGAACTGAACCTGGACAACAACACTTGAGGTTGACCTCTGGCCTCAACATGTATGTGCACACACAAGAACATTCGTATACATGTGTACCTGTGTGTATGCTCACACACATGCACTCATTCAAATCAATAGCACATGGAGGCCCTGTACAACTGTAATGAAAGAGCTACCATTCATGTAACTGGGGTTCCAGAAGGAGAGGGGAAATAGCAAGAGAGTGAAGAAGTATTTGAAGAAATAACATCAAAAAAACTTCCCATGTTCATATAAACAGCCAAGTTCAAGGTTTAAGAAGCTCTCGTAGTTGGGTTTCTGTTGCTACAATGAAACTTCATGATGATAATACAAGTTAGGGAGAAAATTGTTTATTCAGCTTACACTTCCACAGCACTGTTCATCATTGAAGGAAGTCAAGACAGGAACTCAAACAGGGCAGGAACCTGGAGACAGGAGGCCATGGAGGAGTGCTGCTTACTGGCTTGCTCCCCCTGGCTTGCTCAACCTGCTTTCCTATAGAATCCAGGACCACCAGCCCAGAGATGGCATCACCCACAATAGGCTGGACCCTCCCCCATCAATCACTAATTAAGAAAATGTCCTACAGACTTGCTTACAGGCCCATCTTATGGAAGCATTTTCTTAATTGAGATTCCCTCCTCTCAGATGACTTTGGCTTGTGTTAAGTTGACATAAAACTAACCAGCACAGAAGTTGAGCAAGACAAACCTGGAGAAATCAATTCCACAACAGGAGGGACAAACCTCTGTAAACTATAGACAAGGATGTTAACCATACCTATTGAGTAGCAACACCTCACCTGTGAGAGAAAAGCTATTCGAATGGCAGTGGATTCCTCACAGGAAACTCTGAAGTCAAGAGGGAGTAACATGAAGGTCGTTCAAATGCAGAGAGGAAAAAACTACCATATTAGAATCCAACATTCAACAGGAACAGCCTTCAGGAATGGCTAAGGCAGTAGAACGCACTCACTGTGGAAAACTAAGAGCCTTCACCAGCAGACCCACCCTAAGAATGGGTACAGTAAGGTTTGGGAGAAGCAACAAAATTAAAGATAAACATCGGTGGAGAAGGAGACAGATTAAGGACAAAACCATGAGAAAAATTGGTCGTCTTTCCCCTCATCTTGAGATTTCTAAATTACACTGGACAGTAGACACAAGATCATGGCACTTCTCAGGTGAGTCTAAGTGTATTTAGAGGATAATTTTAAGGAAATTGTGTTACAAAGGAAGGCGGTAAAAGTACATAAACAGAAATAAGTTTCTCTTCCCCACTTGAACTAGTCATCATAAATATGAATAGATGGTAAAAATTTAAGTATGTATAAGATAACATCTATGGTAACCACCAAGAGAGCTATCGAACAGATTCAAACAAAACCAGATAAGCCAATGCTGTTCTAAACATGTTCTGGTAGCTCACAGGAAGGCAAGTAAAATAAAGAAAATTTAAAAATACAGACTAGGGCTGGGAGTGTAGCTCAGTTGACAGAGGACTTGCTTAGCATGCACAATTCTCTGAATTTGAGTTATAGCACCACATAAAATAATGTATGTTTATGCCTGGAAACGCAGTACTTAAGTAGAGGCAGGAGGAGTACATGTTCGAGATTGTCCTCACCAACATAGCAAGTTCAAGACTATCCTGGGATACATGAGACCCTATCTCAAAATAAATAAATAAATAAATAAAATACAAGAATAAAATGACATATTTAAGGCCTACCACACCATTGTTTACATTGCATATAAATGGTTACATGCAGAGAGCAACAGAGACTCTCAGAGTAGATTTTAAAAATATGACTCCACTACGTGCTGTCTCAGCTCTAATATAATGATATAGATAGATTAGAAATAAAAAGGAATGAAATATGTCTCACATTAAACCTTAGTCAAAAGAAAGCAAGGGGAGGTGTATGAATGCCTAATGAAGTACATTTCAGAGCAAAGGACCAGCTTGCACAAAGAACATGCACAATGACTAAAGTGTGACTCCAGCAGGAAGATCTAGCAACTTTGAACCATCATGCACCAAACAACTGAGCTGTCAAATACCAGAACTCAAAGCCAATATAACTTGGAAGAAGTAGGGAAATCCACATTTACATTTACAGCAGGAAGCTTTAATAGCCCTCCCTCAACAATTGATAGAACAACTAGAAAGAATATCAATAAGAATATAGATAGCAACATAATCTAATCAGTGTGTATAGACTACTCTACCCAGCCATGACCAAATACAGGTCATGGAACAAATAGCAAGATTACTAGGCCACTAAGCAAATATCAGAAATCTCCAAGAGGGTCAGGAATACACACATGATGTTTTGCCCCTGCTATGATTTAGATGTGGTCTTCTCCTCCTGCTCCACCCTTTCCTCTACCTCTGGCAGCATGTGCAGGAAGCTTGGTCCTCAGAGTGACAGTAAAGAGGAGGTGGGCCTTTCAACAGTGGAGCCTAGTTTAAGGTGATTTAGCCATTAAGGGTACTTCCTTCAAAAGATATTACTGTAGTTCTCATGGAACCCTGGTTATTTCTCTAGAGAGGGTCGCTATTTAAAAGAATAGAATTGGTGGTCTCACTGTGACTTCCCGTCTTCACATGCGGATCCTCTCATGAGTGCTCCTGCCGTGACCCTATCTGCCGTGACGTCATATAGTCAGAGTGGGGCCGCCTGCATGACAGTGAAGGCCTTCTGTCTTCAAGACTGCGAACTAGGTAAACCTCGTTTCTATAAGCCTCGGGCACTCACTGACTGAGGCAGTCACTAAGAGTACCATTCAGTCCTCATCTACTCTTTCAGAGAGGCCCACTACTAGGCATAGACACAACATCATGACTCTGTGCCTTCCATGGCCCTGACCACTGCCACTCTTGACATTGAATCCCTCATAGTGTCAACTTCTTCATAGTCCCCTCTTTGAAATCAGAGTGTGCTTTGGAGAGGCCCCAGTGAAACATCCTAAGTCTCTCTCGCACCCCTCTCACGGATAAGGGGCCTAAGAATGTAAGGCTGTGTCTCCTATATTGGGAAATCAAGACTTGGAACGTGGAGGCAACTCTAAAGAGAACATCCAAAACAGCTAATCTTCTGCCCACTAGAGAGCCTATACCAGCTCTCCACACACACACACACACCTGACCCACTCACTGACCTCCTAAGCATTTGCAGTGGGAGGCCTCAGCTACCCTTAAGAAACGGGTCTGGTTTTCCATCTTTCCCAGGGCACCACCCTAGCCCAGGACTCACTTCTCACACATGAGAACTCTTGAGTGGAATAAGTCACCAGTTAACGTGAACTCTGAGAGTTCCACATTATCGTACCCTCTGATCTTGCTGGAGTGAGTTCTTATCTTCAGGTCAGGTTGTTTTTCACTAGAAATGAATCAAAGTCGGGCGCAGGACCAGCTATCTCTCAGGAGGGGCAGTAAGGACAGGTGGAACACACACGTACATGCCCTCACGTGATAGCTGTTTCCTGCCATCTGAAAGGGAAAGACAAGTGAATTATTTGCACACTGTACAGGATCCCAGCTCCAGACTTGAGGAGTTTCAGAACACCCAAGTAGCCTAACACTTGGAGCTTCAGAATGAAGGAAGAGGGAAGGAAAACTGAGATGTCATATGGGAAGGTGGCAGCCAGCTTCAGTATCATGCTGACCTGGCTGGGATCCTAGCTCAGCCACTTCTTACTGTTTGTGAGAGCTCTTCTCTCCAGATTCAGCTTGTTCAGACCATCCGAATGGGACAACAAAGCCAGAGTCAAGAGGGCTTTCCAGCCACCGGCTCCAGGATATTTGAATGTCACTCTCAGAGCCAAAGTCTGGAGACACAGAAACAGCCTGAAGAACGGGGTACAAAATGAGAAGTCACAGGCGACTCACTGCAAAGGGAGACCCTTAAATAAGGACAGGAGCACTGCCCTGGATTCTCAGAGGAGGGGAAGGGCATTAGAACCCCAAGAGTCCAGCTGAGCAAGCAGGTCAGAGCCAAGTTTAACAAGGACCAAGGCCATGATCATCTGAGGACAGACAGTCAGACTCGTTTCAAAACCCGATCCACTGAGAACAAAAGTAAAGTGGCAGGAGAGTCATTCTTGGCGAATCCTCCCCAGGGAGCATCTCCATAGAGAAGCTGCCGATATGGCACCAGGTCAAGGGCATAGAACCACAGCACTAACTTCCCTCAGGTTTACCAGGTAACACAGTGGTTCACAGCCAAGCTCTGCCATGACTAGTCATGAGACCATAGGCAAGTTGCTTCACTGGTCTGTGTCATAGTTACCTACCTGAGAAATGGGGAGAGTGTGAGCTTGACTGAATAGGAACATTGTAGGAATTAAATGTGATACTATCTCCAGAGTTCTTGCAACACTATTCAGAACACATGGGGCATAAGAACGCAGTGTTTGCTGGACATTAGCTACAGTCACTGTTATTACAAATATTAACATTAGTGCCATTCTCCTCCCAATGCAGCTGCCAAGGAAGCCAGATCAGCCCTTTCTGATTTTTGTGGGACACAGGATGTAAGGACAAAATTCATCAGAACATGAAAAAAGTGAGCCAAAACATAAAGGTGACTGTATTGACCTCAGGGTCAACGGGACACACACGATTGCCAACATCAGAACAAACAGATACAGGGCTTGAAGGCCAGTGTCTACACTGATCCTTGATTTGCATTCTTGTTTCCAACATGGACAATGAATCCTATATTTCAGATTTCCTCCCCATGCACGTAAAAAATGCTCTCAATCCTAGCACTTAATTGGCCCCTAGCAACGATTGGGGTGGTTTCTTTCCCTTATGCTGCCTGCAAAACTCAATTCTAGCTTCAATATTGCAGTTCTGTGTGCTTCCAAAGTAATACAAATCTCCCCTAGTGCCTATAAGCACCTTTTCACTATGCCAGACTGAATTCTAAACAACATTCAATAAGAGGTAACAGCTAATACAGTATTGACCTCTCACTGTGGGAAGCCTGAACCCAGAGTCTGGCTCCTACCATGGCCATCTGCCTTCCTTTCTCTGCTCTTCAGTTCTCTCATTCATAAGGGATAACCATCCACAACATCTATTTTTCTAGTTTAGTTCTAAGGATTAAATTACAACAAAACCCAGCCTCAGCTTAGCATGCAGCCTGCAGTGAATGGGCCCGCACATTGAAGCTGTTCTGCCATGGAAGACCCAAAGCAAACCTACACCCTAAGTCTTTCACGCCTGAAACTGAAGCCCAGAGAAGTTACTCCGCCAACTGGGACTCTCCCAGTTGTACCCGCTGCTGCCCTTGGCCTCCTGAACAGGAGTCAGCCTGCTGGAGACAGAGCTTTGCAGCCTCTTGGGGAGAGGCACTCCAGCAAGCCTCAAGCTTGCCTGCAGCTCGCCCTCCAAGGAGCCTGAGAAGTCCCTGGCTCTTAGGAAGCCCTACCCACAATGCAGGGCCACCTCGGCTGCAGGTGTCCGTGCCCTGGTTCGCTTTCAGGTACTGGACTGTGCCAGTTTCACAAGCAGATTGTTGGCAGGTCCCGTGGTCTCTGTTACTAGACACTGAATGGCCAGTGAAAGGGACCCATTGTCTGGCCTCTGAATGAAGAATACCCCATTTAGAGAAAGAATTTGCCTGCTTTCTCACAGAGAAAGAAGACAGCGGAGGTGGAGAGAGAACAATGCTGACCATTCACCAGGTTTTTACTTAACATCAAAGCCCAGTGACCAACCAGGTTAAGGGCCACACAGCACAGAGCAAGCCAAGGCCACACCGGTAGGCAGAAGGAGACACTTCGGAGTTGCAGTTCCAGCCCCAACCCCACCGCAGTCCACCTCAGCCAATGTAACATCCCGGAGAAAATGAAAGGGGACAGGCCCAAGATTCCACCATCAGACTCAGGAGAACTATGTCGGGTCCTCAGGTCTTCCGTAGTTAGCTGGTTCCCAAGATGCACCTGCACATGGATAAGCTAGGCATCTGACAATACAGACACTGTGGTCTTGTTGCCAGGATTCTGATTTCATGGGAACAGCCCCAGTCCGGACACTGGGACTATTTCAAAACTCATCAGGTGATTTTTAGGTGCAGCCAAGGCAGAGAGGCATTGTGCCCAGGGGCAAGACCTGTTTTGTCCACAGCTACATCCAGAACTGAGTGCTAAGGCTGGCATATATTTGATACCAAAAGATATTGGAGTCTAGGAGTTTATGGAGTGCTCCAAGAGAGCCCATCAGCCCCAGCTCAGCTCCCTCCATGGCAGCTGTTTACCCTTTTATTTTTTTAAGTATCCACATTTTCTTTCTTTTTTTCATTTTTCTTTATTAAGAAATTTCCTACTCACTCCACATACCACCCACAGATTCCCCCCTCCTCCCTCCTTCCACCCCCAGCCCTCTCTCCCAAGCCACCCTGCATCCCCACATCCCCCAAATCAAGGTCTCCCATGGGGAGTCAGCAGAGCCCAGTACACTGAGCCTAGGCAGGTCCAAGCCCCTTCCCACTGCACCAAGGCTGTGCAAGGTGTCACACCACAGGCACCAGATTCCCAGAAGCCTGCCCATGCACCAGGGACAGATCCCGATCCCCCTGCCTGGGTGCCCCCCAAACAGTGCAAGCTAAACAACCGTCTTTTATTAACTGTTGAAACTGGGCAAAGGGGTTTCTGAGTTTTGTTGTTGTTGGGTGGGGTTTTTGTTGTTGTTTTTGTTTTTAGAGTTGTCTCCTTTAAATTCCTTTTCAAAAACCACTGAACTATGAGGCTTCTAAAATTCCTTCCAACTTAAAAGCACAGATTCCAAGATCATAAATCCCTTCTGGCTCTTTGAGGGCCATGGCATTTCTCTGATAGCCAATCAGGACCGGCCAGTTCTGGGAAGGGCTCTCTGAAGATTGCTCACAAGTCAAAGACTTTGCTCATATGTTTAGGCCTTCCTAGGGACCCAGGCTGAGGCCTCCACCTAGCTAGCTGTTCATGCTCCCAGAATGCCACCCATGTGCCACTTTCCCTATGAGCTTTCCTCATCCCCTTTGCGAACTCAACCCTTCCCCCAGGTCCTGCTGCTTTTTACAAGCCAGTACCTTCCAAGTCAGTTGGTCTAGTGTGCTCTGTATTCCATATTCCACACACTGCCATCTAACTGCCTGCTGGATTGCTGCACCTCAATGTCCCCTAGGCACCTCAAATTCAAACTGTCCTAAAAATGAACTCATTACCTTTCCACACCCAAACCTGCTCCTCCTCCCTTCGGTTCCCCCCGCCCTATCCGGATGAGCAGCATCACAGCCACCCAGTTGCCCAAGCTTGGAAACTCCAGAAGCATCTTTGCCCTTCCTCTCCCTTGCCTCATGCCCCACCCTCCAGCAGCCTTGGGAGCCGCCCTGGTTTCATCTTTCTCTTTTCCCTTCTGGTTTCGCTACCTGAGAATCTCAAAATTAGGTCTAGAGATGTCACATGGAAACAAGTTCGTGTCCTTTAGTAAAGCAATAAGATAGCTTTCTAGGTGATACACACACACACACACACACACACACACACACACACACACACGCGCGCGCGCGCGCGCGCGCGCACACGCGCACACGTGCACACGTGCACACGCACACACCTACCCCTACCTCAAGTTATTCCCTGAACCTCCCTTTCATCCTTCTTTCAGAGGGCATTGGCAATGGAACACGTCCACAGAGCTTGACCACAGAGCTTCTTACACAATGAATAGCATTTGTTATATGCTGGACAGTTTCCTAAGCATCTGGTATCTTGACATTTATTTGCTGACCCCCTAAAAGCATATATTTGCATACCTTACCATCTTAAATAATAACCCCATGACTGCACTTTTTTAACTGAGGACTCTTCAAACAGAACTTTACCCCAAACTGTTGTACCAAAAAATAGGAGTCTGGGGGCTTGAGAGATTGCTCAGTGGTTACATCTCTTCTAGAAGACCAAAATTTGGTTCTCAACACATGCATTAGGGAGTCTCACAACTGCCTATAACTTCAGATGCAGAGAATCGGACACCCTCGTCTGGACCCTGCAGGCACTGCACTCGTGCACACAAACCTGTGCACTACCACATATACACACGTAAATGAAAATTTTACATTTTTGAAAAAAAAAAAAAGAAACTGATGACAGAAGTTGGAGGAAAGAGATTTCTTATGCCAAAGGTTCTCCAAGTGTAATCTTGAGGAGGAGAAGGGCTCCCTGGCACTCCAAAGAAAAGATGTTACTGAGCAGTGTCCAGACACCTTTTAGCAATCATGTCGTTGTTGTTTAATTAGCAAATGGCTTTCCTACCCAATGCAGTTAGGAAAAGCCAGAATCACGTCCAGCCTAGCAGATTTGGTGTAGCTTCCTGGTGAATGAAGAGTGTCATGCCCCTTCCAGATGGCTGAAGCTTATTCAGTGAAAAATCCAATATGGTCAATTCCTTCTGTTCCTAAGCAGAGTTTGCAACGTGTGGTGTCACCTTTCAGTGCCAGAGTTTTCCTCTGGGAGGTCAGTATTAGAGTGGGTGAGAACGTCCTTTGTTGACAAATTGTTTTCCATGCTCTAGCCAAAGCCACACTTGAGCACCTGGCCTTTGCATTGTGACAGTTCTGTTCTCAGCACCATGAGACGGTCAGGGGACATTTCTGCTGTCTATGTCCTCATTGCCAACACCTTCTCTCCTGCCACATCTACCTGCTCTTTCAAATTATCCATGGTTTAAAGGGGTGGGGGAACATGTTCAAATTGTACCTAAAGTTAAACAAATAAGCTGGGCTGGTGGTGCAAGCCTATTATCCCAGCTACGTGAGAGGCTGAGGCGGGAAGATCAAAACCTAGAGGCCTGCCTGAGCTATCGAGTGTTCAATGTCAACCTGCCTGGGCGACTTACTGAGACCATGTTTCAAAGTAGTAAAAAAAAAAAAAGGACAGAAGATATTGCTCAGTGGTAGAGATCTTGCTTGGCATGCATGTGCGTGAAGCCTTCATATTGGAGGCAGGGGGGACTTTCCTCTTAATGAAATGGCTATTCTATATGGCATGGATGTTTGTGTTTCTTCTGTGGGGCTCTCAGAAAGTTTCTTCACATTTTCTTCATTCATTTACCTTTTTTTTCTTTTTTTTTTTTTTTGGGGGGGGGGTGGTTTCAAGACAGGGTTTCTCTGTGTAGCTTTGCATCTTTCCTGGAACTCACTTGGTAGCCCAGGCAGGCCTCGAACTCACAGAGATCCGCCTGGCTCTGCCTCCCAAGTGCTGAGATTAAAGGCGTGTGCCACCACCGCCCAGGCATTCATTTAACATTTAATAAGCTCTTGTTGTATTCCAAAAATCCTGGCTTGGCTCCTAAGACCAAAAGATGGAGAAACATGGTCCCATCCTCAAGGCAATGCATTTATAAATATAACTAAACAGAAATAATGGCACTACTCTCATCTGATGGCTCATGATGATGGTATCTACCAACCACACTGCTATGGTTTAAATTTTAGATGTCTCCCTAATACAGTATTCCTAACTTAATGGAGGCGATGCCTACGTACACTCATTCCCTGCCACACACTCCATCCCAATGTTTGGAACTATGAACAAACACGGAAGTGTCCTGGTTTCTCCTAAACTTGTGGGGAGGGGATGGTAGGAAGGGTTAAGTCCTGGAGAATGAACAGCTAAACCAGCTGTCTGCATTTTATCATAGCAATAGAAACATGACTAACACACAAAGAATTTGACTCTGCCTTCAGGAGAAGCAATGGTAGCATGGGAGCCAATTACCTAAGCATCTGTTAAAGGAGGTCCCTTGGCCCTATCACCATGACAAAGAAGGTGGGGGCGGGGGGGGGGGGTGTAGCATGCTGGCCAGGTGCAAAGGCAAGGAGACACAAGAACCCAGAGAGTCTGGACCAGCATCCCTGGTCCAGTATGTGTGTGCTTGTGAGAAAGAGCGGGAATGGCGGCTGAATCCGAAAAGGAAGTTCAGCACATAAATTACTCAAAATGCTTATCTTAGTTTGCTTTCTATTGCTGCGATAAAACACCACAATCAAAGGCAACTTGGGCAGGAAAGGATTTACTCAGCTTACACATTCTGATCACCAACCATCGTGAGGAGAAATCAAGGCAGGAATCTGGAGGCAGAAACTGAAGCAGAGGCCGCCCGCTGTAGAGGAATGCTGCTGAATGGCTTATTTCTCCTGACTTGTTCAGTCTACGTTTTTATACACCCCAGGATTGCTTGCCCAAGAATGGCACCACCCACAGTGGACTGAACCCTTCTACATCCATTAATCAAGAAAATCCCCCCCCCCCCAGGCTTGCCTATAGGCCAATCTGGTAGGGGTATTTTTAAATGAAGTTCTATCTTCTCAGATGACTCCAGATTTTATGTCAAGGTGACCCTGGCCACTGCCCCCCCCCCAAAAAAAAACTAACCAGAACAATGCTTGAATATGATAATATGAGTTTCTGTTTAGGCTTCATAGTATGCTTTACCACACCTATATTCATTCAGTGAGCCAAGTCAGCTTGCAGTCTGTAGGAGTGTGGTTGTCTGGCGTATGTGTTACTCTTTTCCTTATCACGAAAAAAAGCCTGACGGAAGCAACCTAAGGACGGAAAGGTTTATTTTCGCCTCAAGGTTGGAGGTAAACTGTGTCTATGGGGCAAGGAAGTCATAACAACAGGAGCTTGAGGCAGCTGGTCACATGGGCTCTACAAACAGAAGGCAGAGACAGGTGAATACTGCTGCTCAGCTCCGTTTCTCCTCTTAATTCATTCTGGGACCCCGGACCATAGCATCGTCTATTCTATCACTCAGGGTGGGTCCTCCCTCCCTAGTGAAACACTGTTACAGACACATTCAGAGGAGTCTCCATGCCTATTCTAAATTTCAGGAAGGAAAGGATCAATATTAACTATCACAGCTAGCATGTGTGAGACTCTGGGTTTAAGCCTAGTACCCAAACCAACACCAGTGACAGACTGCTTAGTGCTTAGCTCCTTGGTGTCCTTGGAATGGAAGATGGGTGAGCTAGTAAGGACTGGAGCCGAGGGCGGGAAGAATAGGAAACGGGAGGAAGAGGGGAAGAGCCAAGGGTCAGGGAAAAGAGAAAGAAGTCCAGGGGTAGAAATCAAGGACAAAAGGCAGAGCCACTGCTTTGGTTCTGTGGATGACTTCCTGTGCTGAAGTCCAAGGGTGGAGGCCCCATCTCCCCCCCCCCAACACACACACACGCACACACACACACACACACACACACACACACACACACACACACACACACACTCACCACCTTTCACTGAAGCCATAGGCAAGTGGACCGAGCCCAGGATTCCATGAGTGAGAGGCAAACACACCATTCAAGGGGCAAGGGAATGAGCTGACCAGAAGCTGAGCAGTAAGCAGGGATCAAAAACAAGAGCAAGCATGCCCCCTCCACCAGCCAGAGATGACAGCAAGGAACAGGACCAGGGAGCTCAGGCAGGAAGAGCTCTGAGAGCAGCCTGTGTTGACCACTGATTGAATGGCTGATGCAGCTGGAAGATGCTACCTGAGTTTGCCAAGAAGTGTCGATGACCATTTTACCAGGGCATCTTGAAGTTTTCTGCATCCTAAAGAAAAGCCACTCTAACATTCAGACACACGTCCAGCATTGCCTCACTGGCTGTTAAATTTTTGTTCACAAGGGTCAGTGACATGGCTCAGTAGGACAAGGCATCTGCTGTTATGCCTGATGATACAGGCTCAATCCCCAGGACCCACACAGTAAGAGAGAACCCACTACTGCAAGTTGTCCTTTAGTCTCTACACTGGTGTGGTGAGATGTATATGCCTCACACACAAAATAAATAAAATTCAAAAAACTTGACTGTTGATAAACAGATGCTGTCCCTTGGCTCCATGACGCCCATCCCTGGAGTGCCCTAGACTGCCCATAAGCCAGCAATTAAAGGTTGATGTTGAAGCAGGAAAAGTTCCTGAATCCCCAGGGTAAATTCTGATTGCTCAATGTTACACAGGCAGTATTTATTAAATACTTTGGATATCATCCCTGCTTGCAAAAATAATCTGCAGTTGGGTTGGACATCGTGTGAAATTAATGATATAATTACTATATTATCTTTCCATCCACCCAGTACAGTGAAAATATCTATGGAGAGGCCACCAAGGTCAAAGTGTGTCCCAAGAACCAAAACCTAAAAGAACAAAATCTTTAGCACTGGTCTTCGCAGAGTTCATGGTTTTAGCCTCATGGGGAAAGTTCCATGGTCTACTCAGCACCATACCTAAAGATCTACTAAAGCTAGTGTGTTGAATCACCAGAGTTAAACAGTTGGTCAGAATCTATCAGGGAACTAGCTAAGAATCTAAGCAAAAGAGTGTGTGGGTAGTAAGTTTTGCTTATAGAATTCTACTTTACCGTCCAAATGTAGCACAAAACCAGGGCTCCTACACCTGGAGTCCAGCAAATGGGTTCTATATCCCAAATGCAAACCCTACAGGAGTCCCCCAAACTGAGCACTACCGTAATGGTAGGCAGCTGCTGAGGACCACAGAGACTGAACCGGTCTATAAGGGGTTAAGTGTGTTGCTTACTCCTGTTTTGTTTTTTCAGTGTGCAGTGTACCTCCTAATCCTCGTGGTTTCATTCCTTACCAGCCAGCAAGCATTGTCTGAACCCATACACTCCTCTCTTAAGCTTCCTTTACAGTCCCTCTGTTTCAGAAATAGCAGAGACTAGAGTATCATATTCGCCCTCAGCATTCCCCTAAAGTGAAGCAAAGGATCGCTTGTCCCTGACCACAGGGCTGAGAGCTGACAAAGTAAATTCACAGCCTAGAATGCTAATCTATCATTCAGCCAAAACTATACAATATTTTCCCAGCATTAATCCGGATTCCCACATTAGGACTGTGGGAGCTGGGGTGGCTTAAATCCTGCAGGCAAATGGTAGATGGGAGCTGCCTATCTGTTGAGTGAAAGAATAGGACGATGAAACAGCATACATTGGATAGAGGTGATGTCTGGAGGCTGCCTCCAGTCACCGAGAGGTCAGATCCGTGTGACACTCAGTCTGGAGCCTCACTCGGCAGTGTCTCCTTGGAAATGTTTAATTTTTACTGGTTTATATAATAACCACCATAGCCAGTCGTCACAGTGTGTTCCTGTGCACCAGCGCCTGCACGCTTTTCTTTATCTTCACAGAAGGGGGGTTTGTCATCGCCCTCACAGTGCAGATAAGGAAAGTGAGGTAATAATAGGAAGTTCCTCTGCAGCCGGAGACCACACTGCTAGAAAGCGATGGAACAGGTTTCCAGCTCTAACCTCTCGTCCACAGAGATTAGCCCTCTGCCCTCTGGGAAGGGAGGAAGGTGAATCCCGGACTTAGGTAAAGCCCAGGAGTCCATGATGACCTGTCCCATGGTTTTCAGAGGCTGTCCCAGAGACATGAGGGCTTAAAAAGCTACTTCTAAATCATGAAGCATCAGTTTACTATGCCCCCGGTCATTAGCTGAAGGATTAAGAAGGTGTTCCAGAATCTCAAAGTGGGGAGAACCGACATGAATGAAGGAGTGTTTTCTCAAAAGGGGGTCTGTTGACAGCTGGGTAAGGACAGTGGATTTTGTAGAAAGGGAGGAAGAATGTTGCAAACTGGGAATTGCATGCTCAAGAGCCTAGTCTCCCACATCACCAGCTTACAGGAAGGACAGGAAAGAATCAGTCTCCTGCCTCCTTGGACCTACTGCTAAGACCTTAAGGGCCAGGTCTCAACACAGAGGACTGAACAGCACAGTCCACACCAAGTCTCCGGAGGAATTCTTATGTAGGTGTCAGTACCCAGGTGATAGGAAAAGAGCATAGGGCTGACCACCACGGTGTAAAGAATTCGTCTCATGCCAGGATCCCAAGAGACCAGGGTGGATGTGCACAGGTGCTCAGATCAAAAGAAGCTAGCCCTCCACACCTTTGAATCTAGGTTGTTATACAATAGAAACGTACATAGCTCTGTGGGGGTTCAGCTTTCACAGGATCCTTTAATCGCTCCAAGCTGGCACTCAGACCCAATCCACTTATTCATTTGAATTCTAGAATTTCTCCCACGAGAGCTCCATCTCAGAAATCTCTAGACAAACCCTAGGCTCTGTTCAAGATGAGTCACTGAGACGTTCCAAGGAGCTCTTTTGGGTTGGGCCAGGCCTGTCCTCAGTCAGGAATGCTGGGAGCAGGTACAGGGTGACTGTCCTGGAGCTAAAACAAGCAAGTAAACTGAAGGGGTCAGAGGGAAGAGGATGGAAGTACCTACTGAGGGCACCCGGAGCATCAAAGGACTGGGCTTCAGGGGGTGCTCATTAATAGTAATCAGCCGACAAGACTCCTCAGGATTTCCTTAAAGAGGTAGGATTAACAAGATCCCTGTTTCTTCATAGCCCTGAACAGTTTCAAATACACTTGTAGACACTGAGCTGCCAAGATTGCTGTCCATTACCTTGGTTGTGGCTCTTTTGACACAGTGACAGAGATCCATCTCAAACGAGCTGTAAAAAACTGTGAGCAGGGCAATTTCTGGCTCGACTCGCTGAAGACGCAAGGGGGTTCAGACATTCATTGTTTGAGATCCTTGGCTCCTGGGCCGAGAATCTCAAACAATCAACAGGACTTGGTTCCACTAGTCAGTTCTGCTTTACTAAACGTGGCCTCACTTCTGAGCCGTCTTCTCCCACATGATGCACCCCCAGAAATCCCACAAAGCTTGTCCAACCTTTGACACATGGCATTGTCATCTGTAAAGTTCATATGCAAGAAGCATGCAATTGAGCTGTCCCCCTTGCCCCCCCAAAAAGTCACATCATAAGTAAGTTTACAATGTTTTGTTAAGCTGCATTTAGAGCTCTCCTTGGCCACATGTGACCTGTAGGCTGGGGTTGAACATACCTGTACCTTCCTAGCATCAAATCCAGAAAAAAGAGAAAATCTTTATAATGACTTCAAGAAAGAGCCCAAGATGGTTTTCATAGTCTGGTAGCTGAATTTGAAGCATCTCAAAAGGTCACTATTGTCATGATGCCACCATGATTTCAGGGGAGGGAAAGTAGCCCCCAGATCTCAATGGGGCATGTGTCATATTCCATTGTATAATGTTTGCTGTGACTTGGGAGAAGTACAGCCTCCAGGTGACTGGCAACCATATTCCAGTCTGAGAAGCCCTGCACTACTACAACTTTGGGCTTGCTGGTTTTTTGACCATTTGCTTCCCAAAGTTCCTGCTATGTTCGGTGACCAAAGACATACTGCACAGAGCACTTGTGTTATGAATGCCTCCTCTGCCTGCACACAGCAAGTGAGAGAAGAAAAACCATCTTCTAAGTGTTGTCCTGTGTTATTGGCCTGGTCACCCAGTCACTATCTGCAGGGTCACAAACGAACGGAAAAGGTGTAGTCTCCAAGACGGGAATAGAGGAACAAAGCAGAGGACATGAACTCAGTTTGCTGAAGCTTTGGCCCAACAAGGTAGAACACATTCACGGAGTAATTGTACCTGTGAATACAATGACCACAGACCTAAAGCAGGGTCCATTTGCCAAGACCAGGAACTCGGGGAAGTCCTGAAGACCTGCTGTCACCTTCCCATTAAAATTTGCAGCAGCAGACCTCACCAACCCACATGTCATAACCCACTTCCTGGCCTTACTTTCTCCATAGTTCTTTTCTTTGTTTGCTATAACACGTTTTATGAACTTATGTTTCCTTGTGGTTTATTTGCCCCTGTCAGAATGCTAGTCCATGAGAACAGAAATGTATATCATTTGTTTACCATATGTCCCTTCAACTGGGCAAGTGTCTATCATAATTAGCACCCAAAAGGTATTTGTTGGATGGGTGGAGGGTGTTCCAGGCAGGGGGAATAGCATGAGCAAAGAACCTGAGGAGACAAAGTGTGGAGAATCCAGAGAAACCCTGTCTCGAAAAACCAAAAAAAAAAAAAAAAAAAAAAAAAAAAGGAATAAAAAAAAAAGGAAAAAAAAGGATAATCCAGGAACTAAAAGAAGCCCAGTGGCGCTGGAACACAGAGGGAGGACAGAATGGAACCATTCCTTCCCCAACTTCATATTACACTGTGCCAGGCACCACCATAGACATGAGTTCACACCTATTCTGAGAACTCAGTCAAAGGTGAGAATGTATCAAGTCTTCAACCAGTAACAACTTTGTATAAACATGTAGTCAAATATATTTATGTGAAGTTGTAAGGATGAAGTTGTAAGGATGAGGCCCTTAACAGAGATCAGAAAACTTACTTCATTCCTACATCCCTTACTCATTCCATCCATCCGTCCATCATTTTACTGCTCTCCAACTTACCTCTCTGCACATTAACATCCTACTACCATCCAACAGATTGTTTCCTAAAGGAAAATGTCCCCCCAAGAATCACCAGGGCCAATCCTGGGCATTATTCTAAAGAAAGAGGTGTCTTTCTCATCTCAGAATTCATGTCTATGCCCAGTGAAAACTCTCACAGTCTCTGTTTGAGGTACCTCCAGGGCACCTCTAATCTAGAAGTCTATGGAACTCTGGTTCCTTAGCCCAGAAAAGGGCATAAAAGTAACTAGAGCAGGAAAGAATATTTCTTTAGTGTGTGTGTGTGTGTGTGTGTGTGTGTGTGTGTGTGTGTGTGTAAGAGAGAGAGAGAGAGAGAGAGAGAGAGAGAGAGAGAGAGAGAGAGAGAGAGAGAGATTGTGGGGGTCAGCAGGTATGTGGCAATCAGTGGTAGTCAGTTCTCTCTTTCTATCACATGGATCCCAAGGATCAAACTGGAATTGTCAAGCTTGGAAGCAAGTGACTTTACCTGCTGAGCCATCTTGCCTGCCCTGGTGGTGACTCTTATAAAGGGAAAATGAATGATTCTTACTGGAAGAAGAGAAAGGAAGTGTTGGACTCCTCCTCCTCTTTACCAAAGACTACATGTCTCTGAGTCAAAAGATAGAACTTAGGGGCAAAGCTCAGGTCCTTATTTTTGCAAATGATGATTCCACAGGCAAGTTTTCCTGTTCCTGTGAAACCCACATGCTTCCCAGCTGTCAACCTTAGTATACACACTACTTCCACTGTGAGACCTGTGTGACTCCCCAGGTCAGAAGTAGTCATACCACCCACCACTATTAAACACTTACTACGGGATAAGAGCAGAGCAAAGTGCCCTCCTCTGCCATCTCATCTCATCCTCACATCTTGAAGAAACGACAACTGTTACTACCTCTTACACTAATTTGCTAAGGCAGCCGTAACCAAGAACCACAAGCCTGGTGTCTTAAATTGTAGTAACTTACTCTTTCACAGTCTGAAGTCTGAGTCCAAAGTCAATGTGCCAACTGTTTGGTTCTTTCTGAGGGTTGTGGTGAAGAATTTGTGCAGCTTCAGGCATCTGTGGCTCATGGATGTCCATCTCCCTTGCCACCACATTATCTGTCCTCTGTCTGCTCTGTTCTCTACGTCTCTGCTTTATGAAAACACCAGTCATTTTGACTTGGGACTTTCAGTTTTAATCTTGACTTGGTCATTGGCAAAGACCCTGTATTAGTTGCTTTTCTTGTTCCTATGATCAAGTATCTGACAAGAAACAAAATAGGGTTTATTCTGGCTTACAGTTCAAGGGAAAACAGTCTATCATGGAGAGGAGGTCACAGCAGTGGGACCATGAGACAGCTATTTGCACTGTGTCAACAGTCAGAGAGCAGAGTAGGGACAGTAAGTGGAGCATGGTAATTAGACATCCAGGCTCATCCCCAGTTCCTCCCTTCCTCCTGCAAGGCTCCTTCTCCTAAAGGTTCCACAATATTCAAAACCAGCACTGCCAAGTGGGGACCAAGGTTTAAATACATGAGCCTATGGGGGACATTTCACATTCAAACCACAACAGACTCTGTTTCCAAATAAAGTCACATTTATAGGTATTGAAGTCTAGCATTTCAATATCTTCTAGGTCAATGGTTCTCAAACTTCTTAATGCTGCAACCCCTTAATACAGTGCCTCATGTGTGGTGACCCCCAACCATAAAATTATTTTTGTTGCTACTTTATAGCTGTTATTTTGCTACTGTTATGAATCATAATACAAGTATCTGATATGCAGGATATCTGATATGCAATTCCTGAGGGGTCATGACCCATAGGTTGAAAACCACAGCTCTAGGGAATGCACTCCACCTATAACGTCTCCCTTTATTTTCTCACAAGAGTTGACTGAGTCTCAAGGAGTTCCTGTAACCTGTCAGGGTCACATAGCCAATAAGCAGCCTAGATGCTAAGGCCTGGAGTCTTAACAATTTCTCTGCTTTTTTTTTTAAATTGTCCTTTGGAAAACTCATCTCTCTTTAGGACACTAAACAAGATTTTGTTCATGGAGTTTGAGTATAATTTTGCGTCATTATTCTAGACCACAGCATCCTTAAGAATAGATGTGGATCACTTGTATTTCTGTTTCCCTAGGCCACCCAGTCGGGGTTCAGTATATGCATAGTTCTCAGGTGGACAGAGGGAAAGCAAAGTCAGGCCAGAGCTAACCACTGTTCTCTATAGATAATATCATTTATGAACCCCAAAAAAAGCTCCTCCTGAAGAGTTCATGGAAACATTTTCTTTGCTTCTCTGGTTTATTCATACATTCTTTCTCTACATGTAATGAGTCCCTCCCTGGAGTGGAGCACAATGCTGAGCAGTAAGTATTCAGAGATAACTCAGACAGAGCCCACACCCTCTCCTTTGAGCCCTTACAACCTGGTCAACAAGACAGATGAGTCAATAAATCGTTGTAATACAGTATCACAGAGTGCACTTATTTCTCAGGTAAACTTGTTCTGGTGTCAAGAGTCCTCAGAAAAATAGTAAAATGGGGCATTCAAAGATTTGTATGACCTCTTACAGCAAAGAGATGCTACAGGGTACATCTTAAAACAACAACTATACTGTATGATACCACTACCAGCACACACTCCCTCCTGGTGTACATAATCTGTGTGTGTGTTTGTGTGTTTGTGTGTGTGTGTGTGTGTGTGTGTGTGTGTGTGTGTGTGTTCCTGCATGCACGTGTGAGGGAACAAGTGTTTAAGAAACTGTCCCTGGAGCCTAGGCTAAGCCATAAAACCTCAATGGGTATTAAATCCAGGAAGACTTGGGTCGATAGACTGTGCCACTCATTAGCCACATGAAGTTAGGCTGACATCTTACCATGTGAGCCTTAGTTTCCTGTCTCTCGGATGGGATAATGATCTACTGAACCAGCTGGTAAGTGGATCAAGTGCTACATGAATGCAAAGGAAATGCTGAAGCAAACGGTGACCAGGAAATGTCACTAAAGGAGACCCTGGACAAGTCCAACCTGGGTCTGAATTCCAGCTCTACTTCATAGCCATCTTGGGAAAATCCTACATATCACTAAACCTCAGCTCTTTCCTTGTCCAATGGGGACATAATCATAGGGATAGGACAGATTTTCAACCACCTGACCCAGTCCTGGGCACATGAGTCATTGTTCTATTACTCCTGTCTACAAGAGCCTTTGATTCTTCCTATCACTCTATTCTCCTACCCATCTTCTTGCCTAGAATTCCTAGGTTAGCTCTGAGCATTTCTTTATCTTTTTTACAGAGTAAGATGTGCATAAAATAAATTTACACATTGTAGGTATGTGACTCAGTGACATGAAGTGTATTCCCAATGCAATGCTGCAATCACACACCATCTGCCTCTAGAGCACCTATGAAAGTCTGCACCTATGAAATATCCCCTCACTGCCCCAGCCCAGCAATCAATCACCATTCTGCCTTCCATTTCTATGAATCTGTCCAGTCAGTATCTCATGTCAGGGGAACTGCAGCTGTTTGTCTTTTTGGTGTTTTTCACTTAGCACAATGTCCTCAAGGTTTATCCCTGTTATAGCAAGCATTTTCAAAGTCCACTCTCAGACTGCCTTTTTAAGCTCAAGTCCATCCTACCGTCCTTCCTCCATTGCAGGTCACCTTGTCACAAAGGAAAATATGAAGACACAATAACAGAATAAACACCGACTGCATAGAAAAGGAACACAGACTGCCTTTCTCCTGGTTGCAAAACTAATGCATCTTCCTTCCTATGGGACATTTGATAACATCGCAAAATCCCTCTGAAGTCCCACATGATCACCCAAGGCTCCATGGAAAAAGACACATTTCACACAGGAAATGACTTGGTTGGTGCTTCAGCCCATGGGGAAGGGCAGGGCTGAAACAACACGCAGCTTCTAACCAATGTGTACTCCCAGAAACACTACCACTGCATATCCATAAATCTACATTGCCCATTGTCTTCTATCTGTCTCTGGATCCAAAGCTGAAAACACCCTACTGCTCTCTCATTGGAACATAAATCTTACCTTAATCCTATTCATTTAAAGAAGAAAAAGTGTTGTGGGTTTTTAAGCCACTCCCTCAAGCTGGTAAGCTTACTCTGGCCTCCCCACACCCCTCAGAGACTCTTGCCCATCACTGGTGAGCTGGCTCAGCTTCTGAAGCTCACTCTGTGCTCTGCAGAGATGAAGTGCCCTACCCTGCTGTACCCCGGGAGCTACTATTAGAAAGACCACGCAACAACATTCATGATGGTAGAAAACTAGCAACAAACAAAATGTCTAGCACAAAGAAAGCACTCAAATGAATGGCTGTGTGCGCATGGTCAAAATAGAACAGAGATTATTAAAATTAGAGTGAAAGACAAAAGGCATAGAAAGGTGTTCAGAGTGTGTGTGTGTGTGTGTGTGTGTGTGTGTGATGTGTATCATGTGTATGTGCATGAACACATACATGCGTGTGCATATAGTGACCAGAGGTTGGTGTCAAGTGTCTTCCTCAATCCCTCCTCACTTTATTTCCTCACTTATTTTTTTAAGCAGGACTCATTGTGTGACCCTGGCTGGCTGGCTTGGAACTAGCTATAGAGACACAGGCTGACCTTGAACTCATAGAGATTAGCCTGCTACTGCCTTCCTAGTGCTGGGTTTAAAGGCGTGCACCACCACCGCTAGGTTCAGTTTGTTTGTTTGTTTGTTTGTTTGTTTGTTTGTTTTTAACGGAAGCTGGAGTTCACTAATTCAGGAGATTGGCTGGCCAGGAACTGCAGCCTACTTTCTCTTCCTCTCCTCTTCTGGGATTATGGTACCAGTACCGTTTGGGCTGTTTGGTGTCAACACCTTTAATCCCAACACTCCCAGAGTCAGAGGTGTGAGATCTGTGTGAGTTGGAGGCCAGCCTGGGCTACAGAGTGAGTTTCAGGATAGCCAGGGCTATTTAGAGCTATCCTGTCTCAAAAAAACAAACAAATAAATAAGCGAATGAAAACAAATGTACGTTGGGACTGGCGATCTCAGTGGCTTCAGCTAGCTTTGGGTCTGCATTGGCTACCGTGAATAAAGATTCCTTTATGTATCAGATTTCTCAGAGTGCCATAACAACTCACAGGTTTGCTGGTTTACAATAGATATTTGCTGTCCCATAGCCTGGACACCAGAGATTCTAAGTCAAGATCTCTGTGTAGCCTTCCCTTCTCAGAGGACCTGAGGGAGATTCTGCTCATGGCCTCCTTTAATGGGTGGTTTTGCACTGCCCTCCTCATCTCACCTCCTCTTTTGTGCATCTCTAAACTCCTTCTACTTACACACACACACCACCACCACCACCACCAGCACCAGCACCACCACCAGGTAACTCAAGGTGAGCTCTGCCTTCTCAAGATCCTTTTAAAGGCATCACTCACTGTGGACCATCCAATGACCCCAGACTTTGGGGAATGAGGACTCAGCTCTCTCTTTAGGGGAGTAGCTTTTAGCCTGCTACACTTAGTAACAAACAAACAAACAAAAATGTCTTACGTTTTCCTCATTACTCATAGCTTTGTGTATTACTTTAGCACCAATGCCCAGTGACTGGCTCCTGTCAGACCCAAAGTAAATATTTATTGGAGAGATAAACAAACTCCCCAAAGAAAGCACGTGTTCACGCAGGGAAATTGTAGTAACTTCTCTTCCTTTCTATTTTTCATTGGTTTGGTTGCTAATTTCAGATGTTATTAAAAGGCATTTCCTTCTTGTCTTTTTTTCTACCCCTACTCAAATAACTATCCCCATAAAGCTAGGAAGCTGAAACCTTCCCACAGTGCAACGGTGTAGAGTGGAAACAGTCCCTGGTTGCCTGTGTCCACCCTGAGGCTGGATGAGTGAAGAATTCCCATGCCTGCCCTCTCTTCTATTCTGTAGCCCCAGTGCTCACCCCGAAAGCAATGTGAAACCCATGACTTTCAGAAGGGCTGTCTGTGTCATTTCATCCTCTCTCTCTGGCATTTGAAACATGGATAAGCCACACCCAGAGGCTGGGCATCCAAGAGTGTGTTGCATTGCCTGGACTCCTGCTTAAAAGTCCTTGCATGAAACACACCACTTAATCCCATTCGAGTTAACCACATTCAGCTTCCCCAGCGGCCAGTTTAGAACAGCAAAGAGATGCGCCTGTACCTTAGCTGATACATGCACACACATATAAATGCATGCACGGAAACATTGCTGGTTGATTATGGCCTCAGGACCCTTCTCAACCCAGGTATCTGTGGTGCTCGGTCCAATTAGGCCTGTAAGAGAATACCCCCTTTGCACTCTTCATTTAGCCCGGGGGGGGGGGGGGGGGGGGCTATCAACCAGCACAGACATGCATTGAGCTTCTAATGTAAGTAGCAGGTTGCAATCCAGGCATGGATTCAAGAAAGGCACAAGACAAAGCCAGGAAGCCTGGGTAAGGGCTCCAAATAGTGATGGGGTCAGTATAACGATTGGTCACCCAGTTCCTGAAGCTCACCCTCTATGGATGAGTCTATGAAGCTACCCTACTGGGTACTTTGTACAAATACACAGGTGCCTTAGACACAGGGTTTCTTATAGGTGAGCATAACCCACAAGCACAGAGTTGAACAAGTCAAAAATTCCCTTGTGCACACTGAATAAAGGCAACATTTTGTGAGTTGTATTCACCTTCCTAAGATACTCAGCTTGGAAGGCAGTGCTCAAGTGAGATTTTTGCCTCTACTCTGACCTGTGGCTAGGGATTTGCAACCCAAGTATGGGTCCAAGAATGAAGTAAACAGACGGGGGAACATGTCTGGCCTAGGCCTTTCCATCAGTACATCATTCATACAGCAATTCACCGGTAGTGTGCAGATGATTAATATGCAAGGAAAGATATAAGTAGATAGACGTCCAGTAGTGGGAAACACTGTGGAAGACTAAAGTAAACCAAGGATGCTGAACATAAGGGAGGCAGCCATACTGTGTGATTCCCAGAAGTACCATATGCATGGGGTTGGGCAACATGGTCACCTTGACAGGAAGATGACCAGGAAAGGCCACCCTGTGAAAGAAAAAAAAAAGAGGGATAGATATGAGAAAGACATCATAGTCCATATGTGGCTGGCTTCACACAGGGCTTGGGGGAACATAGATGAAAGATGGCTTGTTAGTGCCACACCTGAGAAACTAGGGACAAGAGGAGGGGATGAACTCTGCCCAGCATACTAAACCTGCCACAAGTGGGGGCAGGTGCGGGGAACAGACTGGGGAAGGAGGCTGTACAGTCCCTGGTCTTGAGGACAGTCCCACTCCGGATTTCCCAACGCAGATCTGGTGGAAGTCCCAGAGCGTGGTCTCTGCTCATGGATGACACTAGAAAAAGCTGCCCAGAGAAATGGAGGCCGTACTGGGCCGAACAAAATGAAACAGTTTCCTTCTCTGGAAGGCTTCTCAGGTTGTGAGCGCCAAGCAGAAAACATGGACAGTTTCTACTCACCCAGTTGCCTGAGGAAAGTTTTCTTTCAACAGTAGCTAGGGTGGTTGCTCCCTGAGCAGGGAGCGAGTGAGTAATATAGGTAAAGGCCCCACAACCAGAACAGAACACAGAGTTAAATAGAGGTGGAAAGGGAGCAAAGCTGGCTGAGAAAGGGAGCCTCATGGAGCATTCCAGAGCAAAGCAGATCTCCACAACTGCCTGAGCCCCAGCTGCCACTGAGCAGGCCTGCCTATGGCTGTCCCCAAAGGCCTGGCTTCACCCAAGCTCCAGTGGTAATCTATGAGTCAGCCTCCCTCAGGGCCAAGTTTAGCGCTGACTGTCTGGCTAAAGTGGTTGTCTGACCTCCCTAAGCCTCCACTTACCCTTCTATAAAATGGGGATGGAAATATTGCCCTCCCTCTCCAGGTGGCACGAGGCTGGATAATTACTATTTGGCAGGGTGCTGAGGTGCTGACGAGCTGTGTCTGACACATTTCTCCTCTGCTCCCCAGGACGCGGAGCCTCACCTCCCTAGGAGACCACAGGCCTGTCCCAGGCAGCACATGAGCTCAGGCCTCAGCGACGTGCACCAGGGAGCAGGCGTCTGTCTAGGGCGCTCTGTCTCTCCCTCGAGTCTTGCCTAACCCTGACAAGCTGACAGCTGGCCATTGTGAAGGTGGAGGAGCCAGCTGCAGGCTGCCATTCCAGGACCCTGCCACACCTGGGAGGCTGCTCAGGGCCGGGACACCCAGAGGAGGTGCCACCTGCCTGGAAGCAGTCATGCAGTGTCCTTCTCACTGAGGAGGAGGGGCCCATGCCCATCCAGCCAGGGCCTTCACAGAGCAGGGAGATGACATCAGAGGACCTGAGTCCAGTCCAGGCTGGCGGGACAAATGAACTGAGGTAAGTGCTGTGTGTGTGTGAATGTGCTGAGGGAAGAGGGGACCTTGAGAGACTGTCACTCAGTAAGCGCAGCTAAATTTGTCCCCTTCCTTCCCTAGGGAGGAAAAGAAGGGTTCCCCCAGCAAATTCTAAGGACACTCAGTGGCTCTTACACATACAACTGAGTCCATCAGTCCATGGCCACCCCTAAAGGTTTGGCCCCTCCTCAGACAGTATGAATGATGATCTAGTCTAACAGTCGGGTTCCTTTTGACTGACCTCACCAGGATGGGAACCATCATGAGGTTAGCAAAGATATGTGTACTACAGGACATGCTTGTGATTGGGCTAGGGTCCCTTGGAGATAGCTCTGTAAGTGGTTCAAAAATGGAAGGATGGGACAAGAATCTCTGTTGGGAGTCATGTGACCTTGAAATGTGGACACACAATGCCGTGCAGAATGGGGTTGAGTGCTGTGCTCGGCCATGGGCAGGCAGCAGCTCATTCCCACATGGCTGACTTTTCCCTGTGATCCAATGTGTCTGTGAATGCACGGTTTTGCACAAGTTGTTTCTTTGCATAGATGTGCCTCTTGCTTGGCCCCAGAATATTCTCTTAAAGAGTGAGCTTTTGTTTCCTTCCTTGGATGTAAAACCCATATGATGGAGCTGGGACCCAAAAGGATGTCAGCCCAAATCTCCAGGCCCTTGCTATGTAGGTCATTTTAAAAACCAAGATCTCTTCATTCCTGGAAACTTCGGAGCAGGGAAGGGATTCAGTGAGAGAAGGACACAGGCCTTGTATAAAGCAGTGGCTGTCTTTGGCCCTAGCGTGCTACCGAGTGACTTGTCACTGTCAGAGGAGCCATGTGAAGAATCTCCGGCATGTCGTTAACCTCGTTCCAACATGTAATTAGCCCAAAAGGCCTCCTCACTGCCTCCATTCAGCGTTACATCATAAAGAATTAGATATTTTACTGTTCGGAGGACACCGTGAAGACTTGAAAGAGTTAATTATGGCTCACTGGAGTCTGTCCCCAAGATCCCAAGACCCAGACATTAAACTGTTTATTTTCAAATGTCAATCATCAAACCAACATGCGAGGCAGCTTCCTCCATGGAATATCGGAGGTTGTCACTGGCCTATGGGAGTGAGCTGGAGGAAGTGACTTCATTGTCCCTCGTTTTGGTGGAGGCTATGGTCTTTTCAGGGATCTTAACTGCACAGCTGGGGCGGGGGGGGAGGTGGAATTCTACTTGCCCTCTTGGTTCCATGGAGTGAATCCACCTAGAGTCATTTATAATCTCTGGGCTAGAGAACCAGCAGTGTGGCCAGAGTTCAAAGTGAGTTCAGCTGTAATCTGGATGTGACCATCTGAGGCAATCTAACCATGCAGGCTCTGAGGACATCATTATCACTCAGGTGTAATTACAGATAAAATAGTTTTATTAATCGGCTTCCTAAGGGGACTGCATTTATCTGATGGCTGGTGTGTGTAATGTAAGCCAGGGAGGGGCAGGAGCCTACGCTGGAATGGTTGCCTGTGTGTGGAGGATGCACGGTGTCTGGGGCGACAGATACAGGAGAGAGTGTGGCTGGAGCTGTATCTAGGCACGCGTGGGCCTAGAGGAGAGGGATCAGTGTACGTGCGGCAGCATAAAGGTAAACGGCTGTGCTTGTTCAGGGCGGTACAGCTGGACTGAGATCCGGCCTGCTGTTCCATTATACCTTACAGTGGTCATGGCACTTCCTCCCTCCCATCCAAAGAAGACACTCATATTTGTATGTAGCTGGAGTTACGGGACCCCCAGTTTGTAAACTGCCCCTACAGGTGGCCTCTTTGGCCACGGACTGTCAGCCAGTTTTTCAAATCTTATCTCCAGACCTATCTTGGCTTGTCTTAAGTGTCCATCACCTTAAACCAGTTTGCCAGTTCCAAAGGCTCCCTCAAGGCTGAAGCTCCTCCTGAGTGCCTCCTGACCATTGTTCAGCTTGACCTAAAGTCAACCCCACTCTGCTCTGAGCAAGAGGGAAGATGTGAACTTTGTAAGCCCAGGTCCTTAAGCTATCTCAATAAGTCTACCAGTCTGCCTTAAACTTGGTTAAGTCTCAGTGGTACGGCATGGGATGGGTAACACCCCCAGGCTAGGTTCTGCCAACAGTGAGGCCAAGCAACTGCCCAAAGACTCTGGAATATGAACAGAGCCAGCCTAGTCAACTCTACCCTTTCTTCCCTGTCCACTCAAAACACTGGACGCCTGGGCCAGCTTTCTTAACACATAGCCAGTATCTCCTGGCCTAGGCAACTCATCACTCAATTTGGCTGGAATGCTTGACTTCAATTATCCCCCCACCCCCCACCCAACTCAGAGGTCCTTGTGCAAAATCTGCCCTCTGGCTTGCACATTGCCCAAAGTGACAGCTGCAACCTGAGGTGGACACAGCCTGAGAACCAGAAGCCAAATGACTATTTCCTGTAGAGACAGATGGCGTCCATGCTCCCATGGGCAGGTGCAGAAAGGTGAGCTCTCAGAAGTCCCGCCAACGGGACTACCAGAAATGTAAGTGGCGACATCTTGGATTGGTGTGGCCAAATGGCAAATCTTCTAGACACTCTGTAGTGACTCTGTGTTCCCAAAAGGGCATGTTGGAGACCAGAAGTAGGGGAGTATAGGTGGGGAAACAAATGTTTTATGAAATTCCTGCTCTGGTGAAGTTAAATAAGAACCACTGACCAAATGCTGTGACCTTCTCTTAATAATGACTCACGGGTGGGTGAATGTCTACCCACATTCAAAGTGCACATCTGTGTGCTCTTCCACCCGATCTAGTGGACAGCCAACAGTGTTTTCATTGTGCTGATTACCAAACCCAGGACTAGCTAAGCTTAAAAATAACCTTATTATGATAATAATCTACTAAATATTTAGTATGTATCAGGTACTGGGCTAAGTACTTCTTACACTACAAAATTTCATTCAACTGTAGTTTTTTAGATTTTTTTCATCTATATGAATGTTATGCCTGCATATATGTATGTACACCACATATGTGACTAGTGCCATGGAGGTCAGAAGAGGGCATCAGATCCTCTGGAACTGGAGTTACAGACAGTTGTGAGCCACTTTGTAAGTGCTGGGAACTGAACCCAGGTCCTCTGCGAGAGCAGCAAGCGCTCCTAAGTTCTGAGCCATCTCTCCAGCGCCCATTTTGTTCCATTGCCATCGAACTCTATGAAATAACAATGTATTTTCAGACAAGGAAAGTGAGGTTCAAAGATAAACAAAACTTTGGCTACCAAGTTGCTAAAGTTGATATCTGAACCCACAACTCTTAGACTCAAAGCCTAGGGTTCCTTCCACTCCTGGTCTTTCCTCGAGTGCCTTCTCCTCCAGCTTCTGATCTTAGCAAGGCCATGGCTGCCTGTTTAACAAACACTTCCCCTGAAAATGCTCGGCCCTGTCTGTATCTCATTGGTTCCCAGGGGCCAGAGGGATAACTGCCACTCAAAATGGAACCAAAGCCTACCCACTTGCTTTCACTCATTGAGAAGGCATTAAAATGTGGTTCTTAAGAAGGGAGGTAAGCGAGAGTAATGTGTGGGACTCTGAGAGCATCTGTCTTCACTTAAACTCTGGTTTCTCAGAGATAACATCCAAAGATGTGGACCCTGGGCACCTTACTTGGGGCTAGCCTAGGTTTATGAGTTCCAAATACAAGCATGTCCATGTTAATAGGAACTTGTCTGGGGAAGCCAGTGGACTCTCAAAGTTAAGGACCTCCAGGTTTATCAGCATCAGGAACCCTCAGCCTCCACTTAGGACATAATGACAAACTGTGATAGTAAGATTCCAGAAAACTTTTAAAGCAGCACAATGTCTGCTTTCTTGTGCCAGTCTGTGCTCCCCACTCAGTCTCTAAATGGAGCCAACCTTAGGAAATTTCAGGGTACAACCCAGATCTTTGAACTTCATGAATTTATCCACTCATTCATTTGAGACAGGGTCTCACTATATAGGCCAGGCTGACCTCAAACTGACAGGCTAGAATTATAGGCTTGTGCCATCATGTCTGACAAGATCTTTGAACATTTTAATGGCAAATATTTACAACTGTGGAAAACAATAAGAGATTAGTGGAGGAAAAATACTATTCCAAAATTGGTAAAGAAATAATTGAATAAATAACCACCAGTGAGTACCAGTTGGCGTACAGAGAAATAAGAACAGAACCCACAATGCACAAAGTACATACTCAGTTTTAATGATTTCTTTATAACTAACTATTCAGACTGTGCCTATTATAACAATATTAAGGGAGCCCCAAAGATAGGCCTTTCCACAGCTGCTACAGTGCAACCTGGGTGATATACACCTGATTGATAGCTCTCTGTATGCACCAAAATGTCCAGGTGAGAGATAAACTATGAAAACTTAATGCCCAAGTATCATTCTTCCCAGAAAAAACAAATACAGCTAAAAGTGCCACCTGAATAGGATCCTCGTCTACAGACAGCATGGCTGTTGATGTTCTTTTCAGATAAGGTGCACCAAACGCCACACTTAGTAGCCTTTGAAGGTGGGAGGCTCTCGTGGGAATCCCAACTCCTTCTCCCAATATTTATAAAATGCACCTTGGTAGAACTCTCATTCTTCAAATAAAATAAACTTTGAAAAGAGGGGGAAAAGAATAGAATGCAGTGTTCGAGGACACTGTGACACTGTCAGCTTGCTGCCTTGCAGATGCTTGCCCTAAAGAGTGACAAAATCTGGGGTTCTTCAATACTGAGGTCTTCTTGACTGGAAAGACCTCCCCCACTTTTTTTGTTCATAGAGGTGCCCTGCTGCCGGTGACAGTGAACTGGAGCCAACTCTCTGTGCCCAGGAAGTGCCGGGGTTGCCCACACCATCCCCTCCTCCTTTGCACTCCCCACTGCCCCTGGTGCCAACAGGAGACCCTGGTAAGCACAGTGCTCAGTGGCCTGGGCTCTGACTTCTTTCAGAAGAAACTCTGGTTCTGCTGCTTAAGTCGGTGACCTTACTCAAATCACAGAGACTCTGTGAGCCTCAGTTTCCTCTTCTATAAAATTGGTCTAATAACAGCCCACTCCTATGATGGTGAAGTCTGGGGCATAATAACCATCCATTTTTAGCAGGGCATTGCAGTCCTTCATTGTCCAGTTGGAATATCACATCCCACTGAGCGTCCCTCCCACCCCATTCTCTCACATCCTACAAACCCCTGTTCAAAATTAACAGCAGAATTATGTACTGCCCTCAACTGTTTCCCTTGCATGTTCATAGACAATGTCTTTTTCCCTGAGCCATAACTAGGTCTTACTCATTTGTATATTCACTTTTTATAAATATATGCTGATTTATTATATTTGTTGGGTTTTTATAATTACGATAACTACCAAATTCAGGCACTAATAATGATGATTCTGAAATCCAGATAAGCGTTGTAACTTAACTGCATGTTTAACATAGTGTTCAGATCTCGATTCTTCTTTAAGTTGATAAACATGATAAAATACATACTCAGTAACTTCTTTTTTAAAGGGTTATTTTATCTCTTAAACTTAGCATACAAGATTTAGCAGGATTCCTTGTGGCATTTTCATTCATACTCAGATTTGGCTGTTCCAGCCCTGACTCGATTCTTCTCCCCATTTCCCTGATCCCCATCCCCATCGCCGCCCCAGCCTCCCACCACCAAGTATCTCCTTGCCCTCTTTCAGATCAATTCCCCCTCCCCACTCATCTCCCTTAAAGTCTGTTTTTTGTTTTGGGGGTTTTTTTTTTTTGGTTTTTTTTTCCTGTCCTCTCATAGACTCCTTTCCTGTTTCCTTTCCTGGCCTCTATCTAGACTCGCTCATGCATACACAAATATAAAAACTAAAAGCTAAGGGGCTGAAGAGTTAGCTCAACACTTAAGAACACTGGATAGTCTTAGAAAAAAAAAAACCCACAGTATCAATTTCCAGCACCCACACTGTGGCTCACAACCATCTGTAACTTCAATTTTGGGGTTCCAACACCCTCTTCTAACCTCTGAGAGTACAAGGAAGGCACACAGGTGATACACAGACATACATGCAGACAAAATACCTATGCACACAAAATTAATAAATAAATTAAAATCTTTTCATTAAAAGCTAAGATCCACACATGAGAGGGGATATACAGACAGTATTTGTCTTTCTGGTCCTGGGTTACCTCAAGACAGTATTTTCCAGTTTCATCCATTATCCTGCAAATTTTGTCATTCATTTTTCTTCACAGCTAAATAAAATTCCATCTATACAACTTTTCATTATCTATTTGTCTGTTGATGGGCAGCTAGGCTGACACCATCCTTCTCAGCAGCATCTTACACAAACAAAACAAACAAACAAACAAACAAAAACAGAATTGGCTAATTAATAGAGATCTACACAGATTCAATTACTACTTTCCCCCAGAAGCCCTCTCTCCTGCTCCCACATCCTGCCTTCCTCTTGACCACAGAGACACCTTTGCGTGTGACTGCTGGAAAGGACAGTTCCACGTAGAATCTAGAGGCCACTGTGTCCTCACACATCAGCAAGCTGGGTGTGTGATCCTTCCCCCTTCACCAATGAGGAAACAGGTTCAGAAGGCAAAGTTCTTTCAGCAAGTCCAGGGTCAGGGTCCCCGTGGGAAGATGAATCTCTACTAATGTGATTCTCTATTGATAGCCTTTGTCAGGATCCTTTCCAGATCAACTGAGCTCACTGGCCATGGCTGGAGGGACAGGCCCACTCACCACCAGGGATACTAGTAGCAGCGCCATTAGTACCCATAACCAATTGGCAACAGCATGGACTGGCCACAGGGTCACCTCTGGTAACACTTGCAGAAAGCAAGCCTCATGCCTACCAGGATGTTGATATTTACTAAGAAAAGAACTAGGGGAAACTCTGTCTTCAAGAATCCTTCCTTGGAGAAAGACTTCCTGGCTGAACTTCTCAGATCTATGCCTTTGCACAACCATTGTGGCGTCAGGCTTACCAGCCTGATCCTGAGCAAGAAATCTGCAATGGGTTGGCTTCTAATACATCTACTGACAACGGGAAAAGACAGTCTTGCAGGGTAGCAGCTATTTCACAAACAGCAATGTAATTAAACCCTTGTAAATAGGAGATCAGTATTCCATGGTTTTAACAGAATCCGGTTCTATTGTGGATGTAAGCCAGTTGGTATAGTGTACATTTAGCATGCATGAAGCCCTGGGTTTCATCCTCAGCACTGCATAAATAAATCAGAGTGGCATCATCCTATAATACCAGCACTTGGAAGGTAGAGGATATAGTGTCCATGGGCATCTTTGGCTACAGACTGTTCAAAACCATCCTTGGTTACATGAGATCCTTTTTCAAAAACAAAAGAAAAAAATCAAATTCAAGTCAGGCATGGTGACACATACCTTTAATCCCAATACTTGGGAGGCAGATGCAGGTGGGTCTCTCTGAGTTCAAAGCCAGCCTGGTCTACATAGAAAGTTCCAGGACAGTCAGGGCTATATAGCAAAACCCTGTCTCAAACAAAACTCAAATTTTGTAATATTTATTACAGTATTGTTCATCTTTATAACACTGTGACTAACCATTGTTTTTGCCAGTGTTTGAATTTCATCATGTCTTCAGTGATGAAAATATACAAAGACCCATCACTTCCAAAGCACAGCCAAGAAAGAGAATGTAGGGGATAGGGAAAGCCACCTCACTGATGCTCTTAACTGAATTGGGATTCTCTCTCTCTCTCTCTCTCTCTCTCTCTCTCTCTCTCTCTCTTTAATTTTTTCAAGACAAGGTTTCTCTGTGCAGTTTTGGTGCCTGACCTGAATCTTGCTCTGTAGACCAGGCGGGCCTCGAACTCACAGAGATCCTCCTGGCTCTGCCTCCCAAGTGCTGTGATTAAAGGCACGCGCCACCACCGCCTGGCTCTGAATTGGGATTCTTGATTAGAAAGAAGGGCACATGAATGACTAAAGATGGGAGAAGATATCCAGAGAGGAATTAAAGGGAAAAAGAAATCTCAGACTACACAATCAATACGCACATTGTTCAAATGCCTATATGTACTTAAGTCCATGCTCTGGAATTTAGAGGCCAATGGTTTTCCAGAGTTTATACTTGCTTTCAAGCATCATATCAGAAAGCTGGTACATCTCAACTCAGACTCATCTCCCCCAGGGTTACCATGACATCATAAGCCAGGGAATTTTCTGGCCAAATGTTTTACTGAGTTCAAAACCTGAGTAGTGTTCTACCAGCTGTGTGGTATTAGGCAAGGTACTTGAGCTCTCTGTACCTGTTTCCTCATCAGTAAATTTTAGTTGATGATAATGACACACCCCTCATAGGAATGATGTAATAATCAAATGACTTAGTACACACAGCATGCTTAGTCTGTTCCTAGCACCTAGGAAATGCATCCAGTAAAGGGCAGCTGTTATTCATTGTCCTTCTTGGCATGGCAGACTCAAAGGTCAGGGGTCTCAATCAACAACGGTATTTCTCTCCATCCTAATGAAACCTACCATGTATCAGCAGTCACAGTAAATGCCTCACAGATGAAGAAATGTACCCACAAAGTTGATGCCTCATCAAATGGCTCCCAGGTGCCAGGTGCCAGGTGCCAGGAATTTGTTATCAGATACATCCACTGACACTCACCCCTCAGACAAATAAAAAAATCCACCAAAACATATTCTGACATTAACTAGTTGAAACAATAGAGCGTGGAAAAATAAACATTCTCCACAGAGTCTGTCCTGAAAATAAAGCCAGAATAATGGATACTGACTCCACATCCTGAACATTCACCTGCCTACTAAAGGTCTCTCCTAATAGTCTACAATCTGCCACAACTTTTTCTTTTCAGTTCTCTTTTGTTTTCAGCCTGTGCTGCCTGTTGGAGTTTTGGGGTCCATGAAGGTGGCAGGTTGTTGGGGCGGGACAGGGGTTGGGGTGGGGGGTGGAGATATGACCTGGATAACAGTTCTAGGAAAAGCAGCAGACACAAGCCAGTATCTGCTTGGATGAGCCCAAGGAAGGCTTGGATGGGACCATCCTGCCTCATGTCAGATAGCACGCCCTTTAACTCACTTGATTCTGTGGTGCCGTGCGTGCGTGCGTGCGTGCGTGCGTGTGTGTGTGTGTGTGTGTGTGTGTGTGGTCTCGTGCACATGTTTCTTTTTTACCCCAAGACCCACCCCCAGGGCTTCACATTCAATGACGTCCGCAGAAGGGTTTCTACTCTACACTAAGAGAGAGGCTGCACTGGCAATAACCAGGAGACATGAAGAGCCTGAGCCATAGAGAGGGAGACATCCAAAGAGGCCAGTGCTGAGGCCAGAGGAAGAGAGGAAGGTCAAGCTGAGATCCTGTTTCTCTAGAGTGGTTTCACGTTGGGTAGGCTGCAGTTCAGCGCAGAGCTGTCCCCAGGCCAGCTGGGTGACCCCCAGCAAGCGTCAGCACCTCTGTTTCTTTATCTTGAAAATAATATAATGGTAACCATCTCCTAGGGTTATTGTAAAAAAATAACCAAGGTAAGACACGTGAGCCATCCCAGTGCAACACTGGACATACGAAAGACACTTTATATATGAATGTGATTCGTTCCTTCCCTACCCAAAAATGGACCCCAGGAGCTCCCAGAACTGTCAGAACCTAAGAGGCTGGGCCCTGGCGGCAAACAGCTGGGACTGCACAGTGCTTGCTCTGCTACTGCTAACTGTAGGACCACGGGCTTCATCTTCATCATTTGAAAAAGAGGGATGATATGTAACTCCCTGGTTGAAGGTCTGCACAAAACTTAATTAAAGAAAGCTAGTAGATGGCACGCGCTGGAATGCAGAGTTGTTTTCGGGGGAGTGGGCTTCTCAGACTCACCCAGCCAGAAGATGGCAGAGCAGGGATTACAGCCTGTGAGGTCTCCCTCCAGAGTCACCTCTCTTAGCTACTCTGCTACAATGATACAAGGACTAGTTCTGTGAATGTCACTTCGAGGACCTGGAAGGAAAATAGTGAGAATTCTAAATAACTTCAGGCCTTGCTCTACCACCTGGCCCCCATCCCTTGCTCTTCGCCCTCCCCACTTCCACATCCTGTCTTCACCCACATTCATCATGTGGCTTTTAGCAGCTTAGTGTTTGAGATCATCCAACTATCCATTCTAATCAAATTAATACTTATATAATACTTTACTTAATTAGAGTGTAGTTTCTCTGTTTTTGTTTACATTAATCTTCCCTTTTATCTACTGATCCAGAAGCCTGAATTTCCCACACAGTCACCCAGAGATGCTACATTATACACCCAGGACCATGGGACACACCCGGGTTAATATCATACACATCTGCTGCTAGGTTACTTTCCACTCTCAAACAACTGAGCTGGTAGGGAAAAAAAGTGCAAATTTCCCCAAAAGGTTCTTTTCTAAAAACAATAACAAAATAGCATATTTTGTTTGAAAACCCTTCCTCAGGAAGGCTGTATATGTGTGGCTCAGAAACCAGGAACAAAATGGGACAAAACTTAGCATGAGAGAAAATAGCATAGACAATTATAGGAGTCCCCAGAAACCGGGCTTAAACAGGACAATTCGCCAATGTTAAAACTTGAAGGAATCCCCAGGGGCATCTGGACTCAGCTATTTGTGAATTCTGTTCACACGCAGATTCTTTTGTTCAAACGAAATCTTACCCAGATTTAGAGAAAATCTTTGAGACTCTTCTTGAATCCTAAGCCAACACTCTCTCTCCCATGCTCCCGCCCTTCAAACCGGACAGTTTCTAAACTCCTGCCCTAGGGGCTAGGGAGATGGCTCTGTGGATAAAATACTTGCCTCCCAAGCATGAGAACTTGAGTTCAGTGGATCTCTAGAACCCATACTTTAAAAAGAGCCAGGTGCAGCAGGACATGCCTCAATCCCAGCGCTGGGGGAGCAGAGACAGGGAGATCCTGGGAGCTTTCCACCCAGCGAGTGCGGCTGAGTCCGTGAGGTCCAGGTTCAGTGATCGACTGTCTCCAAAGTAACCTGGAGAGAGATGGCTCAAAGTTCAGAGCGTTTGCTGCTCTTGCAAAGGGCCTGGGTCAGATTCCCAGCGCCCACATGGCAGCTCACAATATCTGTAACTCCAGTTCTGTTCCAAGAGACCTGACACCTTCTTCTGGCTTCTGCAAGTAGCGGGCACACATTCAGTAACACATACATACATGTAGGCAGGCAAAACATTCGTACACAGAAAATAAAAATAAATTTTTAAAATAGTAAAATAAAATAAGATTGCAGGTGATTGAGAAAGACACTCAGTGTTGACCACTGGTCTGCACGCGCACGCACTCACACACACACACACCCAAACATAAAGAAATTAAAACCCTTTTTGAGACAGGGTTTCACTGAGTGTGTAGTCCTGGCTCTCCTAAAACTCACTCTGTAGACCAGCCTGGACTCAAACTCACAGACATCCATCAGCTTCTGCCTCCTGAGTGCTGGGATTAAAGGCACTGCCATACCCAGCAAAATGATTTTTTAAATAACTATCTTAATCCTATTTTCTCCTATTACTGTTGGGAGAATTGGGACTGGAAAAGCTGGCTGTCTTGTCTAAGGTCACACAGCTAAGTCCGTCCTCAGCAGTCCACTATCTTTCTCCAACGATTTTTCCACGATGACACATGACTTCTCACATGAACTGCCTTTTGTTTCTTCACACCGTTCATGTGTTTGGATTTGAGTGCTTGTGCCCATGCCCAGTGTTCCCAAGAAAACCTAACCAACCAGTCCCCGCTTTCACCTTCAAGCCCCGAGTCTGCAGTTTGGGCACGTTGGCCTCTCGGCTGCCTGAGATTGAGGGAAGAATGGTACGCATGATAGAAGGGTACAGATACTCCTCCCTGAGGACCTCATATGTCACCATTTAGACTAGAGAGATGTCCTAAAAAAGTGAGAGGTTCTCAGTGAGACAACTGGGTGTTTGCAAGCAGTCAAGAGCCCTTCCTGGTGTGTGGGTCCGGACACCTGACAGAGCTGCAAGGTCCCTTCGTACCTCCATCTGTAAAGCAGAGGAGACTGGGAAAAGGAGAAACCCGTCAGCTGGCTCCTGTGTTCAAACGTGATGCCTCTGGGTGCTTAGCGTGAAAGGGCAGCAATGGTGCTGCCCACTGGCTGTCCCCAAGCCCCCTGGTTGGAAGGTCACCACCAGGATCAGTAGAAGGAAGGGAAATCCCGACTAACGTGCTTTATAAAGGAAACAATTGGCACCTAGGGACAGGCTTTCGGATGATTTGCCGGCATTCCCAAGGACGGCCTTCCCAGCAGCGACAAGGAACGGCTTCCATTATTGTATTAATCTGATGAATCCCGGAGACGCTCATTAACTTATTCACAGTAACACAGCCGGAAAATGATGGGCGCAGAATTGGATCCCTGCAGCAGCTTTATTCTTTACCCCACACTGCTCTTCTTTCCTCACACACACAGAAAGGGAGGAACACCATACACAAAGGTTCAGGACTTGGTTAGCCCCGGAGAAGGCTACAACGGACAGACACCAGGCCCCGGGCAAGCACCCCACATGTATCTCCCAGGGGCAGGAATTCTGTTTGTTGCCTGGGTCCCCTCACTGGGTAGTGGGCGGTGGGAGCTGGGCACAAAAGCAAGAGAAAGGTAAACTTTCTGCATGTGAGAACCACCCCCCCACCACCACCACTAAGGAGCCGTGTCACACCGTATGTCACCGTCATCAAAGGGGCTGTGCATAAACCTGAAAAACCAAACGGACCTGTCTGTAGGTGTCACTTATATCACAAGGCTACAGGTGCCTTTATTTCTGCCGTCCGCTGGTGTTGGGAGCACGCCTGCCTTCTCTTGCCTTGAAAGCCTTCTGTCTGGACCTAGCCGCCACTTGTCTTCACGTAAGCAGCTTTTCTTTGCTCTTTTGAATGAATTGAAAGGGGTGTCGGGGGCTCAGAGTCTCAGCTGGGGCCTGGGACTGAGTCTCTTATCTCCAGCTCCCACACCAGCCCCTCCATGAGGCAGTCGAGTGCCTTCTCCGGGGGTGTTTGACTCAGCCTTGACTGCTTGCCGGAGAGATTTGTGTCTCCTCGGGCAAAGTGGCCACTCACCCTCTTCAGCGTCCCCCACTTCCCCTGGATCCACTAGAGCAGAGGCAGCTCAAATCTCTGCTCCTCCTTCAACTGCCATTAGGAGGGAAGCCGGATTCTGTACAGATAGCCAGCTCAAGGAAAACCCACCACCTCCCCCAACTCTGACCTCACCCTCAGATCGCCCTCCCCCCCCCCCCACCGGGAGGGGAGGACTGCTGCTCACCATGCTTCCCCTCCTGATGCAGAGAATGGTATTATTACAGTTTGGGGGGGGGCATTTTTTAGGAGTTTGTACAAAATCGTTTAAAAGAATCCCATTTGGCACTCTCACGGCCCTTTAGAACAGAATGCTTCCAGAAAAACAGTGGCTAGGGTTTTTTTCCACTGTATTCTCAAACCTTATCAGTCTCTGCGTGCGTGCTGGGTTCATGTGCATTCGCCCCCTACTGGCAGAAATTGGAAACCACATGCTCTCCCGCATCTGCGTTAAGGTGCTGAGAATTTCCTAAGACAGAAACGGTATCCTAGAACATTAAGAACTTCGTCTCTATTTTACAGAAGAGACTACTGAGGCATGAGAAGGCCCGATAATTTATGGAGATAGCTTTGTGTTGTAGTCCAAAGTCTCAGACCCAGGCTTTTGATTGCCCATCCACATGAAAGTTTAATTCTTCTGATTTTGTGATCTCTGCAAGTTTTGTTTTTTTTTTTTTCCGGTGATTCAACATATTTGGGAGAACAGCTTTTACAGTCTGGTTGCCTCCACTTCTCAAAAGTCTCCAGAGTGAAACTTTTTAGCTACTCTATCTATGTTAACCGGTTTTATTAAATCCTCAGGACATTCGGAGGATTGCGTGTGAAAAATGTCCATTTTAAGAATGAGGAAGTGGGTTATCAGAGATGGTCATGAGTACTTAAATAGCAGACCAGAATGAAAAAAAAAAATCAAAACTTTTAGCATGCAGGCAAGAAAGTCAGAAATTGCAGCGGGCTAAGTAGTTAGGAACTGTACCCCACATCTCTTGCTTCGTGAACAACACAAGCAATATTTATTCCTTGTGTCTTTAACCTAAAACTTGTGATCCTTGCATCAAAACCCACAGCTTCCTTCTATGAGCCTCCAGAAAAACAGCTAAAAACAAACAAATGAAGTCCTAAGTAAGCTAAAGAAAAAATGAAGACTTGCTCGATAAGCCGTCAACAAGTTGGTTCCCACAACGCTGTGGTTCCTTCCAGAACAAATACTCAAGTACCCAACCCACAAGCCTTCCTTTATTGCAAGTGTTGAAATACCCTCATTGAGCCCTCTGTATCCTGCCCTGCTTAAAGAGCCCCAAAGGGTGGAAAGTTGACGTTCCTTGTCTGTAGGGTTCTGGACTCGGTGGACAGTCAGGTGTCCTGGAGCTTTAGAGGAGAAAAAGCATTTCTCTACTCAGTGGCACTGCCCAGATGGTAGAACTGTGGACAGCCTTTCTCAGTCCTTTCCCTGCTTTTGAACTGGTGTGGCTTTGTTCCAAGATGTTTTGACAAAGAAATAGTCGATGCCTGTACCCGGACGTTCAGGAGGTAGAAGCAGGAGGACTGCCTCAAGTTTGAGACTAGCCTGATCTGCAGAGCAAGTCCACGCATCAGAGATGGGGAGGGGAGAAAAAAAAGGGAAAGGAGAGACACAGTCAAAGTGTAGATGCTTAATTAGGTAGGTTTTTGGTCGCATGTCCAAAATGAACTTGATGATCCTGGCCAGGGTCAAGGAGGAATTTTCCTCTTCTGGCATATTGGCCAAGGTTGGGTGGTTTACACCCTCACTTCTCTCTGGTGGTTGAGGCCATGGGCACTGTACCTGTTCTTTCTCCGATGAGTTTGTAAGTAGGACGGAAGCCCATGAGCCTGGCTCTTTTGCTGGGTGGGACCCTGTGTGCGTGTGTGTGTGTGTGTGTGCATGGTGTATGAGCTTGCTCCAGAAGGGGACAGGAAGTCTCTGGAGGCTCTCAGCTCCAGGTCATCCCTGACTCACTCCAAAGGTACCTACAATCAGCCTTCTTAACAGTAGGAGAGAGCTCGCCTGACTTCACCATCTTGGGGTTGATCATACCAATCTTTTCCTACTTATGAGGCAGCCAGAGCGGTAACTAATGTAGGAGAAATTGCTTCCATCTGCTGTTTGAAAGTCAGGGCGTGAGGGTCCAGGACATCTAAGGTATCTGGCCGCGTTGTTCAGCTGAGCATAAGAGGGAAGGAGGAAGGGGGAACCAGACGGCTTTCTGGGGCTACAGGTTACTCTGTGTCAGTACTAGTTGTATTTTGCTTATTTGGAGACTTCACTTGTCCGAAGTGCAAATGTTACTAATGTGGCTGTGCGTGTGTATGTATGTGTGTACAGGCTTGGAAGTGTCCGGCTGATCAAGTGGGAACCTGAAGAAAACCACAGAGCCAGGGTTTGCCTTGAGTCCATCCATTAGTGTCCTCCTGTCATAGATGAATAACTAAGGTCCTAGAGAGGTGCAAAAGGCAGGATCATGACTCCAAGTTCAGGGATCTTTAAAATGACAAGCCAGAGTGTGGGTAGACCAGCGGGCCCAGGAACCTTCTAGTGTCCCCTTTTCGTCTTGCACAATGCTAGGCCTCTCTAACCCAGTCCTTTCCCACCTTATTTTCCTTACCACCTCCCCTCAGAGCCCTTCTTCACCCCCATACCTATTGAGAATGTGGCTGGACAAAACCAGACCCGGTCTTACATATGGCTGGTCCAGAATCCTCACTGAGAAGAGGGTACCACATTGGTGATCCACCTACACTGAAGAAACAGTCAAAATGTCCAATTACTGCAAGCACCTTCCAAGGCCTAAAGAAAAGGTTCTGCTGAACACAAAGCAGCCTTTATTCCTGAACTTGCACACCTAGTGCATGCTGGCTAAGTAGCCATGGCCTTTTGTGGTGAGCTTAGACTTAATAACGCCTCCTCTTATGACAATAGCAAAATAAGAAAGAAGGAAAGAAATGTTCATGGCTTTCATAAAAGACCCCGCCATCACCACCAAAGAAGCAAGAAATAACTGTGGAAGGAAAACAGCATGGTATATACCAGCTAAGCCCTCTAAACAAACCTAATGGGTATAATTTGCCATAGAAGGAATTATCCAAGGGAACCAAATCTGTCATTGTGTGCAGCCCTGAAGAGATTAGAGATCGAGGGGGTGGGCTGGTGTGCAGGGGGCGGCGAAATCCTGAAAGAGGGTAAACACCCCACTGATCAAAAACAGTCCTGAGCTTTGTAAGATCCAGTTCAATTTACTAAATGACTTTCTTGTGAAATACTAAATGCCCTCCATATGTCAGGTGTGGGTGAAGAAGGGCAAAGTCAAGGTCGGGTTTAATCTTTGGAGGATGCCCCATCGACTTTGAAGATCTGGAGACTGTGTTCTGTTGTCTTCCATTTGGGGCCCACCTCTCCAAATTCAGTTAAGGTCGTGTCAGAAGTGTTCCGAGTGTCCTGCCCAAAAAGGGTGAGGTTCTTTGTATCCTTTGCTCACACTTACAAGATTTCCCAGAAGTTGAGTTCAGATTAAGTGTGGTGTTCAGCCTTAATCCTGCTCCCTGGCACCCCACCCCCACCCCCACCTGGTACAGACTCAAGATAGAAAGCTGGCCAATCCATGGGAAAATCAGAGCCCAAACCCAGGAAGCCTTGGCTTCTGATCGTCAGCTCCCAGCTGAGATCCGTGGTTGTGACAACTGCTGGGCAGTTAATCCCGTTAATCCTGTCCAGGAATCAAGAAAAGGTTGGGACCTAGGGAATATACTGGGGCTGGCCCAGAGAGGATACCCGAGATGAAGAACCCAAACTCTTGCTTTTATTTATCAGCATACAGTTCTGCACACTGAATGGTAATCATGATGGTAGATTTGTGAGCATCTCAAAAGACCCCTGTGACTCTTAGTAATCATCATATAAATGTGCCTGGGAAGAAACTGCGCCTTTAGATAGGGAAGCTAACAGAGCTCATGGCAAAGTTAGGGCCTCCCTCAAGCTTAATTCTGCTGTCCATTGGCTGTGTGACCTTGAGCAAGTGACACAGATTCCCTGGCTCTCCACTTCCTTCCCTAGCAAATGGTGGAGTGTGTTTTCCATCCCTGGTACTACAGGCCTGGGGAAGCAGGAGGTAATTCTGCCCAGAGGTTGGCAAATGCCTCAAAGGGCCGGGTAGTAAATATTTTATGATTCGCTGGCCAAAAGACAAAAATCAAGAATGCTAAGTAAACATGTATTTCAAAATCTAAAAGGATTTCTAGCTTCAGGATAAATAAAGAAAGGAGATGTGGGCTGGATTGGCTTCAGGTTGCAGATAGCTAACTGCTGATTTAGGTGGTACATGAATGAGCCATTCTTTTTGAGGTTATACATTCATTTTTGTGTATATTAAAGAATACTAGCTTTCCCTTTATAGTAATGATATGAAGTTTTCCCTTTAAAGACACATTTACTTTAAAGAAAAAAAGATGGTTGTTCAAAATTTTAATTCATTGTGTTCAGAGAAGCAAGTGGATTCAGTACAATTATCACGGGGACAGGTAAAATGATGCAGCTTGAAGGACACTGGACTAAATGATGGAGAAGCATTCATACATTCTGATTCTATCTTATGATGTCCTGGACCTGGCATCTCACTTTTGCCCTGGCCTCTGTCAGTACTGTGATTTTGAGTTATGTGTCCTCCCTGCGAATAGAGTTTGAACCAGCTTATCTCATTAATTATATTTCAAGAATTAAAGAAAACAAAGTTAAGTTTAAAAAAAAAACCTTCCAAATACACACACACACACACACACACACACACACACACACACACACACACACATTGTGGAGATACAGAACACAGCAGAGGTAGCGTTTGGCCCTATGGGAAGCAGCCAAGGTGAGGTGGCAGGGCAGGAACACAATCTTCTGTCCAGCCTCAGCCCGACACCTTTGCGTGAGCTCCCCTTCAAGTGCCGTCAAGTGCTCAGAAAGCAGCAGCTGCAGGTAAGACCAGGGACTTCCCAAGCAGGCCCACCCGAGCTGCCTCTCAAATTCCATCTCCTGTGAGCTGAGGTAGCTTGTACTTCTACCTAGAATCTCAGAGCCCCCATCCTTCCTCCACAAAACAGAACTTTTCCCAGAACCCATCAGAGTGGTTGCTCTGAGGAAAGTTCTAGAGGACTTAAGCACAGTACTCTCCACACACCTGAAGCGGAGTGGACTGGAGTATTCAGAACTCCCCAGTGTCAGGAATGGGATATGGTATACATCCTGTAGAAACAGAGCTCCTAGGAGGATCCAGGATTGCTCCAGCACATTAATATTGCTGTAGGGTATCATGTAAATATTCGCTGACTGGAATAAATTAACTACAGCTATAACATAGTGTGATACCACGCACATAGCTAGTGCATAAAAACTTTCCGACATCAGTTCAGGACTCTTTTGCTGGGAAATAAGATTGTGGCAAACTCATGCACATGCTAACACACAAAAATTTTCAGAGCTCTCTAATTTCAGCATGTTAGATAGAATCACACAAGGCAATGCTTGACCCATTTTCCAAAGTGCACTTTTATATATTATATAAAATATGTATTTTATATGCTATATATAAATATTTTATTTATATATAGAGAGAGGGGGTGGTCAGGCATGAGCAAAGAGAAAAAGTCACTAAAGAGGCAGGATTGCACAATATGAGTCTCTATCCTCATATCCCAGTTCTGCAACTTCTTGTTATATTACTTGGGCAACTGTCTCAACTCCTTTGGCTCAGTTTTCTCATAGGTGCAATGGGGAGAGGCAGGATGTGGTGAGGATCAAAAAACACTGTCTGTGGAAAACACTTCATGGGAGTGCCTGGCTGCTGCCCTTGTCAAAAGCTAAGGGCCATTCTATTGGGAGTTTCCACACTATGTGGCTTGTGGAAGCCCATGTTCCACGCATCCTCACGGCCTCTCTGATATTCCAGGGTGATGTTGGACTCCGTAACCCATAGCACCTTTCTGCCCAACACATCCTTCTGTGACCCCCTGATGTCTTGGACCGATTTGTTCAGCAATGAAGAATATTACCCTGCCTTTGAACATCAGACAGGTACGTCCGTCCATCTGGGGGTTCCCATTCAAGGGAAGTGGGACTGGGCTCAGGCAGGATGGACTGGTCCAGGGCAGCCTAGAAATGCCAGTGTTCAGGGCAGATGCTGGTGGGAAGCCACAGGGAAGGAAGTACGGCAGCATTGTATGGGAAGAAAAGGACTAGAACCCTCACTCCTACTTCTTCCTACTTCTGTGTAAACTGTGCAGCCTGCCTCAAAGTCATGTGCAGTAAACCTGAGTCCCCTGCCAGTCCTAAGGCCTCCTCTTCACCCTCCTCTCACTCTCCTTCTCCCTCCCAACCCCCAGCTCAGTTTTCTGTACCTAAGAAGGAAGCTGGAGACCCTATGTAAATCTCATTGCAGAGGGAGGCCAGCTGAGCTTTGCCCCAGAAACCCTCTGAGGCCTCCATGCCTGAGTAAGTGCTTGGGTGACTGCACATGCCAGCAACCCCAGCTGGCTGATGGCAGGGCAGGCACACACCCCACAGGTGATGCAAACACCAATGAGGCTGTCAGTCCTCGTGGAGACTTAACCCTGAGCACGCCAGCCTGGTCAGGGCTGAGCCTAGTGTCCAGAGGTAGGGAGAGATCAGGAGGCGTCCACACTGTCACCGCCACCGCCACAAGGAAGCCCCTGCCTTTAGTGAGAGCTAGAGGCCAGGGCTGCACACCCAGAATGGAAGTGATTCCTAAATCACTCAGTAATGTACACACATACTCCTGCCCCCCAACACCCTGCCACGCACTCATGCACACATAAAATCTCTCACTCTCAGCTGAAAGATCTATCAGGTTTATCCAACCCATGGTCTGTATAGTCCACATGCACTGAAGGATAGCTGTAAATGGGGCCCAATACAAAAATCATACGCTGTCATAAAACATTATGAGATATTTCTTCTCATATTTTTTGTAAGTCAGTAGCACAGTTCTCAAAGTGAACTTTGCAGATGATAATTCCATGTCACAATGTTGAAAGATCACAGCCTTTGGACTTGACTCATTTGAGTACATAGTACAATTCTCCTTTGATCCCAAGAAGTATCTGGATTCCCTCGAAATGGTGAACGATGTAATTCACCTCCTTTCCTCCAAAGTTTGGGTAAGAGGTTAACGGGAAAAGAAGAAAATGAAGGCGTTAGGGTCTTCGTTCTTTCATGCTGTTGGTGCCTGTTCTCCAGGATTTGGTGACATTTGGGTGACAGTGGGAGATGGTCTCAGCACTGTGCCTACAGGATGCCCTGATGACAGGAGCAGTAGCTTCTGTACTTGACCGGAGTGTAGACCGGGTTCCATGTGACCTTTAAGTGAAAAGTAGCCTTGATACTGTTCACTCCAGTTTAGCCTCTCATGCTCCAGTCTCCTCTATGATGAGGATGATGATGGTGGTAGAGGCTGGCACCAACAAAACTCAGGACTACTTCTAGCTGGGGGTAAAGAGAAAGTTCTAGAGCTGATGGTTGTGCTAATATTTGCATAACAATGTGAACATACTTCAAGTCACTGAACTGTACACTTTAAAAGGGTTAAAAATACCCAGGGCGTGGTGGTGCACACCTTTAATCCCAGCACTCAGGAGGCAGAGGCAGGTAGATCTGTGAGTCTGAGACTAGCCTACAGGGTGAGTTACAGGGCAGCTTGTGCTACACAGAGAAACTCTGTCTTGAAAAACCAAATTTATATATTCCATTAACAGAAGGTATCACCAAGGGAACTGACCATGTAATTTAATTCTCTATACTCTTGGATTCGTGGGGGTAGTCTTCCCCTTGGCATTTCCATTGGTGTGATGAAAGGTGAGACAATGTCATTGCTAAGATTCTTCCAGAAGTGTCTCTGAATCCCCATCAGGAGACATCAGAAACATAAACTTCTCTCACTACCATATAAAACATTTGAAATCTCCATCAAGATATGAGGCCAGTGAAAATAAAATAGCCTCTTTTCTTTTCCAAGAAGAACATTGTCAGAGAAGTGACATGTGAGTCTGAGTTTCTATGAAAGCCTACCCCCCAGGAGCTGATTGGGGGTAGTCAGCATGCCCTGGCCACTGCTTCCTCAAGCATGTCTCCTTGCTGCCCACAGATCTCCATCTTGAATTTAGACATTGCCACTTGTCAGCCATATGACATCAAGCATTTTGACACATTTTCCTTCACCAGAATAGTACCCCCTCCCTAAAGCTGAGCGTGTGAAATGAGAGTTCATCCTGTTATCGGGTGTTTAGACACCTGCCCGGCACTTGTTAGATGCTCATCCCATGCAGGACCACCTCACAACTCCTAACAGCTAGAAAACAGCCATCGCCTTCCTCTCTCCATCCTCCGGCCCGGATCTCAGTAGTAACCCTCCCAGTCTGGACTTGAGACCCAAGGCAAAGGAAGTGAGAAGGAGGAGATGCACCCGTAGACAAGTGATGTCTAGGAGAGGGGGAGGCACAGTGTCCAGCCTGCTGAGGAAAGCCGGCTGTGTTTGGACTTAGCAAACGACTTCAGCAGAGAGCCTGTGTCCTCAATGCACTTATCACAAGGGATTTGGCCCGGCTCTTTGAAGCAGGACTTTTGGTTGACTGCACTAAAGGCTGGAAAGGGCACAGTCACAGATTGCAAAATACTCTCCAACTTCATTAATTCGTCTTGGCCTTGGCTTCAGCTTTTTCAAAATAGAAAATTGTCAGTATTAGACAATTTATTGATACTCTGTACTCCATATGCACATATATTATATAAAAGACACACACACACACACACACACACACACACACACACACCACACACACACACACACACACACACACACACACACACACACACACACACGGGTTTTTATTGTTGTTTTGTTTTTGTTTTTAGTCTTTCAAGACAAGGTTTCTCTGTGTAGCCTTTTCTATCCTGGAACTCACTCTGCAGAGCATCCTGGCCTCAAACTCACAAAGATCTGCCTGCCTCTGCCCTCCTGAGTGCTGAGATTAAAGGTGTGGGCCACTGTGGATTAAAGGTCTGGGCCACTGTGCTTTTTGGAGACAGGATATCACTATGTAGTGCTGGCTGTCCTAGAACAGGACAGGCTGGTCTCCAACTCCACTGGCTACCTCAGTACCGGGATTATAAGTACAGGCCACCATAGCAGGTTTCACATGCATATATTTTTAAAAGATTACAAGTCCAATTAAGTTCTAATAGTCTACCTTCTAAAAAGCTCTGGCCTCACCCCCACTTCCTGGAGTTCCACCCTAGATATCCTCCTCCCCACACACCTCTTCCCTGACCTTCAAAATGGCCATGCCAATATGCGGCACCTCCTTCACTTTGGAATTTGGCTTATACTCTTTCCACAGAGGAGCTTTCTAGCCTGGGGAAGCCCTAGGGAAGAAAGTCAAGAGGCCCCTCAAGTCTACCATACAGAGCCTGGGTGGTGGTGGGGAAGACTAGAAGCTGCCTCTCCCCTCTGCACCCCCACCCTCAGGCAGATTCTTCCATTTTCATTCTGCATAGCTGTTATCCAGGTTCAGCTGCAGGAGCAGGATGGCGCCCATATCACCCAATTCTAGCTCTGTCCCTTACCCATTGTGTGACTTTAAAAAGGGCTGTCTCCTGGGGCCTTCCTTTCTCTGTTTGTAAAATGGGTGCTGTGATCTAAGACCCCATAGAACGTATTGAAGATAACGTGAAAATCAGCCTTTAGCAGGGTGACTAGTGCCTAAGAGCCCTCGGAGATTCGAGAGCTGTTGGGCCAAGTGTGATGGCGCACGCCTTTAATCCCAGCACTGGGGAGGCAGAGGCTGGTTGATCTCCGTGAGACCCTGTCTCTAAAAGGAAGAAAAAAAGAAATATAACAGCTCTGATGATCCAATTTCAAGAAAAGCTTTTTAAAAGAATAGTGCAAGCCGGGCAGTGGTGGCGCACGCCTTTAATCTCAGCACTCGGGAGGCAGAGCCAGGCGGATCTCTGTGAGTTCGAGGCCAGCCTAGGCTACCAAGTGAGTTCCAGGAAAGGCGCAAAGTAACACAGAGAAACCCTGTCTCGAAAAACCAAAAAAAAAAAAAAAAAAAATCAATTTAAAAAAAAAAAAGAATAGTGCAAAAAAAAAAAATCTTAAGTGTTAAACTCAAAAGGGAAAGCATTTAAATTACACCGGCTTTTCTAAGTAAGAGTCATGTGCTGGATACAGAAGTTGAAGAGCACATCCAGGGTACAGGCCTAAAAACTTCTAAATCAAAATCAAAGAACACTCCAGGTGGTGGTGGTGGTGGTGGTGGTGGTGGTGGTGGTGGTGGTGGTGGCGGCGGCGGCGGCAGCGGCGGCGGCGGCGGCGGCGGCAAAGCGAGTTCCAGGAAAGGTGCAAAGCTACACAGAGAAACCCTGTCTCGGAAAACCAACCAACCAAACAAACAAACAAATCAAAGAACACACACAAAATCATTCAAAAGTCTAAGTTGAGTCCTGTAGCAGAAGTCGCATCTCAGAGACGTCACTACTGGCTACCTCTGGTCTGTCTACCCTTCGAGGCTTTCAGAGAAGCCGCCCTCCGCACGGCTCAGGCCTGGCTCTCTCAGCCTCTCCCTGACTCTCAAGGTCATGGCTCTTTGCAGACACCCAGCCAGCCCTCCTCTTTTCTCCATCCAGTTTCTTCCACTGCTCATGGTCTAAGTCATGCCAAGGCTAGGATGAAAGCCAAGAGAGGTTAAAGGATGGGGCCAGCCCAGCTCTGAGAGGAAACCTGGAAGAAGCCATTTATCACCACAGGACTTCCCTCCCTCATAAAGTCCTTCCTTTCTGTGACAAAGCAGCAATTGACTGTGCCCTCCACTACCCAGTTCACTCTCCACCTCTCCGCAGTGTTGCCTTGGGCGAAAAACTTTCCCAACGCCCTGTGCCAATAAATCATTCTAATTACGGTCCCAAGTTGTCTAACCCGGGCCTCCTCTAAAGGAGACTGTCTGTCTCCCCCTCACCTGGGACTGCATTTGCTTGGTTCTAGTTGTTCCTGACTCTGAGAGTGAACATAGGCCTGCTCTGTCCACTTTGGTATGAACTTTCTAATCTCCATGTCCCTACCTGGCACTACTTCAGGCATGGGTGCCACCTCCCTACCCTGAGGGCCTTGGAGCAAAGCAGCCAGCTGGGAAAGCTGAAGTCCCAGTGAAGTTAAACACATCCAACTTGATAGCTTCGTTTGAGAGAAGTCCCCTGGAACCAGTGACAGATCTCTCAGGCTCCTCAGTTTTTCTTCCCAAGGCAGCTGACCCTCAAGTGCCCTGACCCACTTCAGACTTCAAAGGAGCTGCTGGCAAAGCCTGCTGCTTAATAGTGGCCTCTGGACTTCTCCATCAAGCTTTCTGGGCACAGGATATTGGCTGGCCTCAACTATAACCTAGGCAAATAGGCCTCACAGCACAGCTGCCCCAAAGAGGTCAGTGGGTTTTGTAAATGAGAGGCATGTTAAGGAAAACACTGTACCTTTCCAGACAATGTGACCCAGGAAGAGAATATAGTCTTATATAAATAGTCCCTTCTTTGATTTGCCCTAAGTTCATTTCTTCCAAACACTAGAAGACTCATTTTCTTGTCATTTCCTAGGATTGGAGGCACTGGTATTGTTACCTCTCCATCTACTTCCTGATTTTTCAGACCTAAGTTTTAGATAGATAGATGGATAGATAGATAGATAGATAGATAGATAGATAGATAGATAGATAGATAGACAGACAGACAGATAGATAGATAATGATACATAGATGATAGATAGATGGATAGATAGGTAGATAGATAGATAGATAGATAGATAGATAGATAGATAGATAGATAGATAGATAGATAGATAGAGGACAGACTTACTGACTTATAATAGTATGGTGAATATGCATCCATCTGCCTGCCTGCCTGCCTTCATCCAAATCTTGTTTTTGATATGTGCGCCAGTTTGGTCCTCTAGGACCAGGAAATGTGGCATGATGCAAAATGTCCACATGGTGCCTAACTACCTTACTAATGGCCGCTGTGACCCTGGCGGGAGAACCATGTAACCTCCCAGAACCTGTTTCCTTACCTTAAGGTAAAGATCATAATCACTGTGATCTGGTAACACTAACTGAGGACCTGTGGGGTTGGGGGCGGGGGATGGGAAGAGGCCCTTAGCACTCTTGATTCAGGGTGAACAGAGCTCAATATCTGGGGAGGCAGGTGCTGCAAATCCTTCTGGAACCTTCTGAGAAGGGCACCTGACGGGGAAGAGTCTTTGAGAGAGTAAGTGAGCAGTTGTGGCTTAGGGAGAGCAGGAACCACTCAGGAGTCAGCAGAATGGGGAAAGGCACCTTCAGGCAGAGAGCAGGGAGTGACAGAGCAGCAGGTAATAGAGGCCTTGGGGCAGGATTCCTCCCTTCCTCAGTGGCGCCACTGAAGCCTCCACCTCATCCTAAGGCTGAGACCATGGAATCACTCCACCACCAAAATGTCTCTGTGGATGCTGGCTCCCCTAGCCTTACCTCCACGTCACTGAGAACAGCCGTTTCTTCCCAGCTCTGGAGACTGTGGGAAGGGCTTTTGCAGACAGGAAAGCCAGCCACCATGTAGCTGGGCCCCAGGCCCCTGCTGCACACAAAGACAGCTCTGTAAGTGAGCTCCACCAAGGAGCTGAGAGCGGGGCACCAGGCCAGCAACACCTTCCTGATGTCGGGACTGACCTCCCACCTCCCACTTCTCTGGATTCTGAAGGCTCTCTTGGCTTCCAGAAACAACGTAGGCTTCCTTCAGAAGCCAAACAAAATAAGCCTGCAGTGGAAATGGAGAGGGGAAGGGAACAGAGACACAGCAAAACCTTTCCATGAAGAGAAACGTGCTGTGTGCTACACAGCAGTGCACCGATAGCATCTCAGTCAGGGCCCAGTGCAGGACCAGCAGCCAAAGAATGTCAAGGATCATAAACATCTCTCATCAGAATACCAGGAACGTCTAAAGGCCGCTTAGGTTTACTCAAGCCAGAAATCAGTAGATGAAAAGGCACAGACAGAACACAGGAAGCGTCTGTTTTCTCAGGAGACCCTGCCCTCTGCCAGGAACCAGCCATGAGCCTGATCAGCTAGCTCCAGCCAGCACTGGGGGGTGAAGGAAAGGGTAGTTGGGTCAAACCATCCCCTTGATGTATGGGGCAAAGGCTATAGCACCAGCACCCACCAGCCTGCCGAAATACAGACTCTTTACGTATGTGAATGTAAAATTCTGGTTAAAGGCCTGGGGATTTGAATAGATCACTTGCTACACATGTACGAGGCCCTGGGCTCAATTTCCAGCCCCAGAAGGAAAAAAAGAAAAAAAAAAAAACTGGTTAAAATTTTAAAATAAAATAAGTCTAGGATGTGGGCTTACCAAGAGGCTCAACAGTGGGAAAAGAGATTTCTAGAAGGGGTCTGCATTTTAGAGGGAAACTCAGCTTCTATCTGTATGAAAGATAGAAGATGCCCTGTCACACCTATGAGGTAGGATCACTGGGGGAATTTGAGAAACCAGAAAATTCCCCTCCAGGACTAGGCACCTCAAAAGTAATGAACAAGAGGTGGACCCCAGCAGGTAGAGCTGTCTTCTAGCTGGGCTCATCGAGGCACAGAGGCTGGGAGTGCGAGGCTTTAGAGGCAGGAGAGCAACGCCAACAATGCCAGTTGCTGTGGAGTATCACTGCAGGATGTCACTTTCCACTATCCTCACGGCCTGAGCCAGTCACCACAGCCATGCTCTGCTGACTTTCCTCTCATTCTCTCCAGATCTCTGCCTACCTCTCTCTTCATGCACCATCTCCTTTCTGTGCTGATCCTCCCAGGACAACTACAGGGGGATGAGAAGAGCGAGGCATGTAGACTGCAGCTCACATCCCAGCTTCACTACCCGCTGGCAGTTGGATCTAAGGAAAATGAGTCTCCCGTAATCCTTGAGTTCCTCATCTCTCAGGGGACAAGGGCTAAACGTGTCTGTCCACCACGAATTCCTACCATGCGATTTGTGGCATCACACAAAGTCGGTGGACAGCCACAGCATTAATAACAGCGTTAGAACATATGTGAGCCCATTTAATCTGTGGAACAGCCCTATGATGTAGGGAACAACCCTGTGTGCTATAGTTGTCTCCAGTTCATGAACAGGGAAAGTGAAGTTCTCAGTTATTAGATGGATGGACAGCAGGGGGGTGGGTTGGTGGGTGGATTGATGAATGGGCCGTGGATTGATAGGTGAGTAAATGGATAGATGCTATGGTGATTACAAGAATTATTTACATCAGATCTGGGGGTGTAGCTCAGTGGTAAAGGGTTTGCCTAGCCTGTACAACTAGCTGTCTACAGCCATTAAAAGTCTAAGTGTCTGGTACCTCCCCTTGTCTATTCTGATATCTGCCATTCTATCTGTTTCTGCTGAAAACATTGAGACAAGACTGCTGAGCACCTGGACAGGGTGCTACTGCAGATATCCCAGCCTCCAAGTCAGGATGGCTCCTACAACTGTCTGAGTATCTACATAGATCCTTTGAAGGAGTAGGTAGTCTGACCACAGGAAAGAATAAACCTTAAATCATCACCAGGAACACAGGAACATCAGTACAGCCAACTCCTCCATAATCTCCTTCCTCCACAGACATCTGTTATGGTGGTTGAAAGTCTACCACACTATGGGCAATGTCCAATTAGCCCAAGACCCTTGTTAAAAGATGACCAGAGGCTATGCACAAACAGGTAGCCAATGTGGGCATCTTTCCATTAATGCACAGAGACTCAAACCAGTTCCAGATAGAGTCCGGCACACAGAAGGCATCTAATAACTATTGAGTTGATGGGTAATTCCTCAGGCACTGGCCTCCAAACTCTACAACTCTATAACTCCAAACTATAACAACCCTATAGGTCAAACATATTATTCCTGGTTTTCAGCTGTGGATTCAGAGGACTAAATATCTATGGACCCTCCCCAAAAGGCAAGCAGCTAAATCAGGATTTGAACCCAGGCCTTCAGAGCTCCTAAGTTCTTATTCCATGTTGCCTGAAGAATATTTTTCCTTTCCTTCTCTATTGGGTATGCTCCTCTTAAGCACCAGAAAGAGATATAATAATTTCCCACCTGCCTCGGACTCCCTCTGGCACCAATAACCACCTACAGAACCCTATCTCTCTGGTCGTCTTTGCAGAGAAGATGACCTGGACCCTTGCAACTCCATGCCAGAGCTAGAGCCCTTTTCTGCCCACTGGGTAAGGGACAAGGATGCTAACATAACTGGAATATTCTTTGGAGCCCCTTGAAAGACTGTCCCCCCTTAATTCTCTGTGCTCTGGTGCAGCCTGTGACTCCTACTGGACATCAGTGCACCCTGAATACTGGACCAAGCGCCACGTATGGGAATGGCTCCAGTTCTGCTGCGATCAGTACAAACTTGACGCCAACTGCATCTCCTTCTGTCACTTCAACGTCAGCGGCCTGCAGCTGTGCAGCATGACGCAGGAGGAGTTCATTGAGGCAGCCGGCATCTGTGGGGAGTACCTGTACTTCATCCTCCAGAACATTCGATCCCAAGGTCAGTGCCAGGGAGCCTCAGGAGGAGGCCCTGAGACTGGGACCGGGTCCCTGATGAGAGCTTTCCCCTCCCGTGAGTCTCATAACCCAATGTTACCAGTGCACAGTCACAAGCGCTCAGTGACCAGAAACTCTACTGTCCCATGCTGGGAGTCTAGTCAAAAGGAAAGCAAGAGCCAGGAGAGCAAGTTGGGTAGAGTTTTGTATCAAGGAAAAGTAAAACCCAAGCATGAGTAAGGAAGTCCAAAGCCAGGCTGAAAGCCTCAAACAAGGATGTTCGAAACTGATTGAAACCATGAAAAGTGAGCAAAAAAGAGCTTTCTCGAGAGCAAAAAGAGCGTTCTCCTTCTTTCCAGGCTAAGCAGAGAGGGAGACAATGAAAGAGACCTTTCCCCTTCCCATTTCTAGAGTCCAAGAGTTGCCTTTCTTAGTACATTCCTTTTGGTCAAGGATCCAGTGGCCAGAAGGTGGCGCCAGTAGCATGGGAACACTCTGAGCATGCGCTGTTTTTTTCACACCAGAAAGCTTTGAGAACGTCTGACTCTGGGTCCTAGAGATAGAGCAGCTGATGTAAGCAGCTCCGTGCCTTCGTTCTGGCCAGACAGTGTGCAGGGCTGCTTCACCGGCAGTCAGGACAAAATGAGAGCCGGGAAATCTGAAGGACCCATTGTGTTACTAGTATACCCCTGGCTGGCTCTTAGACGTGGAAGCCATAGCATCCCCGATGACTGTCTGTCCGCTGGGAGGATAGACGACCCTCCCTGGGCTTCTTTGGAAGATCTAGTGAACAATTACTTGGCACAGCATATAAGGTCACTAAGTAGCAGCTGTTTCTGTCATTAATACAACCGGGGGGGCGGGGAGGGGGAGGGGAGAGGACACCAGGACGGGACACTGGGATGAGACACTAAAGCAGACACATCTATGTTTGATTTTAAGGAATCTTAAAAGCTGTCAGTTATCTTGGAAAGGTACTTCGGAAGACACAGGAGACAGGAAGCTCCCTGCCACTGGGGAGCCAAGCTGTCTACCTGCCCCTCCTTGGCGGGCACACTGCATGCCAAGCAGAGATTCCCGTTTGGGCCGAGAAACCTTCCAGGTCAGAGCACCTTCCAGCTCTGGGAGTCCGGGGCCTCCATTTGCTCCTCCCCATCTGGAGGGCCTAAGGGCAAGGAAGCAGAGACCGGTGACCCTGAGCTAGAAGTGGAAGCCTGTCCTGGGGGTGTGTACTCCCCAAATGAGGACAAGTCTGAGTGTGCCCCAGCCACCCTGGGAGGAGGAGCCTGGAACTCCATTCAGAAACCTCCCAAGGGCCAGGAGTGGTTGCAAACATCTTTAATCCCTGCTCCATTGGGAAGTCCTTCCTGTAAGGTTCCTCAGGAAAGTCTGTGTCCATGTGCATCGTGACCAGAGCTTACATTCCAGCAGTTTTCCCAGGACACAGTGGACTCACCGCTCACCCTGGAATAATCACCGTCAGAACTATCTTTCATTCTGAGGTTTCTCCATTTAGACAGAAATTACATTCTGGGTAGCTATCTAGCTTGTGCCTTGTGTACCCTGCAGTCTAGGGCTCTGCAAGAACAGGACATCGAACAAGAAGTCTCAACCCGGGGAGGCACTAGAGGGGCCTCCAGAACCCAGGGAATTATCTGGGTCAGTAGATATTGCAGTAAGATTTGAAGGTCTGGAAGTATGGAGGCACTGGTCACCAGAGGGAGAGGTCATGGGAAAGCCTGGGCTCACAGAACGGCTTCCACAATGAGAGACATGAAATATTTCTCATCAGTCCTGCCCCTGTTTTTGTTGGCCCTTTAGCCAGAGTGTCCCAATTGTGTTAGGAAAGAGAAAGTAGCCTTCATGGTGGACACCAGGATAGGAAATAAGTGTCTGTTGACCTGGCCTGCTTCCTGGAAACATGATCATAAACTCCAGCCCAACTCACCACTCTACAGAGTAAGGAACCAACATGGTCTTCCAATGAACTGAGCGTCCAAGTAGAGCTATGTGACTCTTTGAGCTTCTTATCATTCTCTTCCCTTCGGCTACTACAGTCATTCTGATCTCTGAGGATTACAGTCCCATGTCAGAAATCATAGGCCCAGGGCCGGAAGGGAGTAGAGCGGGTGTTTAACCTCATATTCCCCTGAGACTAACCAGGGAGCCCAGGGAGCCCGTGACTGGCAAAGCCTCAAAGGCAACAGTGATCCAGCTCAGTGCAGAGCCCAGATTTCCTGGATCCTAGACAGGATTCACTCTCTTAGAGCTCAGTCAGCAGATCCGCAGAAACTTCTGGAATCTCTGGCATCGGTTGTTCTTCTTGGGTAACCTTTGAAAAAGAATGGTGTTGTTATTTGGCTTCGGGATGGCTTTATAAGGGCCAGATGGTGTCCAAGTTTCCCTCTGACAAAACCCACCCCTCCGAGGGGAGATTTACTTCCCTTCCTCCAAAACCTCCCCTTTCTCATCTGGCCAGCTCCCTGGACTACATGGAATGGTTTGTGAATCTCTTTCCCTTTCTTTCCCAGGTTATTCCTTTTTCAACGATGCTGAAGAGACCAAGACCGCCATCAAAGACTGTAAGTATGACATTCAAACTGCCCAAAGCTATGCCCAAGCTATTGCTGGCCACTCGGGTTTGATCCTGCTTTAACAACCACACTAGAAGGTTGATGGGCAAAACAAGCCAAGACTCAGAGAAAGAGTAGAGAGAAATGGGTTAAAAAACTGTAGGGGAAGGGGATCTGTGGGACAATAACTCCATGTCCTCCCAAAGACTCCATTTCTCTGTCTATAAAATATCAAGACCCTTCCGGGTTGTGGTTAGTTTAAGAAGCAGGGGCATTTGTACCTGATAAGGACCTTTCTGGTGCCTGCAGTGTAGATACTATAGAGCCAGTGCCCATTAGTCATGATAACAATGACTTCCAGCCATTAGAGGCCTTATGGTGGCTGGTATTTCAGAACAACCTGAGCCCACTCAGTAGGTCAAATTGATAATTAGAAGATGATGGGGAGGTCTCAAGTGGCCTGTGATCCCAATGATTAGTCTCATTTCATTTCTGCAGATGGAGGCTCCCATTTTTAAAATATTTTGTTTGTTTTTTGAGACTTTCATACATGTATGCAATATATTTTGATCATATCTATCCCCTACTCTTCCCAACATGTTCCCCTCCCAACTTCATGCCTTTTCTTCCTTTTAAAAAAAAATAACACATGATTCCAGTTAGTATTGCCAATACATGTGCAAGGGTGTGGTGCCATTCACTGGAGTATAGGCAACCTACCAGTGGCTACAGCCAGCCACCCTGGAAAATGACTTCCCCCCAGCAGCCATCAACTACTAATACCTGGAGCTACCATTTTTTAAAAAAATGATTATTATCACTATTAATTATTGAGTCCTGTGCAAAGACCCTGGCCCAAGAGCTGAAAAGAGGTGTGGTCCCGGATAGGGCCCTTTCCCCATGGAGTCTTGCTCAGCCACCTGCAAAGAGTAGGCAGGTCACATGGAGCTTTCCAAGGCCCTTCTGAAAGATAGATCCAAAGGGACAGACAATGAGGGTTAGTTATATAGTTGTTAGAATTTTTAAGCTCTATGTTAGTATGTGTGTTCTTATGTGTGCATGTGGGTGGGTGTGTGTGTGTGTATGTGTGTGTGCAAGTGCAAGTGCACATGCCATAGTGCAAATATTGCGGTAGAGACTAACTCTTGGGAGGCAGTTTTCCCTTCCTTGTGAGCTGCAGGGATCACACTCAGTTCATAAGGCCTGCCCAGCGGGCACTTTTGCCTCCCAAGCCATCTTGCTCCCCCAGGAATTTTTTCCCTCTCCCTAAAATCCCAACGTAAGTTCTTAGACTTCTGATTAATTAAAGTTTTGTGATTTTTGTTTGTTGGTTTAGGGACATTAGCACAAGAATAGCAACTTCAGTTGTGAAATGAGTCACCCCCATCCAGCCCCAAGGACCCTGGCTGGTCTTAGCAGAGAGGAGGATGAAAAGCTCCCAGGGAACAAAGGCAAATGCCACATGGTCCTTGAAAAAGAGCTGGAAGGTGTGTCATTGGGTCCAAAGCAGTAGCCACTAGCCATATGTGGTCGTTACTTAAAATTAAATAATGCTAAAATTCGAGTCCTCGGGAGCACTAGTCACGTTTTAAAAGCACAGTCACAGCTGGCCAGGAGCCGCCATATTGGATTGCTGGCATTCGCCATCACAGAAGGTTCTCCTGGGCATTATCAGTGAAGAATCAGCAGCATCCACAGGAGGAATGGGAGCTGAGTCTGAGAGCTGGACAAGGGCAGGTTTATGAGTGGTGGAGTTTGGGTCTCATGCTGAGCAAGCTGAGCAGCCACTGAAGGGCTGTAAGCATGGACGTGGTAAAGGTCATAACTAGATGTGAAGATCTCTTAGGCTGCTGTGTCTGAGTCAGACGGGAGTCTAGCTGAGGGCCTACTATCTAGGATGGTGATGCTGATGGCCTAACCAGTGATGCAGAAGAAAAGGGGGGGGGGGGGAAGTTTCCAGAAGTGAGGGTGGTGGGGGAAAGGCTTTGGGTAAGTATGTGAAGGGCTCACAGAGATAAACCCTCCACCAATGGCTGCTGCTTGAGGCTCTGACCCATCTGCCCCAAGCCAAAGAGGTACAAACTTCTAGACTGAGCCTAGACTTACGGCCTCTGTAGAGACTACCCTAACAGCAGCCCCACAGTTCTTCCTATCCCAGCCCCAGTTCCATGGCCAGGATACCACTGCCTTCTCCAGACCCTCCTGAGGCCTGGCTCTGGCTTTTCTGCAGCCTTTAGGAAAAACTCTAATGTAGAACTTGATAAGCACAGAGGTAAGCATGAAGTCAACAATTGGATAGCTTATACAGTAAGCCTGTCCTAGGACCACATGGCCTCACAGTCTATGACCCAGCAATGTTTCGTGGTTCCAGATATCCTGGAACAGGAAACCAAAGGCTGCCTTTCGGTGCTGATGCCAACCAGAGACCACAGCACGGCCAAGGAGGGCAGGGTGGTATACTGGAGGCTTCAGTGAAAATTGCTAGCTATCATTGTTTTTTTAAGCACTTAACACTGTGCCAGATGTAGAGTCAGAAATCTAGACATATGAACTCACATGTACTCCTCCATCTCCATTTGCATCTGAAGAAACCTCTCTACATGTCCCCACTCTCCTCCACTATAGGATGTCAGTAGAGGCCACACCATACCCAAGAGTAGAGCTTGTGCTTTTGGGTTCTTGGCTAGCAACTCCTGCTCTTGGACCTTGGAGTATCTCTGTGCCATGCTAGTGTAGGGTGGGCATTTCAGATGGACTGACGGTGTCATGGGCTGCGATGGGCTTGGTTTTGAAACCCTATCCCCAGGCCTCCATCCTAGCTTCTGGAGGACACCCAACTATGATTTCAACCAACAAATGGTAATAAACCCCTTGGCTCTACTTTAAGTTTCCAATCTCAACCAGACCTGCCCAAGCCTCATAGACAGTAATGGGGCTATGCCTCCCCTCAGGCCATACCAGCCACCCCAGCTGCATGAATACAGATGATACACAAACACACACACACACACACACACACACACACACACACACACACGCTACTATTTGCAGAGAAACAGAGTTCCTTCAAGGTACTGCAGCAGACCAACAGCTCATCTTGGTAAAAGGTTTAATCAAGCACCTGCCTCAAGATCGGCTTGGCAGTAAGGACTCCACCTCATCTGCCTCAGCCCCTACCTCAATAACTAGATTTTAAAAAAGAGATTTGGAACCTCCTCAGCCCATGAGGGCCTTCAAAGTCACCTGGACCTGGGACAGTTAGAATAGAGTGATGTGACCTGAACCATCTTCATGCCTCCTGTGATGCCTCCTGCTCTGTGCTCCCATCACACCAAATAGCCTCCATCCTAAGCACAAGGGACCATAGAAACGAAAAGCACACCCTTTCCCTAGCTCTTCTTGTTATTCAGTAAAGGCTTCTTATCCGTTCTCAGTCACTGACTTGCCTTTGTTTATTGTTATGGCTCCACTTGCTTTTTCCCTAAAAGATTCAGCGCCACAATGGAGAAGTCTAGAGATGGGGACAGACACACAGCACAAAAGAGGCAGTGACAGCTGTTCAGCCCATATGAGCTAAATGCTCACTCGGTGCCTGCCAAATGCCTCCTGGGAGGACATGATGGCATCCTGGTTGTGAGTGTTAGCCCTAGGATGGGAACTCTGGATTCAAGCCCCAGCTTCACACCTGGACAAAATGCTTTAACTCTCTGGGCTTCAAACTCCTCCTCAATAAAATAACAATCATATCATCCAAGGTTGTTGCAGGACTGTGATGTTACATATGAGGACTCCATCTAAGAAGCACTCAGCATTTAGTAAAGGCTCCATAAGAAGCATCAGCTTTAGCAGAAAAAAAGGCGAGGTGGATTTTGAAGGAAGAAGAAACACACTGTGATCCCAGAAACACATGGGTGCTCTTAGATCTCAGGTGGAAGGGTGGGGGCTCTAGCCCAGGAGGTGGCTTCAGGGAAGGGTTCTGAAGAGGCTCTGTGAGAGTGAGAGTCAGCTGGCTAGAAGTGGTGGGTGAGGAAAGTGTACAAAAATACTGAGGCTCAGGAAAGTCACACCCATTGAAACACACTAACCTCAGAGATGAGAGAAAGTTGGGGCGCAAAAAGAGATAAGGTTAGAGGGCTGGGTATGGCCCAGTTTATGAAAGGCCTGCCTAATGTGATAGCCTTTGTCCTGGTGACAAAAGGGGTCCACTTCGGGAGTGATATGACCCAGTGGCATAGAATACAGAATCTGGGCGACAGTGGACACAGGCATCCTTTCCTCCCAAGATGACATGTCTATTCCTTTGTCCCATTAGTACACATCCCAGACTATACTGTCAGTGTGATTAGTGTAGTGTAGTGGCTGAGGAGATTACTTATTTAATACCTGCTGTATACCCAGCACCATGCTAGGTGCTGAGGGAATACATAAGCAAAGACAAATCCTGCCCTCTAGTGGACACAGACTATAAACCACACAGACAAAGGTGTCATGAATGAGTTCAAAGGCAAGTAAGAAAGGGAAGTAGATGTGGGATTCGAAGTTGAAGCCGAGGGGCACATATGTGTGATTACAATTTTCATGGTTGGAGGAGGCCACCCCTGGAAGGTGGATTTGAGTCTAGGCTGAGATGAGGATGTGAATACCCAGATAGTAAAGGAACGAGCATTCTGGGCAAAGAGCAACATAAAGGCTGCTCCAAGGTGGAATATGCCTGCAAGGAGGAGCTTGTGTAGCTGAAGCAAAGTGAGCACAGGGCTGGGAGGATAGGCAGATTCAAGGCAGCAGGAGGTATGTCTGGTTCTGATAGTCTATTAAAACTTCATATACTTTGGGACAATGTATGTGTGGGCATCTCAGATTATCAATTACAATACAATAATACATAATTCAATTCAATGTTGAGTTAACATCTTGTTTCATTCATTATTTCTAATCTCTTTGTTTTTATTATGTCCCTTCCAATCTATTCTCCACACAGTCACAAGAAGGGTCTTCTTACAATGTGGGTCTTTGAGCTAGGGATGTAGCCCAGTTAAGTAGTTTGTGTGGCGCACGTGAAGTCTTGGCTTCTGTTCCCAGCATGGCACAAATTGGAAACGGCAGTATATGCCTGTATTCCCAGCACTTGTTCAAGAGGGGAAGGGAGCAGGGCCAGGAGTTCAGGATCACCCAAAATACAGTGAAGTTTAATGCCGGCATGAGCTATGTAAGACTCTGCCTCAAAAACACGTGGAGGTGGAGGTGGGGGTGAGGGGAATCTCTGCTTTCACTTTAATATAAAATCCCAAACCATCATCCAGCCTCCAAAATCATGATCTGCCACTGCCTGCAACCTCCATGGATGGCAGCAGCACCTCCCACCCTCTCCAGCCACAGGGTATACAAGCTTCCTGGGTACTCGGGATGGAAAGAGCAGAGTGCACGCTACCTAAAACCTAAGTAGAGCTCCCTCTACCTAAAACCCTTCTGCTCTTCCTCCTCTTCCTCCTCCGCCTCCTCTTTGCCCATCCCCCTCCCTTCTCTTCCCCTCCCCTCTCTCCCCCTCTCCCTCCCTCCCCTCTTCCTCCTCCTCCCCCAGTTCATAATATAGCCGGCTCCCCTTGTGAGAGCCTCCCTCATAAAGTAACCACCTCTCTCCCTCATTCTCTATACAGTGTCACGTAATGATGACGTTTCAAACAACAGGTGATTTGTCTGCTTCCCCTGGGCTTCACCTAGCCACATGAGTAGGGACTCCTTCGGTCAGTGTGTTCTCTCTTGTATTCCAGCAGGAGCCCAGCATGCACTTACAGCAGGTCCCAGGATTGAGCACATCCCATCCCTCCATCTCCTAACCACCCTAAAGTCTCCTACTGCAAAGGCTGGCAGTTGACTTCCGCTCTCTGGGGTGCCGTTTGAGGCTCCCCCACTGCCATGGGTCCTTCTGTTTCAGATGCTGATTCCAGTTGCTTGAAGACAAGTGGCATGAAGAGTCAAGACTGTCACAGTCGAACAAGTAAGAGCAGAGACACCATTTGTCTCCTTGAGGCAGTTTTTCTTTGGAATTACGTGTTGGAGTGGGTGGGACCAGTCACTTCCCCGGGGAGGGGGTGGAGAAATCGATGGCTGCTTTGGTACGTGGGATCAAAATCATTATTTTCACTTGGGCATCACATCTGGCTGGGTTCTATTACTGAAGGAGAGTTTTCTGTTTCCTAGTCCACTGTGTGGTCTTCTCACTGAAGTACTCAGGGGAAGAGAATAAAGGCAGTGTGGGGAATTGGCCAGTCCATGAGCCTTTCCCAGCGCTGAGATCTGCCCTGCAAGCAGTCACCCTGGGCTAGGCCTGTGTCTAGCCACTTGCCATGCATTAAACCATCAAACCCTCGAGCCCACAGTATGACATAGGTACCTTATTACTCCTTTAACACTGACAGTAACTAAAGAGACTGTATTTCCAGGGCCAGGAAGAGGCAAACTCCAGACCCAAATCCAGGCAATCATAACCCAGTCAGTCTTACCCATCACTAAAGGCACAAGAGAAAAACCAACTCCTTGTAATAAATGAAACTGCAGAATGGCCGTGGGTACCAGATGTTATTTTTAAAAATAAATTTATTTATTTATTATTTTACATCCTGGCCACAGTTTCCCCTCCCTCTTCTCCTCCCAGTCTCTCCCCCGACCTCCCTCTGTTCCCTCTTCTGTTTATGTGTAGGAAAAGGTAGGTCTCCCATCTTAAATGCAACCCTCTTGCCCATTAGAAAGGAGTGAGCTCATGAGGAGCCATAGTGCTTTAAATCTCGTGTCTCTGTGTGGGGATTTTGCTTATAGTTTATCAGATAACAGACATTTTCCAACTTAGTAAGGCTCTAAGCAAAGCATGCAAAGTGAACGGTGTCCAGTCCAACAACAGTTCTCATAGGTTAATCAGAAGTTACACCTCTCTCCCCCCCTCTCCCTCTCCCTCTCCCTCTCCCTCTCCCTCTCCCTCTCCCTCTCTCTCTCTCTCTCTCTCTCTCTCTCTCTCTCTCTCTCTCTCTCTCTCTCCTTCCCCCTCCCACTCTCTTTTCTTTTGACATCCCTCATATTTTTTAATTATTTGAGATTATAACTACATCATTTCTCCCTTCCCTTTCCTCCCTCCAAACCCTCCCATATACTCCCCCTCACTCTCCTTCAAAGTCATGACCTCTTTTTTCACTAATTGTTATTGCGTACATATATGTACATATGTATACATTCCTAAATATGACCTATCCAGTCCGTATAATGTTACTTGTATTGTGTTTCAGGACTGACCGTTTGGCACTGAACAACCAATTGGTGTGCTCTTCCCTGAGGGGAGTCACCTCTCACCCTCCCAGCTTTCCTCAGTTGCCTATAGTTCTTTGTGTAGAACTGAGGCCTCGTGGGCTTTTCCCTGTCCAGTTTGGCATGTCCATTGGTGTCTTCTTTGTTCAGCTCATGATTAGGCAGTCATGTTGGTGGTGAGACTTCATGGGTGTCATTTATGATGTTACTAGGAAACACAATCTCTCTTAAAAAAAAAAAAGCCAGTTTAAAAAGAAAGAAGCTGACTTTATTCTGTTTCTTTCCCAAAGGCCTCCAAAGCTCTCACCTGTGGGAATTTGTCAGAGATTTGCTTCTGTCTCCTGAAGAAAACTGTGGCATCCTGGAATGGGAAGACAGGGAGCAGGGCATTTTCCGAGTGGTTAAGTCAGAAGCCCTGGCCAAGATGTGGGGACAAAGGAAGAAGAATGACAGGATGACATATGAGAAGCTGAGCAGAGCCCTGAGGTAAGCGAGCAGCATCAGACACCGTGAGCCTGCAAAGAGGAGTTATGTAAAATAGCCGGCCACAGAAAATCACACTGTTTTCACAGCGTTCCCCCACTCTACATGAAAGGGTCAGGAGCTAAACCTCTTCTTAGTTTCAGGTGGGATTATGGCTTGTAAAGTGACCCACCATCCTTTTCAGTTTGGGCAGCATTCCCAGGGGGTGGTGGGGAGGGGGGATCACCCTGAACCCAAGCCATCGTGCACACACGCACACGCACACATGCTGAACCCACGGTGGTGAGGTTCAGTCTTCAAGGTGTCTGGGAAGGGTTTAAGTGTAAGGTAATAACAGGGTGTGGAAATACCAGGATAGGTAAAGCCCTGTCACCCGAGAGGAGCAAGGAATGTTTACGTGCTGTTGTTTTCTCGGAGTGCAAACCTTCCCTGGATCTCTCTCTTCTGCTTGCTTCCACAGATACTACTATAAAACAGGGATTTTGGAGCGGGTTGACCGGAGGTTAGTGTACAAATTTGGAAAGAATGCGCACGGGTGGCAAGAAGACAAACTATGATCTACGCTGACACCAAGCTCCTTTGATGGATGTCTGTTGTTTGAAACAATCAGATCAAAATAGACATATGAAAGTCTTCTCCTCCCTCCTCCTCCTCCTCCTCCTCCCCCTCCTCCTCTTCAAAACCTGCAAACACGATGATAAAATTTCTTCACATCTCAGCTTTCATTTGGATTCGGTTGTTGTCTATTGGGGTGATGGCAGAGACCCTCAAGCAGTTGTCTTCATCCCAAGGGGGAGGCAGGGATGGTCTTGGGTGGCACCTTGGTGAGACATTATTTCCCCAATGAAGTGTTTGGAGCCAAGGTGGTCAGTGTTGTGGGTGCTGCTTTAAAAAAGGGCCGCATTGCACCGTTAAGGACACATGATCCGCCCATTCCAGAAGTTCTGAGTGGTCAACTGAGGCAGCTCACCTGGGATTAATTTTTAGGAGAGCATGAGATGTAAGATGTGCTTATTTTAGATTTGAAATTATTAGTCATATTCCATAGAAGAATTTCTTAATAAAACAGCTAAGCCACTAAGCTGGGACCTAATTGGATGTAGCCTAAGTTAATAATAAGTTTCTTAACCAGATCATCGTTTTGACCACTTAGCCACAGTCATGTGACCCGCAGCCAATCCGTCTGAACTTACATACCTGTAATTAGTCACATTGGGAATTGTGACTGAGATCACTGCCCCCTTTCTCCTCACTGGTGCCTAGCGTCCTTTCTACAGAGACCTAGTCAACAGACATGTGCATTAATTTCTAAATCACTGCTGTTTCTGTGATTCAAACTGTCAACATGATCGAATCAGAATTCATTGACTCCCCCTGGGGCTGAGACGTTAAACCCTTATAGAGCAGAAAATGTCCTAACAGCCCAAAACAGCTGAACACATCGTCAGTCTCTTTTCTTTTCTTGCCTGATGAGTATGCAAACTCTACAACAGAGTCTCTTGACAAAAATAAGAACAGTGAACTTACATGGACAAATGTTCATGGTTAAAGTCTGCACTGACATCCCCTCATCTGCCATTAGCATGCAAGGTGTTAATGACCTGCAACAAGGTTGACTGCCCCTGAACCTGACCTCCTCCAGAGCTGGGCTGGCGAGTGATGAGGCACTGAATAGCAATGCAGGCCGAAGACCTCTATGTTTAGAGTTTAACCTCAAAAGCAACTTGTTTAAAAAAAAAATGTGAATTACTGTAAAATAATCTATTTTTGGATTCATGTGTTTTCCAGGTGGATATAGTTTATAAACAATGTGAATAAAATATTTAACATGTTCAAATGTCTGTGTATTATTCAATAAGGCAACCTGAGAACCTTCGAAGGCCCATTTTCTAGAAGCTGGGAATGGAGACATTTTTTAAAGGGCCTTCTAAAATCTAAGAAATATTTGGAGAATTCCTGCTCACTACCTTCAGAGACCATGAAAGTTTCTACTACCGAATGAAGATCATAGAACAGTATGACTAACAAAGACATTTTTTTTCCTCAGCTTTATGTTATTTAATTTGCCTGCATGTATGTAGGTGTATCCAGTGCCCATAGAGGTCAGAAGGCACTGGATCTCTGAAACCAAAGTTATGGATGGTTATGTGTAGCATTAATTGTTAGAAAGTCTTATTAATAAAATCAAACCTGGAGCCAGGTATTAGGGTGAATGCTGGAGGATCAGAGAAGCAGAACAAGCCACAGCCACTTCACCTTGCCAATTCCTCAGCTGATCTTGTTTCCTCAGACTGGAAGCCTCTGGGTCCTCATCCAAATGGATCTCAGCTAAACTGTTGCTCAAAAGCCTGAAAGCTTAACCAGCCCTAGTTCCTGGTTTTCACGCCTTATATACCTTTCTGCTTCCAGCCATCACTTCCTGGGATTAAAGGCTCACTTTCTGGGATTAAAGATGTGAGTCACTATGCCTGGCTGTTTCCAGCGTGGCTTTAAACTCACAGAGATCTGGATGGATCTCTGCCTCCCAAGTGATAGGATTAAAGGTGTGCTACCATTTTCTGGCCTCTATATCTAGTGGCTGTTCTGTTCTCTGACCCCAGATATGTTTATTAGGGTGCACAATATTTTGGGAACACAATATCACCACATTTATGGATGGTTCTTAATTGCTGAGCCATCTCTCCAGCCCCCAACAAATACATTTGTGTTTGAAGTTCATGGTGTTTGTTTTGTACTTTGCTTCTTTTGAGGTTGTATTTTATTTCTTGCTGGGAACTATCTTAAAAACAATAGACTTAAAAACAATAACCAAAAAAGGCAAAAAAAAAAATCTGAACTCTAGTTTCTCAGTCCTTTTTGGCACTAATTTCCTGAAACTGAGCTGAAGCTGGGAAGCACCTTGGGACAAACACTTGGTCACCTCCTCTTGCTTCTTGAGCATGAGGTGGTCAGTTACTATTGGTGTTTGTTCTTGTTTTCGGCTTTTGGTTTTTCCAACATTTTAAATTTGGGGCCTGTGCCCTGGAGGTAAGTAGCAAGTGAAAGGCCTGAAACAAAGCCCTAAACCAACTGAGAGAAGTGATTATCCAAGAAGGTGTCGTGCTAACTGGGCGCTTCAGACTGCATACAACTCACAGCAGAACCAAGATGGGAAAGAGGGTGGGGCCTGGGGTGGACAGAACAGGCCAAGTGAGCACCACGTGGCTAAGGGATGCTGCTCCATCAACACAAGCCAGCTCACCAGACAACCCAGAAACCAAAATAACCCCTCTGCAGACTGTGAGATTCTCATTTTACAAAACCATCAAAGCAGACATGCTCTGTCAGTTCTCAGGCTGCCCAGGACACACTGTCAAAGTTGAAGACTTAAAACAAAAAGAGTGCATCCTGACAATGCCAGGAACTAGAAGCAGGAAGTCAGGGCACCTCCATAGCCACACTGAATCCATAGTCTCTAAGAGCAGAGCCGCCATCATTCTTGTAGCTCCTGGTGACTATGTATGACCTTGGCCAGATGCTGCAGAGATCTAGGCCCTGACCCTTCTGCAGAGTCTGCTCCTCCTCTGCCCTTTGCTTCAGTATCACCTGGGGTGCCCACCTGGATTATCAGGAGGTACCCATCTTGTGACCCTTAACCTAAAGATGTCTGCAAAGATTCCTCTTTGCCAAATAAAGTCACAATTGCAATTTCCAGGATATGTTTGGGGGTTCCAACATTCAACCCACCACACTCTTCAAAGCATGAGTCCTCTCTAAACATACATCCCCAGAGTAAAGTACATCCAAGGACAGACAATACAAGGGTGTTGCAGAATATTTGTTTAGCTATGCAAAGATGTGTTGCATTTGTGTAACTATGTAAAGATGTATTGCTGTTTTACCTTGCCTGCCTAAGGCACCTGATTAGTCTAATAAAAAGCTGAATGGCCAATAGTGAGGAAGGAGGTATAGGCAGAACTTCTAGGCAGGGAGAGTAAATAAGAGGAGAAATTTAGGCTTGAGGAAAAAAGAAAAAGAGATGACAGGGAGACACCAGGGGCCAGACAGACAGACATGGAGGAAGCAGGGAAGTAGAACATACAAAATAGAAGAAAAGTTAAAAGCCCTGAGGCAAAACATACATTAATAGAAACAGTTAAGTTAAAAGAGCTAGTAGGACAAGGCTAAGCTAAGGCTGAGCATTCATAATAATATTTATGAGCATTAATAATAAGTCTCTATGTCTTTATTTGGGAGCTGGTCAGTAGCCCAAAGCAAATTCCAACTACAATGACACCCAACATGGGTCCTGAGTTTCCACATAGGGCCTGAGAAAGCTGGGGGAAAAAACCCATAGATATGGCTCCTTTAAGAGGTACTGCTGTGCAGCAGAGCACTAGAGCAGCCAGCAGGCTAAGTACAAACAACAAGCTAAGTAAAAACACCTGCCACCATGTAGGCACCAACTTCCTAGAGCTGAGGTGGTTAAACAAAGCTTCCAGTTAATCAAAGCTCTTAGCCAGGCCTGCATGGACCAAGGAGGGGGCAGAGCCAACCACCAGAGCTGCACAGTGGAGGGTCCTAGCTGCTGCTTATCAGTTTAAGATTTGGCTCACACAAAAAATGATACAGATGCACAGTAATACAGGTCCATACAAAAAAAACAAAACAAAACACAAAAAACCTTTAAACAGGCTGCAGTGTGCATAGGTGCTTAAGAAAGAAAAGAAAATGGATATAAACAGTCATAGGAAAAAATAAATAGTTTAAAAATAATTAAGTAAAGTCTTTAAAGAAAGAGTAAAGTAATATGAAAAAATAAGCCATATAAAGATGGGAAATACAAGAGGAGTCTGAATCATGCATTGTGTTTTGTTAACTCTGAATTTTTTTTGAATGCTGATAAGTGAATGACGGCTGCTGGGAGACATTGGATTGTAAAAGGAACTGCTGAATTAAACCAGCCTAGATACTTTAGGGATGTCTTAACTTTAAAATGGAATTCAGAAAATATATTGCATTGGGGGAGGAGTTATGCTTTTGTTTCCACAGGAAATGAAAGGCCATAGATTCCTTCAAAATTAACAGAGACCAGATTTGATTAGGGGAGACACCCTGAAAATATTGAATACAGACATAAAGAAATAAACCGAGAAAAACTACAAGGCAGGTGACATATAAGCTGATCCCTTGACATGGGAACAGCTCTGAGACTGGATGAGACAAGATAAATATTACTAGTTACAGAGTCCTCATGACTTATTATTACATGCCATCCTTTCATATGGCATGGATAGAGGTTTGGTTATATAGTCCAAACAAACTTATAAAGTTGACAAATGTCTTTTACCTGCTCTAACATTAAAAAACAAATCATCTTTGTCTGGCCTGTGTATAATGCAAAGTCCATCCTTGTTACTGCAGATGTGTGTGTTACCTTTGAAAGTTTGTGTGTTTTCAGAGCAAGGGGACCAGACACCAATGAAAATGAGTGGCCCAGGTGATCCAGCCTCTCAGAGTGCCTCTATTACAGTTTCCTCAGAGTTCTGTGTTCAGAACAACTTCAAGGCTGCTAGCTGAGATGGTCCAGCCTCACTGACTATTCTAGCCACTACTTCAGATAAGCTTTGAACTTTCCCATTACACAGAGACTGAACAACAAATGTTATGGCTAATTTTCTTAGGCCTTGACCATTATCTCAATTTTCTCAGGGGCCCCTGGGAATGCCATCACCCCCAGACAACAGGAAGTAGTCTAGAGACCACAATGCCCACATTCCCAAGGGGTAGGGTGGGTAGTTTTTAGTCATTCAGTGGTTTATGGATGTTTGTCATCATTTAGTAGGGATATATGAATATAGGATAAAAAGATAACTATTCATCTCAAATATTTTACATTGGTATGGACTTTTGTATACTGATACAAAATTAAAGTTATTTTTGTTATACTGTATATATGTTTCTACTCTTATTTAAGGTATTATATCTATGCATTTTAAAATGTAATATAAAGTTCTAGTCCTTGAAAGATATTATTACAAACATTTTAAAATAATTAAAAATTCAGGTTAATAGTCATCTATAACAATCAAATTTGTAGTCATATAGGTGTATTTTCAAGGTTGAACAGATATATTTTAGATAGACAGGTGGTCTTCAAATACTTCAGAGACCTACAGAATAGTATTTAACATGTTTAATAACCTAAGGCTTTTCATGACAGTGAAATACGTCCGCTCCTGGCAGCACCAATCTGCTTCATAAAAGGATTCTATGGATCCCATAGAACCCATAAAAGGATGATGGGCATCAAAGAACCTCCATATGGAATTCACTTTCATTGTGGCAAAGCTAGTCACGGGGCAAGAAACTGTCCTCACTTCAATTGCTGCCAGTATACTGTAAAAACTGGATAGCAGGACACAAAGAAAAAGACTGCCAAACTTTGCCAAGACAAAAGGGGACAGTCCTTCAAAATTCCTGCTTCACAGAAAAATCTGTCAGATATTCTCAGCCTGTATGCCAAAGATTGATGCCCCAACTGTGCAAAGGAACCTTGGGTAACTGTTCAGGCAGCTAGCTGCTTCTGTCATTTCTATAGTTTTGGAAGTTACTTGCTCTGCACTTCCTGTTTACTCAGGTAATATATCCTTCTCAGGTCTCTGATGGAGTTGAAGATGAGATAGTTATAGTCATAGTTTTCCTTGTTACCAAATTCAGAAAAGCTTACATAAGAGATAAAAAGTTTATAAGGTTGAAAAACAGAAACGCTTAAATTGTTTATCCTTGAAAATGTTTTGAGGTCTAAAAATATAATTTTGAGTTGGTAATTCAAGTTAGAATAGAAAGTAAATTAGGTACACAACTTTGGACTCACCACGATCGGATAGATAATGGAGTATTTTCTCTGAATTTGCCAAATGCAAATGCATTGGATATTGTAAATGTAATTCTTACTTGATAATTGTTGTTATTGTATATAGTCTTCCTATGTTGAAGCTAAAACTTTTCTTTTTATTTAGACAAAAAGGAGGAAATGTTGTAGAATATTTATTTATGCAAAGATGTGTTACATTTGTGTTGTGGAATATTTGTTTAACTATGTAAAGATGTGTTGCATTTATTTAATTATGTAAAGATGTGTTGCTGTTTTACCTTGCTTGCCTAAGGCACCTGATTGGTCTAATAAGAAACTGAATGACCAATAGCGAGGGAGGAGATATAGGTGGAACTTCTAGGCAGGGAGAGTAAGTAGGAGGAGGACTTTAGGCTTGAGGAAAAAAGAAAAGGAGAGGAGATGGAGATGCCAGGAGACAGCCAGACAAGACACGGAGGATGCAGGAAAGTAGGACATACAGAATGAAAGAAAGGTAAAACACAAAACATAGATGAATAGAAACAGGTTAAATTAAGTTAAAAGAGCTAGTGGGACAAGCCTAAGCTAAGGCTGAGCATTCATAATTAATAATAAGTCTCTATGTCTTTATTTGGGAGCTTGTTGGTGGCCCAAAGGGAATTCCAGCTACACAAGGGATCATTTAAAGCACTACTCTAAGCAAACAATACTAAAGAGAAATGAGAAAATAACAAACTGTTGAATTTGTTCAATCAAATGGAAGAAGTACCTTCACTATAAAGATCTGCAACACAGTTTTCCACAGCAAACTGTCAGTATGCTAATATGTGGTGCCTTAAATTCATTTAAAATTCAAAGCATAACTTTTTAAATTTGTTATACTAATCTTCCACATCTTTCAAAGCCCTGAAAGGGTTTCTCACCCTTCCTTTTGTCTCTCAGTTTAAAGTAGAATTTGGTCTTTTGCCCTTTGATCATTTCATGAACTAAGAAGCCAAGAAACAGCCAAACAGCTTTGTGGCAAAAAATAGTTAAAAACTCATTTCCAGACCAGTGCAATGACACGGTGGGTAAAGACAAGTGCCACCAGCCTGAAAACCTGAGTCCAATCGCTAGGTCCCACGTGGTGGAAAGAGGACCAACTCCTGCAAGTTGTCCTCTGACCTCCACAAGTTCACCACAGCACCCTCACGCGCACGCGCGTACACACACACATACATGCACACCTGTACATGGATACATCCACACTCAGGAAAAAAAGTAAAAAGTGAGCAAAAAGTCAAATAAAAAAACTGTAGCAGAATGAAAGGGAAAACAGGTGTGGCAGTGAAAAGTGACTGGGTCGACGGATGGAAGGTTCCAGTGGTGCAGAATGGGAGGGAGGTCTACCATAGAGTACTGCTCCGTGCACTTGCTCCTGTCCACACAGGCATGCCCCCTCCATGTAGCAGATGCTCCTCACCCCATTTTTTTTTTGTTTTAGCCAGAGGGATACCAGTGAACACGATGCAAAGGCTTGAAAAAGCACCCCTACAACTGAAATTGCATTCTTGACCTCGCCATCACAATGGGTCCCAGGAGAATAGAGACATGTGACCCAGCTGCACTAGCCAAACTGCCCCCAGCTGATCCCAGCCTGGATTGGGCCAGCTGGACTGTAGAGTGACCATGACAAGACCATGTGTCTCGGCACTGATACCCACACTGCCTCCCTCACATCCTCCTTAGGTGTTTATCTCTCTAACTCGAAGACACAACCTTAGTGCCCCTTAAGTGGAACATAATTAGACAGGAAGTGAGACCTAATGAGGGAAGTGAACCTCATCAGTGTCTCTGTCTCTGAAAGTCACCAGAGGTCTCCAGAGGAAAACTGAAGATACTCCCCTAAGTGTTAGGTGAAGAAAACAAGCTAGAGCACATGGCTGTTAACTACCACCTTATTTTAGGAAATAAAATATAAGAAAGCAGAACAGTATGTCCTAAACTCTCTGACTCTATGTGTATAATCCATATACAACTCCCTTCCCTGTTGGTATACAGTATTCAGTTTTTTGTTCATCTTACAGACTTGATAAACAGACAATTACACAAAGTCCCTGCTCTGACAGGACTCGGTGTCTACAGAGACCAGTTTCAATCCAGATAGAGGGGAAATTCAAGGTACAGAAACTAGTGATGAAAGAGACAGCGTTCATATCGCTCAGCAAGAGGCCTCAGAGTTCTCTGAAACTACAGGCAGTTGTGAGCCAACCAAGATGGTCACTGGGAACCAAACTCACATCTCCTGTGAGAGCTGTACATGATGGTCTCAACCTCTGAGCAATCACTCCAGCCACCAAGGGCTTATTTTTAAAACTCCTGAAAAGTAAGCTAATGGGTAAGAGATATAAGAATTTTCCAAAGTCAGGACATTGACTGTTTTCTCAGTATGCCAGAAAGTCATTCTAAGACAAACAGCACAGTGTCCTCTGGCCACCGGCACATTCATTGTTAAGGCAGACAATGCTTGTATTATCTAGTGGCACATTTCACATTATACAGAATTGAAAGAAATCAAACACCATTGTAGTAATTTGAATGTAATTGGCTCCCATTTACATTCACTATTGGAGGTGTGGCTTTGTTGGAGTGGGTATGGCCTTGTTGGAGGAAGTGTGTCACTGTGGTGTGGGCTTTCAGGTTTCCTATGCTCAGGACACTGCCTAGTCTCTCAGTTGTCTTCCTTTTGTCTTCAAGATGTAGCACTCTCAGCTTCAGCACCATGTCTGCCTGCTCATTGCCATGCTCCCCATCATGATGATAATGGACTGAACTTATGAAACTGTAAACAAGCCCAATTAAATGTTTTCTTTATAAGAGTTGTCGTGGTCATGATGTCTCTTCACAGAAATAAAAACCCTAAGACAGAGGTTGGTACCATTGCTGTGATAGGCCTGACCCTATGTTTGTTTGGAGGAATTTAGACTTTGGTACTTTGAGTTTGGGAAGCAGTGGAATGCTTTAAGCACTGCTTAATGGGCCATACTAGTAGGAGCATGAAAGACAATGGTGCTGAGAGTTATTTGAACTATGAGGTGCTCACTCAAGAGGTTTCAGAGAAGAATTTTAGTATGTTGTCTAGAGATCGTTGTTGTGATATTTTGGCAAAGAAGCTGGCTGCTTTTTGCCCTGAGGAGTCTGCCTGGGGCTAAAGTGAAGAGTTTGTTGGGTTATTTCTGTTGGCAGAAGAAATCTCAAAACAGCCTAATAAATAAGAGACTCTGTTGTCTGGTTATTCGTGTTCATGCTTGAAAAGGAACAAGCTGAGCAGGATAAACTACAAAATGTAAATTTTGATGAGAAGAAGAGCATCAGGAAGTGGAATGGAACTAAATCCTGTGTTCAAGGAGATAAACAGATTAAGAAATGGAAGAAAGGAAGTGATGACCTCAGGGCAAGATCCCACCCAGCTTTTAAGAAAAGCTTAGAGGCAGATGTGGTGGGCACACTTTTAATCCCAACACAGGGAAGGCAGAGGATGGCTGATCTCTGAGTCTATAGAGCAAGTTTTAGGACAGCCAAGCTTAGACAGTGAAAGAAAGCAAGCTGGTAAAGATGTAATTGAACAAGGGAGCCAAGTTCCAGCCGCAGAAAGCAGCAGAACTTGGCAGCTTCAGCCACGTGGTCCTGGGTTTACAGTTAAAGGTAAAAGAAATGAGTTATGGAATTTGCCTCTGAGCCTGAAGAAAGCCACTGAGGCCAGGCATGTGTCAGGGGAGTCTCTGAATGGAGGCCTAGTAGAGAGGCCATTACATTAAGCTGTGAAGTTGAAGCCTGGATTGCCTTAGAGAACCCAAGATGTTAAGAGATGTCAGAGTCATGGAATACCTGCTGAGAAGAGCTGCTAACAGGGGGTGGAACCAGTCCAAGAGAAAGAAATGTGTTGTAGTCAACAAAGCTGAACAGAGTTGGAGATCTGAAGAGCATGTCAATATCAGACATGAAGGTGCAGAGTTTAGAGTTTGCCCAGCTGGTTTTTGGTCTTGCTCTGTTCTAGTATTTCCTCATTATGCTCCCTTCCCCACGTTTTGGAATGGTAATGTATATTCTGTGCCATTATATGTTGCAAGTATGTGATCTGTTTTTTATTTTGATTTTATTTCTTTTATAAAAGAAAATGTAAATTACAGTTAAGAGTCTGCATGAATCTCAGAAGAGACTTTGAACTTAGGACTTTTACACATTGTTGAGACTGTTATGGACAATGGGGACTTTTGAAATTGGACTAAATTGCATTTTGCATTTTGATATTGTTATAAGCTTATGGGGGCCAGTGAGTGGAATGTGGTAGTTTGGATATACTTGGCTCCCATAATCTCATAGGGAGTGGTACTATTAGAAGTTGTGGCTTTGACGGAGTGGGTATGGCCTTGTTGGGAAATGTGTCACTGTGGGCAGGCTCTGAGGTTTTCTATGCTCAGGACACTGCCCAGTCTCTCAGTCGACTTCCTGCTGCCACAAGATGTAGCACTCTCAGCTCCAGCACCACATCTGCCTGCCTGCTGCCATGCTCCCTGACATGATGATAAAGGACTAAACCTCTGAAACTGTAAGCAAGCCACCCCAATTAAATGTTTTCTTTATAAGAGTTGTCGTGGTCATGGTGTTTCTTCACAGCAATAAAAACCCTAAGACACATGTTGATCATTTTATTGTAAAAATGTAAGCAAATATAAATCAACCTATGTGAAATCACTGTGTATTAGCATAAATGCAATTTCAAGTGAAAAAAAGAAGAATCTGATCAGGAATAAACATTAAGTTTCAACAGTGCAGCTGGGCAGTGATGGCACATGCCTTTAATTCCAACACTTGGAAGGCAAAGACAGACAGATCTCAGTGAGTTTGAGGCCAGCCTGGTCTACAAAGTGAATTCCAAGACAGCCAGGACTGTTAAACATAGAAACCCTATCTCAAAACCTCCCTTTCCCCCCCACAAAAAATTTCAACAGTGCTAAAGTTATTTTTGGAAGACACTGATGTATTAAAGATGGTTTTGCTTATAAGGACCTTAGAAAAATAAAAAAATTTCTGAGTGGGCCATCTTTATCTTCTTTATTTGTGTGTGTGTGTATGAGATGTATATATATCAGGCCATGAGGTAACATGAGAAAACACCAACCTCACCAAGATTTTTTATCTTATCTAATCAAATTATGTTCCTGGCTAGAAAACCTTTCTTGTAGTTATTTTAAATGTAGTCATTTTAAGTGAACAATCTGAAGAGAAGTCCTATGTAGATCCATATTTCTGTTAAATGACTGCTAAACCCTAAGCTTTAATCTCCTCCTCGGGGAAAGAGCATCCAAAGCATTGCTATTATTCACTCTAGAAGCCAGATTATCTCTTTAAAGACATCAGCGTGAGCTTGTGTTTCAGCAGGGGAGAGCCTGTCCAGGTGAGCTCTGTGCTCTGCTTCAGAAGAGATCTCGGTGGAGGGCAAGGCTGAGCACCTGGGCCTCAGAGGTTAGCTTTCTCCTTTGCAGCCAAGTGAGAGCCGGCCTGCATGTAGGTGTGAATCGCGTTCTGTGTCAAAGGAAGAGAAGACCAGCATGTTAGCATGTTAGCCAGGGGATTTCTTTTATAACCCAGAAATTCATTCACTGTGAACGATTTCATATTGTGGGGAGCTAAAATGAAGCCTATGTGCTGTGCAGATCAGTTCTTTATATCTCTAAGAAAATGCCTAATAGCTGTTGAACTGACAAGATAACGCCAGTGGAAACCAAACTGTATCTGATCCAGCCCAGCACATGCTCCTCTGCCCATCATACCACACTGGGCTCACCTTAGGCTTCTCGGCATTGTATTTGTCCAGAAGAGCCTGGATGCGGGCCCCATAGTCAGGGTGGACATCAGTGAAATTCTTGACCTGTAGCCAAAGGAAGACACACATAAGCATCTCCTCACCCACATATAAGCACTTGACCCCCAGTGTCTGTTCCACTGTGCTTGCTCATTAGATGAGGAAAGAACATGAATAGGAAGTTGTGCCATACAGGCATAACATTATACAGTTTCTGGAAGAAGACTTGCGGTGGGGGGCGGGGGCAGTGTAAGTTCTTCAGTCTATAGGCTGAGCTGCCGTACCGAAGTCACCTACCACGATTAAACGCCCTCTCTCTAAATGAGCAAGATAATTACACTTATGTAGTATCACAGAAACACACTTGGTCTTTGTTCTACATCCCTGGCACATGGATCCTAAAGCCTTTGGAATTTACCATCTTCAGCGTGCCACTGAGGAGCTCCGTAGAAAGCCTGATGAGCTTCAGGATGGAGCTGGTACCAGACACAATACAACACAACAAACGTAGGACTTGAAGGCTGAGATTTCCAATCCTACCCCTGTGCATCCAGGGAGGGCAGAGGGCCTGCAGATGGTGTCTAATCACCTCATAGCTGATGACCTCATCAGCCATGCCTACGTAAGGAGAGCTCCATGAAAGCCCTCGTATGACCGTCTGTACTTGTGGAGCCTCTGGTGGGTGAACGAATGGAGGTGTTGGGAGGATGATGCATGAGAGCAGCATGGAAATGGCCAGCCCTTCCCACACACCTAGCTTCTGTATCTCTTCCATTTAATGAGTACTGAGATATCCTTTATAATGAACAGATAATGCTAGACAAGGGGTTTTCCTAGGTTCTGTGAGCCATCCTAGCAAATTGTCAAACTTGGCAGATGATCCTGGGAACCCTGAGACAGTCATTAGAACTTATGGATGTGCCAGGTATGTCATCGACATCAAAAGTGGAAGGGGTCTTACAGGGGTGAGTCCCTAAATCTGCGGTTATGACACTAATTCCAGGGACTCCTGTCACAACTGAATTGAATTGTAGGACAACTAAACACCACCAGAGAATTCAAGAACTGTGTGTTGTTGAGGGAGAAAGCATACAACCAACCTCATAGGCTATGACAGGGAAAACACACCTGAATAACTTGTACCAGCTGTCTGTAAACAGCTGACCTCACACCGGATATTTCACAAGTCCGTGATCTGTATGAAGGAACGGACTTGGCACTCACTGCCTCAATTCAGAATGATGCACAACCTTGGCATCCACCAGGCCACTCCATGAAGGGATCCCCAAGCAGCAACTGAACCCCCGAAAGCAGTGAAAGGAGGCAGGGCACCAGAAACAAACAGAAAGCCTTAGAGACTCAGAGACAGGAGACTACCAAGGATGGGAGTCCAGTTCCAACACTGACAGGCTGCATTCCTTATTCTCATCAGGAACAAGAGATAAAACTTGCCCTGCTTATCCCCCAGAGCAACCACCAAGCTCTTTGCTAGTTCCTGATCTAGATCCTGGGTTCTAGAACATTCCAGATAGTGGTCCTATGATCAGAGAAGGAGCAACTAACACGAGGAAACAGAAGGGTCACTAGGTTTACTATGAATATACTCCTGAGGCAAACCAAAAAGCTAGGAGCCAGAGAGAGGGTTTCATGTAGCTCAATGAGCAGCCAGCAGACACACCCCAGCATCTCGACTCAGCCTGCTTTGGGGAACAGCTCGGTTCTCGCTCTAGAAAAGAGGCAAGCTTCTACTCCATCTGAAGGAGAGTTATAGACTCATGACACTGAGCCTTGACACGGGCTTCAAACCACAAAACTGGCATCAATACTTCTCATCCTCTGAAAAGCAGAGCCACATCTGGCCATCACACACTATTGGACGCAGAACCGACTGCAGCTAAATTAAACAGCATACACAAGAATTCACTTTAAACTCAACTAAATCTCTACACACTAGAGAAATGGGTAAGAATGAGAGTATTATCACACAAGACAAAACATCAAGACAAGGTAATCGAAGTTTGACTGGGAATTGCTCCACTGTTTAAAAAGTCACCTTAGCTGAGGTAAACTGTAAACCATTCTTTTCCTTGTAAGGGTCTCTCACACGGCTGCACTACCTCCAAGCGCCAGCAGGTGTCACCCTTAAGCTAGCAAAGATAGACTCACCGCTTTCTTCTGAATGAAGAGCTGAGCATCTTTCAGGTGGCCTGCAATGTTCTCACACAGGCGTTTCCTCTCCTCCTCGTTCAACACCTTCGTATAGAATGTCCTCACCTGCTCAAGCAACAAGAGGGCAAAAAATAGAACAGCCATTTTACCATGAAAAACTCACCCAAGAGTCTACATTTGAAATACACAAAAAAAATCACTGAAAAATTATAAATAAAACTGCCATCTGTGTTGAATTAATTTCTGTTTAGCATTCATTTGTTGACAGTAGCTCATAACTAGTTTTCTTCTCTGTGTCTCTGTGCATGTGTGCATGTGTGTGTCTGTGTGTGCATGTGTGCATGCATGTGTGTGTGTGTATGCATGTATATATGAGTGTGTGCATAAGTGTGTGTGCGCGAGTGTGTATGTGTGTCTGTGTATCTGTGTGTGTGTGTACACATCTAACTTTCTCAGGATTGGTTGCTCCTACTTAGAGCCCATATGCTTCCAAGAGGCATGCTCAGTCGGTGGGTAGTATCTCCACAGTGGTGCTCTTCCCTGGTCCTGGCATTATGCTGAGACCAGTCCTAGCTTTCCAAAACCCACAAAACCTACGACTTCTTTAATTCCTTGGAGACATAACACCTTCACAAGGAGATAAATCAGTCAAGAATCCCATCAGATATAGACTTCCGGTATACCTCCTGTTGCTTCTGTGACTCATTTTCTTTTTTTTTTTTTTTCCTGTGACTCATTTTCATTACTGGAATCTAAAGATAATGTGTTTAACTGAGCTGTAACACCTTTTCAGAACATTTAATATAGTCTGTCTCTGGAGGAAGGGAGGGAGGGAGAGAGGGAAGGAAAGGAGGGAGGAAGGAAGGAGGAAGGAAGAAAGACAAGGCATAGATGTCACCATAATCTATCATCTTGAACCAAAAGGGATTTTTTTCACATTTATTTGTTTGCTTATTTATTGTGCACACACCTGTGCACTCCATGGCATGTGTGTGGATGTTAGAGGACAAATTGTGGGCATTAGTTCTTTCTTACATGTGGGTTCTGGAGCTCAAACTCTGGTTGTCAGGCTTGGCTGCAATCACCCTTCCCCACTGAAGCCATCTCACTGCCCCAGAAGGAATTTCTGGAAGCATTTCCAGTAGTTCACCACAGCCAGCTCGTCACGGGAGCTCATTGTCAATTTGCCAGGAATTCTGGAAACAAACTATTTACACACACACACACACACACACACACACACACACACACACACACTTTTTTTTTCCTGCAACTTTCTGAGCTCTTGGTCATTAAATCCTTGCTTTGTTAGTTCTCCAAAGCTTTTCTTTACTTTTTTTTTAAGATTTATTTCACTTTATGTATATGAATGTTTTACTTGCATGTATTATAATGTGTACCACATGTTTGCCTGGTGCCCAAGGAGGTTAGACAAGGGTGTCACACCCCTTGGAACTGCAGTTTGAGCCACATGTGGGTGCTGGGAATTGAACCCTGGTCCTCTGCAAGAGCAGCTAGTGCTCTTAACCACTAAGCCATCTCTCTAGGCCCTCTCCAAAGTTTTTCATCTGTCTTTCCAATGTTCTTCAGGAGAGAATAGGTCTGATATGAACAAATCCTCTAACCTAGATGTAGAAAGCCACATGAATCGTTTTTAAGGAAATAAACATGAAGCTTCTTAGGTATTTCCCATAGAACTTTTATTATTGTGTCATTATGCTTTGAACTCATAATACCAGTATCATGGCTGGTTAGAAATATGAGTCCTACATTGCAATAAGAAAACCTCTCATTAAAATAAGAAGGGTCCTGAGGAAGCTCATATAGCAAACCTTAATGTGCAAATAGCAGTCTTGTTAACTAACTGGTTTCTACAGGAGTTGTATGGCTTGCTTTGCTCCTGTCTTGACCTCACCCAAGCAAATTCCTTGAGCGGCAAAGACTATACTGCAATACACTTGATGTCACCCATATCTCTAAAAATAATACACTTACTATGAAACGCTGTACAAGCTATATTAGGCTTACCTAACTATGCTTTATATCCCACGATAAAATAGCAAGCACACATACACACACACACAAACACACACATACCCATTTCAAACAAAGACCCATTTATGTATTTATGAATATTTCACTTGGAATCTACACTTTCAAACTGAGAAAATAAAAACAGTTCTAATTGAATTTAAATATTAATGAACAGAACACTCCCACACAGGACTGTGGAGCAACTACACTCCCATTCCTTGGCTGGGTGTGGTGGGAGCTGCACTAGGTCCATCCTAGCCCACACGCAGGCTCCCACAGCAGCCCCTGGAAAAGCCCACAGGGCAGTGACATGTGACTGGAAACAGGGTGAGCACGTGACTGAGGCAGTCAGCAGCAGGCTGCTCCAAGGCCAAGGATACAACCTGGTGAAAAGATCAGCCAAGAGCATCTGGTTACTGAGGAAAAGAGTGGGAGGTACTCAAAAAGAGAACAGGTAAAAGAAAAACAGCCATAAAAAAGAGTCAGCCATGGGCATGACCAACAGCAGAAGTGGAGAGGCAGAAAAAAAGTGGGGGGTGGGGGCACAGTGGAAAGCAGTAAACATCTGGAGAACAGCTGGACCACATGCCCAGGAGCCCCGACTGGAACCCCACATCTCTTGTTGCCAGTGTTGTTCTGTGTTTTGTAGTACTGGGATTTTTGTAGATCTAATGTCTGGAAACTGGGCTGTTCTGCCAGGATGCTTAGGTCTTACTTGCCCATTTCTTAGATGCTCAGGAGATCATTTTCCCCCAGCATCGCCCAACTGTATCCCTTAAGAAAGGCTAGGGGAACTGAAAATGAGTCCCCACATCGGGAATGGAAAGACTAGTACGGCACAACTCTTTGACTCCACACAATAAAGAGCCTGACTCGTGAGAGCTCAGTCTTCTCTGGCTTCAGTTCAAGATGCCTTAGACTTAAGAAGAGGACAATACGTCAGATGTGATGGCACATGCCTTTAGTCCCGGCACTTGAGAGACAGAAGTAGGTATCTATGAGTTCAAGGCTGGCCTGGCCTACACAGCAAGGTCCAGGCCGACAGAGCTGTAGAATGAGACTGACAGGGCTATACAACGAGGCCCTGACGAGAAAACCAGCCAAGGGCCCACCACCAAGGAGCCAAGGAAGCCGTTACCTGAGTGACGTTGTCTTCATTGGCACTGTTGAAGCGCTGCACATCTGTGGAGCACTGAGAACTGTGCTCCAGGGCTGAGCGCTGCTGCTCTGGGGCACTGAAGCTGTTGGGGTAGTAGTTTGGAGCACCACCTTTAAAGAGAAGCAGAGACCTACTCAGGGGAGTGACAAACGTCTGCAGGGCATCGGTGTGGGAAGGAGCAGGTGCCAGCAGAATACACACACATTAGGTGGTATACATACCACATGCTGGGCAACGGTTCCTCACTTCCCAGGTCTGGCTTCAGGCTGGGAGGTTGCTGCCCTCTCTAAACCCCCATGTGGGCTGCCTCACCCTAAGTCTGAATAAAGAGATCTCAAAGGCTGCGGCAACACTTCAAAGGTTCTTGGCTTATCTGCACCAGGAAGAATCTTCAAAGATCTGACGTGGTTGCCATTGAGATCAGTCCAGAGATCTGACAGTTTCTACCAATTGGATAGAAGCTCCATCCAAACACTGACTCTCCATTGTGCAGAATGACCTAATTCATGCCTGTTCCCTCATCTGCAGACCAAACCTGGAGCTCTGAGATGTTCACAGCTGCTGACCCGGGTGTTAGTGGGGGCTGGGATTAGAACCTGCACTTCTGCCTCTGGATGACACTCTTCCTCACACGGATTTTAGAATTTTTCTCCTTAGCAGGCTCTAACGCTCTCCTTAATTCTACTTTTATATTCCCCCCTAAAAAGGGTTTTTAAAAAGAGAGGGGTGGGTTTTTTTTAATCTGTATTTGTAATATATTAGCATTCATTTATCTGGATTTATTAAACAGAATTTTGGCAGGTATAATTACACATCCTTTATGATTCTGAAATAAATGATGAAGCTTTTCTTTTTCTCACTTGTCATTTTTTAATTTTTATTTACTGTGTGTATGCTTGTACTACAGGACATGTGTAGGGATCAGAGGACAACTTGTGGGAGTCAACTCTCTCCGTCCACCATGTGGCTCCCAAGGATTGAACTCGGGTCTTCAGGCTTACCCTCTGAGTCACCTCAATGGCCCCTTGTTTTGGTATATTTACTTTCCAAACTGCACACTGCTTTGGCTGATCTCAGCAGGAGACTGCCTATCAGAGCCTACACTACCTGTACAGGAACACTGACTAGGAACATAAGAGACTTACAGGAAGAAGCCGATGACAGGAAGGCTTCACGGCTCTCCGCCAGGACAGACATACACTATGGATGATTAGGAGAAGCTTCCTATCTCAGGGATCAAGACACCAAGGGTGTGTAGAGTTGGGCGGGGCATTGGCCCTATACCATGAGGGCCATCACTTATTCACTTTAGAAAGTAGCCCAGGGGCCGCTGTGTCGGCATGAAAAGCAGAGCGTTCAACAGCCAACCACCACACTATTTCTTCACTAAGAATTCGCCCTTTGAGAATTTTTAAATTCTATTTCCAAATACATTCTGACCTTTACTCAAAAGTGGGAGTTGTTTTGGAGGTATTGGCAACTGGGAACAATTAAGTTCTTTCATGAGAATTTCCAGAGCACGGCCCAAATGCACTCTAAAATCAAGCAGAGGACTTCAGCATCCACCCCAAAGCAACTTTCTCACACGTGTGCCAACGGGATGCAAACATGAAACAATTAGCTACAAATGAAGCTCAAGACAAACACAGATGTCTGTGCCATGCACAGCTGCAATAACAAAAGGACCACAAAAGAAGGGGGAGAAAAACAAAGTCTGGAAGAATGGAAAGGCGGGATAGAGAATGCAGGGAGTATCTATTACTTCAGGCCGGGGCCTCTAGAGTCCTAAGAGAGCAGAAATACTACACCCACTCAGTGGAGTTTGGCAGAAAGGGTACAGACTCAGTAAGCAGCAGAGAGGCCTGGGAGTAATGACAGGGGGAGCGAGCACAAAATGGCATATACAAAAACAACTGAATGTGTGAAAATAGTCCCTGAAAAGAATGGCAAGAAATATGTAAAAATGCAATCATCGTGGCCTCTGGGTGCTAGGACTCTTAAGTCAGTTTTTAATCATCTATTTTCCAAGTCCCCTTTAAGGTACATATATTCTTTTTGTTGGAGGTGTACCCTATAATATATAACACCTTTAATTTTCATATAGATAACTATGGCTACAAATAAACATCGCTGGTCAAACTTCTGCAGAGATCTATTTCCACAGCAGGAAATTAAAAACTAAGTTATCTATTAAACTGGAATATTAAAAGAAAGCACATCAACCAAGCAGTCTGTTTGGCTAATCAGAGGCTGTCTGGGCAACAGCATCAGAAAAGGGAATTAAAAGGGAAAAGCCACGCACTTGACAAATGAACCCCAAAACACCCAAATGCAGGAGAATGTCATCTCAGTTAATGATTTAAGTAACTTCAACTTAGGAGAAAAACATGGAAAAGACTCCCTTGATTTTCTCTGTCCCCTCCCTTTCCTTCTAATTTCTAGGCAGACCTGGTCCTCTGGCTTCACCAGAACCAGGAAGAAGCAGGAATTTTGTGCCTTCGCATCTCCAAGGTTTCAGTCCCGGTATGAGTGACTCAGGGGAACTGCACATTTTGTAACCTAGGTTGGATACCCTCCACTACAGCCCTGTGTAAGCTCTTCTTCCCACCCTTCCACTGCGGGACAGACACCAAGGGCAAGCTGAGGAGGGACATCTCAGGAATGTACATAAAACAGACAGAAACCAGAAGAGACCGCAGACAGCTCAGAACTTCCCACTGAGCAGCAGACCTGGGTGGCTGGCAGTGCCTGCAGAGCATGTTACATACAGCACAGGAATTCTCACGGGGGGCTAGCTTGAGGACCACTGGCCAGCATCCCAGCCCATCCACGCCCCATGAACCACTGCCTTTACAAGGAATCAAATATATCAGGCCTACCCTGATTGTCGTGCATGCACATGGGGCCGTCCCGCTGATAGTTGGCCACTCGAGCACGATAGGGACAGTTCACAGGTATCTGGAGATAGTTGGGTCCCAGACGGTGGCGATGAGTGTCTGGATAGGCAAAAAGGCGGCCCTAGGTAATACACACAGCAGACATTAGGAACTGTTGTTTATGAAATAGGAAATGCGCTACAAACATCCTTCAAAAAATCAAAGTACATGATTACCGCATAACCCTGCCTAGCTCTGCCCTGCAGAGCTAAGCCTCTTCCCACTAGAAAGTGTGTTCTTCCTAAAGAAACCATCCCTAATCTCCCATGCCATCTGGCCAGCCACTAACTTCAGTCTGTCCTACACAATGATGCCTACCTACTCCCCAGGATGAGATAGTACCTCAGCATGGTATTTAACATTCCACCTCACCAGAATCCTGAATGAATTCTCCATCTCCCCAGCCCTCTACTCCAAGGGCAGAACTGAACCTTTGCTCATAAGACACAGTGCAATTCTAGAAAGCCAGCTGTGTGGAAATTGTTCAAAGAAGCGTTTCCCACACTGCATGGTAAATTATACACACTCTGTATTCTGAGACTTACTAACAAACACGGAGAGAAAGCTGTGGTTGGAACTACCGGCCCTTTGCAGCCACAGGTAATGACTCCGAGGCTAACCTGAATACGCAAATTATGCCTTATATCTCCCAAAGCAGGATGAGAAGCATCTTGACATCAGCAAAAAGCTTTTGGATTTGCTCTGCATTGATCTTAACATCTAATCACTGAACTATTCTTATCATGCAAGGTTTTAGTCTATGGCAATTCTTGTTTCACAGCCTTGATCACTACCTGACTCTTAGACATATTCTTCTGTTCCTAATTATATAAGGTAAAATAAAAACCAAGGTTTAAAACCATAGAAAGGAGACCATGAGAGGGGATGAAGGGGGAAGGAAAATAGAGGAGATAATAGAATAAATGTGACACAAAAGCCGGAGGGATTTTGGGGAGGAAGCAGTATGGGGAAGAAGAGAAGAGGGGGGTGGGCAGAGGAGGAAGATGGGGAAGAGTGGAGGAGAAAGGGGATACATAGAAACAAAGTGTAATAACAACTTATATTAATGTCTTCATGAAAACTCATTAATGTGCATGCTAACTTAAAACATTTAAAATTTTAATACTGAACTACATTTTTTAAACGAGCATTAAAAAAAAAAACCTAGCCGGGCGGTGGTGGCGCACGCCTTTAATCCCAGCACTCGGGAGGCAGAGCCAGGCGGATCTCTGTGAGTTCGAGGCCAGCCTGGGCTACCAAGTGAGTCCCAGGAAAGGCGCAAAGCTACACAGAGAAACCCTGTCTCGAAAAACCAAAAAAAAAAAAAAAAAAAAAACCTAAACACCAAGCTAAAGAAGGCAAATACAGCACTTACTCTGTACCAAATCACTCACAGCACCATGCTTAACGAGGTCCCACTGATTCTGCCAACATGGTGGCTAAGTAAGCCTGCTTCCCATAATCACTCTACATCACCCAGGTAACATTTAGATGGCTAGTCATGCAGATGGCACTATACCCCAGCCACAGAGAGAAGCTGGCTGCCTCCACTGGCTCCAGAAGCCGTGCCCCAACTCCATCAACAGGCGAGAAGATAGAATGGAGTCATGGGTAGCTTCTGGATGGAGCCTCTGGCACAACACTCTGGCTTGATCACCTTGTATTTAGCAGGCAACCCTAACTTCATCTATGAGTCGCAACCCGATCCTCATCTATGAGTGGAGACACACAGGTTCAGAAACGGCCACGGGGAGCACACACTGACACCCACTTGCATGGGGCCTTACTCAAGGTTTTGTCCTTCACAACACTGCTCTACCTGACTGAAAGGTCGTTCCCCACTCAAGCAACCAGCATAACTTCTCTCCAGATTCCAGCCGTCAATGACTGAGTATGAGAGCAAAGAGAGGCCACACAGCTGCATAGCCAGACCCTCAGTACAGTCTCTCTGCTTCCTGCATTACACTAGTCTGGCTGCTTCATCTCTGGCTTACCCCGTTGGATTAAGTTTTAAGATTTATTAACATGACCTTGTTTAAACCTAAACAAAGACACTGTCCATCAACATAGCTTGGGCCACTGCCCAGCTTCAGCACTCATTCTCTTCAGGGGTAACTGCAGCCCTCTTAACTTACTTTTTGCCCCAATATTCCCATAAAAGAGCCTTCCAAGGGCTTCTCAGATAGCAGTCCTTACCCACCCTGGTTAGCAAATGGCTAAAGGAGGCCAACAGTCCTTCCCAAACTGTGCGTCTCCTCACACGCCCCATATTCAGCTGAATAACACCATGCCTGGCTTATATTTGTTTTCTTTTGTTGCATGGAATACACAATTGCTGTGGTGCTTCACCCTGGGCCAAGTTCTCCATTCCAATCTTCAGTGCTCTCGGAGTTGTGTGACTGAGCTGCTATCTGACTCCAGGTGTCACTGCAGACCCAAGGAACACTGGTAAACTGGACTCCTGTGACGACCTGAGTCACCTTCCATTTTTGAATGTTTTCTCAATACCAGGATTATGCAATCTGAGCTCAGTCCATGACTTTTTCCTGCCCGGTGGACCCTACTAGTCCCTAATCACACAGTTCCGTTCCCTTCCGCCCACCAAGCAGGAAATGCAGTGGGCAGGGCCATACTTCCTCTACTCTCCAGTGCCAACCAAGCCCCAGATACATCTGCTTATAGCTGTACTCTACTCCAGCTCCTTTTCTGTCCTAGGGACAGCTCCTCCCTTTACTATTCATCACTGAGAGGAGTTCTTCTACTTGATAGCCACCAGGCCACGCTTCTCAAAACTGAGTAATCCTTCTGGTTCCCAGAACAGAGAGCTGTACGAATGTCCAGCATTTAAAGGCTCCTCTAACACAGACTTGGTGAACCACACTCAATTTCTCTCATTCAGGACAGAGTAACTGTACAGTTCAAATACCTCCAACACAGTGCACGTCTGTGCCTGTCCGCATGCTCTCTACTGCTTTGTTTCATTTGCTGAAAATCAGGCTCTTACTCAGCCTGCAAACTCCATCTCAAATGCCATCTTGTTCCTAGAATTTTGTGACTGGCCCCTATCTCACACATTTCAACCTCAGGTCCACCACTGCACTCTGCCTTATACTACAGTTGTCCAGCCTTTCACAGTAACACACCCAGCAGGGCAGTGCTCAGCTTGTATAATGAAAAAAGTATCAGATGTCTGCAGTGTCACAGCAAAGGTAACCCACAGACACACGGAGAATCTCAGCTTGCTCTCCAAGGAACCTGACGTTTGCCTAAATCAGAACTTACATAAGCAGCAACCTTTGACCTCTGTGGTCTGAGCAAAGATCTAATCTTTAACCTCTGTTTTGTGTTCAGAATCTAAAAATCACAAAAGATTGGTTTGCACAGCAATTATTCAGCCAATTATTTTCCTACTGACTCCTGGTCCAAAGTAGAACTTTCACCCTTTGAACTCTTGGCAGAGCACCCTAGAACGTGGCTTAAAGGGTGCTGAATGCCTGGTGAGATCACATGATTAAACTCTTCCACTGCCAATAATCACAAAATCTGGTCAATAAAAATCATCTACGGAGCTGTTTTCACAGACAGAAAATAGGTAAGTATCACCCTGGAATAGAAATGTATAAAATTATGTTGTCAGTGATTGTAATTATTAATTAGATCTTATAACATAAGATATAATGGCTGAGCTAACCCTGTTATTTTTTTCTAAAATATGGAGACATTTCTATTATATCTTTTTCCCGAGATCAAGTGTTCACATCTTCAAATATTAGATACTTTATCATGGGTGTGGCTTATAATTGGTACAACTACAGAATGGCCACCTAAGGGTGTTTCATCCCAGTGAACTCAAAGGAATTAAGCACCACAATTGAAATTCAAGTGAAAGTTTTAGCAATTCCTCATATAAAGATCATGTCAAGCTATGCACTGTGTGCACATGTGTGTGTGCACACAGACAGGCACCTGCCTCAGAACATCTCAACTCACTGGCTTACCTGGAGCATTTTGTCAGGGCTGGGCTCAATGCCAGGGGGCATGTTGCTGGGGTCAAAAGCCATCTGCTCGACTTCAGCAAAGTAATTAACTGGGTTTCTGTTTAAGATCAGCTTGCCAACTGGTATAAGAGGGTAGTCCTTGTGAGGCCAAACCTGAAAACAGTATTGTATTCATAATTACCAGAGGGTGGATACTAAAGGCATCCATGAAAACACCAACTTTCAAATATAATCAAGCCAGTGAAAATAATTCTTAACCCAAGAGAAACACGATAAGAATGTCAGGTGACTTCATTATCATATCGTAATAGCAAAAGGTAAATATTGACAACTGTGCAGAACCAGAGTATATTAGCTTTTCAAAACTTGTCCCCTGCTAATAACACAGGAAGCCTCCAGAGTGACCCCGATGAACTTCCCACATGGGAGGGGAAGTGAGGCACTGGCAGGCAGGCACTCTCAGGCATGAGGACCCTGCCGAGCTACCACCTCACAGCCAGCCCACCCCTCACTGCGAATGCTTAGCTGTAATTTATTTATTATTATTATTAAGCAGAAAGAGACTTATAGAAAGAAATAGTTGCTGCTGACTTACCTTGGTAAGATCAAATGGATTAAATGGGAAAGTTTCTGCCTCCCTGAAAGTCATGACCTGGATGTAGAAAGTCCAGGATGGATAGTTGCCTCTGGCGATAGCATTGAAAAGGTCTCGGAGGCCGTAATCCGGATCTTCCTGGGTGAGTCTTGCCGCTTCTCCAACGGGCAAGTTTCTGATGCCCTGGTCGGTCTGCAGAGTGAAAGTGGGAAGCTCAGTCCCAGTTTAGAGAAGAAGTGACCAAAGACAATTCCTTTAAATCATACTTCTGTTGTTCAGATCTGACTACACTTACTTATCCTGATTCTTGTCAATGTCAAGGGGATTTCTTCCACACTTTTCACATTTAAAACCACTCCTCTCTTTCCCTTTATGTATTCTATATCATTTGTATTTTTATGCTTATAATACTTTTTAATCAAAAAATTCTTTCTTAATAATAAAAAACTCTCATCAGTTCAAATAAGCAAGAGATAATAAAAATTAAAGAGTTTTTTAAAAGGGTTTTTTGAAATAGTTTTTAATTTATTTTAACTGATGTATTAAAACACCAAAATTATGCATATTAATGGAGAATATTTCTCATTTACTTAAAACAAAACATCAAATTCTTTCTTCCAGGTTTTTGAGAACTTGTAGTGCAGTCACGCTCCTGCGCAACAGCACCTTAGAACTTGGTCCTCCCCAAATGTGACTCAATACCATCAGCCAGCCTTTCCCATCCCTCCAGGCCCTACTCTCCCTGGCCTCTGATGATCAATATTCTAATTTCATCCTCTAATTCTCAAATTCCACCTATGAGGCAGAGCATGCCACATCTGTCTTTCTATGCCTGGCTCGTTTCACCTAACGCAGTAGTCTACGGTTCCACTCAAAGTCACAATGACAGGGTCTCTCTCTGTGTCTCTGTCTCTGCCTCTGTCTCTGTCTCTCTGTCTCTCTCTCCGTGTGTGTGTGTGTGTGTGTGTGTGTGTGTGTGTGTGTGTGTGTGTGAGACTTAACAGCAGGTCACTGTATCACATCTTCTTAATCCATTCACCATCTGATGGACACTGCTTCAAAAAACATGAGAGTTGCAGATGCCTCTTGGACATACTGTATCGCAGCATTTGCCTTAGATATACACCATGGAATTCTAATAATAATAACCTAATTCCCATTTTAAAACAGCTCAGAAAAATTCCTGAAATTGTGCTCAGCACATCCCTCCATCCCTGCTGCTTTCCTTTTGTTTTGTTAAGAAATTACAGAATCAGAGTTCCCCGAACTACCACGAGCTTCATTGTTGCCACTCTATACCAATTCTCTAGGAGCAGGCAAAATCAGCACTCTGTCTTTCCAAACAAACCAATCACACTCAAAAAGGCATTATGCCATTTTCCTCAGTACTCCTATCACTACGGCCCTGGTCAACTGGCTGACCATGTACCTAATAAGACTCCAGAAGCCACATGTCATGGAAACACTTAGCAAAATCAACTCTGGAAGGGACCAAAGGAGAAGGCAACTTCAGGATTTAAGAATGAAGGCCGCCGTCTGCAGATCACCCATGAGCCAATATGTGCAATGTATCATAACAGTGAAATGTTGTTCTGACTTTAACCAATTCCTTGGGTTTAAAAGAGAGTAAGTACAAATCAGAATAAGCTATATTTATGAGTGAATGAATGAATGAATGAATGAATCCATATATATCTCAAGCTATCTCAGGATCCTATAAGCAATCTATTCAGGCCTGTGGACAGCTGTAGGTGCATCCCAATTTTACAATGAAATGAACTTTCAGCACTATGCCCAATGTCACAGTATGGGACAGTGAAGATCTGAGTTAAGGCTGGCCTAACTCCAGGGCTACTGACTAGGCTCCGTATCCCCTATAGTCACTGAGTCTTGTGACCTTACACAGCTCCCTTTGGCATCTATAAATCCAGGGACCAACTACTTTCTTAACATTGACCCAAGAACTAAAGGAAACAGTTTCCCATTTAATACACCTAAACAGCTTGTTCAAGTAAGTATTAAAATATTACAGAAGAAGGGGGCGTAGGTTCTCTGGTGTTTCTCCCCGTAAGAACATGAATACCCGGGGCCAGGGAGACAGCTCAGCTGGTAAAAGGCTTGCCTTGCAAGCACGAGGACCTGAGTTCGATCATCAGAATCCGCATAAAAACCAGGTGTGCTGGCACACACTTATCTCAGCTCTGGGGAGGTGGAAACAGGTTGTCGGAGCTGCCTAGCCAGCCAGCCTAGCTGAATTGGCACATTCTGGTTGAGTTAGAAACTCTGTCTCAAAAAACGAGATGGACAATGGCACCTACACCCAGTCACCTGAATCCTGCACAGTGACAGGTCTGGGTCTGTGCTAGGTCTTCAGGAAGACGGCATACACGCTGCCATGTGTCCTTGCATTAGCCCAGCTTTTGTCTCCTCATGTTTCTAGAAGCTAGGAAGGTCACTGAGGAATGACACCCAAGGTTGACCTCTGACCCCTACGCATATGCATGCACATACAAAAAGAACACTTGTCCCAACAAGCTAGAACCTAGCCTTACAACCTCATTTACCTTACTTAAAAAATAAATAAATAAATAAATAAATAAATAAATAAATAAATAAATAAATAAATAAATAAATAAATTAAATAAAATATTACAGAAGAAAGCAGGCCTTTGGGATGTTGTTAAAAAGGGAAGCTATGCTGAGCCTGGTTGTGTAGGCCTGAAAGCCCAGCTACTCAGGAGGCTGAGGTAGGAGGATTGCAAGTTCAAAGCTCAGCTGAGCTACCAACTAAGTTCAAGGCTAACCTGGGCAACTTAATGAGATCCTGTCTCAAAATACAAGAGGTGCTGGGGATGTAGTAGTTCAATGGTACAGTACTTGACTAGCAGCCCTAGGTTCAATTCTAGTACTACACACAAAAAGGAGAGAGACTTCAATTGTCATGAACCCACTTCCTTCTAGTTTAGCAGTAGTATTTAGAAACAGAAGTTTTTAACCTCCTGAGGTACTCAGAGAATACTGCTAACCCTCTCAAGTTCACTGGTAAATATTGTTCATTGTAATATAAGGCAAGATCATACCAAAGACAGAAGCCATGTGCTCCAACCTCTAACTACATGTAAGGAAGAATCCATTAACTGCACATTGTTCTAATTTGAGAGGCCTGAATTTGTCCAGGAATTGGTAGCCAACAAAATATTCACAGTGCTAGTCAACTGTATCAATTCTTTGTACCCTTGGGTAGAAGCCTGAGAAAGGTGAGAACTCTCACTCTTTGCTCAGTCCTTTAGGAGAAGTAAAGAGAGCTGGGTAGGAGGAGAAGCCTTGTTCCCCTGGCCCAGACAACATGTACCTTGTAATGGAACTTGCAATAGACCGCCTCTCCATTTGCATTAACCAGCTTGAATGTGTGTGATCCATAGCCATTCATGTGCCGGTGTCCATCCGGAATCCCTCGGTCACTGAACAAGAAAGAAACCTAAGGAACAGAAACGGAAATCCTCCCATTTAAATTGAAGTGTCCCAAGTGTTTACATCCATACATTTCCAGAAAACTCCTCAGGACATGGAACACATCCACTAACTTCCCATCGGAAGAGTTATCATTATTTTGCCTACAGAAAACGATAAAAATTGTAGAGCGTGACAAAGCATGAATCACTAATATCATCAAATTCTATGAAGGAGAACTAAAGCAAATCTGAAAACTAGACTCACACGTTGACTTTCCTCTCATCTCCCTAACACACAGCTTCCCCTCAGACTAGACTTTATTCCTAGTCTTCAAAATATTAACTGATAGCGTTTCCAAACATCTAAACACCATGCCACTGTAAACTCTTTATGATCAAGAAATTGAAGAAGCGCCCCAAAAAGACAGAAGCCAACTCCAATATAACAACCTGAGCAGCAAGACACATGGCAAGGCCTAACTAACAATGCCATCCCAGGTGATACGGGAGCCTGAAAAAGAAAGCGTTCTCACCTGATGGAGGGACTCTGGACGAAGACTCCAGAAGTCCCAGACCATGTCAGGGTCCTTCAGGTGAGTTTGTGGGTTTCTTTTCTGGCTATGGATGAAGGATGGAAACTAAATGGGAGCAGGGGAAAGAGAAAGAGAAAATAAAAATCCCAAACCTAAGTTTACAAGACATACAGTGTTTTACATGATATATTATGGCTCCTTTATGGATTTTAATTCTGATCAACCCAATTCCAAAAACTTAGGTTGCTAAACTTTCAAATAAAATTTGATCAGCAAATGCATACCAATTCTTTGGATACTCTAGGATCAAATGCACTCCAAGCTGAAGTATCTCTTTAAACACCACAACCACCAAACATATCACACTCACATAACACACATCACACACACACACACACACACACACACACACCACACACACACACACACACACACACACACACACACACATACACATGTTCTATCTGCTTCTTGGACAAAGCCAGTGCTGACCAATCCTCCAAGCTCTACAACGGAAGCTGGACCATTTCCACTAGGTCAGTGAATCTTGACATGTCAAATCTAAGGCCAATGATAATTATCATTTGATCTTATAGAGCAGTGGTTCTCAACCTTCCTAATGCTGCGACTCTTTAATACAGCTCCTCATGTCATGGTGACCCCCATCGTAAAATTATTTCATTGTTACTTCATAACTGTAATTTCGCTACTGTTATGAATCGTAATATAAATATCTGATATGCAGGATATCAGGTATGTGACACACACCCCCAGGGGTCACAACCCACAGATTGAGAACTGCTGTGATAGAGATACACTAAATTCTGAAAAAAAAATTTTTTAAAGGAAACCCAGAAAATCCACATTCTCTTTTTTTCTCCAAGGCTTATCCTCAAAGGCCAATCCCTAAAGAGAACTGGAAATCAATACAAATCAACAGCACTTGTAGAGAGCACAACAGCCCACCACCTACCAATATGGCATCCCTGATGAAGAAAATAGGGGTGTTGTTTCCCACAAGATCCCAGTTACCATCTTCAGTGTAGAATTTCACTGCAAACCCACGAGGGTCACGAACTGTGTCCGCGGAGCCTGACTCTCCGGCTGGAAGAGTCAAATGGAAGAAGAATGAACCATAGCCAAGTTCAGTGCAGCCACAAGGCTATAAATCACAGAGAAACTCAGCACCTTCAATCCGCTTCCTGGAGTCAGATTAGGTATTTAAATGTCTGCGGTATTTTTACCACAACCTACCTGCTAATTGGGTCTAGCAATCAGACAAAAGATTGAATTGAAAGTGATAAGAAATCATATATACCAACAGCTGACAAGGCTATCCATGTAAACAGGTAATTAAAGTAAGAAAATAATTATGAAGATTAGAGCAATAAACAGTGAGTTGTCTGGGGCTGGAGAAAGGACTCGGCAATTAAGAGCACTGGCTGCTTTTACCCAGAGTTGAGACTCAGATTCAATTCCCAGCACCCACACAGCAGCTCCCAACCATCTAACTCCAGTTCCTGCAGATGCGACACCCTCTCCTGGCTTCTGAGGACACCAGGCAGGCACATGGTACACAGATATGCATGCAGGTAAACATCCATACACATAAAATAAAAATAATAAAAATTTTAAGGAAGAGTGAGCTGTGGGAAAGCTAGTATTGAGAAAATTAGCTAAGACACAGGTTTTATTATTTATCTCATGCAGTTCTGCATGCCATGGTTTTTTGTTTGTTTGTTTGTTTGTTTTTAAGCACAGAACCTAAGAGAGAAGTCTAACAAATTAGGCACTGTGATGTGTTAGGATATATATATATAATAATGTTAAGTACAAATACTAATTCTGTAACACAATAATAAAACTTCTTAATCATTCTAGAGTAGATTATCCCATACTGCAAAGTAGATCTACAGATTACTCTAAGTAAATCACTTATACTATTTATTGTTGCTCTAGACTTAATTCTCAGTAAAGGGAAGTTGTTACAATGGTTATTAAAGAAGATTTCCACTCCATACTTCCCTTTGAGGCAACCCTTGTGGAAAGTTATTTCAAAATGTCACAGAATTGCAGTGGTAACCCCTTCATGGTTCGGCAAACAGAACAGTAACTTCCTGTAAGTCTCCAGATATTTTCTCTATAGCAAAACGGGCTAAAACGTACAGAAATACTTGTTTCCTATTTCTTCGTATGTTTTTCTTGAGATTAAGCTATAAATGTCCTCAAATAAGGTGCAGGTTGAAGGAACCAAAAGAGGCATGCAAAACAGACTGACTTACCGACTGTGGAAAAGCGAACCGCGATGGGAGTCCTCTTTCCAACATGCTCAAACACTTTTGCCTTCGAGTATTTGGTAATATCATGAGTGACCTCAAAGTATCCAAAGGCACCTAATGAGGGAGACAGAAACTCTCAGCACAAGACCATCCCCAGGAGGACCAGGCCCTCCACAGGCACCTGTGACAAGGAAAACTGAACAGTGTTCCGGGGTCTGCCAATACGACGGGGGTGGGGCGGCCTGGGGGGGGGGGGGCAAACACAGAATGCTAAGAGCCAAGGCGATGATGGGTGCTGGGAGTGTTAGCTGGTCAAGGCGGACCAGAGGCAAAGGACTTCAGAGGATCTGACGGTAGAGGCCAAGGCCAGGGAAGGACTGGTTTCCAGGGAAGGAGACGGGGCAGAAAGGACAAATGGGAAAGCACAGCAAGTGACAGCAGAGAAGACATAAAACGATGGGAAGAAACTTCTCTAAAAAAAGAGATGAAGGAATCGGGAGGGCTGACCCAGTCCACAGAACAGGCCGAGAAGAAAATGCATGTTGCCCTTTTCCTTTTCTCCTTTTTTGTTTTGTTTTGTCTTTTTCAAAACAGGGTTTCTGTATAGCCCTGGCTGTCCTGGAACTCAATCTGTAGACCAGGCTAGCCTCTAACTCAAAGATCCACCTGCCACCGCCTCCTGAGTGCTGGGACTAAAGGCGTGCACCGCCGCCACCACCACCCGGCTGCTACCCTTTTTCTTATTGGGCTTTTCTTTTAAACACTATTATCATCTTTTACATCCACTATAAAAAGATCAAAGTTCTACAGAAGTTAGGCAAAAGAGAAGGAAAAAAACCACTCAGATTCACCACTCCCACAAAGCTATGTTCTATTTTGCAGTTCATTTCAGTATTTATCCCATAAGAGCACATTTTCACCACGCTGCAGCTGTGGTGTGTGTTACTCGATCTTTTTTACTGAACTATGTAATGGAAAAAACAATGGAAGGTTACTGTTTAGTATGTGTGGTGCTGGAGACTGAAACCTAGGTTTGCTGGATAAGCACCCGAGTACTGAGCTACACCCCCAATCCTTGATCTACTGAGACAGGATATTACTGCTTAGGACAGGTTGGCCTTGAACTCAGTCGCTCTCTGCCCCTGCTTCCCGTGTGTGGACAGTACGGGTATGTGCCACATGCCACACCTGGCTGGAAAACTGCTGTTTGTTTGTTTGGTGTATGTGCACACCATGTAATCATGCAGGTATGAGTATATCCATATGCATGAGTGCGGAGGGCAAAGGAGAAACTGGATGCCCTTGATTGCTGCTTCCCACCTTTATTTTTTGAGAAAGGTCTTTCACTGAACCTGAAGTTCGTCAGTTTGGCTAGGCTGGCTGGCCAAGAGCTTCTGTCCATTCCCCCTCCTCCCACACACAGCCTCCCACCAGCACTGAGGTTACAAGTGCGCTATAAATGCCAGCATTTTTTACACATGGATGCTGACGAGCTAAACTCAGGTCCTCACAGCTAGGCAGGAGGCATTTTACCAACTGAGATATCTCCCTGGCTTCCAAAAGTTAGTATTTTAAAAACTGGTTTGGGGCTGAAGAGATGGATCAGCAGTTAAGAGCACTGGCTGCTCTTCCAGATGACCCAGGTTCAACATCCAATACCCACGCAGCAGCTCAGAACTGTCTGTAACTCCAGTTCAGGGAATCCAACGTCTTCTTCTGGCCTCCTTGGCACTAATTATGCACATGGTACAAAGGCAAAACACCCATATACATTAAATGAATAAATATTTTTAAATTGTTTTATATTTAAAATACATATAATCTAATCTAGGCTACTCTTCTATTAATGAAAAGTTTTCCTTTCTTCCAAGAATGGAGATTTGGGGTTTTCCTGAAGGAAGGCTATGTCCAATAACTACAAGGTTCCTTCTACTTAAGGTGTCAAGTGCTTTGGGAAGTCCTTTGAGCCAGGTTAGGAGTGAAGAACACAGACAGCTCTCACCTGCTCCTTTTGCGTGTACCACTCTCTCAGGAATTCGCTCTCTGTCAAAATGTGCCATTTCATCAGTGAAAACCACATCCTGAACGAGAAGGGGCCCTCGGGACCCAGCGGTCATGACATTAAGTTTATCTCCTATTGGGTTGCCGCCTCCAGTGGTCAGGACATCGGGTTTCTACGCAAACACGAAAGGAAAAGAAGAACAGGAGAGTCAGGACAGTTGAACACTTAACTTACACTGTCATACCTTGTCATTTTTACACCTTCTCCCCGTTCTTAAGTCTCCTGTGCGCTAAGTACTGAAATACTACAGTCCGCTCTCGGAAATCCCTGTCACACCTCAACATCAGTTCCTAAGACACTTGTTACGGGAAGCAGAGGTGACTAATGTCTGCTACCTGGTTCAGCTGCTACGAGAGATAGGCACTGGATTCCACACCTGAGTCCCCAGATAAGCACCCCCAAAAGGGAACGTTATGTGCTTGATAACCAATGCCAAAACAAGCAGTAAAAAGACGGTCTTGAAAGAATCCATGCCAGCTGGTGCTTCCCTTAGGGCTGAATTCTGTCATACAGTGGAGCTTACAGTCAGATTCCACGCTGGGGCCGTTCAGAAGTAATGCTGTGGATGGACGCTCATTTCTCTAAAGCTGTGTGTGCTGGCTATGTGTGCCATCACCTCTCAATTTAAAACAAACAAACAAACAAAACAAAAAGAAATCTGTGCCTTTGGGCTAAAATAATTGTTTCTGATACGATGGATTATATTACCAATGTTCTAAAGAAGTCACCGTCTCTAAAACAGGGCAGGATATTTTACTGTATTGAACAACTACTTGTAATACACACCATTTTCCGATCTAGTTACATCAGATGTCTCTTGCTTGGCTGCCCCTCCTCTGAGTGACCACAGTGTCCAATGCACACCCTTGGTTCATTCTCCCCCAGGGTCACTGTGCTGGTTCAAATGAATATGGCCCCCATACGCCCATAGGGAGTGGCACTATATAGTGAGTTATATATGGAAGAACACTGAGGAAAAGTCACTTTGGAATTTGTAAAACTCATAGACAAGACTCTCATACAAGCGTTCTACCACTTGATCCGATTTCCTAAAGCACTAACAGATTTCCTCACATGGCCTCATGTACACACAATTTACCTCCACAACTTGAATAGGCAGCAGTTCAGAAAAGAGCCCAGAGGGCAAAGACTGAAAAGGGAGATTGCCCAACTTCAGGGGATATTCAGGGGAGCACTGGACAGAGAGCTGATGCAGGATTCATTAGCAATATATGAAAATACCGCAGTGGAAGCAAGTCTTGCTCAATGGTCAAGCACTTTTCTCGTGTGGCTCTGGGTTGGATCCCCAGCCCTGAAAATAATCATAATTCTACCATCCAATAAAGATTTACTAACTACAGTGAGCTGGTGGGGCTGGAGACTAGACCACAAAAGTTATTTCACCTAAACATCCCAATAACCTCACGAGACAAATGTAAGGAAAATTGGTCTTACCATGTTCTTTGGAGGAAAATGGTAAATGTCAGGAGCCCTCCCTGAGCCAGGGCTCCAAGAACAGACTGAATATAGTCACTCAGTTATAAACATGAGAAATGTTTTGTCAAGCAAGGCTATGCTGTCTTATTTGTAAGTGACGTGAGTAAACAGGTCACAGTAGTTACTAATATATCTCAAGTATTTACTTTACTGCTTCATGGCCAAAACTAGTTTTCAAAAGTTAAAAACCTTTTAGAATAATCCTATATAAAGAGCAAATCCTCCAAGTACACAAAATAGCGACTGCAAAGAGGTGTTTTCCCTGTCTTGAAACTAGAACTAAAATTTGTTAACACCATGACTGGCCTGATCTACTTCAACTATTCAAAGAACAGAGGACAGAGGAAGATTTGGAGAGAAAGGCTTAAGAATTGAAGGATAACTCATCTATAGATGAAAAATACCCCCCCTTTTTTTTTATTAGAAGTGGCAGAGTTGAGGTGCTTTAAAAAGGGAAGCTAACAACAAAAATGATAACCATGAATTAGTATTTTCTGATATGCACTTTACAGTCAGCTCCTGCTTTCTAACCTGGAGAGAACACCTTGGCTAAGACGGAGACTTAGAAAAATACCATTCCCTCTGCCATGTCTGTCCTGCTGACACACCATGACTTAGCAATTCTGCTCCTTCTGCTTCATGAGACATGAAAGCTCATTCACACAAGGAGTTAATTCGGCTACTCCCTCTCCATTCCTCTACCATCCTTCATGTTAGCAGTGTGTCCTCAACACGCTTATTATCGGGGCTAACCTCAAAAACATAAAGTCTCTTACAGAAATCTCACTGACAGAAAGGGCAGGCTAAGACCCAGACTCTCCCCAGTAACAAGGGGACAGGACACAGTCAGGACTCCTTTGCTCAGGTTCTCCAGTGGTCAGAGATGACTTATTAAACCTGGGTATTCCATGGGAAGAGCCCATGTGATCTGAGCAGCAGGCAACAAAACTCCTATTTCAGTTCCATGCAAACTTCTGTGGAGACCTGTAGAATGGTCTCTTTAATGTATTTTGAGAAGAGAGAGCAGTTTTTTAGATGGCCCTAGGTCATGCCTGTGAAATTCTAGATTCGATGCTCAACGACCAAAGTTCACAAAGCTCCCAATTCACTTGTCAGCAGCATCTGCCCACAAGAAGACTCCTGTTTTCTAAATTGCTTCCACAGTGATCAACACTCTGGTCCTGGTTCCAAAGAAGGACCCATCCAACTTGGCACTAGACATCTGGTTCTTGAGAGAGGAGACAGCAGAACGCTGACAGTTCCATCATTTCCATTTACCACTCCAGTGAAAGTAAAAGAAAGGACATTTTTAATGTCATAATAATAAAATTAATACAGTCTAAAAAGAGATTGAGCCTGCTAACTCATTGTCACATTACAAGAAAGTACATGGATAGATTCCCAGGAACTACGGAGTGTGTGTTTTGGACACACAGATAGCCCACACTCCCCCGCTTCCCTTATTCTTAGCCCATAACAGAGTTCTAGCTAAGGCAATTAGAATGGAAGGGAAGCTGATCCCTAAACTTCCCAAATACCCTTCTCTACACACTTCATCTTTCTATGGCTGAACAGTGACGCCTCAAATACTTTGGGGCGGGGTGGTGGTGGTGGTGCTGCTGCTGCTGTTGTTCTTAAAAAATATTTATTTATATTTGTATGAACATTTTGTCTGCACTGTATGTGCACTATGTGGGGTACGGTACCCATGAAGACCAGCGAGAGTGTCAGAACCCCTGGAACTGGAGTTACAGACCACTGTGAGCCACATATGGGTGTTGGAAACCCAGGTCCTGAGCCAGGAAAAGCAAGTGCTCTTAAGTCCTGGGCCATCTCTCCAGCCCCTGCTTCAAGTACTTAGAACTGTATGTTAATCCATGGGAAGCCTCCTGTCAGCTGTGGCCCTCAATAACCATGAGGGACAAAACACCTTGATTCTTTTCAACCCCAAACCACTCTGAACCATCATACAAGAAAGCAAGAAATTTCTGATGTGTTTATGCCATTGCGTATGCTGGATACCATTATTGCAGCACTTTGCTCACACAAGACTGAACTTAAAATGAGGGCCATGAAATCCATGGTGAAAGGTCAAAAACACAAATTTTAGAGGGACAAAAGAGATACCAACAGATTACACAGGAGCTTATGCCCATGATCAGCAGACATCTAAAAGGATGCTCAGCATCTCTAGTCCATCAGAGCAAAGCAAATTAAAACCATAGAGAGCAAGGACTAAATAAAAGTCTGACAACAACAAAAGCTGGCAGGAAGTAAGGCAACCAGAACTCCCATATTGTTGATGGAAGTGTAAAATGGTGCAACCACTTTGGAAGAGGACTGGGCAGTTTGCTCTTAAAACAGCCAGTGGCCCTATAGCCCAGTATATCCACTCTAAGTAGTTTGGGGTTTTGCCTTACTTACTAGAATAGGATTCTTGCCATATAACTCAGGATGGCTTCAAACTGGTGATCCACCTGCCTCTACTTCATTAGTACTGTGATCACGGGTATGTGCCAGCACATCCAGCTAGGTATTTTCTAAGAAAAATCAAAGTGTGGGTGCATAAAATGACTGGTATAGGGAGTTTCATATCAACTTTATTCATAATAATCCAAACCTGGAAACAACCCAGGTGTCCAGCGATAGTATAAACAGACAGTGGTCTGGTCACATGACAAAGCATGGCATGGTGTGTAAAGTTCTAACTGCTGATACACAACACGAGTGATGGGAAAGCATTTTTGCTAAACAAACAGACAAAAAAGAGCCTTCTACAAAACTCCATCAATCAATAGTTTAAATAGTCCATTACAATTTCCTAGGGCAGGCAGGGTGATGGTAACCTTGGATACAGTTTTTCAAGGACAGCCCCTTTATTTATTTGGTTTTTTAAATCTCTTGTTGTGTGTGAATACAGGCGTGCATTCATGTACGTGGTGGAAGTCAGGGGACAACCTCTGGTGTCACTGTCCGCCTTCCACTTGTTTAAGTTGTTTTCTACTGTCTACGCCAGGTTGGCTGGCCTGTGTTCTCCTGTCTCTATCCCCCAGCTCCACATAGGAATGCTGGGACTACAAGGGACACGTTGCCATCAAGGTTTACATGCATTCTGGGGATTCGAACCCATCCCCTCCCACCTGCACAGAGAGCACTTTACCCAGTGAGGCATCTCCTCAGTCCAGCCTTGGTATCTTAACAAGGGCTCAGGGTGCAATGGTGTATGTATACATTAAACCTTGCTAAACAGAACATATAAATCTACATGTTTCACATAAGTCCACATGCATGCAAATATCACTGTAAAACTGCACCTGCACACCATACTCTCCATTCACATGCCTGCAGTGTTCAGGTATAAAGTATACAGGTGACGAGATACACTAAAAAAAGCCACTAATTTCATAGATAAACGGAGGGATAGGGAGATGGATAATCTTATACAAAAGGTAATTGTATAATCCAGAAGCTGGGCAGTTAGCTATGTACTGCAGTTCTTTTCAGCTTTTCTGAATTCTCAACTCTTTTCATAATCAAGTACTTCAACTTATCCAGGCTATACAGAATGTGCTAATTTCCTTCCAGAAAGTAGAGGGCTCCCCACTAGAAATAAACATTTATTCAGAGTAGCACAAATTGAGGAAGAAAACATCAATATTACCATCAATACAGGCAACACGCCCATAGCAAGAAAATGTCATGGAAAGGGGAGAGAGCAGCATTTCAAGTGAGCCTCCCAGTTTATCTTGTGTTTGTTGACCAGCTGTGTTTCACCCAAGAAGTCAACAGCTAAGGCTTAATGATTACCCCAAATAAGTAACGGGCAAACTGGTCTCAGAGTAAACAGGGCACTTTAAGAACAAGTGTATTTTACTTTCTAAAACTCTCACCTCACTGACCAAGTGTTTCTGAGTTCACCAAGTAGTCACGACAGTATGAACCAGGCTTTGGCAGCCACTGGGTACCCAACAGGTCCTGGCTCTAGGGAGCTCCATTCTAATCTCGAATCTGCCACTAACTAGCTGCACGTCCTTGATTACGACTGTCTCTCGGGTTCACTTGAAGAACTCGGGGGAAAAAAAAAACTGAACGGACCTAATGGTAAATAACGAATGAGGATGGGACCAAGCGCTTAGAGACGCATATCAGCGTTTTCCCAAACTTAGTCCAGGAGTCGTTGGCATTGGTGCTCCAGTTCACCTACAAGAGCATGGTTTTGAGAAAGGGCAAGGGGAAAGGCTCCCCCAGCCCCACCATAGTAACCGGAAGCCATGAGACCATGCAGTATCATCTTCTTCGACCTCTCAAAGATGCCCAGGCCAGGAATGTCCCTACCAAGTCTACTGAAATCCCTGTTATCTGTGAAGACACTGTTACAGTGTCTTCTGCCTTACAACCAACTCCAGCACTCATTCTACACTCCACAGCTCGTCTGCAATCGAAACTACATGGCAATCATCTGTTTACACACCTTGTTTCTCAGTCTTGACTCTAAACTTCTCCAGGGTGTGGCCTTACTGCACGAGAATTTGTACATCTTGCCCAGCATTGTGGTGCTTAACTGGCACATCCAGGCACTCAAAGTGAATCAAAGCAATGATTACCGCCTAATGTTCTAAAATACCAAGTCTGATGCTCCTAAGTGCCCGTGAAACAATGGATGTAAAAATTCTCTTTACTTAATCGTTGAATGTTGTGTCCGCTGCATGCCACCCTGAATGCTGCTGGGGGCACAGGCCAATACGTGCAGTTGTAAGATTTTATACACATAAAGCCAGAGCTAACTCCCACTTCCTGGTTCACAGCTACAGCTCTCCATGTCTCAAGCTATGACCTCTGTCCCAGCTGAACAACTGCCAAACTCGGAACCAACCGGTTACCCGGTCCTTGCTGCCAGAGACAGTCAGTCCTGCAGGCCGGCAGCCCCAATCCCCTGCTCCACATAGTCCGTGAGACAGACAGCAGCCACACGCTTGCGGCCAGTGATGCAGCCCAGCGCAGGCCACCCAGGGGGAGCCGGTGCCCGTTACTCGCCGCCCGCCCACGCTCTCATGGGGCTCTGGGGAACAGAAGGTACCTGCATGGACCGCTGTTCCTTCCACTGCTTCATCTGGTCGCTGGCTGGGTCCCGGCTGTCCGCCATGGTGTCGGATTGCGGAGCTGCAGAGCGTGGTAGGCAGGACGGCTGGGCGCGCTCGGGGTTCCACCCGGGGAAAGCAATCGCGTCGGCCAGGCCCGCTGGAGTGGTGACTTCAGGCTCCGCCAATCAACACCAACACCACCCCACCCCTCGGGATGGCCGCCTCCTGATTGGCCGCTAGTACTCTAGCAGGGACAAGGATTGGAAGGAGGGTGGGGCGAGAAGCGGGGACTCCAGGAGTGGGGCCCCCGGGATGGGAAGAGGGGAGGGGACCAAAGGACAAGACTGGTGCTCTCTGATCTCTGAGAGTCAACAAGTCCAGGGTCCAATTCCTTTGTGCAAAATTTTCTTACTGGTATAAGTTTTGCTTGCTACTAACGGGTGGGTGGTTCCTTTTCTTCCTTCTCTTACTCACGGATTATCACTTACCAAGCTGTATACCAATAATTTACTATAAAAGCACTCAGAAACTGTTTAATCTTACGACAGATCTGTGCCGATCTCCTCCTCCGTAAGAGGAAAACGACTGACTTGTGACAGGCCCACTGTGTCAAAGCGGCCTCTACCGACTGCAGTGGCAGCCTCTTCCATTTTCTCCACTCACAAGGAAGAATTGTGAAAAGCTTTGGGGGAGGAGGGTCTATGTTGGGCCCGGGGATAAGGCTCAGAAGGTAGAGTGCTTGTCTAGCATGCACAAAGCCCTGGGTTTAGTCCCAAGAATCATATAAGCTGCGCGGTAGTGCAGGCCTGTGCTCCCAGCACTCGGGAGGTGGAAGTAGAAGATCAGAAGTTCAAGGCCATCTTCCGCTACATAAAGCGTTTGAGACCAGACTCGGATACGAGACCCTGTCTCAAAAAAACAATTTTTTTTCTAAACTAGAAAACAAAACATTTACTAATATGTGTAAATATTTAGTGAGCTTACGGCTTATTTTTTATTTCAATCAATAGATTATTTTCTCTCGGCTGCTAGGACTTATCTTTAGACATCTTGATACACATGTGCAGATGCCATCATTTTCAAATCAAACCTTCTCAGCTTTCACCTTGATTATAGACTGTGGACAAGTGGTTGAGGAAATTTCAAATCTTGTTCTTGATTTGACGAAGATATGATAACAGAAATCTCAGCGATGAAAGTTTTGCACTCCCTTGGGGAAACAGTCACAAATTCATCTTATCTACTGTATGTTTTCCTATATTGTACTTAACACAATTGCAAAAATGCCATTCATTGTGCAGTTTGGTTGGTGTCTTTTGCTATATCTCCATTCACACTGTCCCTAGAATGTGAAGCCCATGAAGGCAGTGACTGTCACATGGGGCCAACAACATGTTCAGTGGGAAAGTCGCTTACTGCCCAGCCTAGCTCCCAAAGTTCAGTCCCCAAGACCCACAAGGTAGAAGGAAAGAACCAACCACCAAATGTCTTCTGATCCAACACACACACACACACACACACACACACACACACACACACACATTCATGCACAGGGCTCCCCAGCTATATGGCTCAGTGGTAGAGTACTCACCTAGCACATGTGAAAACCTACCACAAAAACAAAAAACAATAAAAGTAAGAAAATATGGAGCTGGAGCTGACAGGATAGCCCAGTGGGTAAACTGCCAACCCTGCCCATCTGAACTTGATATCCAGGCCCTACATGATAGAAGGCCTGACTCCCAAAAGTTGTCTCTGGCTACTGCATTTGCATACACACACACACACACACACACACACACACACACACACACACACACAGAGACAGACAGACAGACAGACAGAGACAGAGACAGAGAGACACAGAGAAAGAGTGTTAATTAATTAAATGTAACACAAATTTTAAATTAGAACTCCTTAAGTGCTTACTATGTGTCCGAGACTGTTTGACTGTTCAGGTTTTTGATATATTTGCTTAGTTGACCCAACAACACTGTAAGGTATATACTAATATTGTCCTTATTATATGGCCTGAGAAGCTGAGGTGTAAGGAGGTTAAATAAACAACTTGCCCAAAGTTATACAATTACTGACAGACACAATCAAAATTCCAGTCTTGTCCACTCATCTCCAGCGCCGGTGGCTTGTGAGGTTAACTCAGTGTTGAGTGGAGAGGCAATGTCAACCTTTTCTCTGTAGCTAGAACACACCTGAACAAAGTAAATAAAAGCCCTGAGTCATGTGTTCACCTTTGTTCTTAGCACGGGCATGTCGTGTTTGCTTTGGGGTTCTTTCTTTCTTTCTTTTTTTCCTCTCTTTTCTGTTTCTGTTACTGTTGTTTTAGATTCCTAAGGGGTTATTTCTAGAGACAAAAAGAATGGAGAAACAAGGTAGGCACTGGTCTGGTCTTGTCTTGCATTAAAATAAGGTGTGTGCTTCCAACAGTAGCAGTGAATTTATACTGGCTACATAAGCAGAATTCCTAACCATCATTTTTAGGATTACAATTTAATCATAGTTTGGTGGAGACACTCCTGAAAATTTCTGATAGCTTCAAGTGCTTGGAAGCCGATCTTTCTGATTCCTCAAGATGATTCCAAGCACCGACTCCAACAGACCAACTTATTCCCATTTTACTCATATAAACACAAGTATTTTGTTGGCATTTAATAAAGTTGCTGTTTAGGAAATGCTATTCTCTGATTGCTCAGAGCTCAATGAAGTAGATACACTGGTGCAAGCCATAGTGTTGTTAATCCTGGTATAAGGACATCTAAAGCCCTGCCTAAATGTCTAGAGACAAGCTTGGACACTCAATTAGGGATCTCTGTGGGTAAAATCTCTCTCCTTGAGTGGAGAGGAAGGGAGAGGATGCATGTCCTGGATGATGGAGTGGCAAGCCCCAGGGACAGTCACACCAACCAGAGTAGTGATTTACATAGGTCTTGAATCTACCCACTCTCCAGGAAACAGAGTCTTCTACACATTTCAATTTAATTCTCTTTCCTGTGGCTTTAAGAGGTAAACATGGGAAAGTGGAGAAGAGGAGGAGGAAAGCGCAGTAAAAAAAAGAGAGCTGTTTCTTTTTATAGTGAGCCTTGGCTGTGCGGGGAGGACACAGATGCCTCCACCCCTCCCCAAGCCCATCCTCAGTCCACCATGGGTCTGGCCTGAGCAGCAAGAGAAGATGACAGAATTCTAATTCTAAAGAAAACTTCTTTTCTATATGGCCGTGGCATGTATCCCCAGCTGTTTCAGCCCAGCCTCCCTGCTTCAGCACTGCTGAAAGAGACAGCCCAGGCTTACCTTGGTGTCTGCTTACGGCCATAGATCCAGGAAGAGCGAAAAATCCACGTGCCTTTACTCTCCATTCCTCCTGTACCATGCATGCCACTAGCCTAGTGCTGGAAAAAGGGGAAACACAGAAACCAGAAGGGGCTTGTCTTTGCTTTTGATGCTTTTTTAAAACATGGAATGCATGCATATAAGGCTTGGAAAACGCAGGCTAATGTACCAAACAGTCTTTCACAGATGGCATTAAATGTCCTTTTTACCAATGTTTCATCTCTTACTTACATGAGGGTAAGAGAGAGGGGCTTAAAATGAACGGTGTAGAATATGTAACTGTGTCATGCTTTTCTCAATTTTTATTTATTTATTTACTTGTTTTTGAGACAAGTTCTCATGTATTCTGAGCTGGCCTCCAACTCTCTGTATAGTTGAAGATGACGTTGAACCTCTGACCTTCATTCCTCCCATCTTAGGTTACTTGCCTATTGCTGTGATAAAACGCCATGACCAAAAGCAACTTATGGAAGAAATCACTTATTTTGACTTACGGTTCCAGAGGGATAGGGGTCCCCAATGCAGGGGGTTGCGGGGCACTAACAGGCAGCAGGCATTTTGTGGCAGAAGCAGAAAGCTGAGAGGTCACATCAGGAAGCTGAGAGAGGGAACTGAAAGTAGGACCAGGTGACACACTCTAAGCCCACTCCCAGTGACACGCTTTCTCCAGCCAGGCCGGACCTCCTAAGCCTCCCCAAACAGCACCACCTACTGCGGAGTGGGTACTCAAATACATGAGCCTATGGGGGCATTGCTTAGTCAAGCCACCACATTCCACCTCTCCACTACCGGGGATTACAGGTGTATGCGAGATGTTTGGTGTATGTGGTGCTGGGGTGACTTTGTACATACTAGACAAGCATTCTGCCCACTGAGCCATGTCCTGCTTTTCTCGTTTAGGATGAAGTATTCCCAACCTATTTCTATACCCAGCCCCCCTCCCGATAGTTGAACAATTTGCAAAGCAGGTGTCTTTGTTTACTCACTCCCTTACTCTGAACATTAATTTTTTTCTACTATAATAGTGTGGTTACTGCCTTTCTCTTTATCTGCATTCAGTTCGCATGTGCAGAAGTCACCTTTGGTTCAAATCATGTTAGCAGGTTAAGGCTCCTGAGACATTTTATCTGATGTTCTCTGTAACCTTGAGCCAGCTTACACTCACTGGCTCTCGGAGGGTGGTTTGGTAATAAGATTTAGAAGGTGAGTGGGTATATTCTAGGTATATACACAGTTACACATCTTATTAGATACTTCAGAATCCAGTAAGGTGTGGCATATGACTACAGTCCTATCACTAAAGAGGTAGAGAAAGGAAGATCTGGAGCTCAAAGCTACATAAGTTCTGGGTCAGCCTGGACTAATTGAGAACCTATTTAAAAAAAAAAAAACTAAAATCTAATACAGCTGTATTATTGGATCCTTCAGAACTGAGATAAGCCTCTCAGATTATGTTCAACCACCACCATAACCATACAGAATTCACACACCCTGTCTGCTGCCATTCTCTGGGCTTTTGTCAGTGAGTTCTGACAGCCGGTTCCTCTATACAGCACTGACAGATAGAGTGGGCACCCAGCAAGGCAGTAACAGTGTGATGGATACCGAGAAAGGGGGAACATCGCAGCTGTAGGAATACCTAGGAAGGCCCCCAGCCTGACCGTGAGAGGCAACAGGAGGAAGCAGACAGTTGAATCATAAAGAATAATCAGGTGTGAAGTACACCACCAAGAACAGGGACTGTGATCCACCCATCGTGGCAGGGGTCAGAAAGCCTGGCTTCATTAGTGGTGATATTATGGCGTCTCACAGACTGGGAGAGCAAGCAAATGTCTATAACCAAGGTTCCACCGGTCGGGCTTGCCAGAACACTGACCTCTGTTTAACTTTGGCTTTGATTCCTGCTGCTGAGTCACTGTCCCTCCTGTCAGCTGCCATCCTGAAAGGCTGTGAGAAGCAGTCACTTTTAATGGCTGGGGTGGTATGCCTGGCCTAGAAGTCTTTTCCAGTGTCTGAGGTGTTTTGATTGACTCTCCTTTGTGCCGTAAAGTGGAGTTCCCGTGCTTGGCCCTGGGGCTGAAACCAGACAAGCCTGGCAAAGTTCACTGGCGAGTCAACACATTCGAGAGGCTCGCCTAGCCTATGTAAGGCCTATGTACTGGATTCAAACCCCAGCATTGGGTGAGGTGGAGTATGGACACATAAACAGTTACAAAAACACAGATAGTGACGGAAACCATTGGTCATGGCTGGCACGGTCGTCTGTGGGAGAACAGGTGTCTCTGTCCTTTATTCCATAAACTTAGCCCAGCAGAACTTTGAGAACAAAATACTAAGGAAACTGGCTAAGCATCCCCCATTAGCACTAGAGCACTTGGTGTGGGATCTGACCATAGCTACTTACAAAGTTCATGATTTCAGACAAGTCACTTAGTCGTATGTGCATGTGTGTATGTGTATGCACATATGTGTGGGGGTGTGCATGCACATGTAGGTGTGCATGTGCAGGCAAGAGGCAACTTTTTGTTTTGTTTTGTGTACAATGTGTGTGTGCATGTGCATGTGAGAGTGTGTGTGTGTATGTGTGTGTGTGTGTGTGTGTGTGTGTGTGTGTGTGTGTGTGTGTGAGAGAGAGAGAGAGAGAGAGAGAGAGAGAGAGAGAGAGAGAGAGAAACCAGCTCTCACTGTTTTCTCCAGGGTACTCTTGAGGAGTGAGGAACAAGAGATTTAGATAGAAATATAGATAAAAACACAGGATAGCCTCAGGAGGGTCTGGATCCTTATCCACCAGCCCCTTCTGTGTCTTCTAAAGGGCCTTTTAAAGGAATGTCAAGGGGTGGAGCAAAGCCTCCCCCTAGCACAGCCAAGTGCAGACCCTTCCAATCACCTAGTAACCATACACATGGTCAAACAGTCCTCTGGTGCAGCCCTGCTGGGTGAAGCAAGCTCAGATCTCACTAGGAAACAGTTGTGGGCTTCCACATGTGTGTGTGCTGCCTCTATAGTGGGGTGTGAGTGCATGTATTTGTGCCTGTACATGTGGAGTTGGAGGAGGATATTTTACCCTATCTATTCTATTGTTCTCCCTTTTATTCCTTTTAAATAAAAACATAGTCTTTCGCAGACCCCCAGAATTCACCATTTTCCAAGGGCAGTTGACCAGCAAGCTCCCAGAATTTTCCTGGCTCTGCCTCCCAAGACTAGTGTTACAGGCAAGAGCAGCCATGCCTTACATTTCACATAGGTGCTGGGGATTTGAACTTGGGTCCTCATGCTTTAAATAAGCCTTCTTAGGTACTGAGCCAACCCCCCCTTCCGGCTTAGTTTTTCAAGATGAGGTCTCTCACTGGCCTGAAACTCTTTCAGTACACCCCAGGCATCTACCTGTCTCTGCCTCCCCAGCACTGGGATTACATGCATGTGCCACCACACTTGGCTTTTTAAAACATGGGTTCTGGGGATTGAACTCAGGTCCTCATGTTTTCAAGGCAAGCACTTTACTGACTGAGCTATACTGCCTCAGCCAAGGTACTTAGTCTAAACTTCATCTCTCTTTCATAAAGTGGAGCTCAAACACTTTCTATGTTAGTTCTAACTTAAGCTACTATAACAAAAAGAACAACAATAAAATTGCTTAAACATTTGTCAATGCTCATTTCTCTCGCACAAAATGTCTCGGACCCAGAAGGTTCCAGGGTAGTTAGGCAACTCTGCCATTCTTAACTCAAGACTTCCATCTCTGAGTACAAGGTCCAGACTGTGTGCCACCCACTGGGGACAGGGTCAAAGGCACAAATGCCCAGTTATTTGCAGAGCCCAACCTGGAAATGGCACACTTCATTTCTGCCCACATCTCTTCCCACTAGCCATAATTTAGTCACATGGTGGGAAACTGGGACATGTACTCACTGACTGAGTGTATGTTTGGTGAAAGTGAAAGCATTTTGTTATAAAAGATGTTGATAGTCAGCTGGCAACATTAGCCACATGGACCTTCTGGAACTACTATAAGCTCCAATGGGGAAGATACTTAGGGAATCAGTTGTAAATATTCTCAGTTACAAGAATTTCCATTGCCCTTCATCCCCTGTGGGTCTTTTAGAGACTGTTAATACTCTTTAGAAATTCTAACCAATTTTATGTTAGGATATTACATTGTACTTATCCCTGTAGGGTGCACTCTAGTTAAGAGACTGCCTCTGACCACTGCATGCATGGCTACAAAGTCACATTGTAATGAACTATCTATGTGCCAACCCAAACCTTCCCAAAGCACAAATTATCCTTTCAAAGCAGTTTGTAACAAAAATTTATATTGCTCCTACTATGACCAGGCAAGGGGTTTTCCAGTATTAGCCTACTTAATTATGAATCTGATGAGCTTCACCTCCCAAAGTCACGTAGCTAATTAGTGATGAGGTCAGAACTGAGACAAGGCAGAGGCTCTGGAGATAAAATCTCAACTCCTACACTTCTCTGCCCGCAGCAGAGTAGACAGGAAGACTAAGGTGAGCATCCCATATGCTTAGACTATACCTAATGCATTGTGCCACCTCCTCCCCATCCAGGGCCTGGCTTTATAGGAAGCCATGTTTTGTATTCACATAATTAAGAAAGGCCATAGGATAATGGCATTGACAGAAAGAATGGGAAGTGGGAGTGGACTTGTGAGAGCCACTGAGACTGAGGAAGAGCCGAGCAGGGACATAAGAGGAGCAGAAAAGGCAGCTGGAGATGGGGAGCCTCCCTGAGCAGCAGAGATGAACGAAAAAGATCTTCAGCCCACCTTCCTTCCTTACAGAAAAGAGCAGGTGGCGACTTGGACTTCCAAGCTAGTATCATGATTTTTTCCTGAGAAAACACGGCCATTAGAAGACTCCATTTCCACCACCAGGTAAGAGGAGCTGCTAATCTACTTCTCGGATGCTCCTGTTCCAGATAAGTGGACAAATAAATTCAATTCTGAGACTTTGTGACATGAAGCAATCGTCTCTTAATTGTGCCAAATGTCAAAAGTGATTGCCTCATGGAAACAAAGGTCAATTATGGTGGTTAAAAAAAAAGGCATGATGTCTGCACACTCAAATGGGTCAGAGATAATGTGTATGTATGACTGGACACATACAAAGACAGCAAGCAAACATTTATCCAAAAATCTAGATCCAAAGTGTCAGGAGTTTATCTTTTTGTACTGCTTTTGTTACTTTTTGCAAGTTTAGTGTTATACCAAAGTAAAAAAAAAAAATGTAACCCCCAAAATGTAACTATGTTACATATTATGCTGTATGTAAATTGAAAAGTTCATACAGCAGCATTTTTCTCGACAATACCTTAACAGTGAAGTATTTGGCAACAGACTGAGATGCAGAATGGGGCCCAAAGTTACCATATGTTGAGTTTCTAGATGAAGAGAGAGAGAACGTGAAGAAACTGAAACCCCAGCTTCACCTACATCACATCTGACCTTGGACCTAAAGCATTTTCATAGAAAGGAAGTTGAGACACAAAGAGAGAATCTTAAAAGGCAAGAAGGTGTAAACACAGCCGTCAGGTGAGCTGTACTGAAAAACGGCTGTAGGATTCCCTTAAACTATTTATGTATCATGAGATGCCACGTGTTAATACTTATAAAACTCCAAGGTTCCCTGACAATAAGTTCTCTAAGTTTATCCTATATCATTGTCCCAAGGAAAGGAATTACTTGACAATGCACATATGTTTCTGGCTTTTTCATTACTGTATAATCAGTTGTATGTCTACTAAATATCAGTTATTATCATCCTAACAGGGTCTGATTTTATAGCCACCTTTGGTGGTGTTTAGAACATGCTGGTCTTGTCCTAGGCTCACACTGTTAGGCTTAGCGACTACTCTGTATGTTGTTCTGTGGGCAGAAGTCCTGAGAACCCACGTCTTGACAGCTGAGTTGATTATGTACAGGAAAGTTACTCTGCCTTTTCCCAACATGAATTCTCAAATGTGTTCCTGTCAGCCAAGTGTCTATGGCAGTGGTTCTCAACCTTCCTAATGCTGCGACCCTTTAATACAGTTCTCATGCCGTGTCGACCCCAATCATAAAATTATTTTCATTGCTACTTCATAACTGTAATTTTGTTATTGTCATGAATCATAAAGTAAAGATCTGTGTTTTCCGATGGTCTTAGGGGTCACAACCCACAGGTTGAGGACTATTGCTCTATTGCAATAATCAATCATGGAGTAAACCTTGAACAAAGTATCATGATGTGGAAAGAGACTTGAGCCACTGATGCCAGCATCAAACAGAGGGTGCCCAAAATACTGGTCCAAGACTCCTACTGCCGCACTGAATCCCCTAGAGAGCATCACAGTTGGAAGCATGACTCAGCAGTGTGGATCACAGTGTACAGGAACTAGGAAGTCAACAAGAAACATGGTCAAAAGCTTTGCATTGGGCAGGCAAGGGGGAAGTGTGTGCTTGGTACCAGCAGAAGCACATGTTTTCCTTCTACTATGTTCCTTGCATTGTTTCTTTACCTCTTTCCAACATACCAGCATGACATCTCCATGACCTAAAGATTAGAAAATACATTATATATAGCCATCAGAAATGTTATATACCATGAAAAAACAATAGTCTGTCAGCTCATAAATTGCAAGACTAAAGCCAAGTTATTCTTTTTTTTCTCTTTCAAGATGTATATTTTAAAACACAGAAACAGAAAAAGGAAGAGGAGGACAAGAGAAAATTAAGAGTACGGACATATTGGAGAGCCCTATCCACACCATGCCAAATGGCCCAAATCCTCTACTCACAGCCATTTTAGCCACCCTTTGCCCCTGTGGATGGCTCTACCTAGGAAATGACAGGCAGAAACAGTGTCGCTGCAGCCAAACTTTGGGCACACACTCCTTTCCTCCAGAGCACTGGAAGTTTGTGGCACAGAGCCAGGCAGACTGAATCATAATCAAACACAGACTTTAGAGAAAATAGAAATATTGGTAGAGACTAGATCTCAGCTCTGTGATGCTGAGGCGAGCACTTGGAGTCAGGATACTAGGAGGAACGTGATGTGCAGGAGCAAAACCCAGAGAACAGAAGAGAAAGCAGGGCTTGAGATGGCTTCCGGAGGAGCACAGCTGTCCAGCGGAGGGGCAAGACCTGGCTTTAAGAGCCCACGCTGCTCCACCGGAAAGTGGCTTTTGTTTGTGAAGAGGCATGAGGGGACAACACCCTTCTGGAGTAACTGTGGCCTAGGAAATAGCACAAGTGAACGCCCTATGGCATTTCACCATAACTGCTTCTAAGGAGTTTCAGCTGGTTAGAACCATGGACTTGGAGTGACCCCTGTTTGCCAACCCCTCAAATCTAACTGAAACTTGTTTCCTGGCCAATGAATCTGTTTTGACTATCATTCAGCCCTGCATACGTCTCCTTCCTGAGTGCGGTGCTAGGGTTTTGTTTTCTTTTGCTTTGCTTAGTCTTGAGGTACTGAGGATAGTACACAAGGTCTTGGGAATCTAAGTGAGCACTCTATCACTAAATTGCATCCCAAGCCTTCACAGTGCTAGTTTTTAATCCTTCATTTGTGACAGCTAAACCTTCATTCTTCCCCTTCAACAAAATGCTTGAGTTTGTTAAGTGTTAAGGCACCCTCATGTATAGTAAAAGGTAAGAGATAACATGGCTTAGGAACTAAAGGTCACTCCAGCCCCAGAAAGCCTTATGAAACCAAGAAGAGTCTGGAGGGATCAGCTAACACTTCCTGGTGTCAACTAGGGAGGGAAGACAACTTCGGGGAGGTAGATACACAGCTGGGGTAGTGTCAGAATCGCAGCTCCTACTCCTGGGACGCCCCTCATCCCAGCACCTTGGAGCTGTTTGTACAACCGCAGTGGGAAGACTGGAAAGCCCTGCTTGCTAAAGCCGTCATCAGCCTGGCTCCTCCCGGGGAGCCCACGCCAATCTGCCAGTGGCATTGCTGGGCTCTGCCATCTTTTCTAACAGAGTGCACCACTGTCACCGTGACAACTGCCACCTCAATCCATTTAGTTGCCTTTGTGTCCACAATCTTTTTGCTGCCCTACCTGGAGTTCATCTTCTGGTCACTGCTGATATGATTACCATTTGAAAAATCAACCATCCCAATTCCCCTGGAACAGAGTGGTTTCTTGGGACATGGGACTTTCCTTGCTAAAACTGGAAGGTCCCAAGGAAACTGGGATATTTGGTCATTCTAACACCATAGCTGCTACACCTGACTGCCACTAGCTTGTGTCTTAGAGTTCAAGATGGGAACAGCCCCTGGAGTGGTGGCTCACGCCTGTGATCTCAGCATTCAGGGGGAGGAGCAGAGGGATATTGAGTTCAAGGTTACATAGACAGACATGTGGTGATATTTTGTTTGTGCACTAACAAATAAAGCTTGCCTGAAGATCAGAGTGCAGAGCTAACCACTAGAGGCCCTACAGTGGTGACACACACCTTTAATCCCAGCTCTTTGGAGGAGGAAACAGGAAGTGATATGGCTGGGTGGAGAGAGGAAGTGATAAGGCGGGGTGGAGAGCCCCTTTTCAGTCTGAGGACTCCTAGCGGTAAGAAGTCTTTCTAGTGGCTAGCTGTTCTGCTTCTCTGATCTTTCAGCTTTCACCCTGATATCTGACTTCGGGTTTTTAATTATTAAGACCATTTAGGATTCGTGCTACACATTGTCTTTTAAAAGGTGGGGGAGCAGAGCACCCTTCTATGGCAAGAAAGAGTGCCACACCATGTTTGTCCTTTGCCTTCAGTGTTCTACTAAGCCTGGGGAAATGCTTCCATCTCCCTGTGCAGAACTATGCGACCTAGAAGGTTACAGTGCCTTGCCTCGGTCTGTTCACTTCTTCCCACAGATATGTCATCTTCAGGCCAAATCTGATCATGTCACCAACCCCCCACCCCATCTTTGAGAAGGACCTTCTCTTCATATCCTGAGTGGTGTGTTAAGCTCACTGTCGATTTCCCAACACAAATGCATCAATAGAGCATGCACAATACTTACTTTTCTTTTCCCTTAAAAATCTGCTAGCATAAACTGCTAAAAGTGGGGTGAGGATATTTTCAAATAATTTTTTAAAGAGAGGGGCAGAAAAATCTTTAAAGGAGAAATGTCTTCATCTCACTAAAAAGATTTCTTTTAAGAATCAAAATGAAGCCGGGCATGGTGGTGCACACCTTTAATCCCAGCACTCGGGAGGCAGAGGCAGGTGGATCTCTATGAGTTCGAGGCCAACCTGGTCTATAGAGTGAGTTCCAGGATAGCCAGAGCTACATAGTGAAACCCTGTTTCAAAGAGAAAGAAAGAGGTGGGGGAGGAGGAGGGAGGGAAAGAAAGAGAGAGTCTCAAAAAGAAAATCCAAACAGTAGTCTATCTCAAGGCTTAGCTGGTAAAGTAGGAACACTTTCACTGGCTTAACCTGACCACCTGAGTTCCTTCCCTGGGACCCAGAAGGAGAGAATCAACTCCCACAAGCTGTCCTCTGACCTCCACTCATGCATCATGGCACAGTCACCACTCCTGTGCTACAAAAGTAAACAAATAATGTAGTTTAAAATGTTCTAATTAAAATGTGGGGTCTGGAGCTTTAGCTCAGTGGTAGACTGGTTTGTCCATATATTCTTACTTTAAGTGCCTTAGAAAATGGAGAAAAACATACAATTACATCCAAAATCATCCCAAATCCTACCGTCCTAAGACAAAGAAGAAAATGTGACTATTTGTAGCAGTTCTCTATATATCTTTCTATTTTTATGTATACCTATATTTTCACTAGATATAGGAGGCTTCAAATAAATTGAGAGCATATATAAATATTATGTACATGCATATTTTAACAATAATTTACTCTTTTAATTTCTTCATTTATCATGAATATCTTCCCATTATGATAAATCATCTATATGATCATGGGAATGGTATCCCATGATTCCATGGTAGTCCATGGATCTTTAAGTTAGATGTTTAGCTTGATAGGCAACCAAAGAAATTCCCCACAGAGAATCTGCTAAGAAGGCATTTTTTTTTTTTCTGGAAGGCTACTTTCATTTAATTGTGTTGATCCCTCCTTCCAAAAATCTTCCATCATTACAATTTTCTTCAATACTTTAGAGTATTCCATAAAATACCTAGAAATGGGCCTTAATTAAATATCATCCAAAAAAGGATATAGAAAGCCCAGAAGCACTCTGGTCTGTTTGTCAGTGATTCATATGCTATAGACAGGAAACTGTTGCTGGTTTTGCTCTTTTGGTCTTTTTACTCTTTTTGGGGGGCCCATCACCCAGCTCCCAAATAAATCACACACACAGGCTTATTCTTAATTATAAATGCCTAGCCTTAGCTTGGCTTCTTTCTTGCCAGCTTTTCTTAACTTAAATTATCCCATCTTCATTTTGCCTCTGGGCTCCTTCCTTTTCTTACTTCCGTATATCTTACTTTCAATCTTACTCTGTGGTTGGCTGGGTGGTTGGGTGGCTAGCCCCTTGTGTCTTCCTCCTTCTCTTGCTCCTGTTGTTAGAAGATTTCCTGCATCCTGGCCAGCCAGGACAAATCTCTCCCACTCACATCCATCCCCCAAGTAAACACACAGAGGCTTATATTAATTATAACTGCATGGCCATGGCTCAAGCCTTTTGCTAACTAGCTCTTATATCTTAAATTAGCCCATAACCATTAATCTATGTATCACCACATGTTCCGTAGCTTTACCTGCATCCCATTACATGTTGCTCCTTGGGCAGCAGGATGGCATCTCTCCTGGCCTTCTTCCTGTCTCTCCCCTTATATTTCCCACCTGCCTCTAAGCTGCCTTGCCATAGGCCAAACAGCTTTATTTATCAACCAATCAGAGCAACACATATTCACAGCATACAGAAAGACATTCCCCCATCATGCTCCTTCTTCTCTATTCTCAGATTTCTCCTTCTATTTATTCTCTCTGCCTGCCAGCCCCACCTATTTCTCTCTTCTACCTCACTATTGGCCATTCAGCTCTTTATTAGACCATCAGGTGTTTTAGACAGGCACAATAACACAGCTTCACAGAGTTAAATAAATGCAACATGAACAAAAGTAACACACCTTAAAATAATATTCTACAACATTTTCCTATTTTGTCTAAATAAAAAGAAAGGTTTTAACTTTAACATAGTAAAACTATACACAACAAAAGCAGTTATCAAGTAAGAATTACATTTACAATATTCTGCCCATTTGTAGTTAACATATTCAGAGAAAATATGTATTATCTATCCTATATTAGTGAATGCAAAGTTTTACATCTAATTTACTTTCTATCATAACTAAGGAAAACTGCAACTATAACTATCTAGTCTTCAACTCCATCAAAGACCCAGAGGGATATAATATTGTCTAACAACAGAGATATTTGACCAAGACATCCTCTGCAACGTTGGGCCATCTATCTTCAGACTGCAGGTCCAGAATATCTGACAAACTTTTCAGGGAAGCAGGAAATTTGAAAGACTGTCCTGCCTTGTTTTGGCAAAGATCAACAATCTTTTTCCTGTATGTCCTGAATGTCCAGTCCACACAGCACATTGTCAACAGTCAAAGTCAAGAGCAATTTATTTGCCCAGTGGCTAACCTTGCCACAGGGAAAGCAAACTCCATAAGGAGTTTCTTCAGTGCCCATCATCTCTGAAGTAAATTGGTGCTTCCAGGAGCAGATGTGTCTCACTGTCATATAAAAAAAAAAAACCTTAGGTTAACAAAGCATTTTAAATGCCATATTCTATTGGTCTTTGAAGTGTTTGAAAATTACTTATCTATCTAAAACGTATCTCTGTATGATCTAGAAAGCATGCCTAATATATCTACAAATTTGATTGTTATAGATGACTAACTACTAACTTTGTTTCTTAACTATCCTAAATAGTTTATAATACTTGCTTTCAAAAACTAGAACTTTACATTTTAAATGAAATACAATACTTTAAACAAGAATAGAAACATATATAATGTGCTTTAACAAAAAGAACATTAAATTTGTATCAATATACTATATTCCCCTAAATGTTAACAAACATCTATAACCCACCAAATAGCCAGCCACTACCCATACCCCAACTCCTGGGACTGTGGATGTTGTTTTCTCTAGACTGCTTCCTGCTATCTATGGGCAAAGCAGGTTTAGGGTCCCATAAAGAAAATTTGAGATAATGGCCAAGTCCTTTGAAGACCAGCTATAACCTTTGTTGACAGATATCACCTGTCAAGGTTCAGGAGGTCTCTCTTGATCTAATCTGATCCATATCAACCTGGGATGAATCCACAGCCTCTTGTTTCCTGTGGAAACAAAAGCAAAACCTCTTCTCCAAAGCATTTTTGACTTCTAAGTTAAAGTTAATGCATTTCTAAAGTATCTAGGTTGGTTCAATTTAGCAGTTCAGTTCACAATCCCATATCTCTTATCAACATGCAAACAATTTAAAATCAATACAATACTATATAGAATCCAGACTCCTTGTGTGTTTCCCATCTTATGTGGCTTTTTTATTTTATATTACTTTTACTCTCTTTAAAGACTTTATTTTACTATTTCTAAACTATTTCTTTCTTTCTTTGACTGTTCATACCCTTTTTCTTTCTTTCTTAATCCTGCACACATTGAAAAACACATAGGAACCTGTTTAGAGTTTTTTGCATCTCAACTTCTTTTACTGTGTATCTCTAGTCTTTTTTGAACACATGAACAAACTTTAGACTGCTAACCTACACCTGGATCTTCCAAGTGGCTCTCCTGGCTAACTCTGCCCACTTCTAGGTTCGTGAAAGCCACACCTAAACCTTGTGGCCTGATTGGAGGTATGTTTGACCCAGGAACTGCATTCAGCCCCCCAGCTATGGAATGCCAGTGCCCTGCACTGTGGTAGGCATTTATTACTTAGGTTTTTGTTTGTTTGTTTGTTTGTTTTGTTTTATTTAATGTGGGGGGAGCTGTTTAAGTGCTCTGCAGGGTTTCTTAAAGGAACTGTATCCTCTTTTTTTTTTTCTTTTCAGTTTTCTCAGGCCCTATGGATATTCGGCCTCACATTGATATGCCAAAATGTGTGTTGGTTGTTTTTGCTCTTTTTATTCTTTTGAGGGGCCCACCATCTAGCTCCCAAAAGAAGCTTATTCTCAATTATAAATGCCCAGCCTTAGCTTGACTTGTTTCTTACCAGCTTTTAAATTATGCCATCTACCTTTTGCCTCTTTTTCCTTTTCTTATTTTTGTATAACTTACATTCACTCTTACTCTGTGGCTCGCTGAGTGGCTGGATGGCTAGCCTCTTGCATCCTCCTCCTTCTCTCAGATTTCTCCTTCTATTTATTTTCTCTGCCTGCCAGCCCCACCTACTTCTACCTCCTGCCTTGCTATTGGCCGCGCAGTTCTTCATTAGACCATCAGGTGTTTTAGACCGGCACAGTAACACAGTATCACAGAGTTAAACAAATACAATGTAAATAACATACCTTAAAATAATATTCTACAGCAGGAAACCATTCCTGAAAGCAAGAACAATGGGGAGAAAGTCAGCCAACTGCCAAATACTGGCAGTGCCGTTCAAACCAGAGAAAAGCAAATCCACAAGAGCTGAATAAAGAACCAGCAGTCAGGAAGTCACGAGAGAAAAGCTTCCTTTAAGAGAAGAATAAGAAGGCAGATGTGAAAAGGGATCTCCAGAACTTAAACGTTATGAGAGATAGTAGAACAGAAAGACATGAAAATCATAAGAAACGAATCCACACATCTTATGCCACGTGGCATCTAGGAATAAAATTAACACTAGGGGGGATACAAGATGAAACCAAGACATGAGAAGGACTCAAGACATGGTAATGATCTGTGTTCATTCCTGTGCCTAGTCCCATTGGGTCTACCTGGGTGTCCCCTCTTTCATATATGATTTTTATTAGCCAATACCTTTTCTTTGCATAAGTCAGTTTGAGTGAATTTTTCATCACTTGAACTGCATAAATATTAGCCAATTCAGAAATGCCCCAAAGCTGGGCACCTTACATAACAGATATGGAATTCCAAAATGTAGAATTAATTGATGTAAAGTAAGACAGAATACATTATACTTACCTGGAACTCAACAGGAGTGCTCTTGATAGGAACTGTGAAAGATACTGGAATCTCCAAATCTTCTGTATAATTTCACTAGGAAGTAGAAATTGGCCCTTAGGAATGTGGGGACTGAAGAAGACATTGCTGTGACTTGGGAAGTCCTTGAACTCATTGGACACATAGCAGAACATAATAAGGCCAACTGAGAGCTGGGATGCAAGCAAAGCTCCATCCTATTTTTAAGAGAGAAAAATTCTCAGGCTAGATCAAAGAATTGATAACTTTCTAGACATTAGTTTACTTGACCTTGAAGTTAAGGATAAATAGATTGAAACATTTTTAAAAGTTATTTATTTCTGAAGAAACTCATGTTTGGTAAATAGTAAAAGCCCCAAATTATAGCATTTCAATTTATGATTATTGACTTTATGCCGATGCACAAGGTATGCATTTGTTGGTACCATACTTTGAATTTTGACCTTTCCTTATGCTAGTGATGTGCTGTGATATTCTGTCACAATATAAGGCAGCTACAGCTAGTCGCAATTCTCTGTGAACCACAAGACCACAATATAAACAACCAATATTTGACACTGTTCTGAGTTGCTAAGCTAGAATGTTTGGTAGGCTCTGTGGGTAAAATATACTTTGGACTTGGATGTTTTCAGTTTACAGTGGGTTCAACAGGTGAAAATTAAGAAGCATCTATACTTGGTCACTAAGGATGTCCAAATTCTTAAAACCATGCAATACAGAATGGACTTATAATTAATAAAGCTCTCCCAGTACCTTTCTCTTCAAAGCCCTTTTTAGTTATGCCATGGTTTTGATGGCTAAGGGGAACCCTCCAGAAAATACACCAGAAGCAACTAGAGTAACCAACCAAAGGGATCACATTTCTGATGAAAAAGAGAACTCTTTTTAGCTCTGTGCTCCAAGACACATGAGCTCTGTCACAGTGGTTACTGGGTCAGGTTCTTATGTTCCTCTTTGTTGCTCTCTATGGTGGGGTAATGGAGTGATCAAACACCCTTTAGCTGAGGCAGGTATGATGAAGTGTACCAATAACCCCAGTACTAGAGAAGAAAACAAGAGGGCCACTGTACATTTCAGGCTAGCCCAGGCTACATAGGCAGACCCTGACTCAAAAACAGAAAACAAATAAGCAACCACCATCGTTTAGCAGCATTCATCTACCAATATAGAGTGATGGCCAGATTCTACTGGGAGGACTGAGCACCACAGAGGAATTCTTTGTCAAAGTTAGAGAAACTTGATAACACTTAGGATAACAGAAGTGAAAGTACCCCATGCACAGCAAAGAATTATATCCAATCTCACACTGGGAAAGAGATGCTATAGGGCAGAGCTAGTTCACAGGAAAAGGTGGCATGTAAACCATGTACATATGGGGGCCAGTGGAGGCAGAAAATGACATGTGGACAAAAGCTGACAGACTTCCAGATGGCTGAATGACTAGATCCGTTGTCTTCAGTATCATTGCAGGACAGGACCCCTGAACTTGTGGTTGCACACTTCGAGTAGGTTACAAGTCCTGACAGTAGTAGAGGCAACTCCAAAAGTGCCCACTAGGATAGGATCAGCATTGAGAAAAGGAGAGAAGAAACTTCCTCTCCAGATGAATATGGAAAGAAAGCTTCAGAACAAGGTGGGTTTGGTAGCTCATACATGAAATCCCAGCACTCAGGAGTGAGTCTAAAGCCAGCCTGGGCTGTATAGAATGAGTCAATCTAATAAAAGAAAAAAATTAGAGCATGAAGAATAGCAAGGTCTAAGTAACAAACTCAACTATAGAAAATTAATTAAATACTTTAAAAAATACAGTCAGAGACTGCTCTTGAAAATTATTGTAAAATGAGTACATTTAAGAACCTCAAGAAAGTAATGAGCAATAGCATACTTTTAAAAATATTAGAAAGATAGAAAAGACAGATTAAATTAAGATTCAGTGGTTAAGAAAAATAAACAACTAGACATCCTATAAATGAAAAATACAGCTATAGGAGGTGAAAAGAACATTTGATGAACTGGATCTACAAGCCATCCTCTTCACATGGTACTGTCAGTGGAAACTTATGCATAGCGGAACCATGTCCTGACTCTGTACGGTCCTAGGACAAATGAACACAACTCTGATGTGTACAAATTCACTTAGCACGGCATCATGCATGCCAGACAAAACAGAGTTAGTACTTTTTTTTGGTTGGTACAAGCATTTTCTGATATTAAAGCACAGAGTAATAAGGCTATTAAAACATGAATGAGGACTGAAGAGATGGCTCAGCAGTTAAAGCAGTATACTGCTCTTCCAGAGGACCCAAGTTCAGTTCTCAGCACCTATGCTGGCAACTCGTAACAACCTACAACTCCAGATCCAGGAGATCCAATGCTCTCTTCTGGCCTCCATGTATACTCACACTCATGTTCACATACACACAGAGATACACAGGCATAACATAATTAAAAATAAATCTTTTAAAAATAAAAGGAATGAGAAGCTAGGAGAAATGAAGATTAGATTAGTTGGAGAGGTATAATAAATATATTCAGGGCTCCAGAAGAGTATAATATCATAGAGAGAGCTTCTATATTTTAAAGTATATATTAGGAAGAAAGAAGGATATATAAAAATATGATCAACCTTGACATTGTATAGCAAAGTTGTAGAACAAATGGATATATTGTTTAAAAAAGAAAAATGTAAACGCTAACAAAATTCAAAGAGAATAGTGACACAATTTTAAAATATCCTAATGGCAGACTCTCTTCAGCAGTATATGCTCAAAGACTGTAGGAGAGCGTCTTCTAGCGCTAAATGGAGAGAGCAATATGAATTTTTATACCCAACTAAACAACACTGCCATAATAAAGACATTTAAAACCTGATGGATGCTTAATGAGACAACAGTTTGGGGATGTACTTTAGCAAAAGAAGGGGGTAGGATGAAGAACCAATGAAGAGGAATGCAATAGACAGCAAATTAAACCTATGAGAAAGACTTCAACAGGACTCCTCACACAGTTTGACATGTGGCCCTAACAACCAAGAACACAAAGCAATAGATGTCTGACTCTCCGGAGAACACTAATGCAGCTTAGGGCAACATAGTAGAGGCTGTGTCTGGGACACAACACACTCACCTTCCCACAGAACCAAAGAGCATTGGCCCTAGCAACTCTAGAGTAAATGGAAGTGATACCAAGGGAGCAAGATCACAGGAATTCAGTAGGGATTCTTCAATGACTCCATGAGAGGGCTAGTGAGAAAAAGACTTGTGCAGAGAATCTGAAACAGTCTTATTATAGTGCTGGTCAAATAAGAACTTTTCTATCCCCTTTTCCTCTCCCTCCCCTTCTTGCTTCGAATCAGAAGGGTTCATTCAGTAAGAGCAACTGCTAGGCAAAAAGAAGATGTCAGCAGAGAGAGAAGTAGCTGATATTGTATTCCCTCCCTGGAGCACACATTAGCCTACAGAAGGCCCTATGTGAAAGAAGAGAGGAAACACAAACACCACAGAGACTGAACTTAGAATTTCGCGTAATTATTGCTTACTTTATTATCTGTCACCATTGGCTTCCTGAGTTCTTATCTAAAAGTAGGGAAGGGGCCATCTCCATTAAGAAAATTTAATGAGAGATAAAAATGAAGTTGCTTCTGATACACCAGCTACAAGAATCAAATCATGCTAGAAGTTGTGACCAGAGATCTAAAATAGACCAGTAAGTAGGCCCCATCATGTGACTATGATACTTTATGCTTGCTCAACCTACACCAGAGTAATTTCTCTCTTCCCCTTCACATCTCAGTTCTCCCAAAGGGGAGGAAATCTCTTTTTCCCATAGTCCATACCCAGCTTTCTTTTCCAGGATGACTAGTGAGGGTCAAATCCACCTCCACCTCCCCACGGGCTGTATAATCTACCTGAGTCAAACAAGCAAGTGATGCTCACAGTAAATTTCCTCAATTGGCTAATAAGACCTCTGGTCTTCATGGAGAACATCCTTGAGTCTGTCCAGGTTGAGCTTGAAAGTGCTACCAGATTTTTGCCACAGTCTTTTCTCCAATACAGTCTCATGAGGATCCTTCCTCCTCATATGACTTCATCCCAGATCTTAATCTGGGTTTTGCTTCATCTTTTGTCAATTTAGAGAAGATATTAGCATCTTCTGATAGCAAGAAAATTTAGGCATACAGTATTCATATTCAAGATTCAGGGCAAATAACATGTCTACAAGAGGCACATATACTCAGGATATGAAATACCTCAAGGTATTTCTCTCACTCACACACTTCTGACAGCAGTTGTGTGAGTTTTCCCCACAAATCCAGAAGTTCTTCAGCAGACATTAGCTTAGATGTCTTACAATCTAAATCACTTCTGGCACCATGTACCTGCAGACACAATCAGGCACCATGAGAGAGGTGCTCCATCCTTCAACATTATCCTCTCTCCATATACCAACTCTCAGTCACAGGTTGCTTTAACCTGTGCTTCTGACCAGGATATAAGTTGATGCTATCTCCTCAGGTCTGACTCTTCAGGTCTTATTTGCTCACATAACTCAGGGAAACCTTTCTAATGCTGATTGATAAAAAGGATTACAGAAAAGACAGATGAAGAACCAGATGGAGGAGTTGAAAGCATCAAGTTTTTACTCTGCCACTTGAGTAAAAGCTACTGTAGATAATTCACAGGAGTAGAATTCAATCATAAAGGAACAATTTCTATTATAAAATGGTTCTTCATGATGCCAAGCTGTCTGGATGGTGAGTCATTGCTTTCCCACCATCTAAATGCAGTCCATTTATGAAAGCATGTGACTCTCCATAATTCCTTCCATGACTGCTCCTAATTGTCACCTCCTGCTCTCTTCACCTTCCTCTGCCTTCCTTTGTGTCTTTTTCTCAATTCTCATTTCTCTATGGTTTCTTGGATACTTTTCAACATTTGATCAAAACAGTCACATAACCAGATGTCAAAGAGTCTCCATCATTTCTGAGCTGACAGAATAAGAAGTGCTCCAAGATCAAATAGAAGAGAAAGAAGCTGGTAGAGCTTCCAGGTATTTTTGCCAAGTCATGGTGACTCTGAACCTGAGTTACAAGCCTTTCCCTTCTCAAATGCTCCTTGCTTCACCTCCTAATGGCTAACTGTAGAGTTAGGGAGGAAACACTAACTTATCCTCGAACTCCCTATTCTCTGCTATTAGGGAAGGTCACAATTAAAATGTAGCTGTAAAATGTGTATTGCAGCTGGAGGTGGTGAGACATAATAATGTGGAATACACCTACAGACTGATGCAGAAGGGCAGTGAGTTTGAGGCCAGCCTGGGCTATATACAGCCCTTGTTTCTAACAAAACAAGCAAACAAGACTGCAGAGTAGAGACTGCCCATGACAGGAACCAGAAGCAATAGCTTTCAAAGCACAAACATCTGATCATTAGCATTTCCTTGGATTCTTGAATACAAGCTGACTCACCACCCTTGAGACTGAGATATGACACTAACAAAATCATACTCCAGGACTGGCCGTTACTTTAAAACTAATGAACTACCCCATCACCTACCTGCCTGAGACTGAGACAACATGCTTCCCAAAGATTCTGTATAAACTCTCAGGGTCGTGGGCAAGATGGACCTTGTTGGGAGCCATGCAGCCTAGTCTCAGATCAGCATATGACTACCTGTCCACTGGGTTTCCTCAGGGCAAGGCACCAGTGGAAACAGAATCTCACTTGCCAAGGACCAGCAGACCATGGAACAGCAGAGGAATTTGCAAAGTTCTTGCAGCTTGCAGGGTCTTTTCTCTGTCATTATATTGGTGATTGTTTGGGCAGTTTTTAGTTTTACTTTGTCAGTCACACATGGGACAGCTGTAATTTTTCCTGGAAATTCAGTTCTTTCTCAAATATTTCCCCCTAAGATTCATCAGGGAGCTAATGCTTCTCAGATCTCTTATCTGGAATTACTAACTACAACACCTAAGCCTGGGAACTTTTCTGACTCAATAGAGACAGTTAGGTACATATGAGAAAACAACACTTGGAACATTAACCATGTCTCACAGTTCTGGAGAGGAGAGTAAGGCATGCATACAGAGAATAGGGGGGAAACCTCAGGAATACACGTAGTGCCAACTATTGAGAGTAAGTTTCCTGGACACCAAGCATATAGAATCAATGATAGGATCTAGTATGATCCAATGGAGGAAATGCAATGTAAAATATGGGTGGATAGATCCATCTTTACCATACACAGGAGCTTATATTGGTGGAAGAAGTATGGCAGAGTGGGATAGGAAAAGAGGGCCTTATGAAAATCTGCCTTTTACAGAGAGATTGAGACATGAGGCTTGTTAATATTCTGATCCCACCCCTTGGCACCACCCCGTGTGTGTCCTGATGTAACAGTCTCTTTTTAAGGAAAAACTCAGCCCATTTCTCTCTCTCTCCTCTTCCGTCCTCCCACGAGGTGGGCACCCTCGAATCCCCTTTCTCTCTTCCTCTCTCTCCCTCTCCTTTCTGTCTCTTTCTATCGTTCTCATTATCCCTCATTATAATAAACCATTTCCACTCAGATGCCGCCTCTGGGTTGTGAATGTCCACCCGCCGCCATGCCCGCCGCTGCATCTGCCCAGCATGCCAGCATGGTTCCCGGCACACGCGGGATACCCACGGGCCCCCCACGTAATAAATCGTAACAGGACCCTCTTGTAGAAAAGAGAACTGTATACAAGCATATCTTGCAGCACGAAATAATTGTCTGGGTTTGAATATTGCTGTCCTTAAAGCATTGTGCCTATGTCTATTAGTTTTTAACTTTGTAACCACAGTAGCTGCCAGCTGACATAAGTGCTGTGAGAGCAGGATGGGTCTGGTTCGATATTTAGTTAAGGCGGCAAAAATGCTGAACTCTACGTTAGAATAAGGTGATGCAAGGGGTGGGAAGGTGTATTTGGGGAAGCATAAAGGGGAACAATGGAGGCTTTCATAATGATTACGGTGTATTTCTTAAAGTATGTACTTCTTTCAAAGTCAAAAATAGGAGCCAATGATAAAGCTGTTCATGTAACCTTGGTTTAAAAAAAAAAAAACAACTCTGTTAAAGTATAAATAACAAATATATAAAGACAGCTTGAGCTATTCAGGGCTACTTGAGTACAATCCACCCAGTGGTCAGAATTTTTCCTTGCACCCATGCCCCTTTCCAGTCTCAGCACCTGAACCCAAGCCAAGGCTGGACCATGGCAAGAGCTGGTGTTTATCCTCAACCTGAAGCTTGTCTTCTAAATGCAATGGTTAGTTTTAATTGTCAGCTTGGCACAATCTAGACTCACCTGGTAAGGGAGCCTCAGTGAGGAACTGTCTAGATCAGCTTGGCCTGTGGGCCTGTCTGTGAGAGATTATCTTGATTACATTAATTGGTTGGGGGGGGTGTCCACCCACTTTGAGTGGCACCATTTCCTAGGCAAGGGATCCTGGATTGCGTAAGAGTGGAGAGAGCAAAGATGAGTGCATTCATTTTCTCTCGGCTCTTGACTGCGGGTGTGACCAGCTGTCTCAAGTTCCAAACACCTCATCTTCCCAGAAAGGATGGGCTATTACCTGGAACTGTGAGCCAAATAAACCCTTCCTCCCTTTAGTTGCCTTTGTCAGTGTGTGGCCTGTGTATGGATAGGACACACTGCAGCACAGCCCCAGGTCAGAGCTCAGCTTACGTTGCACAGATCAGCTAGACGTTTTCTGCTTCATCTTCCTGAGCCAATCCAACCTCTACCTTTCCCCATGCTAAAATAGGTTCCGGGAGTCTTTTTAAAAAGTATACATTCAGAATGTTTTGAAACTTAAGCTATCAAATGGCTCAGTCAAACTAGCACACGTTTTAGTTGCTTTTCTCGCTGCTGGGGCAGGATGCTGAGAACGCACATCCTTAACCGAACCGGAAAATGGCAGGAGGCTTCCATCTCAGAGCCCACCTCCAGTGACATACTTCTTCCAGCAAGGCCATGTGGGGGTTTCTGGAAACACCAGGGCTGGCAAAGTAATGTGAGGCAAGAAGGAAATCAACACGACTCAGTAGTTGGTGTTGGTTCACACTTCTAGAGTTTGACACAGGGCAGTTTATTTAGGCATATTTAAGTACAGCACAAGTTTGGAAAAAAGTTTCCTGGTAAAAATTATCTCAATCCTGAATGAAAAAAAAAAGAAAGAAAGAAAGAAAGAAAGAAAGAAAGAAAGAAAGAAAGAAAGAAAGAAAGAAAGAGAGGACAGGACTGCTCCTAAAGTGTGGAGAAGATCTTTATTGTAGCTGTAAGGGAGAAAGCAGGCAGAGGGAGGAGTCCGGCTGAGCATGGCCAGCAGACTGAACTGGACCATGAGGGGAGGAGGGCACAAGAGGAGCTGCCACCAAGGTAGCCTGAGGTCAAGAAGCCAAAATGTGTAGCTAACATGGCTGAGCTATTTAGGGATCAGGCTGGGAAAAGCCCAGCCTCTGAGAGGGAGAGATTTAGGGTAGGAGGCAGGGTGAGAAGTGCTGGGGGAGCTGGCCAGGGTCTGCTTTGATATGTTAAAAGGTATCTTAGCCATTTTTTCCCAGGTTTCTGGGAAATCCCATGTGCACAATAAAGCTTAAAGTGTGGTGGCACATGCTTTTAATCCCAGCACTCAGGTAGGCAGACGCAGGCAGATCTCTGTGAGTTCAAGGCCAGCCTAGACTACAGAATGAGTTCCAGAGCAGCCAGAGCTACACAGAGAAACCCTGTCTCTAAAAACAAAACAAAACAAACAAACAAAAAGGGTCTGTAGCTTAAGGGCCTAGGGGAGGCTCTGGTATGGTCCCAGTCATACAGATAGCATAGAAGTCACCAAGCTCTAAAGTACATATGGCATCTCCCTTAAGGATGGGTTTTCCTGACTGAGAAACAGAGGAAGTCACAAAGGGCTTTCTTGGATTAATGTTTGATATTGAATATCTTCTCTATCCATCCATCCATTTGTGTATATGCATATAATTAAAATGGCAACTGAGAAATTTTAAGTATGTATTATTTGTTTCATAGTAAGTCAACAAGCTCGTTGTTAATATAAATAACACATTGTTATGAAATACAACTTTCCTTTTTATTGTTACAGAGAATAAGGTCCTTGCTTTACATTTTTGTAAGGGCCTTCATTATCTGATAGAACAGAAGGCAATTCGAGTTTCGTATCAGCCTTTCCATTCCATCTCCTGCAATATCATGTCATGTAACTTTGGAAAACTCCACACATGGGTGAGAGGGTGAGAATAAGAAGGCCAATGACAGCTTGCTAGTGAGACAGCCTTGACCTTGTTGAGCCTTTAAAGGAGCCTCAGGAACCAACAGTATTTTCCAAATCATACCTTGAAGATCAAATTCCTGTAATAGACTAATGGACACTGGCTTAAACGTTATGATTCTTAGATTTTAACTAACTCTGCTGCCTCCTAGCAATATGATCTTGTGGGAGTTATTTGACTTAAAAAAATGGTTTCCATGTTACTAAGTGAAAGGTCTGAACAGAACAAAGGAAGAACTGAGAAATATTGCTCATACTAAGTCTTTTTTAATCTGTAAGAGAAATGATAGCTGCCTTTGAGTCACTCTGGAAGTTAGTTCATAGTGTGTCAAAATGATCCACCTGAATGTTAACTTCTAAAGGTGAGCATTAGAAAAATTAAAGAAGAAAAATGCAATGTCATTAACTATGACTCATGCTGTTGAGGCGTCAACATGCATATTGGATCTCTCAACCTCTACATTGCCAAACATTGTCCAAAGATGGGATGTGGTCTTGATGAGGCATTTTAAGGCTTCCAAAAGTAATTACTACAGTGATTTCCAACTTTTCATTAGCTAGGAATGTAAGGAGTACATGGCCAACCTGAAGGACACTGGGCGTAGTAAATGTTTTGAGCTCAAGACAAGGAAAGCAATGGTAGACAAAACAATCCTATTAAATACTGAATGGATTTCACATATTTTAAGAACCAAGTTAAGTTCAAAACGCTTCCACTCCTGCTTACTGTCTGATTTGGATGGAGGGCAGGAACAGCTTCTGTAATTCTCCCCACCCTTCTTGGGATGGGCCCAGCCCATTCATTGAGCAGCTTTGTTCCAGAACATCCTGTTAAACTGGATCTCTGGGGGTGAATTTTGCCAACCTGAGAGCAGTTTGTATCTACTACACAAACTTTCTTTGCCTTTATTGGGGTGAGGGGTTGATCTTGTATCTGGACCTACAAAAAATTGTCCCTGGCGCATTGTGATGGTAATGGTGGGAGATATCAAGAATAAGAGGAATGAGGGAGTCAGGATCCCTAGAAAAGTCAACGACACAACAGACACGTGTTCCATTTAGGAAAAGCCTCTGTTTGGTTTATGGAACTTGCAGAGGGTCCACTTTGGCAAAGTGATCTAACCTATAGATGGGAAGCTGGAGTGTCGGAGTCTTCACCCCATGCCGACCAACCATCGATTGAGGCTGTCATTGCAGAGTTTACCTCCTTCCTGCTCTCCCCAAATGTGCAGTGGTTGTTAACTTTTAGATTCCCAGCTTAAGATTTCTAGGTAGAGACAGCTCTGAATGGGAGTAGTTGTTCTACACTCCACAAACTTTTACTGGGTATCCACACCAATGGGACCTGATGTCCAATAGAACAGTCATGATCCCTGCTCCATGCACCTTGTGCTCTCATCTTCCTCCAGTGCGCAGTTTGACAGCTTCAGGAGTTAGTCAATCCACTGTTCCCAAGGGTAACTTACTTGCCTGGAGGGAACCAGCCAATTCCCGCCTCCATGTTATCCATTTTAAACTAATTGCAGGCTGGCATGTAGCTCTGTGGTAGAACTCATGGTTCATTTTTATGAAGTTCTAGGTTCAACACCCAGCACCAAAAATAAAAATAGCTCTGAAGAAGAGATTTTATCTGTGTGTGTGTGTGTGTGTGTGTGTGTGTGTGTGTGTGTGTGTCTGGGTTCAAAGTTGGGTAGAGAGCAAGGTCTCAAAGTCTGCTCGTCGCCCTCTCAAAACTTCACTCTTGGATGACACTCTGGTCTCCTACTGTTTCCTCCCCCACAAAACCCAATTTCACATTTAGGGTACTTGTATCTGCTGACACACGCAGGAATAATGATGGTTGGCCCTATAAAAGAAATACTTTGTTTGTCTGGAATTGCAGCCAACTGCTGGAAGAGAGTTGTGACATAAATCTGTTTTTCATGAAACTTTATTCTTAAAACCAAAGTCTAACAGAAAGCTGAGCACATGGGGCATATTTCACATATAATTTTGATTGATAGATAATTTTAAAAGGTAAATATTAAATAATGGTGTCAGTCAACAGAAGGAAACCGTCATGAAAGTTTACCTTTCACAATTATAAAATATTATTTCCTATTAGCTTATTGAATTAATAAAGGGACTTCATATGACCTTTGGACTAGAGATTTAAAAAACATCCTAGATTGATGAAATTGTGAAATATATTTGGAAGTCCAAAGGGAAACTGAACTTGGCTGGGTTCCCCTGTTCCCTTTAGGGACCCAGTGGGTTTAATAGCCTTTAACATATTGTACCAAGCTGAGTACATCAATTTATAAGACAATTATATAATACCCACCATACTAGTTGTTTCAAAAATATTTCTTTTTTATTTGTTTTTTATTGTTTATGTATTTACTTTTTTTTTCAGACAGGGTTCTACTGTATGGCTCTGGCAGTCCTGGAACTAACTCAGTATTTAGACCAGACTGGCCTCAAACTCCCAGAGATCCACCTGCCTCTGCTTCCTGTTTGCTGGAATTAAAGAAAGGCATGGACCACCATGCCTGACACAAGATTTCTCTCTCTTTTTTTAAAGATTTATTTATTATGTATACAGTGTTCTGCCTGCATGTACACCTGCAGGCCAGATGGGGGCACCAGATCTCATTATAGATGGTTGTGAGCCACCATGTGGTTGCTGGGAATTGAACTCAGGACCTCTGGAAGAGCAGTTAGTGCTCTTAACCACTGAGCCATCTCTCCAGCCCCCAAGATTTCTCTTTTTAGGGGACTCAAGAAAAAGATTCAGTACAAAGTTTGAATGATCAGGAGGAATTCAGACAACACCAGGAAAAGGGTCCCTGCACCACCCCAGTGGTGAGGAGAGAGGAGGGAAAATGGAAAAGAAGGTAAGTGGAAAGAAAAGGAAGGCCTATAACACGATGGCATTGACATTCACTCCCCATTTCCTCTCAGCCCAGTGTGGAGGACCCTGGCACCATTCTCATATCAGGGGTGAAGAAACTGACGTCCAGATTTGTCACTTGTGCAAGATCACATGCCCAGGATTGTAAAGCCGGCTCCTTCTATCTCCTGATTCGTGGATTACAAGCTTCCCACTCCCCAGGCATGACTACTCTACGGATTGTACCAGGTGTGGCCTATGAGGCATTTTGTCTAATTCTCATAACAGCCATGACAGGAGTGCAAGTCCCAACTTCAAAATGAAAAAGCTGCCCCAGAGCCGGACATGGTGGCACATGCCTGTAATTCCAGCATTCAGGAGGGAGGCTAAGGGAGATCAGGAGCTCGTGGCTGGTGTAGGCTACCAAGTCAGTTCAAAGTCAGTCGGCTTGGACTACATGAGACTCTACCTAAGAAAGAAGGAAGGAAGAGAAAGGGGAGTGGAATCAGGAGAGAGGGAAGGAAGAAAGAAAGTGAGCAAAGAAGGAAAAAGGGAGGGGAAGAGGAGAATGGGACCAGGAGGGGGAAGAAGGGGGGAGGTGGGAGGGAAAGAAGTAAGGAAAGAAGGGGGGGGCTGATGCAGAGAAGTAAGGTCATTTTGCCCAGGGCTGCATCTAGCACTTCAGTGAGTACACAGCCCTGCTCTTCCCGTCACCCCTATCGTCTCAGAGTAGCCCAGACAGACTCTGAGGCTCTGTAGACCTGCCCTTAGATGCTTGCACATCCTCTCGAGGACTTTTGAATTGTGCACTTTTATTATTTAAAGGTAATACTTAGAAATCTGTAGAAACACAGTGGATAGCCCAGCGATGCTGTGATAGTTCAGTGCGGGCTTTTCTGTTTCTGTTTCTGGGCATGGCAGCAGTGTTTATTTGGCCTGTGATGTACTGGCAAACCTGTTTGGCTGCCATGGGGTTGGCACGCCCTCTCATCGATATGACAGCCACTCTCCCACATTGGAACCCAGAGAATTTTTTGTCTGGTTGGGTTTGGTTGCTGTTACTGTTTGTTCATTGCTATTCATAACACCATACTCCCCTGTTGTCATGATCATAACCAAAAGATTATCAGAATATTAAATATATCAAGATGCCAGTAGCTGTGCAACATCTACATAAAAGAGTTCAATGGCTTTCTTGGCTTGGAATGAGGAATTTTCCTGACTCTTCATTAACAGAACAGATGAAGTTTTAATATAATTTATATGTTACTTTTGGGTGGCTGGGCCAATTACAGATTATGCTAACACTAGAGACCTGTAAGTCACCTTTGGCAATACCACTGAATACTTTTGCTTGATGTGAAAATGTCATGAAGATCCAGAGAAGTCATTTTGTTATGGCAGCTTAATCGTATGAGAATTGGCAGCTTAATTCCTGTTATGTTCACAGCAAATGAAGCTGACATCCGGTCCAAAGGACGTTTCACCATCGTTTAGGTGGAGAAAACTTCTGAGCAGCCACATGGTGTAAATTAGTAAGATGAACTAAACTCAGATAATATAATTACCCAATATGTATACAGATTCTCACCAAAAATGCAGAGCTGATTGACAGCCAAGGTCTAAAAAAAAATGCAGAAACTTATAAATTCTACTAAAGCTTGTTTGCTTCATTTTATAAAATCACCAAATTTTGTTCATCAATAGACTAAAATTTTTTATTATATTTTAGAATATATGGTCTATCACACAGAATGAGATTCATAGTTGATATTCTCTACTTTTGCCCAAGCATCCAAGATACTGATAGACATATCCTGGTTTGTGTTTGAACACCCACCCCTCCACTGTGCGGCCCATGTGACTAGTGTGGCCTTTTTGATGGAACAGAACATTCCCATCATTGTAGAAAGCTCTGTTGGACATCAATGATCCAAGATGATATAAAATAACATTCATGCAAGTATTTTATAAAGTTTAAAGCACTTCTTTTTTATGTGTGGTTTGTGTGCATGTGTATATTCATGTTCACACAGAGAAGAGCCAAAGTTACCGCTGGGTGTCTTCTTCAATTGCTGTCCTCTTCATTTATCGAACTCAGAGCTCACTGATCAGCTAAACTGGGTAGCCAGCAGGTAGGTGCCTGCTGCTGGCTTGTAGGCAGCTGCCATGCTTTCCCACGGGTTCTAAAGATCCAAAATCCAGGCCTCCCACTTGCATGGCAAGAGCTTTATCTACTCAGGTAACTCCCCAAACCCTCGAAGCATTCTAAAGAAACTCTGTGGCAGCTGGATGATCTCCATTTCAAGTTGACTGGATTTAGAAACACAGAGAAGACACACCTCTGGGTGTGCTTTGAGGTCCTTTCCAGAAGGGTTTACCTGAAGAAGGAAGACACACCCTGAATGTGGGTGGTATCACCACCTGGGCTGGGGTCCTGGGCTGAATGCTAACATTTCTCTCTCTCTTCCTGACTGTGGAAACAATGTGAGCAGCCACCTCATCCTCATTCCTCCATGCTGTCCACACCAGGATGTATTGTGTACATGTGGACACGTCCTTCTCAAACTGTAAGTCAAAGTAAACCCTTCTTGGCTGAGAAGATGACTCAGTCAATAAGACGGTTACGTTGCAAGCAGGAAAATCTTAATTCAGTCTCCTGAATCCATATTTAGAAGCCAGGCATGGAGCACTCTTGTAATCCCATCCCTGGGAAGGTGGAAACAGAAGGATCCCTGGGGCTCACTGTCCAGCCAGTTTAGCCCAATTTCTAAGTCTCCGGCCAATGAGAGACCCTGCCACAAAAAAACAAACAAATAAACAAAGCAAAACAAGAACAAGTGAAAAACCAGATGCTGTGGCATATACCTATAATCCCAGTGCTAGGGCAGTGGAGATAGGAGGATCTCCATATTGCTAGCCAGTCAGTCTAGCCAAGGCTCAAGGAGATACCCTGTCTCAAAAAATCAGGTGGACAGAAACTGAGAAAGATACCTGATATTGACTTCTAGCCTTCATACGTACATGCACACACATGAAACACACACACACACACACATACACACACACACACACACAAATCAAGGTAGGCAACACTTGAGGAACAATACCCAAGGATAACTTCTGTCCTCCACATGCATGCACACACACATACACACATACACAAACATGCACATACCCTCAAAAATAAATAAAACCTTCCTCCCTCAAATTGCATATATACACATATGTATGTATATGTATATATATATATATATATGAGCTTTATTATTTAAAAAGCTTGCAAATAAAAAAATATCACACATTGAAACTAATCAGGTCCAAAATCTATACATCTTAATGAACTTCTATATCAAGTTGCTTCTTGCCAGGTATTCAGTCACAGAAACAGCAAAATTAATATACCCTCACATTTGCAGTTATTAGAAAGGAGCAATTTTCTATAAATAACTTGGGTTCTCACAGACAATAGAAAGCTTTGAAAAATCATTTGAATTTTAATGAATTGATCATTATTTAATTATTACTTAATCTCTCCCACTCTTAAAAAACCCAACAAGTTATAGGCTTGTCTAAAGTAAACAGGCCATTATGTAATCCCTCTTCTCTTGTGGCTTTGAGCCTTTCCTGGTTGCTCAATAGAAAATTCTAAGCACACTTAACTGGAGGATAAGGCTGTGGCTGTGATCAACTCTTTGTCCTCGGGAGTTACATAGGGTTGAATTTGGATTGCCAAATGGATTAGGAGGATTAGAGAAGTTAATGGTTAAAGTTACAGTGTTCTATTCCAGAGCTTCTGATTCTAGAGTTCTGGCAACAGCTTTTCCTTGTGACCCCAACTTTCTCATCACACTGACTGCTGAACTCAAGAACAGAAGTCATGGGATAGCAAGGGATAGCTATATAGGAATATAACACTCTAAAAGCTTTTTGTATTAGGGTCTCTCCCATAGAGCCAAGAAACATCACTCAATACCAATGGCACTCACTCCCTAAGAACACAGATTTAGCACTTCTCCCATGGACCCTGCTTGTGCTCATTTAATATATTTTAGACTGAGAGTCATTTGGTTCTCTAGCATACAAAGAAGTTATTGATGCCAAAGGTGTTTTAAAATAGTATGTGCAGGGCTGAAGAGATGGCTCAGAAGTTAAGAGCACTGCCTGTTCTTCCAGAGGTCCTGAGTTCAATTCCCAGAAACCACATGGTGGCTCATAACCATTGTAATGTGATCTGATGCCCTCTTCTGGTGTGCAGGCATACAGGCAGGCAGAACACTGTATATTTAATAAATAAATCTTTAAAAAAAGATTTATTATGTATACAGTGTTCTGCTTGTATACCATAAGAGGACACCAGATCTCATTATAGATGGTTGTGAGCTACCATGTGGTTGCTGGGAATTGAACTCAGGACCTCTGGAAGAGCAGACAGTGTTTTAACTGCTGAGCCATCTCTCCAGCCCAAAAATAATTCTTCAAAAAAATGTATATATAGAAACACAATTAGAAATGACTATAGGAGAAAAATATAGACATTGGAGATTCAGAATATAAAAAATATAACTATATAGGTATGAGGTTTTAGCAATAAGACGTGTCTCAAATGATGGATAGTTGTAACAAGAGAAAAACTGTTGCAAATTATGAAGATGTGATTAATCTAGAGAAGTCTCTGCTTGGGGTTTTACCTACTAAAGAGGAAAATAATTATTCAAAGCCTTAATTGTCTCTCATCTCCCAAGATGATTGAGGAGAGATAACCAATGTATTTGAAATGCATGTACACCTCTAACCACTCTTGCCTGGCAGAGAGTGAGGGGGATAGACCAGGTTCAGCCTACTATGGCTCAACAGAGACACAGATAAGTCCTCAGCTAAGAAAAGGAGTGACGGAGGGGGGGCCACTTGGAGCTGAGTCTAGGGGCAGGGAAGGGAGCTTCATAGCAAATAAAGGGCAGTTATAACTTGTTGGGATCCAGTGGTACAGGGAGGGAAGGAGAGAAACATTGGCTAACTGGTTCCATCTTGTTACATGCTGAATAGAACCGCAGTTTCTATTTGCGTATTTGAGTCCTAACTAAGCAAAGTAACAGCAGAGGATGGTATAACCCTTGAACTTGGCCAGAGGAGCCCAACTCCAGACTCTTAACCTTGATCTAAGGCAGTTAGTGTCACACTGCAGTATAACTGGAATCACCTAGCCTTGGGGGTGGTGCGGGGTTAGAGGCAGGTTTTGATCCAGTGGGTCAACCCTGGGGCCTGAGATCCTGCCATTGTTAGCAGCTTCTGAATGCTGATGGGCAGAAAACTAATCCTCCATCTTGTAGGGCATACCTACAAGCACTTTGCCCAAATGGCCCCAGTTCACGTCCAAGATCATGAATTCTGACCCTCTGTCATCTCCCCAGTGATAATTTGTGTTGTTCATACCATTAGTATGGTGGTTTTCCCAAGGGATGGCTACCTAAGAGCACTTGGCAGAACTCAGCTGTGCCCAAATGTCTAGGAATGTTTGTGAGGCCCCTTGTGATGTTCAAGAGTGCAGGATGAGGACACGGGGTGCAGGATGAGGACATGGGGAAACAAAGATGGGGGTGTGCTAGAGGTGGAGGGCGTTGCTTCTGGGAAAGGTCCCTCTCTCCAGACTCTTGAATACCAGTGAAGAACCATGTGCTGGCTAGTTTTATGTTACCTTGACACAAGCTAGAGTCATCAAAGAGAAGGAAGCCTCAATAGAGAAAATACTTCCATAAATTCGGACTGTAGGCAAGCCTGTTGGGCACCTTGATGTAGGAGGGCACAGCCCATTGTGGGTATGGCCACTCCTGGACTGTGGTCCTGGGTCCTATAAGAAAGCAGGATGAGCAGGACTCCTCTATGGCCTCCATCAGCTCCTGCCTCCAGGTTCCTGCCCTGTTGTGAGTTCCTGTCCTGACTTCCTTCTATAAGGAACAGTAATATGGAAGTGTAAGCCAAGTAAACCTGTTCTTCCTCAAGTTGCTTTTGGTTATGGTATTTCACCTCAGAAATTATTAACCCTAACTAGGATAAACCAGGAGTTCAAGAATTCTACATTTCAGCCTGGCCTTGTGGGTCTTGATAAAGATATATTTGCCAAGGTATGAAAAAAGCACATATTCTCTTTAGTGATTGGTTATATTCTTAGTAAGCTTGTGGGCCTCCTTTCTCACACTGAATTAACCTTCCCAGCCTCTGTATATATTAGTGGCAGGTCTGTACACAGTGACACACCAGTCAGCAGATCGAGGGCCGTATGGGAGCTGGAACCAGCCAGAACAAAACCTCATGAGGAATATGCGGAAATCCTGGCCAGGGTGTTCAACAAAAGGCCTGAGTAACATTCAGGTTACACTTAAGTGTTGGGAAAGTTTCAAATATGAAAAGACTATACTCAATAAGATGATGGCCTTGTTCCCAGAAAACTTACCATCAAAATAGAGAACATGGAAACAGAATGAAACAAGACATTCACCACAGCTTGTTTCATATTTTGAATCATGAAAATGTCTATTAAAGGCTCAAGAAAATATAGTATGTAAAACATTAAGAACAGTTTAATAATATAAAAACTGATCTCACTTCAGTTTCCCAGCCAAGAGAGAAAGGAGAAGGACTAGGGATGATGGCCAGATATCTTGCACTTGAAGTTTTAGCTTGGAGGGCTCTGTTAAGATGACTCCAGCTGCCAGCCCCACCTCTGTGGGCACAGAAAACCACCTCGCTGAGAGTTTCCTTCACAAAGAAGTTGGTGAGGAAGTCCTGACCGGTCAGATCTGGAACATACTTACTTTAAATATCTATTTTCTTTCTTTTGGCTTCTTGTTGTTGCTTCAGTTTCTTTCTTATTAGCGAACCCCAGAGGCTGTTAAAGACCAAGATTATGCTGGGTTGACTGGGGGTAGCAATGCACATAATGTGTAAAGGATTTTATAGAAAAATGTGTTTCCCAAGTGAAAACATATTTTAGAGCGTCAGTAATATTCTAACACATTAATTTTACATTATATTCCTAAATGTAATGTTTGATTATAAAATCGGGTCAGGGTTCAGCAGCTAAAGGCATTTACTGCCAAGCCTGAGAACCTGAGTTGGATCCCTGGGACTCACATGACGGAAGCTAAGAACCGACTCCTTCAGATTGTCCCGCGACCTCCCTACACTCACCGTGGCACTTGAGCCCAAGCTTGAGTGTACACTAAATAAATAAATGTACTAAAAACTGCAGAGTGGGGGCTGAAGAGTTAGCTCAGTGGTTAAGAGCACTTGCTGCTCTTGCAGAGGTCCTGAGTTCAGTTCCCAGAACCCACAAGGTGGCTCATAACCATCTGTAACTCCAATTCAGGGAATCTAACGCCCTCTTCCGGCCTCCATGAGCACCAGGTATGCACATGATACATAGACATACACACATAAAATGAAATTAAATTAAAAGTGAAGCACGCCGGGCGGTGGTGGCACACGCCTTTAATTCCAGCACTCGGGAGGCAGAGCCAGGCGGATCTCTGTGAGTTCGAGGCCAGCCTGGACTACCAAGTGAGTTCCAGGAAAGGCACAAAGCTACACAGAGAAACCCTGTCTCGAAAAACCAAAAAAAAAAAAAAAAAAAGTAAAAAAATTAGCCAGGCGGTGGTGGCGCGTGCCTTTAATCCCAGCACTCGGGAGGCAGAGCCAGGAGGATCTCTGTGAGTTCGAGGCCAGCCTGGACTACCAAGTGAGTTCCAGGAAAGGCACAAAGCTACACAGAGAAACCCTGTCTCGAAAAACCAAAAAAAAAAAAAAAAGTAAAAAAATTAGCCGAGCGGTGGTGGCACACGCCTTTAATCCCAGCACTTGGGAGGCAGAGCCAGGTGGATCTCTGTGAGTTCGAGGCCAGCCTGGTCTCCAAAGCGAGTTCCAGGAAAGGCGCAAAGCTACACAGAGAAACCCTGTCTCGAAAAACCAAAAAAAAAAAAAAAAAAGTGAAGCACAAAGAGGTAACATTTTTCAATTTCCTGATTTCCTGGCTTGGAACATATTACCATACCTTTTAGGACACATTCAGTTCAGCTGCAAATAACAAAATCTAAGTTAATTGGCTAAAATAATAAGGGAAAATTGTCCATCACATAACTAGCAAGAGGGTCCAGAAACAGGCTAGTAAGATGGCTTAGGAGTTAAGAGCACTTGCTACTCTTACGGAGGACCTGGGTTTAGTTCTCAGTACCCACACAGATGCTCACAACCGTCTGTAGTTCCAGTTCTAGGAGATCTGATCTCCTCTTCTTCTTCTTTTTTTTTTTTTTTGTTTTGTTTGTTTGTTTGTTTTGTTTTTTTTCAAGACAGGGTTTCTCTGTGTAGCTTTGCGCCATTCCTGGATCTCACTCTGTAGACCAGGCTGGCCTCGAACTCATAGAGATTTGCCTGGCTCTGCCTCCCAAGTGCTGGGATTAAAGGCGTATGCCACCACCACCCGGCCTGATCTCCTCTTCTGACCTCTGCAAGCAATGCACACCGCACATGTGGTACACTTACATACACTTAGGTAAAACACTTATCCATAGAAAATAAAAACAAGCTACACAGAGAAACCCTGTCTCGAAAAACCAAAAAAAAAATAAAAAATAAAAAATAAAAAAATAAAAAATAAAAACAAATACTTTTTTTTAAAAAGAGGACCAGCAATATGATCTAATTCAAAGACAGTTTGACTCAGCATCTCAGTGACATCACTGCCTGCTTCTATCTGCCTTCACCAGTGGGTTTCAACTAATACACAACCTCCCTCATGAATGCAAAATGGTTGCAACTTTTCCACTCTTACAACTATCCCAGGCCACTCAGAAAGAGAGCTCTGGAGTGCCAATATTCCAGGTCAGAACCCTGGCATTTCACCCTGACTGAACTACTTTAGGTCATGTGTTACTAACCTCTGAGCCAATGACCGGTCTCCTAAAAATTAAATATGTTCTTTGGGAATGTCCTGTAAGTTGTGTGCATTCTCCAAAACATCCTTGCTATCTATACATGGAGTAGATGCTCAAATGAAAATCTGTGTTCAGTTAGGAAAGAAGAAGAGCAAATGAACCCGTGGTAGGAAAACTACAAATGTTCCGTATGTAACTCTGAGTCAATCCCTTCCTGTTATACAATCAGTGATCTCAATGTTAATGGTGTGTAAGAGTCAATGGTGCCACTCATTAAAAATTGTCAATTCTAAAGCCCCACAATGACGAGCTGCCTTTTTATAAATAAGTACTACAGGTAGCTCTGCCATAGACAGTCTGTGGGACATTCAAATACTGGACAAGTTTGGAGTTTCTCAAAATGAGGCCCAAGGACCCGTGCCAGTCATGAACTGTTTATCACTGCTCTGTGCTGAGGTAAGAGACTTGCTCCAGAACACAAGCCAGCTGTGACTTTGAGCACAATAACGCAGCTAATTATCTTTATGACAGGCATTCTTGGTGAAAGGCACAGGGCACTGATAAGTGGATGGTGGTGGAGTTTTGTCTTATGATAGTTACTGAATAATTGTTTATCACCAGACACTGTTGGGTGGGTCACAATGAGATATGCAGGAATCTGACCTACAGGGTCTACAGGACATTTCTAAGTGTCTTCAATGGCCCTGAAAGTCTTTCACTCTGACTATGCCAGGAACCAATCAAATAATGGGCCAGCTTGCTCAAGGTGAGGGCCTCTGGTTAGGCAGCTAGTTACAGCAGCATTATATTCAGAACTGGCTCAGTGGCGTGGCAGGCCAAGCCACCTACAAACGGATACGTCCTTGTTTTTGCCAACTCTCCCACCAACAACTTCCATGTAGCAAACCATACTTCCTTCTATCTGTATGTTCCCCTGGGTATGTCAAAGGAACAAAGCACTGTTCAGGGAAAGGAGTTCCAAATTCTGCTGCAATAAAATTAAAAGGGAATTAGAGTACTGATTTCAGTATTCTTGTATTTTAGAGTTGGATGGCCAGAAAAGGAGGCTTGGGTAACGTAAAGATCCCAGACCCTGGGCATAATAGATTTGGGTTCCAGATCTTTCTGTCACCTGCATCACTTGGGCACTATCTGACATGTTTTAAAAATAGTTGTACCTACTTTTTAGAGTTTTTATTAGAACTATAGAGTAGACCACCCGCAACGCTGGGAAGGCCTAGCCGCTAGGCTTTAGCATTTCACAAGTCTAGTAAAGTCTGTACAATAATATTGGCCCAAGGCCAGGCATGGCGCACACATCAATAATTCAAACATTGATGAGGTTGAGACAGGAGGGTTGCTGCAAATTTAGGACCAACCTGCTGTACACAGTGAGTTCAAGGCCAACTGTGCTACACTACACAGAGAGACCATGAAGGCAAGGAGGGAGAGAAGGAGGTAGGGAGGGATGGGGGGATGAGCAGAGAATGAGAAAAAGAGAGACAGAGAGATATTGGTGGTGAAGAGTCAAGTTAATGTAAGAGAGATAACCTTTTATTCTACTGCTGGAAACCAAACTTTAGTTTTTCTCTGAACCTCCCGTCTCCTCTGCCACTCTCCACATGGGAACCTTAGGGTGAGTTGATGCTACTACCCCCAATTCAGTAGTGGACCCAAGACTAAACCCCGTCCAATTAGAGTATGGTATTTTCCTAACCTGGTAACAGCTTTAAGAATGGAAACATGGCTGAACACTAGGTATTAGAATGGAGGAAGACATTTTCTGAGAAAGCTAATTTTTAAATAAATCTAACTTTTTACTGTTAAATTTTAAGCTTGAGGAAGGTGCCCTGTGACTTTGGGAAGTCATCTTGCCCCACATAAGTCAATAGGGAAGCAGAGGACAGGTTAAAAAGAAGTCACCCTGAGGACACAATTCAATAGCTAAATTCACCTACACTGAGTTACAGCTAAATGAGACAGTAAATCTATTTTTTCATTATCAAAGCAGGCTGAACAGATATTACCCAGGTGTGTGTTTTTAAACCACTGATATTGGGGAATAGCCCTGGAAACTCAACTCACAGCTTGTGAGTAGCATATAAACTCACTTCAGTAGGCACAAGAAAGAGACTCAAAGTTGATATGCATTGGTTTCTTTTAAGAAGAACTCGCCGCAAACTAGGAGCAGAAGGAATCTCCCCCATCTGATAAAGGGTATCTGGGAAAATAAAACCATAGTGAATCATTGACTTCGTAGTTGATCATTGAAATCTTTCCATTTCTGAGTGTAATAGCACAAAAGTGACTCTGAAAACAACCTTTGCTTAGCATTGTTGTCTAAAGTGGAACTTCTAAACAGTTCAGAGAGAATGTGGGTGAGCATTGGAAAAGCTATGCACACTGTGAATTTAAAAAATCTGTCCATATATTGAGTAAAAAGAGATCTTAGGAATGCTGTTGGATATAAAAGCAATATACAGACATAAACAGCTTGACAATCCAAAAACAATTATTGAATGAGGAATTTAAACTGAAACTACAAACAATAGCATCAGTAATGTTATGTGCCAAGAAATATATTTCTTTAAGAAACTGAAGTCTAGCCAAGCATGGTGCGCACACCTTTAATCCCAGCACTCAGGAGGCAGAGGCAGGCAGATCTCTGTGAGTTCAAAGCCAGTCTGGTTTTACAGAGAGGGTTCTAGGACAGCCAGGGCTACATTTATTTTGAGAGCCTGTCTCAAAATAAATAAATAAGTACATTTTTAAGGAGAGTGAAGTCTTCTATAGGGAATATTACATAACTAAGACTGTTAAAATATTAAATGGGGTAACATGTGATAACCATTGACTAAAAGATTCAATAGGATTTATATCTAATATGATTTTGTCTTGTTTTGTTTTACAACTTGTCAAGCTGATTTTAAAATATATATGGTGATGCAAAGAGTCAAAATATCCAACCCAATATTTTTACTTGATTGGTTATTTGTTTCTGTGTTTGTTTATTTGTTGTTTGTTTGTTTGTTTGTTTATTTGTTTTGAGATTCAGGCTTACTCAATAGTCCAGGGTAGCCTGGAACTCACCCACCTACCCCAGGTGTACTCAAATTCAACAGTCCTTCTGTGTTGGGATTATAGGTGCACACCACAATGCTCAGCTCAAGATAATCTTCAAGGATGTGTTCTGGAAGGGCTCAACATATGTAAATATCACAGCTTTAGTAGCTAAAGCTATGGGATTAATACAAAGAAATAAATATGCACCAGAGAGAGACTAAAAATATCCCCCCAAATAGGTGGGCCTTGATTTAAACCAAAATGGCCCACAGGACATGAGGAAAGGATAATATTTTTAATAGACATGCTGAGACACTTGATAGTAGAAATTAGACTTGAACAGATAATAACTTCATTGTTAAGTAGCAAAGTACAATTTAAAAACCACAATGAGACACCACCACACAATCCTCAGGATAATACAAACATCTGAAATAACAAGTGTTGTTGAAGCAACCTACAGTATTCTCAGATACCCAGGAGAGGAAAGACCTTGAGTGTTGACAGCAATGTACATCAGTCCAATCACTTCAGAAGACTAATTATGTAACCTATTAAAGAGAAAGAAATGTATGTGAGCCAGCCACTGAGCTCCACTCCAGGTACATAACTACAGGAATGGCCGTCTGTGTGCACAAGAATGCACAAAGAAGCAGACCCAATCCAAGCATCTGGCAGCAGTAGAATTGGTTTATGTCTCTGTGCTAATGTTATCGGTAAAATACCACATCAGCAATGGCAACAGAAATGAATAGACAATGTACATGCAAGTGTTTGAAACAGTTGAGAAACAAGACAATAAAAAAATATGCAGTGTAGGATGACAGTTTAGCCGATGCACAACTGTAATCTCAGCACTTGAGAGGCCAAAGAAAGAACTGCTGTGAGTTGTGAGTTTGGGACCAGCCTGGGCTATATAATGTGAGATCCTGTCTCACAAAACTACATTTTAGAGTTGAAAATAGGCAAAGTTTAAATTGTACTAGTTAGGATATTTACCAAGATGGTAAAATGATAAAGAAAAGCAAGGATGTCATTGGTTACTGTAAAGAAACCAGTTTGGTGTGGTAACTCCAGCTATTGGGAAGGCTGAGGCAGGAAGATTGTGTGAGTTCAAGGCTAGCCTGCAGTATATCTCAAGACCCCATCTTAGGTGGGGAGAAGTAAGGAAGACAAAGCCCAAAGGAGAGTGACAAGAGGTGGGGGGATCTTCGGAGTGAGGGGCTGGTTGTGGCGATGGGAACACTCTAGATCTAGCCTGTCATGTCCTGGGGCCACTCATCTCACATGACTATTGTGCATTTGAAATGTAACCAATAGGACTGAATTTTAATTGTATTTCATGTTAGTTCTTAAGTTTAAGTAGCCACATTGGACCAGTGGTTTGGCACAGTGCAGTATCTAGTTTATATCAATCAAGATTCCAACAAAAAATATCTCACTCAAACAATAATTTGAGGAAGAATCATGGAAAGACAGTTAATCACCATAGTGTAAAGCAGCCAGGGGCAGGAGGCACCCTGAGGCTAACTAATATCAGCTGCACTTTTTCCAGCCCCACATCTGAAGAGATAAGGAAAAGGCATGCTCCCTGGCTTGGAAAAAGAGAAAATGAATGAGATTCTCCTGTGTTAAAAGACATGCAGCCAGTCTGAGATGCCTTCTAATAGAAGCCACTATTTTAGGCTCCTTATGTTGCTTTCTTTCCCCTCTGGTCTCTCATCAGAGGCCCCCATAGCCACACCCAAGAGGGAGGAGGTAGACAAGGTAGCTCACAGCTGCTCACTGGTCCACACAGGCTAGGCTTCCTGATGGAAGTGGATCTGACAGAGGGGAGGCATCTGGCACACTATTCTCATCTTGGGTCTCTGCAGTTATCATTTTTAATTACACTGGCTGTAGTGGTTTGTATGAAAATGACCCCATAGGCTCATAGGGACTGGCACTATTGGGAGGTGTGGCGTTGTTGAAGGAAGTGTGTCACTGGGGGCGGGCTCTGAGGTCTCAGAAGCTCAAGCCAGGCCTAATGTATCTCATTCTCTTCCTGCTGCCTGCTGATCCAGATGTAGAACTCTCAGCTACCTCTCCAGCACCATATCCACCTGCATGCCACCATGCTTTCCTGCCATGATAATGGACTAAACCTCTGAACTGTAAGCCAGCACCAATTAAATGTTTTCCTATGTAAGAGTTGCCATGGTCATGGTGTCTCTTCACAATAGAACCCCTAAGACAGTGGTCATTTATTTTTGTATAAAATTGTAGTTTATCCTTTCAAAAATGAGAAGGTTGGGAATATAGCTCAGTTGTTGGGAACTTACTTAGCATGTGCAAGGCTCCTGGTTGCCTCCCTGCTGTAGTTGAACTCTGAAATGGCCCCACAGGCTCATGTGTTTGAATACTTGCCTCCTAGCTGGTGGTGTTATATGGGGAGGATGCAGAACCTTTAGAATATGGGGTGCAAACAGGTTACTGGGGGCCTGCCTTTGAAGGTTATACCCTGGTGCTGGCCACCAGTGCTCTGCTTTCTGGCTGCCACAAATGTGAGCACCCGTCCACCATGCCACACCCCTGCCGCTGCTGTGAACAGAGTTGTTTCAGCTGCCATGCCTTCTCCTCCTTGATGGGAACTAGAAGTCAAACCTCTCCTCCTTCAAGTTATTCTGTCAGAATTTTTTTTATCACAATGTTGAGAAAAATAACTAACATAATCTCCAACAGGTACACACACACACACACACACACACACACACACACACCCCACAAAAAAAGTAGAGAGAGAGAGAGAGAAAGTCTAAATGAAAAAAAAAAGACAAAAAGGAAGGGAATACAAAAGGGAAAAAAATATATACCTGACCTGAGTGGTCCTGCATTAAATACTGCTTTTCAAAAAAATCTGATAAAGTTATCAAAACTAAAAAAACAGTCACCAAAACTCTGCATATGTAGATGTTAATACATGTTCTTGTCAAGTCAATAAAATATAATATATATATATATATATATATATATATATATATATATATATATATATGGCATTTACCCCAGGATGAGGTTTGGTGGCCTCTTTTTATTTTTTTTTTAATTTTAACATTTTTCTTTTTAAAGTAACCAGAAGTAAAGACATGATGCTCAAAAATGATGTAACCAAACACAGTGGTGTGGGCTTTTGATTTTGTTTGCCTTCTTGTGGTGTTAGAACCACAATTCAGTCTTCTGAGTAGACTCAGAGCCAGAAATATGAACTGTGGTTTGTTTTGAAAAGTGTGCATATTGGTTAGGAATGCTTTAGCTGAGAGTGTAAAATGATCTAGCTTAACACAGAGATTATTTTTCACATTAAAAAAGAAGAATCTGGAGGCTGCTGGTATTGATTTCATGACTCCACAATTTAAGGGCTGGCAGCTCTGTGATTCTTCTGGCCAAGTTCTCCACTCACAAAAATGACTAAGACAGAACCAGGTTATCAAGTTGAAGTCACCTAAAGGCGGGAAGGGGAAGGGATTATAGGACAAAAGCATCAGTGTTTTGCTCCTAGCAGAAAAGCAAAGGCTTTCTTCCCACACCAAGAGACTTGGACTGGGGCTGTACCACATGGCCTCCCCTGCCTGCCCGGGGCCTGTCGTGTCAATGCACAGCTTTCTCGGCCTTCATAAGTCAACACAGGATGAGGAAATTGGATGCTGTTATCAGCTAAGCTAAGCCAATTGAGCTCGTACTAATACATAAACTACTTCCACTATAGTGTCCAAGATCTCTATCACAAGAGTGAATTATTTGAATTCAGAAATAATTTTTCTAGAAGACCTCTATTTACATTTGCATGCTGCCCAGAAGGATGATACAACAACACCCTTATGTGCTAACTGGTTTCTGAAGATTTTTGAATGGTTGCTAGAAGAAAACCAAATGTTAAGAGAACATGTTTTACTGCAGGAGAATTATGTCAGGGAAATTCCAGACACTGACAGTAAACCTTCTGTATCAGCAAGCAGGAGAAGGGCTCAAGTCAGCAAGTAGACAAGGAAGAAAGTTCTTGGAGATAACTCTCACCCAGTGCACTTTGCCTGGGATCAATCACAAAGCCACAGACATGGCAGATTTTTCTATATGTGCCATTAAAATGGACCTGATTAACCCCTCTCCCAGCATACCCAGAATTAAGAAGCTGTGAGCATCAGAGAGATAGTGACAGACAGATGCAGTCTTAGACCCCTTTGGAGCTACTGACTCTTAGGGTCCAAATCCAGGCTCCACCAGCTTGTGCCCTGACTCAATTTTGGAACTTCCTTGTGCTCCAGTTTCTTCTCAGTGGGAAAGATCCTTGAGATGGTAATGAGCATAGAGCAAGTTAACAAATGTAGCTTACTTGAAATCATGCCTACTGTGTACATAGCAGGTGCTATTTAAGAGCTGGCTTCAAAGACAAAGGTTTTCTTCATGGTTATATTAGTTTTTACTCTGTGTGTGTGTGTGTGTGTGTGTGTGTGTGTGTGTGTGTGTGTGTGTGTGTGAGAGAGAGAGAGAGAGAGAGAGAGAGAGAGAGAGAGAGAGAGAGAGAGAGGGTTTTAGAAACTCTCCCTTTTCTGTTATAAATTTTGTTTATTCTAATAGGAGAAAATACTTGCCAACTGCTTAGCTGTATAACAGTTAACACACAAAATACATAAGCAGTTCAAAACATTTAACAAAAAAGCATTCCCAGGTTAGATGAATACTCCATCCTTAGCTTTGCCAATTCTTGGCTCCCACATGGTGATACTGTTTTGTGTTGTTTTGTTCTTTTGTTTGTCTTTAGTACTAGAGGCAACACTGTGATAAACATTCTTGGAGCTAATTTCCTTTGTACTTTCATGACTCCCTTAGTATAAATTCTCAATATAAAATTGCTAGGTCAAAAATCATGCCTAAGAGGTTATAGAGTTGGCTCAATAGTTAAGAGCAACTGCTGCTCTTTCAGAGGACCTGGGTTCGGTTCCCAGCACCCGCATGGCATCTCACATTCCTCTATAACTCCAATTCCTGGAGATCTAATATCCTCTTCTTGGCCTCCACAGGCACCAGGCACTCAGGAGGTGTACATACATGCATACAGGCAAAACATTTATCCACAAAAAAATAACCAAAAATAAATCTTTAAAAATAGAAAAGCATACATAAAAATGAATAAAACTAACCAGCTGGTAGTTGTAGACACAGGAGTATAGCAGAGGAAAGGAATGAACAAGAACAAAATGGGACACATGTGTGTGAAACCCATTACTTTGTATGCTAACTCAAAAAACATTTAATGGATCACACATAAGTATCCATTAAAAGTGGAGGCAAAAGATCATACTTTCAACCCATCTTGGGCTTTATAGTGATTTCCAGGTCTACCTGGGTTACATAGCAAGCCCTGTCTCAAAAAAATAAAACAAGCTGGGCGGTGGTGACTTACGCCTTTAATCCCAGTACTCAGGAGGCAGAGCCAGGCCGATCTCTTGAGTTCAAGGCCAGCCTGGTCTACAGAGCAAGATCCAGGACAGGCACCAAAACTATACAGAGAAACCCTGTCTAGAAAAACCAAAAAAAAAAAAAAATGCATAAAGAACTGTCCATGCGGCTCAGTGGTCGCATACTTGCCTAGCATACACAAGGCTCTGGGCTCACTCCTGGTTACTGAGAAAAAAAAAAATCATGCCTATTTTTAAGTTTTGAGAAGATGTTTCAATTAATCTCCCAGGGATGGGGCTATATTAAGGTACCCACTAGTTTCTGTACCCCTTTGGGAAGCAGTGGTTATTTGTGTTTGTTTCTTTAGTTCCTCTACACTACTTCCCAAACCTCCTGAACATGGGCCTCTGTAACAGAACCCAGCATATGCTATGCCTGTGATTATTTGCCCTCATGCTGTAGCTCCTGACCTTTCACCTCAATGACGTCCTCTTATGCACTGGATTTTTGCCATGCTGTTTTTTATGGCTAGAGAGTCTTTATCTCAGAGTCTGAAGTGGATGTTTTGGAGCAGAGGTTGCAGATAGCATTGATCATGAGCTAGGCTGGTTTTTTTTGTTGTTGTTATTGTTGTTTCAAGTACAAGTTTGTTTTAAAAGAAAGGGATCCCTTGTGACATTCCTAGGTTTGGGCACAATGGATGACTGTCACCACATTTCTTGAAACGAAAACCTAAATCTTTCAGCTCTCCCCTGTGCGCTGTTTACTCATTAATTTAACATTTACCCATCACCTACTGAATTGTGAACTGTGTTCAGGAGATAAAGAGGAATAATAATGGTCTCTGATCTGGATGGGCTTGTGATTGAGGGAGGCAGACAGATAAACAACTAACTCACAACATAAATATTCTGTAGAACATTTTGTCCTCTGACCTCCACACATAAGCTGTAACATGCACACGCACGCACACACACACACACACACACACACAGACAGAGAGACAGAGACAGAGAGACAGAGAGAGAGAGAATAAAAATAAATCAAATTATATACCATTTGAAATGTTTTACCTGTAGTCAAATGGTAAGGTTATAAGGGATAGTCTTTGCTCAATTGACTTTTGGGTTGTGGAATTTTAGAGTCCTGCTTATTAAATTTGATCAAAAGCTCATATACCAGGGCTTGTGAGATGACTTAGCAAGTAAAAGTGCTTGGTGCACAAGTCCAAAGACCCTGGGCACACCTCACCCAGCTAGTTCTCTCCCAAGCACCTGCAGATGAAGGTCCTATACCATTTGGAAGAAGTGACTCCTTCCTCAAATACAGAGACATCATCACAAGACTGAAAGAACAGGAGAAATCAGGGAAACATGGCAACCAAAGAAATGCAAATTTCCAGTAACCAAGGAACAGAGATCTCTTCATTGCCTGATGGAGAATTCAAAATAAATGCTTCAGTATTTGATGTGGTGGAGCATCCTAAGGCAGGAGGATTGAGAGTTTGAAAAAGATCTTGGTTACACGATGAGTTCTCAGTCGACCTGGCAATATCCTGATTCAAAACAAACAAAACCAAACAAATTCTTTTAAAAAGGTCTAGTAAGCTACTAGAAAACAGACAACTTGGTATAATTAGGAAAACAATATAAAAACAAAAGAATTTCATTCAGGGCTGAGGAGATGGGTCAGTTGTAAACTCTACAATCATAAAGACCTGAGTTCAAATCCCCAGCACTTAGGCTAGAAGCCAGATGTGGCTGCATTGGAGGAGTGGAGACAGGTAGGTCCCAAGAGCTTGCTGGAAAGCCAGTGTAGCCAAAACAGCAAGCTTCCCATTCAGTCTCAAGGCAATTAGGCAAAGAATAATAGGGAAAGACACCCAACATCCTGCTCTGGCCTCCATGTGCCTACACATTGATACATGTATTGGCACAACTCACAGGCATACACCACACCCAGGACAGAATTTTTTTTTTGAGAATTACATTCAACAAAGAGAAAAATAATTCATTAAAATACATAACCACAAACAAATTTAATACCTGAAGAACACAACGAATGAAATGAAAAATGTAATAGTTTCCCATGCAGACTGTTGCGCACACAGAATGAAGAGTTGGTGAACTAAGGAAGAGAGTTTAAAGTGGTCCAGGCAGTAGCCAACAAGAATGAAAAGACTGCTTCAGTGTTTGTGGGGTAGATGGAGTCCCCTCCCCTAATCCTTCCCTACCTACATCCTTTAGCCATTCCCAGGACCCAGGGCCGTGTGTGTAATTAGGGCAGAGTTGCATAGAACCAGTTGGGAGAGGGCATGCTAGGACCCTTTCTGACCCCTCCTTTCATCAGTAAACAAGCCCAGCTGTGGTGATTTTTGGCAAGCAAGCCCAGCTGAATTTCTGAAGACGGCAGCGGTTTGGCTGGGAGAATAATTCTATATAATGTTCACCAAAGCCATGGGCCATGTTTCTACCAGTAAACATGTGTTTAGTTAGCCAAAGCTAACTTAGCTCCAAGCCAGCTGTTAGCATGCTCAAACAATGAAGGGATTGATTACTCTCAAATACCTAGATTACTCTCCAAAGAAAATGAAAAACAGTAAAATAAAACAGCAGATTCCTTCAGTGACCGCTGGCTGAACCAGGGCTTCCAGGGCAGAGCCTGCTACCCATACTGGTAGAATGATTCCAATACAACTTGCCTACTCCTGGTTTTCAGGGTGCCTGGGGTATTAGTAGATGTACTCCAATATCCCAGTTACCAACTTTTAGAAACAACCCTGCAGCCATGTATCAGAGATCTAAAAGAGATGACCCCTAAGATTATACCCCAAGATTCATTAGTCACCAGTTTTCAACCAAGTCTAAGCAAGGGCCAATTTTATTTGTCTTCCATAGTTTGAAAAGGCAGAAGACAGAGGTGGGATGGAGGGCTTGTTTAATTACTATTACTACTCAATGGCCCCTCAAGAATTTCAGAAAGTGGGCCCTAATGCCACATGACTCCAGGTGAGTCAATGTATTTATTCTTGTCATCGAGATGCCAGATAATCACTGTGACAGCCACTGGCTGAATCATCACTTTACATAATATGACACTAGCCATAAGGAATAATAAGTACCAGAGACTCCATGCTTTATGCTTCCTGAAAAATACAGTCTCTATGGTGAGGTTATAAGACACATGGGAGAAGCCACTTTATTAATTTATTTTTCAAGTGTGGGGTAAATGTTTTAGGTTTCTTTTCCCCGTTGCTGGCCTAAGACATGGTGCATTACAAATCTGCTTTATGGGTTCTCTTTAGCTAGTCTACCCGATCCTGATTCTTTGTTTTGAAAAGAGAAAGAATACACAAAATAGTATAGAGATTTCCATTTACAGATACTTTACCTTACAATTTTCATAAGCAAAATACACAAACCTACAAGAAAGCCAGGTTTTACCTTTAACTGAGTGCTGCATAATTCTATTAAACACAACTGAACTGAATCCAGTATTTATGGGAATGCTTATTGAGTGCGTAGGATGGTGAGTTTTAATTGTCAACTTGACACAACCTAGAATCCTCTGAGGAAATAGTCTCAGTGATGGACTGTCTAGACCAGGTTGGTCTGTGATCATGTCTGTGGAGGATTGTCTTGATTGTGTTAACTGGTGTGGGAAGAACAGGCCCAGTGTGGGTAGCAACATTCCCTAGGTTTGTGTCCTTGATAATACAAAGCAGAGAAAGTAATTAAGCAGACTGAATAGTAAGCATACACATATTCACGTTCTCTCTGCTGTTGACTGTGGATGTGATTAATTTCTTCAAGGTCTTGCCTTGATGACCCTGCTGTGATGGACTGTAATCTGGAATTGTGAGCTAAAACAAACCTTTCTCCCCTAAGTTGCTTCTTATCATGATGTATTTTCCAGGTAAAATACACTCTGATTATAGTTTCTCCTCCCCCAAATCCTCCTCCCAGATCCTCCTTACCTCTTCACTTATCCAAATTCCAAATTCACACCTTTTCTCTCTCATTAGAAAATAGGCATAATAATAATAATAGTAATAATAATAATAATAATAATATAATAAAATTAAAAACAAACCAGAATAGGACAAGACAAAAACCAGAAACAAATAAATAAAAGAGCCAAAAAAAAAAAAAAAAAAAAGGACAAGAAACACACACAGATGCACACACACACACATTCACCCACAGGGGGAAAGAACCCTTAAAAACAAAATCGGAAACTATAATATATAAACAAAAGACCCAAAAGGTTTTTTTGAAAATGCCCAAACAGAGCATTATGCGACAAAAAAAAAAAAAAACAACTTCCAAATATACCACTGAGTTCTTATTGTGTTGACCATCCACTGCCGGGCATGGGGCCTGCCCTTAATACTCCATTGGGGAACCCTTAAGTGTGGTTTGTATACCCAGTGATACTCCATTGGGGAAAATGAATTTTTCCTTTGTGAGTGGTTATTGACTGGAGCTAGCTTCTGGGTAAGGGATGGGGCATTGTGTCCCCTTCCCCTCTCAGCAATGGGACCCTGTCTTAGTTAGGGTCACTGTTGCTGTGATGAAATACCATGACAAAAGCAAGTTGAGGAGGAAAGAGTTTCTTATGCTCACAGTTCCACACAACAGTTCATCATCAAAAGCAGTGAGGACAGGATGTCACACAGACAGGAACCTGGAGGCAGGAGCTGATGCAGAGGCTATGGAGGGGTGCTGCTTACTGGCTTGCTCAGCCTGCTTTCTATAAGAAAGTTCTTATAGAACTAGAGACCACCAGCCCAAGGATGGCACCACCCACAATGGGCTGGACCCTCCCCCTTCAATCACTAATCAAGAAAATGCCCTACAGGCCTGCTTACAGCCTGTTCTTATGGAGGCATTTTCTTAATTGAGGTTCCCTCCTCTCAGATGACTTTAGTTTGTGACAAGCTGACATAAAACTAGCCAACACAGACCCCATCTGGCTTAGACCTGTGCAGACCCTAGGCATCCTGTCACAGTCTCTGTGAGTTCATATGTGTGTCACTCCTGTTGTGTCTAGCAGGCCTTGTTTTGTGGGTGTCTTCCATACTCTATGGTTCTTATACTCTTTCTACCATCTTTTCCACAGAGTTTCCTGAGCCCCATGGGGAGGGATTTGATGGAGACGTCCCATTTTAGACTGAGTGTTCCAAAGTCTCCCATTCTCTATACTTCATGGGGATCTGTTCCCATCTACTATAGGAGGAAGCTTCTCTGATGATGGCTGAGTAAGACACTGATTTATGAGTTTAGCAGAATGCTGGTAGGAGTCATTTTATTGCTGTGTTCCTTTAGCATAACAGTAGCATTTGGTTTTCCCCTAGGTCCGTGGCCTGTCTAGTCTCAGGTTCTTGGCTGCCTGAGCAGTGTTGGGCATGCATTCTGTCTCATGGAGTAGCCTTAAATCCAGTAAGATAGTGGTTGGTGACCCCCACAACTTCTGTGCCACTATTGTGCCAGCGTCTCTTGCAGGCAGGTCACCACTGCAGACTGAAGGGTTTGTAGCTGGGTTTCAGGTTTTGGTGACCCTGATTCCTCCAACAAGCCTGTCAGCAGTGAGAGGAATCCCATTTTGTCACTGACTGTTGCTGAGCTACCCTTTTGCTATTCTCAGGAAAATGGTAGTTTTTCTACACTGAGGATAGTGTCATACAACACTAATGCACTTGGGAGATGCCCACCCCTAGAATATTAGCCACCCTAAGGGGTAGAGTGGGACTGCCTTGGGAGAGTAAGACAAGCTGCCCAGCCAGCAGGTTGCAAAGCTAACGATGGCCAACAGAGGCCACAAGTATTCAAAGAAAGCAAGCTACTGAAATGAAGACAGTGAAGATACTTGTCCAATACTGACTCAACACCAGCATAAACCACAAGAAAGGCAAGCATCCCTATTTCAGTTTCTCCTTCAGCCTCACATGGATACCTGAACAGCTGTTTTCTGAGGACCCAGAAAAAGCTGCTACCAGATTGTGGGGCGTTTACCCAACCACCCCCACAGCTCCCCAGAGTTTTCTTGAGTGCAAGCAGCAGGAAATATTAGATAGAAGGATTTATTGCGGAGAATATCGTGGAGATAAACAGAAAATAAAGGATAGCCTCGAGAGGGCCTGGAACCTATTCCAACGGGCCCGACTGTCTCTGCCTCAGGGTTTTTATAGAGACGCCAAGGGGTGGAGCAAAAGACCTCCTCCCCCAGCACAGCCAAGTGCAGACTATCTCAGACACCTGCACTTAGGCCCGTGGTCTAATCATCCTCTATGCGGACCTGATGGGTAAAGCCACGAGGAACCCGAGAACGGGATCCCACAGGTCCCCCTTTCTTAATATATAAAAAAATAACTATTAATGGCTAACAGCAATCTCCACAGCTGTTACACCTCCCAGTATGAGAGTAGAGGATGATAAAGATGGCATTTCTCTTTTGAATTAGGTCCAAGGTGACTACAGCAGTCTTAGCTGCCTCAAGCCCTTTCTAAACCAAAAACTCTAAAGGCGACTACAAACTTAAAGAATCCCTTAGCTTCATCATTACCATTAACAGGTTAACATAAATATTGCTATACATAGTCACAATTCTCTCAATCTTATAACTCAAAGCAAACTCTTAACAGAACCATTTGAATTAGCATATATGGTGCTATATATATATAGTTAACAATTTTGTTCAAACAAGCATCTCTGAACTTATTCTCAAGCCAGAGACCTTTTTAGGTACAGTAGTATTCTAAACTGCACCGTTTTTTATGTTAGCTCAGGTTTTTCTGTGTTTTGTCGATTTTCCATGGATCTCAGCTCAGATGCCTTGTGCTGGTTCTCATGTCCACCATTCTTAGCTTCTTAGCGGCTTTTGGAGCTTTTGAAAACCGCTCAGACTGCCTGCTTTGCAGTCTCCTAGGACACTAACTTCTGTATCTCAGGTTTTTTTATCATATACATTAAGCATAGACTCACACTTAACATTTACACTTTTACAAACTCACATATAACCTTTTGCCTTGCAAAGCATTTAGACTCACATTCAACATTTACATTTTACAAACTCACATATAACGTATTAACATCTACTTATTTTTACTCCTTAAGGAAACTATAGAACTACTTTAGCAAATATATTTCTTATTACTTATATACTTCTTATCTTATTTTTTATTTAAACTTACATTTACAACTAGTATCTTTCTTCTTACAAGCTTATTACTACATGTCTTAAGACTACCTTAGATATTTCTTGCAAGCTTATATTCTTAAAGGAACTCTATAGATCTATTTTACAAACTTATATAGGGCTACCATTAGCATATATTTAACTTAGCAAACACCCAAAGATTTCTAAACACAGATCTAACAAGACAGAATTTTTACAAACTCACATATCTTATTTTTATCTTTTTTTATTTTTTACTCTTAATTATTATTACTATCTCTATTAGAAAGATTTTCTTAACTAGACAGAAAGTACGTACATCATATCTAAAGTTTGGAGTTTATAGTCAGCTTTGCTATACAACACTGGGATTTAGTGAGTGTTGTTGTTGTTATAGAATTGTGATAGTTGTTGCTAGAGGACTATAACCTTCCCAGGATGACGCCACACTCCGAAGTTGCCAGTTCTCTCAGCCGTTCCGGAACCGGCAGAGATGCACTGTCAGCGGTAAACGGTTTTTAACTAGAGGCTGTCCCTTCACCCAAATTCATAATAGTCCCCTAAGTGCTTCAATTCAGACAAATGTTTCTATTACAGCAGTACTTTTGGTTTGTTCTACGGAAAAACTTCACTTCACACTGGGGGTGAAATTACCGTATTTAGCTGCTGTAAGGTCTTTGCCAAATACCGCACAGCTATTAGGTGATATAAAGTATTTTTCTAAAGGAGCTAGTAAAGCCACAAGTGGCACTGCTCTGAACTGTATTTAGTATTTTCTCTTCATTAGCTCTAACTCCTGATGTTATTAGCAGCTGTAATATTTAGCATTGATTTTTTATAAGGAACTTTCAGGTGAAGCAACTCTTTTGTAAGACAGCTTTTCTGAAGTTTTTTCCCCATCTATAAAGCAGTCATTTCTTTTTGAATGTCTGTTTCTTATCCCCTTAATTAGATTTGCAGAGGAATCACTCATTGCAGGCAGTTTGTTCAAAAGGCAAAGAACTTTTTTAATTTCAACATAAGTTTCTTCATATCTAAGACAACGTTCAGTGTATAAACTGCTTTCCCTTGTTTTAAGGTTTTTAAAGTGGCTTGTTTGCTCTTACAGGTAGCTTTTTGTCTTCTAACTACCATAAAAACTTTGCACAGCTATTAGGGTAAATAAGGCATTTTACCAACGGAGCCCCAAACTGCGAAGCACCTAGTTCCGTATCCTTTCAATTTTTCATTGGAACTGACACTTAGACGATTTTCCTCCTTATTCTTTTAAAAGCTGTATTTTAAGTTTACCATGAATGTATTTTCGAGCTGACAAAAGTGTTTCAGGGCAATGTCGCCATCTTTAGCGGAAAAACTACCTTTCCCAGAATGCATTTCCCTTATATCAGTCCATAATAAGATCAGTCCCATATATCAGTCATTTCCCATAGTTCTTTTTGGGTCTGAGAGTCAACTGGTTCTTTTACCAGACTTGCTTACAAATTCTTGCCCGGGAGGTTTGAACAAAGTTTTTTGCTTTTGCAACAGGAGATTTGAACAAGCATTTTACATTTTCAGCTATGGCACGTTGGGAGATTTCTATTCTTTCCTCAACTGGCTTTAACAGGTGTTTCTCCTTCATCAGACACTGGCCCCAAATCAGAACCACACCTGCCTCGTTAGCCAGCATTGAGGCTGGCATTTCTGATAGCAACTTTCCTAGGGGCTTGTGTTTGTCTTAGCCAGTCAGTGAAAAACATTTACAACAGCTTTTCCATAGCTCCTTCAGAGAGATTTTCTCCCACTGATCTATCTCATTTTGCTTGTTCCTTTCCCCCCAGATGCAGACAGAGCTTCAGGTATCTATCTGCAGCTCTGTACCTCTGCTAGCTGCCCTTGGAGGTAGGGGCTTTCTTCCCCCCAATCTGCCTCAAACTCTTAGCAGCTTTCACAGGTCATGCATTTTCTGGGGAGGTACCTGTCCCTTCTGTTTCTTCAGAGTCTTTTTCCCAGACAGTTCCCAGTTTGGTCTCAGTTTATCCCCTCTACCCCAGAAACAGTTTCCGACACTACAGTGGTGGCTTTCCCTGCTACTGAAGGTAGGGCTTTTTGTCCGTTTCTGTTTTCAGGGTCTGTGTGGTTTGTGTACAGACTGAAAATCTAACAAGGGAGGTTTTTGCCATTTCTAAACTCCCATTAAGACAGGCGTTTTGTTTCATTAGGCCTTCACCTGGCCCAGTCCCCCAGTGGGTTGTGTTTGTCTGGGTGCTCAAGGACAGAGCTTATGCCAGAGACTATCACCCCTTAGGGCTACACTCCCTTATCTCAGAGAGTCAGTTGAAACAAAGCTTTTCTCAAAGAGGTGTTTTCTCTGACAGAAAAGAAAGCTTTACTCCTGGATAGTTCTGTTCTGCCCTGGCTGGGCTCTTTCCCCAGACAGCGTTCTGACTCAGCAGCACAACTGCTTCAGACACAGTTCAGCTTTACTGTTTTCCCAGAAAGGTCCTTACTCTGATAGGAAAGCTTTTCTCAGATTTCTTTTTGCAGCTGTGGACCTATCAACCCAGGACTTGTAGGAAAGCAGACAACTGTGCCGTTCCCACTGGCTTTAGCTTTGGTTGTTCATTAGCAATCTTCCCCTGGGTCCTGCACCTTCCTGCCTCAGCTCTGTGCTCCAGGAAGTTTACAACTGCAGGAACCCTAGTATCCCCGAAATGCACTCCAACTCAGAGACGCTGGCCAGTCGCCTCTGGATTTTTGGTCAGAAGTGAGGATACAATGCTAACAGTTTGCATGCTTCAGGGGATCTTTGCATTAGGACAATTAGGAGCACCTTTTCAAAGATGTTCACTCAGACAAAACCCTTGATGCCTCAGCTCGGCTGTAACTGAAAAGCTTGGCTTTTTTGCTTTTCTCAGGTAAAGTTTCCCGCCCTTTTGGGCTCTGTAGCTCTTTACCCACACTCTCCCAAGTGTTTCCCTCAGGGGACTTTGACCCACTGCCTTTTACTAGCTTGAAGAGACAGAGCTTAGAAGAGATTTTTAGGAACTTGTCCCTGCCTCCTGCATTGCAGGGAGGATTTTTAAAGCTTGAAAGAGAACTTAGGTTGTGCTGTCTTAAGAGGTTTCTTATTTTCCCTTAGAGCTAATCACAGGTGATCCCCATACAAATATCTTCAGGTGATTCTAATTTTTTGTCCTTTTGAGAAAGTTAAAGGCTTTAGTTTTAAAGTTTAAGATTAAGGCTTTTTAGAGAGATTTTTTCCCCCAAATTTTCCAAGAAAAGGTTTATAGTTTAAGATTCCCCACCCCACCCCCCCCAGGAGAAAGACCAACTTTCCCCAAAACATCCCAACTTTAAACTTTGACTTCTTACACCCCCATTTTTGCCTCAGGGAGAAATCACTTTCTCCTTCTGCTTGGACTTAGCATTTCAGCTGTCCCCAGGTCAAAAAGCTTCCATAGGAAACTTTTTCTTCCCCATAAGCTCAAAGAAGAGCTTTTTTACTACCCGTAAAGCCCAAAGAAAGATTTTTTTCCCAGTTTGCATTCATAGCCCCCAAAGTTAGAAAATTGAAGAGTTCTTCTGTCTAGTTGCCTTACTTATTTTTTCTACACGATCTTACACTTCTAAGTTTTTCCTACACTATATTACTACCCTATGCCTTATACTTATTTTTCACAGATAGAAATTGAGAAAGGGATAGAAGATAGAAAATTTTGACAGAAGAGAATTTCGCTGCAGCATCGGACATCCTTCCAGTCTGCTTTCCTTTTCTCTCAGGGATAAAACCCCTGCCTCTCAATATATATAAAAAATATATATATTTTCCGTAACACCGGCATGCCTTATCCACTGGCAGGGCTGAACTCAGCACTTTCGCCAAAAACTCTGTAATAAAACTATTATTTTCCTTTATCTTTAGTCCCTATTACTTTGTCTTTACTCCCCCCTTTTTTTGTCCCTTTTTTTAGTCCCCCCTTTTTTCTTTAGTCCCTGTTCATTTGTCTTTAGTCCCTTTTTTTTTCTTTTTCATTTAGTCCCTGTTCATGGCGCCATTCTGTGGGGCGTTTACCCAACCACCCCCACAGCTCCCCAGAGTTTTCTTGAGTGCAAGCAGCAAGAAATATTAGAAGGATTTATTGCGGAGAATATCGTGGAGATAAGCAGATAGAAAATAAAGGATAGCCTCGAGAGGGCCTGGAACCTATTCCAACGGGCCCGACTGTCTCTGCCTCAGGGTTTTTATAGAGACGCCAAGGGGTGGAGCAAAAGACCTCCTCCCCCAGCACAGCCAAGTGCAGACCATCTCAGACACCTGCACTCAGGCCCGTGGTCCTAATCATCCTCTATGCGGACCTGCTGGGTAAAGCCACAAGGAACCCAAGAACGGGCTCCCACACCAGATTTTATCTTTTCCCTTTTTAAAAAAAAGTCCTTGTTTTTCCACTTATTTTTCCTTTTTAACTACACTTTTAGCAGTATTTTTTTAATTAACTTCATGGTATTTTAAAAATTATGGTTTTTTTTATTCCCCTTGTTGGTGTGTGCCACCAAGCCCAGCATGTGTCTAATTTGTTTATATTTTTATTCGACTTTTTTCTTTGTTTAATCTTTTAAAAATATTTATTTATTTATTTATTTATTTATTTTATGTATATGAGTGTTCTATCTGCATGTACGACTTTACTCCAGAAGAGGGCATTAGATCCCACTATAGATGGTTGGGAGCTACCGTGTGGTTGCTGGGAATTGAACTTAGGACCTCTGGAAGAGCAATCAGTGCTCTTAAAGGCTGAGCCATCTCTCCAGCCCTTGTTTTCTTTTAACCTCTGTGTTTACACCTTTTTTTTCCATTCTACTACACATTCATTCATTCATTCATTCATTCATTTGAAGACAAGGTCTCACTAGGTAGCTCTGAGAGTCTGGCCTGAAAGTCTCCAGTTAGATGAGACTGGCCTTGAGTTCACAGAGATCTGCTTGCTTCTGCCTCCTGAGTGTTGGGATGAAAGTCTGTACTTGGCCATTCTTCTATCCTTTTATAGTATTTTGACTTTACTTAGTAATGAAAAAAAGTCACCTCACATGTTTTTATTTTTTATTCCTTTCCTTATGTTTATTTGTGTGTTTTGCTTCTGAACACATGCTTAGAGGTTCTCTGTCACATCTTCAGACTTGTCTCCATTCTCTGGCTACAATGCTCATCTCTCTTCTTTTCCTCTGCTTAACCTTCCTTCTCTCCCTCTCCCCCCGCCCCTTCATGCCTCCTCTCTTTAGCTAGCTCATTTAATAGTTCCCTGTTTACCCTAAATAGTTTTTTTAACTTCACAGCACGTTGTTCTACATTGCATTTTTCATTTTCTGTGTTATGGTTATTATATTAATAGGTTTTCAGTACTTTTAACTATATTTCTACATCTTGTATGGTTTGATGTTGTTGCTGTCATGGTGTAGAAATTATATGCCTTTCTGGTGAGGAAACACTTCACATATTAGAGATGAAGGAAGGACTCTTTCATAATGTTTCCCCAGCTCTTGGCTAATGCCCAAGGAAGAGCCAGTGTTCAACAGAAGATTTTATGAACTTATGTATACCTTAGGCTTATGGATTTTATATACACTGTTATCCTTAAATCTTTTTGGGGTCCCGGGCCCAAGTTACACTTCGAGCAATTTAAACAGGGACAGGAGACAGGGAGTCTGGCAACTTAGACAGACAGGAGATTTACACAGCAAAGATATTTCACATTGCCAGAGCTGTTTCAAGTACACCAGTGTTGTTCTTCTCTGGAGAGTTCTTACCCAGGGTCATCCTGCCCACCTGGCAGAATTATGTTTCTCCTGATAAGAACACAGGGGACTTAATGGCAGACCAGGACTCAGTGATGATTGTGACCCCATGCTGTCCCCCTCCCTGAGCCGCACAGTTAGAGATATGTCTTCGGGTGGGAATCAGGGCCAGATGGCCGGTGGTAACTCACTTCTGTCTACTTTGTCATGGGAATGGGGCCTAATGGCTGACAAATCCTGGTGAACAAATATTTACATCTTAGCATCCTAAATTTGGCTTATCTCTAACAGACCTGGTTAGCATATTACTTATCTTTGGGATATTTTGGAGGGAGTGCTCCTGTACCTAAATTCCACTAGTGTGACTTAATGTCTCCTGAGCAGACCTATTAGTAAATCATTTGTAACATCAATTTTATTACTTTGAGTTTCTTCAACATCAACAGCAGCTTGCTTTCTCCTCTGTGAGGGGCACTGAGATTGAGCCCTCAAGAGAAGGCTGCTTAATATGGAGGTCTCCAAATAGTTAAGGTTTTAAATGCCTATTCGTTTGAATGTCTGTCTCCTTCTCTAGATTTGGGGGCTCTTTTGGTATCATTCATTGAATAAACAAATATCCAAGCACAGGAGGCATTTAGAACCTCAATGCACTAAAGCTGAGAAGAACCTCTCCATGGCATATTATAGCCATGATGTCAAAATACAAAGAAATGAAACAATATTTAAAACTGTAAGGGAAAACACCAACTCACTCAGAAAGGGGAACACATCAGGAAAATACCAGATCTCTTACCAGAAACTCTAAAGCCAAGAAGGCATGGGAAGATGCAATTCAACCCAACCAAGGCCAAGTTAACTTTCTTTGTTTTGTTTTTTGGTTTTTTTTTGTTTGTTTGTTTCTTTGGTTTTTTTTGAGATAGTGTTTCACTGTGTAGCCCTGGCTGTCTTGGAACTCTCTCTGTAGACCAGGCTGGCCTCAAACTCAGATTCACCTGCCTCTGCCTCAGAGTGCTAGGACTAAAGGCATGTGCCACCACCGCCCAGATGGCAGTTATCTTTTAAAACTGTCAGAGACATAGGACATTTCAGGACAAGCACAAACCGAGTCAGAGTCAGCGTTGCAGAAGACACTGAAAGGAATCGCACACACAGAAGAGGAAGACTGGGTCTCCATCACAGGAGCTTGGGAAAGAACACGCTTCATCAAACAGATGAACTGCCAATTAGAACGAATCCATCATGTCCAATACTAAAGCCACTAAAAAGTTACTCCTAATCGGAGGGAATGAGAACCCAAACAACCAACTAGAAAAATAACCAACAAAATGACAGGAAACAGTAACATCTCTCAATAAGAGCATCAACTCTAAATAGCTTCACTCACAAACAAAGACACAGATTGGCTGACAGGAATTTACAAATTAGGGCCGATTGCCTGTTGTCTCCAAGAAAGCACACCTCAGTGGTAAAGCCATCCACAGACCACAAGTCAAAGATAAAGTCAGCTTATTAAGCAATGGAAGCTAAAACAAGCTTGTGTAAGTAGCTGTTCCAATACTGAATGGAGTCAATTTTAAATCAAAAGTAGTCAGAAGAGGTTTTTTTTTTTTTTAAGGGCACTATATAAAGAGAACAATCCATTAAGAATGTGGAACAGGGACTGGAGAGATGGCTCAGGGGTTAAGAGCACTGACTGCTCTCCCAGAGGTCCTGAGTTCAATTCCCAGCAACTACATGGTGGCTCACAATCACCTATAATGAGACCTGGTGCCCTCTTCTGGCCTGCAGGGACACATGCAGGCAGAACACTGTATACATAATAAATAAATAAATCTTAAAAAAAGAATATAGAGAAATTATAAATATACATGCATTCACTGTTGGGGCTCTCCATTTCATAAAATGAAAACTAATGGACATAAAAGATTAATTCTTATACAACAATAATGGGTTGCTTTACTACCCCACTCTCATCTTTAGTTGGCTCAACCAAACTAAAAATGAACTAAGAAACTTCAGAGTTAAACTATTCAATTGATTCAATGGACCAGATACATACAGACTATTCCATCCAACAGAAGTGGGATTATATGTTCTTCTCAGCATCTCACAGAACCTCTCTAAAATCGATCACATTCTAAGTCACAAAGCAACTCTTCTCTTTTTTTTTTTTCTCAAAAGAGGCATTAAGTCTGGTTTATTTCTAAGGTGTTGTACAACAAAAATAACCTATATCTACCAACATGGTAAGTCTCAAACTCTTAAGTCAACTATAAATCAGAATATACAATAGAATAATACAGTGCATATCAGATGAAAATGTTGACACAAACCCCTAACAGCCTGTGAATAAACACTACACCAAGAATACAGAAACATGAAAAAGACTAAAAGTCTAACAGTAGTTTTTAAGAAAACAGTGACCGGTGCTCGCTTTGGCAGCACGCATACTAAAACTGGAAAGATAACAGTGACCGGCATGGAGTGAGGATCAAGGTTGACACAGGACACAAAGATCTTTGAACTAAGCATTCAAATGTCTACAGAAGGAAGTAGAAAAATATATTTTGGCTTTTTGAGATCATGTAACACAGCTGGTCTGCTGTGGGATGTTCTGTATGCTGTGAATGTGTTGCTCTGATTGGTTGCTAAATAAAACGCTGATTGGCCAGTAGCCAGGCAAGAAGTCTAGGCAAGGTAAACAGACAAGGAGAATTCTGGGAACAGGAAGGCTGAATCAGGAGATGCCAGCCCACAGTCCAGGGAGCAGCATGTAATGACACACAGGTAAAGTCACGGAACATGTAGCAACATATAGATTAACAGAAATGGGCTGAGTTTAAGTGTAAGAGCTAGTCAGTGGTAGGCCTGAGCTAATGGCCCAGCAGTTTTAAATAAGATAAGCTTCTGAGTGATTATTTTATAAGTGGCTGTGGGGTCTGTGGGGCTGGGCAGGACTAGAGAAAGCTTCAGCTACACTGGTCTAAAACAGGATCCTCCTGCCTCAGCCTCTACAGTGCTGAGATTACAGGTATGTATCATCACACCAGGCTATGGAAATTTTTTTTAAGGGCCAGGAAATAAATATCTGGGGTTCTGTAGGCCAAGTAGCAAAATTTAATCCAAATATTTGTTTTCAGCTTTTTAAATACATAAAAACTAAACTTAGCTTGTATAAAACATGGCCCACATGCCCAGCATGCCCAGTGTGGACCAGGATACAGTCTACCTCTGGGTAGGCTGCACTGTAGTAATCACATCCATGTGAGGCCCACTGAGACAAAACTTTTACTTGTATTTATTCTTAGCTAAAACTGTCACTCTCAGGGTGCAATGACATTACAAAAGATAAACAGAGTGGCTGTAGACCGCTGTGCCTGAGCTCCTACCACACACAGGGCCCTGGGTTCTGTCTTCGGCCCTGAAATAAAAGAGTGGCTGGGAAAAGAATGGGACGTACATGATTGACAGAAAAGAGTGTCACTCAAGGGAAATGCAGGAAGTCACGGAGACGTGGGTAAAGTCTGAGATGGACACTAGAAGGCCCTTTTGATAAATTTTAAAAGTCTAAAAAAAACAAAAAAAAGCCAGGCGGTGGTGGCACACGCCTTTAATCCCAGCACTCGGGAGGCAGAGCCAGGCGGATCTCTGTGAGTTCGAGGCCAGCCTGGTCTCCAAAGCGAGTTCCAGGAAAGGCACAAAGCTACACAGAGAAACCCTGTCTCGAAAAAAACCAAAAAAAAAAAAAAAAAAAAAAAAAAAAGTCTATTGTTTGCAGTTGCAGAGGGATTTACTCCTGGGCCTTGCCCATACGAGGCAAGTGTTCTGACAAATAACTCTTAACGAATAGAGAAGTGTGGGGATTGGAGGAAGTCCTGAGTGATTAAGTCCTGAGTGAATGTGTGCTGTAGGTTTGGACATGGCCATGTCAAAAACAAATGCCTCAGCCCCATGGGAGTGGCAAAGATGTCTCTGGGTGAGGCTCAGAGGGATGGCAAAGTCTTCCTCTGGCCAGAGAGTGAATGTTGATAGTCTGTGCACAAAATGTCCACCGTAGCTTTCTCCACCACTAAATGAGCACAGCGTACTGCCCCCCTCCAGAGCCTGCACCTGCTGAGATCAGCCAAACTGCCTCTGTGTCCAGCTGTGTGCAGTAACTCTGCCGTCCTGTTCAGATGTAAACAGTAAACACACTGAGCTTCCAAGGTGCTGTGGCCTGTTCAGCTGAGAGACCAGACCACTTGGTCCCAGCCTTTCTGTGTATTTGTATCTGTCCGTTTCTTCTGTGACTGTCCTTTCTCAATTTCCTAACCACTCCCTTTAGGTCAGACTCTGGAGATGTATAGAGTGCAGCATTAAAGACATGAACTAAATTCTTCTACCAGATCATATTGAAGTAAAATTAGAAATCAGTAGTAAGACGAACCATACAAATATTTGAAGACTAAATGATCCACTCATGAATGGCCAGCACTGCATTGAAGAAAACCAGGAGAACATTGTAAGATCCTAAAATCACTCCAGGTGTGGTGGTGCATACCTATGATCCCAGAATTTAGGAGGTAGAAGGAGGAGGATCAGGAGTTCAAGTTCATCTTCAGCTACAAGGAGAGGACTGACGATCCACAGGCACCATGAAGCACACACCAACATAAACATAACACACACACACACACACACACACACACACACACACACACACTCATACAAATAATAAAGAAATAAATTGGATAAACAAAACAAACTTTCTATAGTCAAGTGAAAATGAACGTATAACTTACCAGAACTTTTGGGATATAGTTAAGGCAGTTCTAAGAGGAAAGTTTATGGCAATATATTTACATTTAAAAAATCATGGTGGTATATGCCTTTAGTTTTGGTACTCGGGAGGCAGAAGCAGGTGGATCTCTGAGTTTGAGGCCAGCTTACAGGTCTTCAGAGCAAGTTCCAAGACAACCAGGGCTACACAGAGAAACCCTGTCTCAAAAAAACAAACAAACAAAAAATAAGAGAGAGCAGGGCATCGTAGCCACCCACCAGCCTGCCAGCTTTCTGGACCATGCCAACCTGGAGGGTGACATTATAGCCATCCAGCCAGCTGATGTACAGCGCGGCCTGATGGGTGAGATCAAGTGCTTCTGGGAGAAAGGGCTCCACCTGGTGGCCTATGATGTCCCTTCAGAAGAGCTTCTGAAGCGGTATGAAACATTGACCTGGAAGACTCCTTTTCTTCCAGGGCTGGTGGAGTACATAAACTCAGGGCCAGTTGTAGCCATGGTCTGAGAGGGCCTCCGTGTGGTGAAGATAGGCTAAGGGATGCTTGGAGACACCAGTCCAGCTGTTTCTAAGGCAGGCACCACTGGAGCGGATCTCTGCATTCAAGTTGGCAGGAACATCATTCACGGCAATGATTTGGTACAGAGTGCCTAAGGTTTAAGCTGGGAGAACTGATTGACTACAAGTCTCATGCCCACAACTGGAATAGAAGTGTGAGTAGAGGTGGGCAAAGCAGGGTCCTTAGCAACAGAACCAGGTGGATGCTGGAACATAGCTCTCCATTCCACTGACCAGAGGTAATAAGACAGGTCATCTTTCCTGAAGTATACTTACAAATGAAGCCTTTAGAACTGGAGGGAAAAACAGAGAGCCCTCAAATAAACAACCTACTGATGGAACTCAAGGTCTTAGAAAAACAAGAACTCACCAAACCTAAAAGCAGTAGGTGAAAGGGATTCCCACGCAGTGGGGGCTCCCTCCCAGACCCCTGATTAGGCACTAACCACTTGTCTTAGGGTTCTATTGCTGTGAAGAGACACCATGAGCATGGCAACTCTTATAAAGAAAACATTTAATTGGGTGGCTCAATTACAGTTTCAGAGGTTTAGTCCATTATCATCATGGCAGGGAGCATGGTGGCATGCAGGCAGACGTGGTGCTGGAGCTGAGTGCGCTACATCTTGCAGGGAACAGGAAGTCGACTGACAGTCACACTAAGTGAAACTTGGGAAAAGACCCACCCCCGCAGTGACACACTTCCTCCAACAAGGCCACACCTTCTAATAGTGCCACTCCCTTTGGGAGTCATTTTCTTTCAAACCACCACAACATTCAAACACCTGTTTTTTTTTTTTTGTTTTTGTTTTTGTTTTTTTTTGGTTTTTTGAGACAGGGTTTCTCTGTGTAGCTTTGCGCCTTTCCTGGAACTCGCTTTGGAGACCAGGCTGGCCTCGAACTCACAGAGATCCGCCTGGCTCTGCCTCCCGAGTGCTGAACACCTGTTTTTACAGAGAGATCCTTTATTAAGCAGAAAAGTTAAAGTAGCTGCTTTCTGACTCAGGCAGAAAACAGCAGCAAATGACCTTGCAGGTGTAATTTTTAAGAGGAGAAAAAAAGGGGAAGTCTGTGTTAGAATGGGTTAGGATTCGGTGGTATATTTTGATTAGGCATGTTAATTAGGTGAACCAAAGGGGGTTTTTTGATTGTTGGACTTTGGTACTAATCCTCAGGAATGAATCTGGCATAGGAAAGTGTCCAAATAAGGGAACAGACCTTGATGGTCTTTAGCAAGGCAGAGGGGATGGGGGCAAGGTCTGCCAGAGCCACATGCTCGAGTAGGTAATGGACCTACTTACCCTTCAGTAGGTAAGAGTAGGTAAGTAAGAAATACTAAGTATCAGCCAGGCAGTGGTGGTGCACACCTTTAATCCCAGCACTCAGGAGGCAGAGGCAGGCGGATCTCTGTGAGTTCGAGGCCAGCCTGATCTACAGAGCGAGTTCCAGGACAGGCAGGGCTACACCAAAAACCATCTCGAGAAACCAAAAAGAAAGAAAGAAAAAAAGAAGGAAAGAAAGAAAGAAAGACTAAGTATCAGGGAAGAAATTAATATGATGGAAATTAAAAGATTACAAACAATACACAGAATCAATCAGAACAAGTTAGTTCTATGGGGCTGACAAAATGGCTCAATGAGGAAAGGTCCTTGCCATCCAAGGATATGAGCCTGATGGTGGTAGAGAGAATCAGCTCCACAAAGTTGTCTTTGACCTCCACATGTACACCACGGCATGCCCTGCTCTGCCCTGATAACAAATAAAGACCATTGAAAAGAAAAGTCAGTTCTGGGGCTATAGAGACGGCTCTGTGGGGTGAAGAACTTACTGTGTGAACATGAGGACCTGACTCCACACCTTTAACACCCATGTAAAAAACAGAGTGGTGTGTATCTGTAACCTTAGCACCCCGGGGGTAGGGAAAAGACAGGCCCCCAATTAGGCCAGCCAACTAGAGCCCAAACCAATGAGCTCCATAGTCTGTGAAAACCCCGTCTCACAAAAGTGAAGTGGAAAGCAATAGAAGACACCTGTCGTTGACCTCTAGCCTCTACACACAGAGAGACAAGCACTCCTGAACCCCACCCTTATAAAAGAAACCATTCAACTGGAGGATTACTTACAGGTTCAGAGGGTTAGTCCATGGTCGTCATGGTGGGAAACAGACAGACACGTCACTGGAAAAAGAGCTGAGAGGGTTTAAAAACAGACTGACATATGGTTCAGTTTTTAACCTGTCACTGCTAGCTTAAGACACATCACCAAACTGTGTTCTTTATTTTTAAACCAATTCTGCATTATCAGCCTACAGAGACAGAAGTCTGAATTGAAGGTCATTTCTTCTGATCCCATCTGCAATTCCTCCATCGCTGTGCTGAGACCGTGTGTAATCATTCTAGATGCTGAATGTCCTTACTCAAGGGCAGAGCTATTCTCAGACACAGGGAAGAATTCCTTAATGGGAAGAGTTATTTGACCCCAGATCTATCATTTAGGGTGACTGAAATGGTTGTACAAAATTACATGTAAGGAATTTGACTCTTCAGGGGAGAGTTTGCAGCGCCACCTGCTGGGGAATATCTGACATGCCTGAACTTGCATGTTAATAAGCAAGCAGCCTGGACCAGAGGTGTGTAAGACTTGCTAGTTAAAAGGATTCATAGATCTCAGAAGGCCTGGTGACTGAAGCTCTGCAGGTAGGGCCTTAGGACTAACATGTTAAGATTTCAGGCACTCTGGGACTTGGGGAACAAATGCCTTTCTCAAGCTTGTCTAATGAGAATCACTTGGGAATTCTGTTCACAACACTTAGCTGGTTCACATGCCAGACTTACTGAAACAAGACCTCCAAGACGAGAGCACAGGACCTAAGATCTGTGATCAGAGTGAAGTTGAGTTTCCAAAGATGAACATTTGGGCAATCCTACAGATCTGGACTGAATGCCATTCTTTACTCTAGAGACTATATAGATGAGGCTAATGATGCTTGATTGAAGGGCGGTGGACAGGATTAACAGCTATCCAGTAAAGATCTGCACATCAGGATTGGACCACAATGCCACTGCCAGAAGGTCCCAGGTGCCTCTGCCCAGTCTAGTCTTTTGGAACTGTGATCCAGCTTCCTTCCTAAACCTCAAGCTCCAGTGAGCTGATGAAGCTAATGTCAACTTCCTCCTGGGCAGAATGCCCTTTGCAGCAACCCAAGGTCCTGTTTGCTTTGTGAATTTTTGTATGCCCTGTGTAGCACCCACCCACACCCAACCTCCTTTCCTTCTCGGGGTGGAAGTATCTTCCGAATCTTAGTTATATCGAGCACATAATAAAACACCAGTGTTGTCAGTGGTCAGACAGCAAGCGTAACCTGCTCTAAGACCAACCTGGATTTTTGCCACAATTACCTAAGCAGACACATGAAACGGGGTGGGGCCTGTCTTCTCTCCTCTAAATTAAAAATTTAATTTAAAAGTTTCAATGATTTTAAAGCAGCCATATAGGGTTTGAAAAGAGTGCTTAGGCTGGCAAGATGGTTCAACTGGAAAAGTGTTTGCAAGGCAAGCATGAGAACTAGAAGTTGGACCCCAAAAACATCATTCAAAAGCCAGACGAACATGTTGGCCCACCTGTTATCCCAGCTTGGGGAAGGTGGACATAAGACCACCTCACTGCACTGGCTGGGTAGACTAGGCAAAAGGACAAACCTCAATACACACAATGGGAAGTGATTGGGAGGAAACAAAACTAAACAAACACAAAACAGTAACACCCCATTTCAACCTCAGGCCTCTCTTGTGTAACAGTTTCCTCCTAGATTGAAACATTCCATCCTATAGGAAGCTCCTTAAACCGGAAGTCAACAACTCAAAACAGTTTTAGGAAGTCCCTGAAATGGAATGGATTGTCTACATGCCTCCCTGCCAGAGTAAACAATAAAAGCTGAGCGTGCTTCTTCAGTGAGTGAGGCCAAGCCACAAGGAGGTAAACCTGCAAAGATGACTGAGGCCAGACCAGCAGCCTGGAAGACGCAGAAACCAGCGGAGCTGCCTGGAAGAGGTTTAGGCTTACTGAGACACGGGAAAGGACACTCTTCGACCTATTGAGCTGCCCGCGGGCTATGCAGTGAGCACATGCGCAGTGAGCACCATGTTCCCAGTTTTATGAACTGTCATCTCTGCTGGGATGGGCTTTGGTGATGCAGCGGCCCACAAGTCATTTCTGCTCCTGTAAGTAACCCCTCACCCATATTCCTGTAAGTAACCCCAATAAAACTCACTGGTTCACCAAGCTAGACTTTGGTGGTATCTGTACTTTGGTCTTTTGTGGGCAACCTGTCTGGGGTGAGTAGACATGTCGATAGCTCCTCCCCAGGAAAAGTCTTGCCACACAGCTTCTCTGAACATACCCATACACAATCAAGCAGGGCAAAAAAAGTTTCTCATTCCATTTAAACCCGAATAGAGTAAGTTAGATATAAACAAAGTCTTAAAAGAAGAAAGGGAATGCAAAATTTCCCAAACGGATCATTCTTTTTTTCCATGGGATATCTCATGAATATCAGTCCTCTGCATAACACGTATTGATAGGAGAAAGGAATTTTTTCCTTCCCCATAATCACCGTGGAGGCTCTTTGTTTCAAATTACAGTCATCCCTCCATATCTAAGGAATTGGTTCCGCGACACTTTTCTATACCCAAACATATTCAAAAACTCTCATATAAAATGACAAAAGTCTGAAGGTGTTCAAATCATGGGCAATCTGGGGTGTGGGTGTGCACTTAACTAAGTGGTATATTCATACATACATGTTCATGTGTGTGTGCAGATGTCTGCATGTGCATTTCTGTGGCGGTCAGAGTTCAACAGCATCCTCCTCATCCATCTTTTTTAGACAGACTCTCTTGCTGGACCTGGAGTTCACTGATTTAACTAGACTGCCTGGCCAGCAAGAACCAGAGATCCTTTTGTCTCTATTTCCCCAGTACTGAGATTACAAGCAAGACCTTTGATGCCTGGCATTTTTGTGTAGATTCTGGGGATTGAACTCAGAACTCAGATCCTTGTGCTTGTAAGTGTTTTACTGACCAAGTTATCTCCCCAGGCCCTAAAAGAATATTTTCTATATGCAGTTGATTGAACCCAAGATTCAGAACCTGTGGATGTATTTGGACTTTCCTGTAGAACTTTCTTTGGACCTTTCTTGTCAGACTTTCTTTGGACTGCTAGCCCCCAAATAATGACACAGAGACTTCTTATTAATGATCAAAGTGTGTCCTTAGCTTAGGCTTGCTTCCAACTAGCTCTTATAACTTAAACAAACCTGTTTCTGTTAATCTATGTTTTTCCACATGGCTCTTTCCTGCTTCTCAGTACCATGCATCCAACTTGCTCCAAGTCTCACTGTGAAATCCTGAGCACCTCAGATCCTTCCCGAGTTCCTCTCTCTTCCTGGAAATCCCACCTATTCTCTCCTGCCCAGCTATTGACCATCCAGCTCTTTATTAAACCGACCACAGTGGCATATCTTCACATAGTGTACAAAAAGATTATCTCAAAACATGTGATTACAGAGGACTTCTCTTTAATTGTAAAGGTCAGGGGGAAAAATGTCTGTATCAAGAGTAGGCTTATCTGGGCTTCCTAAGATAAAAGTTTCCACACTGCTGCTCCTTCTTTCAACAATGGAACTTCTCTGCTAATCATGTGCCCTTTCCATGTCGCCTTGCTTCCACAGAAGATTTTTTTTCTGGTCACCATCTTTCCCCGAGGTGCACTAACCACGGTGGCCTTCCCATGTTAGTCATTTTCTTGAAGTCTGCAAAGCTCCGACAAGGTTCCTCAAAAGCTGTCTAAAACTTAAGGGGTTGGGAGTGAATGCATGGCTCTACATTCTCCATTCACCCCTTTCCCTCGCCCCCACAGCAAACCCTCTGCTCTTTTGTTACTCATACTATGTTCTGTGTGAGACTGGAACAATCATTTTTCAACTAAGCAGTTTGAAAAGCACGAAGTTAAATGATCATCCATTTTCAGGCATGGAGTGGTAGGCAACCCGGGGGAATGAGAGCGGGGTGAGCAAGTCTTTCCTGTCTTCTGGGTTCCCTCTCACTGAGTCTCTAACAGAGCAACCAGGACGTGATAAGCCCCAGCTCACCTTATATTCTAGGACCAAGTCTGCCACCTGCCAAAAGACAGCCAGGGAGACTCACCTCGGCTGCTCAGAGATGTGAGGTCACATTGCTTGCTACTTTTGTCCTTGCTCTAAAAACTGGTGTCCAGCTCTGTCATGGACCCCATAGTAATCATAACTAGAGCCCTGTCTTGACTAGGCAATGTCCTCCACTTCTTCCCCTCAACCCAGAGTTTTATCACATGAAGTCATAAGTCATTCTGAAAGTCGCTTGTTTTACCAGTTGCCTGATCATAGCACGTCAAGTCCCCATAGGCTTGACTTCTGGAATCTGAGCCATCTCTCTCTTAATATGGTCACCATCTCTACCTTTCCTGAAGTCTGTGTGTGTGTGTGTCTGTGTGTGTGTGTGTGTGTGTGCCACTTCTCTGTCTCAAGGTCTTACAGTGTCTTTAACGTTAATTGATTTATGTTTAACCTTGAAATCAGCTGACAGCATGGGTCCCTGGTCTTTATGAAATCTCCAAAGGGCTAATGGTCCTAAGAGGTAAACTAAATCAATTAAAGTTAAATTAATGTGGTTAGTGACTGTTGAACTGGACAGGGAAGACCGAACATTTTCATTATCACAGAAAGTTCTGTTGGGCAGTACTACATACACCTAACTTTACCCAGAACAATTCCAACTTGTGATTATATTGTGTTCCCCAATATATTGTGCACCCTAATAAACTTATCAGAGGGTCAGAGAACAGAACAGCCACTAGATTAGACATAGAGGCCAGGCAGTGGTGGTACACACCTTTAATCCTAACATTCTGGAGGCAGAGATCCATGCAGATCTCTGTGAGTTCAAAGCCACACTGGAAACAGCCAGGCATGGTGACATATGCCTTTAATCCCAGGAAATGATGGCAGGAAGCAAAAAGGTATATAATGTGCGAGGACCAGGAACTAGGGCCTGGTTAAGCTTTTAGGCTTCTAGCAGCAGTTCAGCTGAGATCCATTTGGATGAGGACTCAGAGGCTTCCAGTTTGAGGAAACAGGATCAGCTGAGGAACTGGCGAGGTGAAGTTAGCTGTGGCTTGTTCTGTCTCTCTGATCTTTCAACATTCACCCCAATATCTGGCTCCAGGTTTGTTTTTATTAAGAAGACCTTCTAACAATCCTAACAATCCGTGCTACATCTGGCGCCCAACGTTCGTGGTAAGTCTTTGCAAAAAAGCCACTTGCCTGTGGCCTTGTGGCCCCCAGCTCAGCCCCGAGCCACATGTTGCCTGTTGTGGTGGCTCACGCTGGTAGGATTTGCTGAAGGAGGCAGAGGCCGGAGGATCCCGAGTTTGAGGCCGGCCTAGGAGGCTTGCTGAGGAGCAGCTGAGGCCGGGGCCCAGCTACAAACAGTGGCAGCAGGACCACGGAGGTGGAAGCTGAGGGCGGGGCCCAGCAGGACCACGGAGGTGGTGGCTACTGCTCCGAGTTGCCAGCTGCTTGTCACGTGCTACACCAACTGGTACTCACTTAAAATGTTTTAGGCAATTTTAGGTGGTTTACAAACCCTTCCCCTTGAGATCCCACCTATAAATCCCAAGTCATTGGTTAGGAATCCCTTTCTAATACAGGCAGGGATCATGGAGCCATCCTGAACTTGGTAGAGGAAAAGAGGGGCAGACAAACCTCAGTTACACTTACCTTGGCACAAATTTTAAGTACAGGAGAGGTCAAGAAATTTCCTGCGAACCTAAGCGGCCTGGCTTTGTGGTAAATTGTCCCACTCATCCTATCCTATTCATTCACACTTACCTAATATTTATTGGATTCCAACTTTACTCTCACACTTGCCTAGTCAAGAGGACACAGAAGTTACCATAACTGCTCAATTTGCCAATGATGATCCACAAAACTTTGCCACTCTCCAATGCTCAGGCCATAATCTACCTTTCTTATAAGACAGTTTGACTTGTATTTAGATAGCTCAGATTACAGTCTCCTCACTTTCAAGATAAATTTTAGGGTATTTTGTATTCTAATCCCCAGATTTTTTTATTTATGTTTTAAATAACAAAATAGAAGACTTCACCCATGGCAAAATTTCCAAGGATTACTTAAAGCTACTTCCCTTGTATGACTATGGGCATGGGCAATCCTAGATCTAGTTGGTGTGTGTGTGTGTGTGTGTGTGTGTGTGTGTGTGTGTGTGCGCGCGTGCGCAGGTCTCATAAGGCCAGAGGTGCTGGAGATATATAAGCTATCTAATGTGGGTGTTGGGATTTGAATTTGGGTCCTCTACAGAGGTAGTATGGACTCTTAAGTGCTGAACCACTTTTCTGGCCCAATGTTTATTAATTTTTAAATAAAAACCTAAGCAAGTTCTATAGCTTGTGATTGGTTGGTTGATATATCTTCTAAGTATCTTTTAATGTATAGGGTTTCTCTTACTTGATTTCCTTACTATCCATTAAAGAAATCCAGTTATTTATCTAGCATCCTTGTGGAGCAGTTTAACGTCCATGAAACTCCAGGATTTCACTCTAGGCATGTTTATGTCTTTTTCCTTCTTTGGGTTTTCTTACTTTGTAGCGTGGACTGGCTTCAAACTCCTGGAGGTCCTCCTTCCTCATCCCCCGAGTCCTGAGGTTACAGGCATGAACAACCACACCTATGTCCAGTTTGGTAATGTTTATCTTTACATTTTAAGTCATCAAGATATTTAAATACATTAATGCAAATCTCCCATGTTTTGTGTAAGAAACACACCAAATCATCCTTTTAGTTAATATGCCTTTCCAGTCAGTAATTGCCGTTATGTTTTAAGAAAGTGAACAAAGGAAAAAAAAAATTTTTTTAAATTTTATTTCCTCTAGATATCCACTAGAGGGCGATATTTCCTTTATTATATTTCTCTTAATGAGCATTAAATCCATCAAATGTTTTCGTATTTTCTGACAAGTTGAACTTCTAATTTGACTTCTGATCTCGCGTCTATAAAATGTGACTCTGTTAATTTGATGGCTGTTTGTGCCTTGCACAGCACTTCCATCATTGACTCTGTTCCCAATTCTAACCGTCTGTAAGCGACGTCTCACACACCCTGGGAAAGGAAAAATTAAGTAAAACTGCCAAGTAAAAAGTCGTTTCATGGGGAAAGGGATCATTAATTTAAGGAAAGAGACAAACCAGACGTTTCTAGTTCGTATCCAACTCACGGCCCAAGGTCATAACTGTAAAGTACAGCACAAAGGAGCCATTCAGGAGCTGGCGAAGCGGACTTGGTACGAACGTGTGCACAATGCACGGTTTGATTTTGCAGTTCTCCTTGAGGGGGCTGATGCACGTTTGTGCACGTGCGTATGAATAGTTATGGGGCAGCAGCCGGACGTGGGTGGATCTGTGCAATCAGTAGCTCTCTAGCGAACCGCAAAATCAGACACACCGGATGCAACTCGGCTCTCATGGAAGGTCAGTAATTCACTGTACCTAGGAGGCAGAGTCCTGAGGGGCAGATGACCCGCCTACCCGCACATCAGTCCAGCAAGTCCTTAAAAGGGAACACCTGCATCCAGCGAGGTGTTCAAACGCCGGTCCTCATTTCTCACCTTGTTCTTCCTCAAGCCTCCCTCCTACCTTGGACAAAAAGGATCTGCCGGGCAGTACACAGGTAATAGGGAAGTCGTGCATTCATTAGATTAGGATTCCTCCTGCAAGGTAATCCTAGGAAAACGGTGTGAACTTACACTGGGGTTGTGATCACAGGCCTCCGGGTGTCGGGCCATTTTCAGATCCCAGCTTAAGAAATTCTGTTCCCACTGGAACCTAAAGTCAGTATAAACAAAACCAGATAGATCTGAGAAGAGCGGCAGCGGCGTCCCTCTTCCCTCCAAGCATAAACAGTTTTTCATTTAGGAAAAGAGGAGGAGCTTGGTAGAAAGTCGACAAGAAAGGTGGATCGGGTCTCTTTCCTGTTTTCTTACTTCGAGAGGCTCGGCTGCACGCAGCTTCACAGGGAGCTGCCTGCCTATGTGCCAAGCCCAGAAAGAGGTTAAGGGACAGCGCACAGAGGCTTTACCTTCTCGCTAAACTAAACGAAAGTTTAGTTCTCGGCTCTGGGGCCTGCTTTCTGGGTTCCCCCCGTGCTTTCGGGGTCTCTGCGCCCCACCCCCTTGCCAGCTTGCTCGCTCGTTCCTCTCCCTCCTCCATGCAACCCACCCGCTACACTCGGTCCCGGCTTTCCCAGCAGAGGGGTTTCATCCGAGGCGGAGTGAAATTTGCATGGCCCCGCCTCCCCCGGAAACCATTGGTGCAGCCCTTGCCGGGCGCGGCTGATGATTGGTGAGCCGCCCGGGGTGTATTTGCATGCGGGCCGCCCCCCAGAACCCATCTGGGTCCGTAGCCCGCGCCGCTAAGAAGTTTGTGGGGCGCTTTCTCACCGGCTGGTCCCGGACGGACCGCGGGCGCCTGGCTCTTCGGCGGCCGCCCAGTTCTCTCGGCATTCTTTCTCGGTAGTTGTGGACGTTCGGTAAGGGGAGTTGAGTGAGGGCTGGCGGGGGCAGTGAGGAGGAGGAGCGCCGCGGGGGAGCCCGCTCGCTGACAGCGGCGCGTCGGGACGCGGACGGCGGCGGTGGGCTCCGGCTCGCCCAGACCGGCTCGCCCAGGGCTTCGCCTACCTTCCCGCGGCCCGTGCGCGGGCGATGCTGCGGCCCCGAGGCTCGGCGCGGCGAGTCCGGAGGGCGCCTCGCAGAGCCTAGAGCTGGTTTCCGCCCCCCCTCCGCCGGGGCAAGTGGGCATGGAACAGTGAGAGGAGCCCCTCGCTGGGCGAGGCCGCGCGCGGAGGCTCCCCATGGCCGGGACGTACAGCTCCACACTGAAGACACTGGAGGACTTGACCTTGGACTCCGGGTATGGGGCCGGCGACTCGTGCCGCTCGCTCAGCCTCTCGTCTTCCAAGTCCAACTCGCAGGCGCTCAACTCTTCGGCGCAGCAGCACCGCGGGGCGGCCTGGTGGTGCTACTCCGGCTCCATGAACAGCCGCCACAACAGCTGGGACACGGTGAACACGGTGCTGCCCGAGGATCCCGAAGTGGCCGACCTCTTCTCGCGCTGCCCGCGGCTCCCGGAGCTGGAGGAGTTCCCCTGGACCGAGGGAGACGTGGCCCGGGTGCTCCGCAAAAGCATCGGCGGCCGGAGGCTGCCCGCCTTCTCCGCCGAGGCGGTGAGGCGCTTGGCCGGGCTGCTCCGCCGGGCGCTCATCCGCGTGGCCCGGGAGGCGCAGCGCCTGAGCGTGCTGCACGCTAAGTGCACCCGCTTCGAGGTGCAGAGCGCGGTGCGCCTGGTGCACAGCTGGGCGCTGGCCGAGAGCTGCGCTCTGGCGGCGGTCAAGGCGTTGTCCCTCTACAGCATGAGCGCTGGCGATGGGCTGCGCCGCGGCAAGTCGGCCCGCTGCGGCCTCACTTTCTCCGTGGGCCGCTTCTTCCGTTGGATGGTGGACACTCGCATCTCCGTGCGCATCCATGAGTACGCGGCCATCTCTCTCACCGCCTGCATGGAGAACCTAGTTGAGGAGATCCGGGCCAGGGTGCTGGCGAGCCAGAGCCCGGATGGCGGAGGGGTAGGGGGCGGAGAGGTGTCTGCCGAGGCCTTGGAGATGGTCATCAACAACGACGCCGAGCTCTGGGGAGTCCTGCAACCCTATGAGCATCTCATCTGCGGCAAGAACGCCAATGGTAAGTACGGGGAGACCTCGACGTACGGACCAGATGGGCTACCCCAGGAATGGATCTGAGACCAAGCTGCGAAGTGTACCAGGTCTCTGAGAGAGATGGAATTCTGGAAGAATTCTTAAGTGGCTCATGCCAAAGGTTGTTTTGGGTGTCTAACTTTTGGAGGATAAGGATTAGTGTTCTGTTGGCTGTTCATTGATTGGGTGAGACTGGGTGGCTGGACCAAACTACTCCTGAACTGCCCTCCAAAGTGAGGCTTGCTGCCCTGCTACGGTTGCCTTGGTTAGTTGGATCTCTAGGAATCTATTCTTCACTTTACTGTGATTTTTTTTTTTCCTGGTGTTTTCTTCAGCCCAGTAGTCTGAACTCCCAAAACCTGAACCTTTGACAAATGGGATGGGTAGAGGAGAGTGGAGAGCGTCGGATCTAGTGCTGCACCCTGGGCTTAATGATGCTCAGAGTCAGGCCCCTTCCCAGGAGGTGGAAGGAGAGCTGCCAGCTCTTAATACTGTGTGCCCAGGGAAACCAAGGACTTTTGAATCTCCTTCCCAGAAAGACAGCCACATGCTGGCTTCTGGGGCCCGAATTTCCAGCTGTCATTAACCAAGTAAGCATTTGATTAAAACCTCATGTTGAATTCAATGCACAACATTTAGGCTTTCCTGAAAGGAAAGATGACGGGCTCAGTAAGCCACATTATGGGAATGAAGTATGGGGGGTGGGCAGCTGCAGGGCATGGCGTCTGGAAAATAAAGCATTGAGTAGCTGCATCCCCCTGAAGGCTTTGGTGCCAAGGATGAAAGCAAAGCACTTGCCCTTCTCTGTGATAGTTCGGGGCATGAGATGCGTTCAACAGCCTACTGCCTGTCTAACTCCAGTTCCAGGAGCTGGAACCATATATTATTTAAGATGGACCAACCTTAGGGTCTAAATTGGAAGGGTCACTTGGGGTGCAGCTTTCAGTGGCATATAAGCAGGTAGTGGAAGAGACCAGGCGGGTTCTGGAAAGGGATAAAGGTCACATGTAGATGTGGCTTAACATACTCCTGATAGCTGAAATTTAGAACAGCAATGCTTCAGTCACTGTTGGCAGCACTTTGTACGTGAGGAGCACTTTTATAAATTAGCCAGCGTGCATTTGTACTGCGATACAGTGAACTGGGTATTTGGTTTCTGTCCCCATTTTCTGCATACAACTCCTAGAGTTCCTGGAAATCTCCAAAATGAGAATGTGTTTTTGTATGATAATGACTAAGAGCTTGCCACCTGTAGGTAGTTTCGGGATGGGGATTAGTCACCAGAAAGACTAATGCAGGCTTTAAAAGGGTTAGTACCTACAGACTCCTGCCCCAGCCTCCCGGGAGGGAGAGAGGCAGGAGGTTAAGTCCATCATCAGTGGCCAAGATTTTAATCAATCACGCATGTATAATAAAGTCTTCATAAAGAAAACTCAAGAAGACAAGTTTCCTGGTGCTTCCGGATAGCTGAACACCAGAGCAGCAAGTGACTCACTTTCCTTCACATGTTGTCCGATGGGTGTCTTTATGGATAGCCTTGTAAACTTTATAAACAAGCCAGGGTACTGGTAAGTGCCTCCCTAAGTTCTGTGAGCCACTCCAGCAAATGAAATCAGAAGAGGGCGTTGTGGAGACCCTGCTTTATAGCCAGTGGTCAGAAGCATGAGTAAAAACTACCTAGGGCTTGGGGCTGGATTGAGCTCCCTGAGAATGGGAGCTGGTGTTATCTCCTGGCGGTGTCAGGGTTTAATTGGGTTGAATTAGAGGACACCCAGCTGTGTGTGCTTTAGACTTGTTTGCTTGTCAGTGGAGGAGTCCCCACACTTTGGGGAGATAAAGAAGAATACATGTTCTGTAGTGATTGTAGTGTGAGAACGGAGAAAATGGTTTGTTTCTCCAAGAGATAAGTACCTGTAGTGCTACCCCATTATACAGAGGGGCAGCTAAAGGACTCAGCATTTTAGTCTCTTGCTTAGCTAACACAGATACTAAGTAACAAAACTGGAATTTGAACCTTGGCATGCTGCATGGCTCTGTTTCATCCGCCTGTCTTTGAGGAGACCAATTGACCTGCTAGGCCGAATTTGGAAGACCCTGTATTTACTCAGTGTGCTTATTTTGATATTTCTTGCTGTGGGTTTCATTTCTGACACTGCCACGAGACATTCTTGGAAATCAAGAGTATTTGCCTTTTAATTTTCCTGCTCTTAGGTCAGAGTTGAGGTCAATCCAAGAGTTGATGATGTCACTGCTGATAATCATGCTTCACACTTGAAGTTTGTGGCTTCAGCACTGGGAACACCAGTTCCAAGAGAGGAAGTGGAGAACAAGGGGGTTTCCATCCAGTTGTCATAGCCCGAGGGAAGAGTTCTGTACTAAGGGAAATCCTCACAGTACCATGGGGCCTGGACCGAATGTGGAGAGTAAAGTCTTGGGGTAAAGCACTTAAACCCTAACCCCATAAGCCAAATTGGAGTACCAGTGGATACAAAACAAACCGGTGCGTGTCCTCGTACCCAGCCAGAGCCCAGCCTGCTGAATGTCTCTTTCTGACTGCGAACCAAGACTTAGAAGAGCAGCTGCCTCTTGGTGTACCTGCAAGTGCGAAGTGGTCAGAAATCACTAGCAAACAAGTGTTCCATCTGAGGGGCTCACAGCCAGAGAGCATCGCTTATGAAATCCCTTGGGACTGTCTTTACGGATGGGCATTTTGTCCCTGTGATTGGCCCTTCAGCCTTGGTGAGGAAGGCAGGAATGCTCCTCTCCCTAGGATGCTCAGCACCAGAGGGTCTCCCTCTGAGTTCTCTGGTCTCTAAGGCACTCTTCCAGGAGAGGCAACTATTGTCTTCCCCTTCATAACATGGATGCCCACTTCTCATACTTAGAAACTAGGGGGCGGCCTCACTAAACAGCAACTCGGCTGATCTATTAAATCCCCTTAGACAGGGAAATGAATGTTTACTAGAGAAGCAATGAATTGCATATGTTGGAAAGCTGTCTTCAGAGGGAGGAAGCCTAAACCACTTAGGAAAGAAACTCAGAGCTCCAACCCTTTTTATATTAGAGTGGCCCCCAAGCCAGCAAGGTTACAATGTGTACAGCTGAAGACCAAGTGGGGAATGCCTCCATATGGGAAGGGAGAGTGCTGGCTGGTATTCTTGCCATGCTGATCTTCCCTTTAAATTATATATGTATTGTTGTTGTGCTGCTAATTACACAGCATGGGCTCATGCATTTGACTCAGCTATATAGGCTCTTAAACTTTTAATGTCTTCCACCAAGGAATTTAAGAGCCCTAATCCATCGATTCTTCTCCATTACTCAGAATGCCAGACAAATATGGTTTTGCTCAGCCTGAGATGGATGATAAAAGTTCTGTAGTGTTTATAAAACAGGACCCCAGCTCCACAGAGCAGCAGGAGTTAAACATTGTTGATCATTTGGTATTGATGTCTTGAATCCCTGGGCGGAGTCATTAAACCCTGAGATCTTCATGACTTCCTTATGGGAAGCAGAGAGATCTCTTTAATAGAGTGGTATTTATAAACAGGGAGCTGGCAGAGAATGGAAACATCTCTCTTCCACCTCATCCCCTTGCTCGCTGCTCTCTTTCTCAGGGAACTCTGTGCAGGTTTGATCCAGTACAGCCCTTCTAGATTCCTTCCTGGCCACTTTTCTTACTAAGATTTCATGAGTGACCATGGCCTTTGAGAGAACTCAGTTTCTTATTTCAATTAAATGATAGGATAACTATAAGAGCATTCTCATTCCAGAGCTGTATATGGAGGGTATACATGCTCTGTCACAGTGGCAAATGTTTTGAAACATACTTCTGTGATGGACCTGGGGCAAAGTTTGTAATAATTCTAGGCCTCTGTTTTGTCATCTGTGAAACAGAGGATGATAATACCTAGCTCATAAGGTTGGCATGAGGATAGAAATCATAAAGATCTTAGCATGTAGTAAAGGCTCAATAAATAGTAGCAATGTATTCAGCAAATACTTACTCACCGCTGACTGTGCCCCACTGTTAAAAACCTGCAGTGGTGGTGTGGTGATCCCCCTCTCAAAGTTTGTAATCCAGTGGAGGGACAAGAAAAAGTAAACATATCTACTCTTAATAATGGCTGGTGGTATTCAGGTTTAAACTTTTTAATTATTTTTGTATATTGTGTTGCAGGAGCATATTTGTACTATGGCACATGTAGATGTCAGAGGATCACTTGTGGGAATGAGTTCTTGCCACTGTGGGTTCTGGGGATTGAACTCAGGTTGTTAGGCTTGGCATCAGATGCCTTTACCTACTGAGCCATTTTGCCTGCCCATTTTTTTCCGTGTGTGTGTGTGTGTGTGTGTGTGTGTGTGTGTGTGTGTGTGGTGTGTGTGGTGTGTGTGTTGGTCTTTTTTACACAGGATCTTATTATGGAGCCCAGGCTAGCCTATAACCCATGGTTTTTCTGCCTCCCAGGTGCCAAGATCACAGATATATGCCACCATGTCCAGTGGCATTTGTTGTTATTTGTTTAGGATCTGATAATAGGTGGAGATAGTTTGAGTGGTAGTCAAGGAAGGCCTCTCTGAAATTTCATTAGTGTAGCTAATAATATGAACACTACTGTCTTAGGAGCTTTTGGCTGCAAATAGTGACTAAGGAGTTTTCTGAATTATTCACTTATTTACCAGCTGAGGCAAGTGTCAACATCTCATTTACAGCCAAGAAATAAAGAGGCTGTGTCTAAAACAAGGATGGAAATTCTGGCTGAAGCATTCATTTGTCAAAGAGATTGTAGGATGGATTTCCACTGAGATAATTAGCCAAAGGAGCAAGGGTTAATTGAGCCGTGAGTTGCTGTTTAATCAGTTTTAACACCTGGGTAGACTGAGGGAGGAGGGCGGCACCTCCCTTCCTTCTGACTGTTGTATTAAAGCCAAGGGAGCTTGCAGAACTGAAACAAAGCGAGCTTTGGAAATGAAAACTAATTTATCCTTCCCCCACCTCGTGCTTACCTGTGAAGTGCAGCCCCTGCCTTAGGTAGTATGAGAAACAAGCTGGAATTGTTAGGCCTCTTCTAGAAAGCTTTACCTGACTTCCCCACCCTGGGCTGGGAGAACCAGGTCTCCCTGAAGTTTCTACAGCACCCGAGGCATGTTCTTGAATCATTTCCTGCTCCTGTCTCTCTATCACATTGTTACCTCACAAACGTCACCATCGAGACCTTGAGCCTGCACAATGTCTAGCTTTTAGATATTCTGTGAGTGCAGGACAGCCAATAGATCTTACCACACAGCTTTTGTTTTTCATTCCAAAATTTGCATTTGAATCCTTTTTACATGTTGGAAGAACTCTTCCCCTTATGAAAGCAGAGAATTTCAAGTTCGTGATGAATAGAAGCATCATTTGGGGGTGACCATATCACAGGGAGTGCATCAGTCAGTGGATATCCTAATTCCTAGCATGCTCCCCAAAGCCATCTGTGATGAGTGTGATGTGAGTTGGAGGGCAGGGCGGTTCAGGTTAGAGAGATGCCTTTCCTGAGGGCTGCCTAGTGTAGAGGAGATTTATAGCAGAAGTCTAGTAGGCAAGCAGAGAAATCAGTGGGAAGACTGAGTTGAAAGTTTTTCTGATCTGTACTCATCAAATTGCTGTGAGTAGGATGCTTTCCACAGAGGGGTCCTCAGCAGCCTATGGCTCACTGCTCAGTGATGAGGGCTGGGCCAAGATTAAGTCCGATTCCTATAAAGAATCACAGAATCAGAGGTTGCAAGAGCAGGTCAGTATTTGACCCTCTTCAAATAACCAGGTTGGGTCAAAGGCAAAGCAACACTGTTGCTTCTTATAGATCTTGTTTGTAAAGGGCCTGCTATGTCTAGGCACTTTAAACTCCTCAGACCAGCCAAGGCTTTCTAGGCCCAGAGAGTGACCCTGGAGGCACCATTGATTTGAAGGTACCACTACTCCTGCTCTTGAAGGGGTGGGGAGATTGGCTGCCCCAGGGAGTGCCTCGCCAAGTTGCAGCTGCTGGGTAATCAATACATTCATCCGAATGGAAAAGCTGAACTGTTGCCAGAATGCTGCTCCTTGGTTAAGAGGGATTGAGCGAGCTCAGGCAGGTGGACCTGCAAGGGAGGGAAGGCTGCAAAAGCTACTCCAAGTGTAGGCCACTGGTTGTCTGTGGGTGCTGAGCTCACTCGCCTGGAGTTAGCAGAAGAACCAGCCAGCCCCCCGTCCTTTCTTTCTGCATGTATTTGTAGATGTGGGTGGGTGGGTGTGCATGTGTGTGCATGTGTGTGCATGTGTGTGCATGTGTGTGCACGTGGAGGCCAGAAGTCAGCATTAGGTGTCATTCTTCAGGTGCTGGCGACCTTGTCTTTTTTGAGACAGCCTGGCTTCGGTGAGCCCCAATGATCCAATGCTCTCTGCCTGAATGAGCCATCATCCAGGCCCAGAAGAGCGTTGGTGGAGGGTACATTGATTTCCTTAGAGTGTACCAGTGTCCAGCTACCGGCTGCATCTTAGTACTAGGAGTACAGGACAAAATCCAATCAGCACAGCACTGTGCCAAGGTGCTCTGGCTTTAAGAACCCAACTCTGGCCTCCCAAACTGCTTTGCCTTTTAGTGGACCCATGTCCTTAAGCAAAGCACCCCAAGTCTTTCTTCTCTACTACCCAATGAGGAGCCCACTTTTCTGCTCAAGGCAGTTGTGCCTGATGAATATTCAGTGTCCCAGAGCTCTTAGGGATGCTGGGGGTTTGGTGAGAGCACAGCCTGGGGCAAAGCTGCTGAGTGTGAGTCCTCCCAACCTCCTTTGTGAACTGTGGGATGTGGGGCTAATTCTTTAACTTCTGTGCGTTAGTTTCTTTCTCTGTAACGAAGTTGGCACTATTGGCATTTGGGACTGAATCATGTGTTGTCATGAGCTGTCCTGTGCACTGTACCCATAACACCCTCTTCCCAGCAGCCATTGTGACAACCCAGAATGTCTCTCAGCGTTTCCAGATGCTCCATGGGGAACAAATTCACCCTTGGTTGGAAAACACTGCTCTGTAAGTAAGGTAGGACTGTAATGGCCAACTCCTAGGATGATTGTGAATATTTAGTAAGCATCTCTATAAGGGACTGATTTTTCTTCCTTCCTTCCTTTCCAAACTTCTATTGAATGCACCAATTATCTTCCTTTTTGCTAAAAACTCAAGCTACACGAGTCTCTCATGTAGGGATAGAGCATGACCCACATCCCAGGTGGCAAGTGTTAGTCACACGGCTCTCCTTGATGACTAATACTTGGGTTCTGGAGCTAGGAAGAAGTTACAGAGCTTGGGAAAGCATCTTTAGTCAGGGAAAACTTGCTCAGTTATGGATGGACTGTCCCTAGGACAATGCAGTCTGGCAGTGAAGTTTGTTCTCTCTCTCTCTCTCTCTCTCTCTCTCTCTCTCTCTCTCTCTCTCTCTCTCTCTCCCCCCCCCACCTCTGTCAGGATAACAAAAGCTCCAGACTCCATGGAGCCGTTTTCTTGTGGATATTGGATCTGGCTTGTTGAATCAATTCCTGAGCCATGGGGATGGCAGGTGATTCCTGTTTTGCTCGTTTATGATGTGGACACCTTGGTTGGTTGGTTGTTTTGAGGCGAGGTCTTAGTAAACTGGGCTGGCCTAGCCCCTACTGTGTAGCTGAGGATGACCTCAAGGTCTTGATCTTTCTCTGTCTACCTCCCTAAGTGTTGGGTCTATAGGCCTGGAGCACCATGTCTGGCTTTGCCTGTTTTTAAAAACACCTAAACGGGTTTTCAGCTTTGGCTGTTTGGAGCTGCATGTTGAGTTGGGAGGAGATGGTGGAGAAACAGCCCAGGTTAGCCTGAGGAATGCCCCAGCAGCCTCACTTTGCTGAGCAGTGGTTCTGTACAAAGCGAGCTGGACGGATGGGAAGACAAGAAGTGTTACTTCAAGGAGTTTATGATCTGAGAGGATAGCATGCATAGGGATAACTGCAGAGGAGATTGTCATCTGCTTGAAACAGTGATGGTAACAGTGCTGACAGCCCCGTTAATTGCATGATGTTACCCGTCTTTGGACTTTCCATGAGCTAATTTCATTCAACCACCCAGTCTCTGCAAAGGAGGTAGAGTGTCCAGGCCATAGACGAAGGTCTTGAAGCTCTACAAAGGTGGCAGGGTGGGCCCCCCAGTGAGCGGAAGGGAGTGGGGCTTCTTGTAGAAGATGTAGCCTATGAGCCAGTGCAGACTGGACAGCAGAGCTTCGACCAAGAAAGAGAAAGAAGGAACAGTGTGGGAAAGACCTAGAAGCTGACGCATGCATTTTGAATGACAGCAAGTGACCCTGAGGGGCTGGGAAGCTCAGCTACATAACAAGGAAGAGGAGAGGAGATAACACAGGAAAAAGGAAAAAATTCCCACATCTTTTATCCAGATGTGAAGAAGGCTGCCAGAGCGCTGGACAAGAGTTTTCCAAAACTTTATTTTTGTAATTCAGAAATGGAGTGTGTCTGGTGTGCTGCTCATCTTAACCGCAGCCCAGACCTCCCATTTCCCCGCCTGTTGATTGAAAGCTTGACCTCAAAAATGCACCCATCTGCTGTTGGAGCAGTGAAAGTGATACAAGACTTTAAATGAGCAAACTGGAGCTGAGGGGACACAAAAGGTTTTCGACCAGTCTCACTTCTCTTGTTGAACTTGGCTTCTGACTTGATTAGTTCTTCAGGCCAAAGTGATCCCTCTACACATAGTGAAAGTTGGAAGTGGTCAACTTGTTAAAGGAGACTATGGAGTTTACTCTTGCAGAGTTCTCTGCCATGGAAGTTAAGGAAGCATGACACAAGAAGAGCTAAGAGGGGCCTAGACCTCTTTATTGGCTCCATTTCCAGGACAGAGTTTACTAGCTGGCAGCCCATTTTTGATGTGTAGCCCTTTTCTAGTTCTTGTTGAAGTGTTTCTGGAATATTGATAAAGATTTTGTGTTAAATGTGCATCATAGAAGCACTTTATAATTCATCTTCATCTGGGTTGGACTTCCTGAGTTCAGTTGAGCCCTGACAGCAAAATGTGGAGATCATACTGGCTTGGCTAACACCTTATGTGTGTGTCCTTTTCCTGACCCCAGTGTGATGAAAGAATTTTCTTGTCTCTTGAAAAAGACAGATTTCGTGAGGATGTCGCAAACATACGTATAGACTTATTTGTAGTTAATGACTTGAAGGTCTTCCTTTCTAAATGTGAGCTAAGAAGAGTTTCATGAGGGCAAAATTTCAATAGGGAAACTGAACTTGGAAGTCCTGGCCATAGAAACCTGAGTCCGGGGAAAGATGAAACTGAACTTTTAAGAGTGTGAGCCAGGAAAACCATCCCACCACAGCTTTTGTTGAAAGCTTGTTTTTCGGGTGCTGGGGAATCCGGCCCAGGGCCTTGGGCATGCTGGGCAAGTGTTCTTCGACTGAGCTACTCCTAGCCCATTTTGTAGACAACTTTTTGGTTTATGCCTTTTAAAGTATGAGATTAGTATTTTTGTGTGGGAAGTCATAATACAAGTTGATGTTCATATACTAAGAAGGCAGGTATGCAGCAGTTTTCTAGAACAACCCAGCACAGAGAACTATGGACTTGGATCAAGAAAGTTCTGGACAGGAGTTTGCCCTCTCTGAGACTGGAGTGAATCATCCCGGTTTTTAGGATCTCTGTAGTGTGAGAAGGTTGGACTGTATTCTCTGGGGGCCCTTCTGTCTCTGAAAATTTTCTGGACCCCACAAGAACTCTGTGAAATCATTCCCCTAGGGTCAATCCTTGTAATTAGTATCCCGAGGAAAGAAAAATCCCTGGCTGAAGCGGGCTATGCTCCGAGACCCAGCTGGCTAGTGAGACTGAACGGCATCTTTTTGACATTAGCGTTAGCTGTGGTGGCTGCACTTAGGTTTTGCTTTGCCTTCTCTCGGAAAGATGAGTTCTGTGTACTTCTGGTTGACATAAACTGCTTGACAGCTGTGTCCGGGCCCTGGCAGGCCAGCCCTGTGGTGAGGTCCAGCCCCGAGGTGACTTCATACAGCTGCTGTCTGAAGCCTGCCTACCCAGACCAGAGTATTTATAGCAGGGGAGAAGCTAGAGAAAAAAATAAATACTGTACACCCTCCTCTATCCTACATGGGACACAGACAGGCACTGTGAGGAATGTAGAAGGCGATGCTGTATAATCCACCGAGATATTTTTAAATGCTGTTTGTTGGAGTTGGCAGGCCTGGTTTTTCAAGGAGGAGGGAAAATGAGAGTCACTGGGGATGACTGGAGGCCAGGAGTTCTAAAAGGCAAGACGCAGAGCTCTGTGCCCTGAGGTGTGCAAGCTTTAGCATTTCTTCTCAGTCCCAAAGTTCGAGCAGGACTGGGGAAGGTTATGAGGAGAGATGAGGTTAAGTGAGGTTGCTTGTGTCCTTCTCTTCCCCATCCACCCCCCAAATCCTAAGATGAAACCCAGCAAACTTCCAGGTAAGGCAAGACAGGGCTGCCTGTGAGAACTCGGGACCTGGTGGTTTCTTCTTCATCTAGGAGCTGAGGAGATCAAGTTATACATGGAGACCAAATTGGAAAGCAAATTGCTCACAGCTGTTCTTTTGGACGTAATCCTCCCAGGGCAGGCAGGACAAGCCAGAACTGTGCTGGGATTCTGTGCTGTAGTGTAGGACAAGGCCCCAGGGGTAGAGCGGTCTCTAAAACTCATCAGAATGACCCCGTCCACCGGACCTTTGTAAAGCCTCATAGATGATATCTTTTACTTAGCTAGTCTCTGAGGAGAAAGTACTCACAATGGGAAGGACTCTGGGTTAGGAGCTGGGAGGAAAGTTCAGTTTGGGGTACATCATTTGTTCAGCAAATATTTACTGAGGACTTTTTGTGTGCTGGGCAGTGTTCCAGGGAGCAGTGAGAGATCAAATGAATAAAGTCCTGAAAGGGAGGTGCTGGCCCTGCTGAAAGTGAGGGCAGCAGGCACGGTGGAGGAGCCAGAGGCCTCAGGGCCGGAGAAGGCAGCTCTCGGCAGAGGGACTAGCGGGAGTCCCTGGTTTCTGTGGGGAGCACGGAGATCAGCGTGGTTAGGTTCATCATGGAGCAGGCGGTGCAGAAGAGGAAATAACGCAGAGTACTGTTGCATAATAGTACCTTCCTTGGCTTTAAAGCCGAGTGTGCTAGGATGAACTTGAGAAGACTGGCATGATTTGATTTACATTTTAATAAGGTTATTCTCTCTGCTCTGGTGGAAATGGACTTTAGTATCAAGTGTAGAAACAAAGTGGCCAGGTAAGAGAGTTTCGCAATAATTGAAGCGAAAGAGGGTGGAACTTGGACCAGATGAGGGCGGAGCTTGGACCAGGTGATCATAGATGTGTTTTAAAGTCAGAGCCAATGTATTTACCTACAGTCTGATATGTGAGTTATGAGAGAAAAACTGAATGTGACGGTAAGGTTTGTGGGCCAAGCACTTACTAAAGTAGTGAAGAGGCAGGATTAAGCCAGAGACTCAAGTGTAGATTTGTTTGTTTGTCCCAAACTTAACCTACAGAGATAGCAAGTAGGAGGCGGGGTAGGAGGCAAGGCCACTTCAAACTTTCTTAATTGTGTAATAGATGGAATTGCTGAACTCCCTTGTCCTTCCAGAGGCATAGCCCAACAAGACTGGCCAGAGACTTGGGCAAGAGAGGGTTAATTTCCAGTGTTAACATCATTAGTTGATGGCCTGAAGCAGCTCTTTTGTAGGTGGCCAGCAGCCTTCATGAAGGTTATCAGCTCTGCTGTTTCCAGTCACTAATGTGGTCTGTTTAGTCTGCTTGTTCTGTGGTCCACTTGTAACTTTACATACATGTCCTTCACTACTGGGGAAACTAGACCCCATATTCAGGCAGCTTTGGGATCTTGCAAGTCAGTCATGAGTGAGTCAGGAACTGATACAGAAGGAGTATTCTTGGGACACTGGGTGTATCCAAGGGCCTTTTCCTCAGAAGGGGTAAGGGGCATGGGGTAGCTATGGGTGAAATCTTAGGGTACCACTGCTGGACCACCTGGTGTCTCAGTTTTCCTCTGCTGTTAAATGGGGATGTCACAATTCTAATTAAGTTGCTGTTTCACTAATTCTCAACCAGAGATTCATGTTATCATCACTTGGAGAGCTTAAAAATAAATTCGTATGTGTGACTAATGTAAGGACCTCCTTCAGAAACTCTGAAGGAAATGGTGTGGAAAAGGGACCAGGTGGTGGGTCAAGTTCTTGGGAACGTCTGGTACAGTGCAAGCACTCAGACATTAGCTGTTATTAGTGGGCAAAGCATCATTGTTCTGGAGCGCTTGTTTCTGCCCCACCCAGGCTGATGGCTTTCCTTCACTTCTTAGCTATGCTGCTTGGCTGGCTCCTCATCTACAGAGCTCCCCAGAGAGCTCCAGGAGAAGCTGGAGTGCTGGGCTTACCTGGGGAGGGCGGAGTTCTTGGAGTGGTAGCCCTGCCACGTGGTTGTGATGTTTAATCCACTGGTAAAGCTCTGTTAATTACATCTCTAGGAGGAAGAAACTGTAAAGAGCTTAAGTAACCAGCTCAGGTCTCACAGGTCATATAATCAGACCCAGGCAGCCTTCCTCCAGACTCTCTAGTTCCCCATGGCCACACATGTGTCCTCCACCAGAGGAGCCGGCAGACGATAGTCTCAGCTCAGATCTCCAGCACATAAACTACTCCATGCTGAGCCTTGTAGTGTACCAGGGCTGTGTGCTTCATGTGTGTTATGTCAAGTTCTTGCCATTGTATGTATTCTCATTCTCATTGTGTGTAGTCTTGCTGAAGAGACGGGAGCTCAGAGAAATCCACTGCCTATCATTGATAAAAACAGGATGGCCTCGCTTGAGTCCTCCCTCACCCCCTGCTTCCCTTCTCCTGTCCTCAGAAGTGCCTGGGTGGAGGGAAGCCGAAGTGATTTTATTAGCAAAGAAATGATGGGGTTGGTAGCGGGGGAGAGAGACTGCAGCAGGCCTCAGCATCCCTCTGCTTACAGGGAGCCATTTAGGTCCTTAAAATAACCTCCCTGGGCAGGGCGCTGGCCTGGCCTGTGCACGGGCTGCCACACCGGCTGCCGAGAGGTGTCCTGCTCCTATTAAAGCCAGATCCTTCTCTCGGGTGAAGTGAATGAAATGACCTCCGAGAAACCTAGTGGGTCGGTTGCTTAAAATAGCAGGAGAGGAAGAATGTTTGGGAGCCTCTGGCTCCTTGACTCCATTTCCTCTGGATTTATGTCACCTCAGAGAGTGCCTGGCCTGCTCTTGTTTACTCCGCCAGCTCTTCCCTTTCTACTGTACTTGAGTCCTATGTCACCCTAAGCCAAAGGCATTTGTCCTCACAAAAAGTGGCAGCCTTTCCAAAGTAACTCAGTTGGGACCTTTTGTGCATTTAATTTTTCTCTCTTATGGGGATGGGGTGGTGAGAGGTCATTTGTTTAGGAATTGGCCATTTCTCTCCTCCAGCTGCAGAGTTTCCAAGATCAGAGCTCTGGAGTGAGTTTTGTTTTTCTTTATTCGCTCACACAAGGGCTGCCCCAGGGAAGCCGGGAGTTTCTCACAACTTTCCTCTTGCAGGGCCTAGGAACGTGTATGAACAGCTTTAGACTCACTCTTCAATAATGTGCTCATAGCCACATGTGGTTCATTAAGTTTAAACATAGTAAAATTTGATACACTTAAACATCTTCTTCCCACAAGCCTCCTTTCCAGTGCTCCATCAGCACACATGCCCAGTGGCTGCCATACTGGACAAGGCAGATATAGAACATCTCCATCATCACAGACAGTTCTATGAGACAACATGCCATTAGACTATAGGTCACCAGCTGGTCACTTGGGCCAGCTTTCCAGGTCTTCATGGATCTACACATTTAACTACTCCCCAGCTTCGCAGAAGCCCTTTGTATGCAGAAGTTGGAAGATTCATGGAATGTGAGATTAAGGTCATTGATTTTTGTGGCTCTAACCTTTAGACCCCTCACACGAGGTCATGTTTTATGGTTTCCAAGCTGTGTGGCCTAGGGCAAGTCACTTAGCTTCTCTGAAAAAGTTCCCTTGTCAGTGAAATGGTTTTAGAAATACCTCATGGGGATTCCACCAGGGTTAAACAAAATGGCAACATGTGCGTAAAACAATGCTTGCTACACAGTGTTGACAAAGTTTGTTACAGATCCCTTGAATGGGAGACACAGTATCCTGTGGAGGTACTTGATGTAGCCAAAGGCAAGCCATTTGCAAGTGACCCACAACCACTCTGACAGAATTGCTGCTGTTGCTACTCTGTTACTAGGACTAGCGTCCACAGGCTTAGGGTTTGCCTCTTCCAGGCCCTGGACTCTCTTCCCTGGTTTATTGAGCCGCCCTGGGTCACATCAGATAATGTTTGTTCTTTAGAACTAGAGACTCCTCTGAGCTTACTTCCCTGAGGAACTGTCTGCTCCTTCCATGCTCTGGGTATGATCTTTTTGACGGCCTTTTGTCCAAAGTCAACCTGTCAGTACTACTTGGGGTGCTACCACCAAGACCATGGGTGACCACCAGAAACTTTGGAAACTGTTCCAGAGTTTCAGGTTTTGAGCGTCTCCTGTGCCCTGTGGGTCTTCTGTACCCTGTTCTGTGAGAACTGAGACAAACGGAGCCCTCATTGGGATCTTGCTGAGGGGAACTTTGGAAGGAGCATCTTTGGGACCAGGAGAGGCCTCTCTTGAGCTGTAGAGAGAGCAGAGGAGGAGGAGGAGGAGGAAGAGGAGGAGGAGGAGGAGGAGGAGGATATCTGTTCACACTTGCGGCCTGGGTTCAACCCAGGACCATCCTTTCCTTTGCCTAGATTACGTGGCTCATGATTTGACCTTTCTGTCCTTCAGTTCTCCCATCTGTAAACAGGACATAATGCTAGAGAACCTACCTGTTAGTGTATTTGGGAGGACTCAGTGAGATGGCACACAATAAAGTCGCCCCGGGCTCACATCCTCTGATGGGACTGACGTACAGTACTCACAGGAGGGAGCTGCAGTTTCCATTCTCGCCCTTTGTGCTGCCCAGGGGTGACATTGGGGAGCCTTTACTCTGCCAGGAGCTGTTGCATTTCCTATTTGATGATCTAGTGTTTAAGTCAGAGAAAGTGATCAGGATGGTGCTAGCACTTAAAGCCAACGTGTAAATTACATGTGTGTGGCACAGACTCCATGCAATCTTTTTTCTTTTCTCTCTTCTCTCCCTGGATGGCAGATAAACAGTACACCACAGCTGTCCTGTCAGAAGCTCACAGGTGATGGCCAGCCTGCTCTTTTAGGCCGTGTAAGCAGCACTGCCCAGGCAAACATGTAACCAGAGCTGAGTTCTTTCTGTAGGATTCATTTGTGGTGTGAAGTGCCCACGTGTTTATACAGTTGCCGCTCATCTGCCCACAGTTCAGTGTGCCAAATCTGACACTTGAGATGAACTCCAAATAGCTTGAAACTATGTGCGGGATACACAGGGGCCTCCATCACAGTTGTTACAAGGCATGTATCTAAACTGGAGGGATCCAGCTGCCGTTCCTCCTCCCCGCCTCCCTCCTCCTGTGCCTGGATCTAGAGGGAAGAACCATTCACAAAGAGAACCTCAGGGAAGGAAGGACACAGGCCCAGATATTGTGTCACTGTGCTGCCATCCCTTGGGAAACTTGGGCCCCCCGTGGGTCCTCCCAGGCTGACCAGGCTGTTGTCTTGTGTGACTTCCTAGCACTGTCAAATCACTCCTGCTGAAAGGGTAGCTCTGACTCTTCTTGCCAAACAGTTGTTTGGGTTGTTACCAGTGCTGAGGTCTCCTTCACTGTCAGCACAGCCCCTACTTTCCAAAGGATCCAGTGAGTAGGGGTGTGTGTGTGTGTGTGTGTGTGTGTGTGTGTGTGTGTGTGTGTGTGTATAAGTGTAAGAGAGAGAGTGTGAGTGAGCAAGTGTACGTGTATGAGAAAGAGAAAAAGTGTGTGTAAGAGAGAGAGAGAAGAGTGTGTGTGAGAGTGTGTGTATGTGAGTTAGAGGATGTGTCAGAGTGTGTGAGAGAGAGAATGCATGCGTGTTGGTTTGAGCCCGCACATATCTTTCTCCTTCCAAAAATACAGGAGACCTTTGACTTGACCATTTCCAGAACTGGCTGATTACTGGAACATCTTGAGACACTTAAAAAATGGAACTTACCTGGCTACATTAATTTTAAACCTCTAAAATTGGATCTAGAATGTCTGGGTGATACTTATTTTTCTTTTCTTTTTTTCCCTCCAAAATTAATGTTTTCTAGTGTCTGACAGTGACTGTATTTCTGTTCACATTTTCAGTGTGTAGTATTTCTACAAAGCACTGGGCTTCATCATGGTATTCTCACAGGTTTGCAGTATAATTTAGCCGTAAGTAATCACGTTTGCCCCTTGCCGTCTCTTGTCCCCTTCCTGTCCCATTGGTCCCTCCACCAAGCCCCCTTCTAATTTCATGCGTTTTTCAAAGTCTAGATGTAGACAGTATTCTTCAGTGTTCCTTGGTGAGTGAGCAGGCAAATGGGAGGCTGCCTGGCTCCATTAGTTACCAGGGGGGTTCTGTGCCAGGAACCTCTGAGTGTGTACATACCCATCTGGGAAAGTCCAGGCCAAGAGAGGCTGATCAGAGGTGGCATCTGAGGCTGGCCTGTGACTTCTCTGAGTGATGGATGACGGCCATGGCCACAGCTACTCAAAGAGGAGCATGGGGTGGGAGCTGTACCTTGGAAAAGAGAATGGTAACCAGTAATCCTGTCCAGTTCTCTCAAGCACACACAGTGGGATGGATAGTCATATCTGCTTGGTGCCTTTGCCTCTAATCCTCATGATAGACTATGAGCTGAAGACTCTGTTATTGATCCCATTTCATAGACAGAAATACTGAGGACTAGAGCCAGTTAAGATGACTGGTCCAAGGTCACTCCTAAGCAGGTGAAAGAACCAACATTTGAGTTTATTGTCACCAGACTTCAAGCTCCAGTTTCTGTGCTGAATGTTTGAATCAAAATCAGTAGGCCACGGTGGTTGAGATGGCTCAGCATGTAAAGACACCTGCTGCCAAGCCTGGTGACCTGAGTTCAATCCCTGAGACCCACATGGTAAAAGGAGAGAACCAACTCTTGCAAGTTAATCCCTGACCTGCACACACATGCATGCACACATACACACACACGGTAAGTAAATAAAATGCAAAAGAAAAAAAAAACACCATTTTTTAAAACCAGCAGATTGTTAAGAACAGGTCAAATAATTCCTGTCCTGTAAGAGGAGTGTCAGAGTTTTCCCACAAAGGGTATTTTGTGTTCTCTCTCCTCCAGGCAATGCTACTTCCCTTCTGGTCTCCTGTTTTGGAGTCTTTCATTTCCCTCCAGACCCAGCTAAGACTGCTTTGCTCTTTTTCAGTGAGCTGTCCATGTTCCGATCTGCTGCCCTTCCTCCTTACCCCTCCCCCTCCCCCACTCAGCTCCTACACACAGGCGTACTTGCTGGATGGGCCTGGTGTGGGGCTCAGTCTGGGAATGCTCCCGTCATCACCTGGGGTACAGTCACAGGCCTGCCTGTGGTTGTCATGTGTCTCAGTCTGATCATTGACACTCAGAGGATCGTCCCCTGAAGAGCTGAAAGGTGGGTCTGTGTAAACTGAATGCCTGCATTCAGATTCTCGGTCCACTTGTTGATTGATGAATGACTGCTTAACTCTGTCCCAGTCTACACTATAAGATGGAGCTGCTGACTTCCTAGAATAGTTGCAGAAATTGAACAGAACTTTCTAAAGTATCTGATATAGTCCTGGCCTATGAGTACCCAGGATATTAGCCTTTATGATAATGGTAATGACTATTCTTTGGGGGCAGGGACAGGTCTCTAGAATGTAGAGTAGGCCCAGTGCTGATGTATGCCCATGTATATCTCATATATATCCTGAGCATCGAGGGAGACGTCTGGGCTTTGCTAGTCCTGCTTAGGCTCCTTTCTTAATGTATTCTAGGCAGGTTTCTCTGTCTTGTTTCTATTTTCTGCTGGCCTATGGGATTGAATCAGGGCTTTGTGCATGATTCTCTACTACCGAGCTGTGCTGGGACACCCTGGCCCTGCTTGTCATTTACTCTGTAAAATTAGAACAAAAGCTGTACCTACCACATGTGTTGTGAAGCTAAAATTTGGAGCTGGGGGTGCAGTTCAGTAGTAGAACTCTTACTTAGCACATGCTAGGTACATGCTAGGTACTTGCCACATGCTAGGTACATGCCACAAACAGGTGAAATACAAAAACAATGCTTTGATGAGATGCATGGGCTCACTTGGCAGTGAATAGCTAGATGGAAAAACATGAATGGAATGAACCTTAGCAAAATTAGAGTGAGAAACATAAGCTCAATGTTTATGAAGTTAAAACAAAAAGATACTGAAGGAATATATTACAGGTTAGATCAATACAGCTTAAAATGAAAGATGAAGGCCAAATACAGATAACGGCTGTCTGTATCTCATGGGGAGGGGAAAGAAGAGGGGCAGGGAGGGGGCTCATGTGGTTTAGATGTCTGTGCTTGCCACAGCTCTAGCTTTGTTTTTGGAGATGATTTCACATTATTATAACTAATTAAAAGTGGTCACGAATGAAGGACTATAATAAATCAAATCAATGCACCTGAGGTTAAAAAATTAGTGAGTTCCCAGTTGGTTGTGGCTACTTATTATTAGCATGCTGTGGACCACCTGGGCCATGCCATGAGCTACCAGGGACACTCTCTGTGATTGCCTGTAATTTTGTGTAAAATACCTGAGAACCAAGGCTTTCCTCCTGCAGCCACAGTGGCTTCCTTACAGAGAACCCAGAACAGTTAGGATATTCAGGTTGCCTCGCTTCTCAGGTTTGGGGCAACACGTGGGCATAAGCGCCTGTGTGAGTCTAAACTCACTGAACAAAGACAGGGTTGTTTTGTCCTTGCCGTGCCAGATGGAAGGCTTTCATTAGTCACTTTGGGAGCATTCATATTAGCTGGGAGATTTTCTTTCCAAGGGTTGGAGCGGATGGTGTTTGCCTTGGGATGGTCTTAGTCCTCTCTGCTTTCATTGCCACTGCCAAGTATCACAGCCTTTGACTATGGCTTTGCTCTGCCCATGGTTCCTTTTCCTTAACACGGGGAAGCAGAGAGGATACTTGAGATGGCCCAATCACATGCTCCCGGGTCAGTGGCATCTGGGTACAAGTGATTCTCAAGCCTAGCTCCTCTTCTCTGTGATGGAGGGACAGAGACGAGTGCACCAGCTGTGGAGTTAGGGAAACTTAAATTTCAAGCTCTCAGCTGTGTAATCAGAAGTAGCAGTATTGCTTTTTCCTGTATGTTAAACTGACGCTCATAAGGGGCCAGTGAATTGTCAGGTAGGTAGCTATACATGTATACAACCTACCTAAGTCATGATCAAAGTCTAGAGAGGGGCTGGGGATGTAACTCAGTTGGTAGAGTGCCTGCCTAGTATGCATAAATCCCTGGACTCAATACCCAGCACTACCTTAACTAGTTGTGGTATACAGCACTTGGGAGATTAAAGTGGGAGGATGAGAAATTCAAGTTCATCCTCTACTACATCACAAGTTCAAGGTCAGCCTGGGCTATACGAGACCTCAAAACCAAAAAGAAACAATAAAAGCAACAAAAAGCTCTTAGATGCTCCAATGGCCCTTCCTGTCAGCAAACCCCCCACATACACCTCAAGCACCCTCAGAGATCTAGTTTTTGTTGCCATCAACTGTTCTGAACTTGGAGGGCTGGGACAGTATTAAACTCTGAGCTTCAGTTTCTTTACATGGAAAGTGAAATGGAGGGTTGTGTTACAGTGCTGTTTTGGGAAAATCTAATGGGACAGGGCATGTGAAGTCCACAGTAAAAGATCCACCCAACAGGTATCACCAGGTTAGGTAACGCTATGCTGTCTCTGATTGCCAGTCTTGCCTCCAGAGACTGCCATTTCTCACCCAGAGACTCGGGCTCCTGCTGACTCTATAGCATTTGTTCCCAGTGCCCTCTGTGCCCTTCATGTTCTACCACTGTTTCAAACACGCTTCAGATTGTTCCTACAGTGGCTTGCAGGACTTCTAGAAACCAGTTTGTCACGCTTAAGTTGATAGAGGAATGAGCAGGAAAGCAAGCCTTCTGCAGGCCCCTCCCCCAACCTGTGTTTCAGAGAGGGTCTGCTTGCTGTATTAGCAAAATCCACAGCTGTATTGTGGGGTAGAGGCCTGGGCTGGACCTGTTTCCCTGAACTGAGAGTTGGTGGTGTGGGGTGCCATGGGTGCCATGTTTGTTGAAGTGGCAAGGATGCTGAAGTTTTTGTTCTAAAACTGAACAGAAACCATTCCATATGATTGCCCATAATTTTACAGTTACAGATATCTCCTTGAGTCAAAGGGAAGAAAAGACAGAATACCTGAGTTGAGGTGGGGTTGTTTGTTTGTTGTTTTTAGAGTAAGAGTTTCTGATGCATGTTCTGTGTTGGTTATTAATCTGAGCAGTCTTTATGCCCTTTCCTGACTATAGGACTTGATGAAGAAGGCAGGACTATGTAGGTGACAGGCATCCAAGGAACTCATCAAGGCAAATCCCCTGAGTTTTAGTGATGGTGATCTATCCACAGAATATCCTCCCTACACTCACAGAACACTTCAAATATGTCCAGTTCTGTGTGTGAAGAGAGCAGTTTCTTGTGAGCTGCTTTGAGCCAAAGGCATGCACTCGGCAGGTAGTTATGGTGCAGACTGTATTCTGCATTTGGAAGACCATGACTGGTAAACCAGGTTGGGCCCAGGGGTTGGCATGCTCCTGGAGGCTGTATTGTTTGGGCTGAGATCTTTTAAAAAATCTACAGGTATAGGTCTCGGACATCTAAAGTGTGACTCGTGTTAGTGTGTCCCTGAGACTCCTCACCCAAGAAGACATTTCCCAGGGTAACTTGTGTCCAACCCTCAGTGAAATTGTGCTTTTGTGAAATGGCTGGATGTGTCTGCTAATGGCATGGCCCTGACATGTTTCTGACAGCCCCGCAGTGCTCCTGCTCCATCAGTGATGTTTTAAAGGCCAGGGCCTCCCTACTCTGCAAAAGGTTTCACAGTTAGGCAGCAAATTTATATGGAAAATGAGTACTTTATTAGTAAGAGTCTGTGAGAAAGAACATTCTAGAACAGAGCTGGAAGAGAGAAACTATGTTTGCTGTGGAGAAGATACCCACTTGGCATCCCCTGTGTGGCCAGCCATTGCGTAGGGAGCCAGCACGCCAAATTTCTCCAGTTACCATGGGACCCAGACTTTGACAGGAAATCATGGTAGGGTGGGAAGGAGTCCAAAATACACACGGCTGGCACACAGGCTGCAGTTAGGAAAGAGAAGAGAACAGTCCATCTATTTTCCTGAGCGGAGTTCTCCAGCTTCAAATGGGGCTGTTTTCTAAGCCTCCCTCTGAAGTAGGTCCATTTTATAGACCTGATTTTCAAGCGTGAACTTTTTCCACATTAAGCAATACTTCTGTGAATTAAAGTGGCCCCTTTATGTGTTTGTGGAGGGTACTTCATAGGGGTGTGTGTGTGTGTGTGTGTGTGTGTGTGTGTGTGTGTAAGTCTACAAACTAAAAAGGAACCAAAGTCTCTTCAGTCAGGAAGACACTTTCTCTCTCTCTCTCTCTTGGTTTTCCCACAATTATCTCTCTGCTGTAAGCAGCGTGCTGGAAACCCAGCAGCCTTCGTTTGCTGAGGTGTGTCAGTGGGAACAGGAGGGCCTGCTGTAAGGAACTTTGTGGCTGGGTTTCCTGGAAGTTTCAGCCACCATGTCAAGAAAGTGAACTGTCTGGTCCACGAAGAAGCACCTTTGCATCCTGTCAGTGAAGTCTGTTAAACTGGAAAAGCTAGGAGGAGGCCCTTGCTTGGGATTTTTGCAAATGGAACTCTGGAAAAGTTCAGCAGGGCCTGACTGTGCATAGCCTGGGACCAGTTCCAGGCCTCCAGAACATTTAACAGGTTGCTATTGATAGCATTTTCCATGAACCACCCAATTCAGCAGTGTCTCTGAAACCCTCCCAGATTTCTTGGGAAATGTGCTCAACTCTTGGTAGAAATGCCCGTTCTGCCATGGGGTCTGCATCCCTGTGCCTCCTTGGTACCTCTCCCTCTCTTCCCCTCCTCCTTTCCTCTCCCTCTTTCTCTCTCCCCCCTCCCTTTCTCCCTGCCGTTTCCCTCTTTCCACCCCTTTCCTTCCACACAGAGTGCCTTCATTTCCTTGAGCTTCTTGCTTTTCGCCCTCATGATGACTCTGACTGTAGCTGGTTTAGAAGAGTGGCTAGACCAGCCCAATAGCAGTAGAATACCTGTGGTTTTCACCGATGACTTGGATAGTCTTTCTCCTTTGATGTCACAACTACTGTAGCTCACCATTTAACTGTGGTCTCATGATAAACATTGTGCAAACTACCTTATTTGATCCTCAGAAACCACGCTGTGCCATACTGCTATAATCATTTTCCAGTTTGCAGATCAACTATGACTCCGAAGAGCTTGTTGCTAGTTGAGGGTGAGGATAGCCTGGGGGTGTGCAGCTCTACCCAACTCTAGAGACCGTATACCTGAGCACCACACAGTACTGCCTCCTCCATACCCTGTGCTTCTTCTCAAGAAGAAAACAAAACCAGAGAGCGCTTGCTTGAGGTCTCATGGCCAAGGAGTGACCTGGCCAGGACCAAAAGTACTTTGAGGAATCAGAGTTTCTTTCTTATCCAGAACCTGCTTATGTGAGCACTGGTCCCCAAGAAAGGTCCCTGGCATCCAAGGTAGCAGTCAGTAGGAGCTCAGAGACACTCAGTCTTGGGTTCATATCAAGGCAGGTGAGAAGGTGTTCTGGGGATCCAGCGCACCACCTTTATACTCCAGGTAATTTGCCTGAAGCTGAGAAGCCATAAAGTTGCTGCTTACTAAGTGCACTTCTGTTTAAAGTTTATGTATCAGGACCCCGAGGGTCACAGACACGGTTCAAACCAGTTTAAGTGAAGTGAATTTACTGCCTTCAGGTTCTGAGTGGGGCTGGCTTCCAATATGCCTTGACTCGGGTTCAGAGACCCTTATTTGCTATCTCCTCTGGATTTTGCTGTAGTTGTTGTTATAAGCAGCAACCTTAGCTTTGAAGGAGGAAAAAGGGGCAAGTTGGCTTCCCTGGCAGCTCAAACAAAAATTCTGTCCAAGCTGTGACTGGCCTGGTGAGAGTCATGTGGCCGTCACTGAATCAATTATTTTAGTCTAGGGCTACACGCTCTGTCACATGCCCCGGAGAGAGGGTGAGGAACCCTCCCTGGTGGTCTGAGAACAGTAGGTGGGCTACGGAAAGAAGATGGAGAGATGAGACAAGATGCTAGTTGAGCAAGATAGAAAAGCAGAATGAAAAAAAAAATAATCATAGGGAAATCCATCACTCCACATTAGGCCAGGCAGGGGTAATTTCTTTATTTGGAGGTTTCAACCACCCATTAATGAGAGCATCTTCTTGTTGCTGCAGTTTGAGCAATTATTTTGTGTGTATGTCAAAGAGCCTGTGTTCATATGGATGCACACGCACGTGCGTGCACTTGTACGTAGAAGCCAGAGGACAACTTCAGACCTTGTTTCTTAGGGGCTGCTGATCCTATATTTTCAGTCATGGTCTTTGATTGGGACCCAGGGCTTACTCATTAGTGAGTGAGGCTGGATGGCTATCAAGTTCTAGAGACCCACCCTTCTCTGCCTTCCCAGCTCTGGGATTACTAGTACATGCCACCACACCCAGCTTTTTACTGGGTGCTGGGGATTGAACCCAGGTCTTCACGCTTGGGCAGCAAGCACTTGACTAACTGAGCCGACTCCTCATCCCCAAGTCAGAGAGCCATTTTAGTTATTTATTTATTGAAATTTTACCGGCTTCAGTGTGTGTTTGTTCTAATGGAACTCCCCCTGCCACCCCGGGAAGAAAAGCACTTCTTTAGAGTACCACTTAAATATTCAATTGCAGGTTTTAGTGAGAGCCATTTAGATCCTCTGTAGCTCAAAGACTGGCTTTATTCCTGGCTTAATGGCACCTTAAAGTATGTCAGATGAATTAAAATGCCACTTCTTCTCTCTTCCACTCTCGCTCCCAGTCATTGGGGGCATCTTGATACACTTGGAGTCTGAGTGAGACCGTTGCCCGGTGTCACGGAGAAGTCCGTCTCACAAACCCTCACCTTTAATCAGTTACAGATGCAAGGGGAAGGTAAGACAGTGTTAGGGACCATGTGTTTCCAGGGTCCTGGATGGCTCTGTGGCTAATTTGCTTTCCACTGCAGAACTCAACCAGACAAGGAAGGGTGTTATTAAACGTTCCTTTTGAAGTACCTACAGCTAAGTAGATCCAGATAGTAGGACTGCTGAGTCAACAAGGGCACTGTGAGCGGTGCCCTGTGGCCAGCCTCATGGAGGGCACAAGGGAGTGGCTGCTGCGGCCAAATGAGTGATCCCCAACTAGTTGCAACACCAGGGAAGCTGTCTGTCTGTTCAGCAATTGCTATGTGCACTGTAGTGCTAAAGGCCCCGCATACACTGTCTCATGTAATCCCCACACTAACAGCAGGAGGGCAGCCACTAGTGTCCTCATTTTCAGAGGAAATAACAGGCTGAAAGAGGCAAAACAGTCTCCAGTCACCAAGGAAGAGATCGTCCCATCCAGCTCGCACAGCACCAGGCTCGCTCCAGCTGCCGAGCCCCTGCTGGCTGTCCCTCACTACGGTGCTGAGGATGGAGACTGTCATTGCAAGATTTCTCACAGGCACAAAAGCACATTCTCCCCTGATAACAGATTTCATCACTCTTGAAACTGGAGGCCTGGGAAGAAAGAAGATTGCTGACTGCTGGAGCGTGCCTTTCCAGAAGGAGGCTAGTTGGGGGAGAGGAGGGATTGCCAGCGCTTTGACTCACGTGATCTTACCATCTGTCTAACTTCTGACTCTCAGTACGATTCAGCCTGTCTGCAACCCAGACAGCAAGACCAGGCCAAGGACAAACGAAACCTTGACTTGACTCTGGAATTGGGTAGATGTAAAGTCGCCTAGGGCTGCTGAGGCCACCTTAGTCTCAGTGTTTCCGTACACCGTGCTAGCTGACTCATTTGAGAAGGCAGGCAGATGGAGCTGGAGGTGTGAAGCAGGCTGTGAGGAGTCAGGTGTGGTGGTGAGACAGCAAACAGTACATGCTAACCATGCATGTACCACTGCTGCGATTGTTGAACAAGACCCAGCCACCATGAGAGAATAAAATCCAGGACTTTATCCTGGGCATGATTATCGGTTTTAGGAAAAAAATTTTCTGCACATAATTTCTCCTGGAAGAAATCTATCTGGGTAAAGGGCAGAATAACGGTATGGACTTTTTTTCCCAATACCTTTAGAAGCGAGACAGGAGAAACCCCAGGGGCCCACAGGCAATCTAGACTGGGATACATAGCAGCAGACAACAAAGAGACCCTGCCTCAAACAAGGTAGAAGGTGAAGATTAACAGTCTTGGTTGACCTCTGACCCCCACTCATGCGCTATGGTATGTGAATGCCTGTGCTCACACATATGAACATTCACACACACAATCCTACACAGAGAAAGATATTTAAAGAAATATAGATGTAGAGTTATGTGCAGCATGATACTGAGGAATTGAGAATTTACTCCCTACCCAAAGAATGCGTGCTCAGTGTTAGGCTGAAGATGGCTTTTCAGCAAGATCCCTGATTCCTATCACTTTTGGGGTTACTTCCCTTTATAAGCTAATTAAAATTGGAAAGGAAAGTGGGTTGGAGAAGATAACTGAATGTGCCAAAGGCCAGGAAATATACTCCATGCACTGTCCTGTCTGCCCCCCTAAGAAGTAGGGAATAGACTGCTGGAGTGGGGTGGAGAGCAGGGATCCCTCTGCACCGCTGGAAACAACACCTTAGAGGATGCATTGTATAGAAGCTGGAGGGTTAATGTCCTCTGGATCCCTTGTAATTTTCTTTGCTCTGAGGTCTACTTTATCTGATATTAGTTATAACCATTCCAGCTTTCTTTTGATATGTGCTTGCACATTGTATTTTTCCTACATTCAATTTTAACTGCTCTGTATTGTATTCTGAGTGAGTTGCTTGTAGACAGCATATAGTTGCGTTTTGTTTATCTGATCTCACTGTGTTCAAGCAGGCGTAGACTGCTTGGGTTTAGCTTTCTTTTTGATCTGTTTGAAGCCAAGTTCTACTTGTTTAGTGTTATTGTTTGTTCTGTTTTTCTCTTCTCTTTCCCCTTCCTTTCTTATAGGTTATTTGAATATTTTTAAATATTTTTATGAGATTTATTTATTTGTTTATTTTATGTGTGAGTGTTTTGCCTGCATGTATAGCCATGTACCAGGTATGTGATTGGTGACCTTAGAGGCCAGAAAAAGGCATTAGATCCCCTGGAACTGGGGTTATGGATGGTCGTAAACCACCACATGGGTGCTGGGAATCAAACCTGGGTCCTCTGCAAGAGCAACAAGTGCTGTTAACCATTGAGCCATTTTTCTAGTCCTTATTTGAATATTCTAAATATTCCATTTAATTTTATCTATTGTGTTTTTGGTCATACCTTTTGAATTTTCTTTCAAATGGGTGTCCTAAGGATTAAACATGTCCATATGTTCATATATTATATATGTATAGTTCTTCAGTGAACTTAGATTTTAATATGTTCCTACTAGAAGTAGAATGTTTAAGAGTCTCACCATCTCCTACCCTCTGTATAAAATCTAACACTGAAGGATGCCAGGCTAGCCTGACAATCAAAGTGTAGAAAGGGGAGATGGAGAAGGAAAGAAGTGTTGGGTTTATCTCATTCATTCACTTAGTAGGTGTTTATCCAACAGTTTACCTGGCAGCAGAATCCCTTCCATCCTGAGTAGTATCATCTGTAGACCAATGATGCTGATAGCTAACATTTCGAGCACTCACTGTATGCATGCCCTCTTCTCAGTTCTTGGCAGGTATTGTTACTAATCCTGGAACTATGCACACTCTCACGAAATGCAGGACGGTGAGGTCAGCTTAGGTAGAAAGCAGCAGAACGTTGGCTCCGTTGCTCACTTCCCAGTATTCTCACAGGGTTGCCCTGGGGGGAAGTATACTGGAAGGTATGCTAACTCCTAATTCTGTCATGGGGGGGGGGCTTGTACACTCCACAGTATCCAGTCTACCCACCCTTAGAGCCCACTGACTGTCCATTTAGGGGGCCCCTTCCCCCTCAGTCTGGTTCTCTTTCCTGTCTTCCTATAAACATTTATGGGAGACCTTGTCTGTGCCTAAGATTACACACACACACCAAAGCTCCGAAGCAGACCTTGAACCTGAGGTCGGAGCAGGAAGGCACTCATTGAGCACTTTTCAGGTAGGGAACTCAGGTGAGCAGGAGGGACGCGGCCTGTCCAAGGGTCCACAGTAATGGCCTGGACTGCACAAAGGCCCCAATTCCGGCTTTGTATCTGTGCCCCTTAGGCGATTTTGGCAGAAGGCTGTGGGAGGCTGAGGAGTAACAGAGCTGGAAATTCTGATCTGTAGCAGAACAGAGACAGCCAGAGAGCCCCACAAGGGACCCCCACACACACACACACACCCTTCATGCCAAACCTCAGAAGACGCTGGCAGCAGGCGGTGCTATTTAATAACCTTCAGGAGGCTGGCCGGCTTCAGTGGTCTGGCAATACTGTTTACCATAGCTGAGGTTTATTTGTGCCATTACATTTTACATTTTCCTAAAGAGGCAGAAGTAAGCCCTGCGAAGAACTACTGACAAGGTAACAGTTAAAACTGATACCGGACTTGAAGAGGAATGTCACCTAGCCATCACACATAGACCAAATCTAATCGAGTGATAGTTGTCTGGAGCAGTGTGCTGAATACTGGCTCAGGAGGAAGAATTTAGAGATCCATTGGTTATGCCTGCCATGGGCCCAGGACTAGTGGCTAGCAAAAGGTTACAGTAAGCCTTGGGTTGTAATTATAGTGCAGTAGTAAGACCTGTCATCATAAGGTGGTTGTGAAGATTGAATAAGAATGTATGTCACGTGCTGATTAACTGCCAGTCATTCTTAGTGCTGGTAAGAGATTTTAAAAAGAAAAAAATCCTGGTTATTCCTTGAAACATTTGAGTACATTTTGGATGCCTGATGCTGACTTGGCATTGGAGAAAGATTGTTTGAAATATACTCGGTACTCTTCTATGGGCATTGCTTCAAATGGGGGGAAATAGGCAGTAACTAGTAAACTAGTGAGGCCATTTCAGGTCGTGATAAGAGCACTGAATGCAAACAAAAACAGACTAAAGAGATAAGGAAGGACCTCAGGGAGAGGACCGCCCCTTTGGGAAGGCGAGGTTGGTGCACAGGCAGTAACACAAACATCTGGGAGAACACTGAAGGGGGATGAAAAGCTCCAGGGCCTTAAGGACACCCAGCTGTGTGGGAGGCACAGTACAGGATTCCATGCTTTACTTCCTAAACACTTCTGAAAATGGTCTAGTGTAAACTTTTGAAACATTAAAAAAAGAGAGCCGGGGTGTAGCCCAGTAATAGGGCACCTGCCTTGCATGTGCAAGGCCCCGAGCTTGGTCCCCAGAACTATCCCTTACACCCTAAAAAAGTAGGGACTTGTGTAGTGATCCTGTGTGTCCTTCTACCGTTCAACAGTTAGTACCATTTGACACTCATCCCCTCCATCTCCCTTTTGTGGCTGAAGTCGTTAAGGCAGGTCCCGTGCACCCTGAAGACTTCAGTATATACCATTTGGAAAATAAGCATCTGTTGATGTGTTAGTGTAACTTATTACAGTTAATTTTCACAATTTCATCATCATGATGAATAATTCATTTATATAACCTGGTATCTGGTCCATACTCAAAATTATTGGATTGCCTCTGAAATAAAAGTTGGTTCATTTGAATCAGGTTTCACAAGGCCTTCATGTTCTATCTGATCATTGACCCAAATGTGTTTTACAAGAAAGGTGTTTGACAGCAGGGCCTGTAATGTCTGGGTAGTTTTTACACGTAGTTCAGAGTCTCAGAGACCCGCAGAGGACTGTACACCACCGTAGGTTCTGTGGGGTTGTGTCCCAAATGAGTATTTCATAACCCTGCTGTCATTTATTGTTGTTAATACAATACGACTGCTTAGGAGTCCAAAGCAAGCAGTTGTGTGTGAGTGTGGACTGTTCCTGCCTGCTCATGGGTGAGTCCCAACTGAAGTGACAATTGTCAGAATTTTTTAGTTTGTTACTTTCTAAAAATGGTTATTTTTATTATTTTTAATTATGTGTGAATGTGTGTATACCTCTGTGTGTGTGTGTGCATGTGTGTGCACATGTGGGCAAGCTTGTGTGTAGTATGTGTATATGTGTATGAGTGCCTGAGAAGGCCAGAGGTGTCAAATCCCCTGGAGCTAGAATTATAGAAATTGTGAGTTACCTGGCATGGGTGCTAGGAGCTAACTTGGGACTCTGCAAGAGCAGTGTTCATTCTTAACTGCTGAGCCATCTCTCCAACCTGGTTTTCAAACTTTTAGTCTTCCTGATCGAGACTGGCTTAGGGGTGACTCTGTGAACCACTTCAAGCCATTGAGGCAGGAGGGAAGCCCACTAGGTTGGACTTCAGAAAAGGATTCCTTCTCTTAAAAGAATGAACTGGGTGTGATGGGGATGTGACGTTCGGAGTTCCAGCTTAATTGTATAAAACGCAGAGAAATTCTAGAACCCCAGTACAGGTCAGGGGGGCAAAGGAAATATCTTGGGTCCTTAATGACACTGTACAGTCACAGAACCAAGCACCTTCGGATAAGGATACACCCTTTTTATTTAAGACACTTTTGGGTGGGGATTACGCCTATAAGCATCCTAATGTACACACACTAATTTACATGCATCTTTCTGGGTAAATCAGTATAGGTTTTCATTTCCTTTGGGAAAGAATAAGAAAAAAAAAGCCTACCCTCATCTTGATGAACTTGCTGTGTGTTTTCTAACTGGTGGGCTATTGCTTCTGCTTTTCCTGTTGAGCTCTTGCTGCACCTGGCACACGGCTACAGTTCGCCCAGAAACATCTGGGGAGGCTTGACTTCTGTGAAATGAGAAATGGGAAGTTGTTCCTTCCCTTCTTGCAAAGACTCAACCCAGGGCAAAACATCTCCAAACAGTAGTGCTCCATGAAGACCTTGGTACGTGTGGCTGGAAGAATGGTATAGGTGTGGTAGAGAGGCTGGGGAGCTTGCGTTTGAGGCCGGTGAGCAGGAGTGCTGTATTCTCAGGGTGGGGGAGAGCAAGCTGGGCTTGCTTGAAAGAGATAGTCCTGAAGGTTTTGGAGAACTCTGCAACCCCCTCGTGTGGACCCACATTATCTGTCTGCATCCCCCAGGAGTTAGCATTCAGTGATGTCTGAGTGAGAGAATAAAAGAAGCATTCAATCCAACCGACCCTATGGTCCCCTGGGCTTCCAATCCTTTTCTTTGGAGGGAAAGAAATCTGCTGTAATGAGGCATATCCATTAAAGTGACTTTTCCTAGTTCTCTGTACATCTGGGTTTGAAGTGGCCTATGGTATTTCAAAGGGAGGATGATCCAGGGACATGTGCTCACCACCAGTGGGACTGCTCCCATCTTAAAGAAATATGCTCCTTCTGAAACAAAAGCCCCAGTGCCTCACAGAGCCAGAATGGAATTCCTGTTTGGGGCACCCATACATATGCTGAGGGAGACAGACAAAAACCATGCCCGGCTCTATTAGTAGGGAACTCGGGGAGTGAGCTGTGTGCTAGGAATGAACATAAAATTAGATAACATGTATTAGGGGATTAGTGTGTTCCTGGTACTAGTCTAACTGTTTTATATCCGTCAGTTTGTTTTGGTATCTCAGAAGTGGTGCCATCTAGCTTCCAGACGGAGCACTGAGGCTGGGAGAGGTTAAATAATGACCGCACTGCTCCGTGTGGGCCATTCCCTTCTTGCCCTCAGCCCATCCTTGATTTGGAGCTATTCTGAACCTAAGTCCCCTCTCCCCTGCCACCTGGACACTAGGCAGCTCCAGCTGGCCGTGGGTGGACCCATCATCCTTCCATGACACAGTCAGAGAAAAGCCAGAATGACCTTGCTGAGGACTCCACGACCTCCAGCTGGCTGTGTATGGCACACAAAGTGAGTGGGAATATGGGAAAAGGGGTGGGGCCAAGACTGCTCTTTGAGCCAGAGCGTAGTTGAGCCTTGCAGTTCACTGCCTCGTCCCCATCTCTCCTGAAGTCTGGGGGTAGTCTCCAGCCTGGTGTTGCTCTGTGACTCTGTGGGGTTGATAAGATGCTGTCCCTTAACTGCTGGACCTTTGCTGTGAGCCTTGCGAAGATAAGGCTGGCCTCTGGCACCAGCATTCCAGGCTAGCAAGAAGTGCCTTTGGCAAAGTTTCCAGCTGAAGCTATGGAGTGAGCAATTCCTTAGAAGATATATAAGCTTCCTTCCTTAGCTGTGGCATGGTACTTAATATTTCTCCATCAAAACATCTTGTTGATCTTAACAGTGGTATTTATGAATTACCTTTGACTGCCAGTTAAGCTGGCCAACAAAGATCTGAAAACAACAAGTTGGATTCTTATCACATCATGGGTCACCTGCCAACTCTGAACCCTGAGCTCTGACTCTCCAGCTGGAACTGAATAGACAGTAATCCCCTAGGATTTTGAACTCTGTACTTAATGAGTGATTCACAACTTAGCAAAATCACCTTCTCTCAGAAAGACCAGAAATCTGTATTAGAATCTTGATGACTGCACCATTGTGTATTTAGTAGCTAAATCTTAGAGTCATTTCTCAGCTCTGCCACCAGCTCACAGACTTTGTGCTAGTCCCTTGGCCCTTTGGAGCCCAGGTTTCCTCCTTGGGAAAATGTTGAGACATGTTTTTCTAGGTGGTCTCTAGGTTCAAATGAGTGACCTTAACCTCACTGACCAGCAACGTCTTCGTTTCATTTCTTTTCTTTTCTTTTTTTCTTTTTTTTTTTTTTAAATGCTGTGACTGGATTCTAAGGATTGGGTAATTTATAAATCATAGAGGTTTGTTTGGCTTTTGGTTCTAGAAGCTAAGATGTCCAAGAGCATGGGTCTGGCATCTGCTCAATGTCTGGTAAAAGCCTTTTTTGTTGCTTCATGACTTGGTGGAAGGACTTACATAGCAAGGCATAGGAAGCATGCCAGAGAGCGTGGCGAGAATACGAAGCACAGGGTACCTAAGCTAGGCTCTATCAAGCAAACCTGGAGGATAAAGTGATGGTGTGAGTGACAGGTTGAATCCACTCAAGAAAAGGGACGGATTTGTATCAACCCTCTGGGAAGTTCCCTGGTGGTTCTGCATGCATTTCTGATAGGTATTGCTCTGGCTTGGCGTTCTGTAGTTTGATGCTGGTAGGGAGAATCAACAACCTTTGAGTCTCTTGTATCCTGGATCTCTCATACATAGGAACTTGGAAATTGAGTCCAGTGGGGCCCAAGTATTTGCCAACCTTTACATTCTTTCCTATGTGTGTATGGTCTGGGCTCCCCCAGAGAGATCATTAGCATAGAAGGGCAAGAACTGTACCCCACACATCCTCAGTGGGCACAGGTCCTTGAAGACCCTAGATAGTTAAGTAGTATATATACCCATCTGCTTACTCTCAGATGCTTCGGGGACAGCATTTTATCTACAGCTTTATGACATTTGGGTTACATGAGTATTTTTTTAAATCTATTTCTGGCGCTCACAGATTATCTATAAAATTTGGGATCCAGCAAGACCAACAGAAACAGTATCTTGGCATTGCTATTTTCACAGTTCAGCCTGAGACTTGATAATGAAATATTTGGGGCAAACATGTTTGTACTCCATCACTGACTTAGGCCGGTGGATTGGGGTGTGGGGGTGGGGATAATAGCTAGAATGAGGGACACAATCCCAATAGGATTTTCTGCTCCCATTCGAGTCAGAAGACCCAAAGTGGAGTCTAAAATGAAATTGTTTCTGGAAAGCAAGAGCTGCTTGCTGGGAAGAGTTCCTGCCTTTCTTGAAAGCTCGCAATTTGCTGCTGATTTGAGACAAATGGTGAAAGGGAACGGTTTGTGACTTTTCAGATACCTGTGCCATAGGTGCTAATATGGTGGCTGAGAGTATGGGAAGACCATAGATGCTGCCTAGGGTTGGGTGCCCTCACTCCCCTGCTGTCTCTCCTGTGGCCTCTCCCTCACCTCCCCCTCGGCCAAGGAGGCACTGGAGGCTAGAGGTAAGGTTCCGTCCTGCCATGTGGGTGAAGCAGAGGCTGCTGGAGGTTTTAGCCCTGGTCCCACTAGTCTGAGCACTTGGTTCCAGAGTTGATTCTTGTCATGTCAGGTGTTGGAGCAAAGGGTAACTTTTTGTTCTTACCTCTGCACTTTAACTGCAGACATGGAATAAGCTGGTTATTTGAAATGGCTGTGAAGTTTGCTGGGATAAATCATCCTAAGCCACTCTAGTCCCTTCTCCATGAAGGAAAGGCTCTTGCCACCTCATTGGCCCTCGAGGTTATCGAGTTCTGTCAGTGCCTCAGAAGCAGTAGGAAGTGCCAGGAAAGACCCTGCAAAGCACAGAGGGTGTGGCAGCTTCTGCCATTCCTGGTAGGAAAAGGGAAGTTGGGTTGGAGGAAAAAGCCTCAGGGCTGCACCAACCAGAATAAACCCTTCCTCCTTGCTGAGGGTTGGGGAAAAGCTGGGACTGCAAGAAGAGAGGAGGAGTGAAAACTGGGAACCCAGAGCACACCTCCAGGGTCCAGTTGTTCCCATTCCTCCTCCAAAGGCCTGTACCGCCAAGGGTTCTGGACTCCCAAATACAGCTTTACATTTTCTCAAGGAGCACCTAAAAATGGCTTTTAAATCCCTGGAGAGCCAGACTCCAGTTCCCAGGCTCTCAGAGCTCAGGCCAGGAGGCCCCTGGGCACAGGTGTCTTCAGAGACTCATCCCTGCATTGGCAAGGACCCAGTCAGACTGAGCTGGGCATGTACCCAGTGAAACCTGGGACGCTCAGCATGCTGGTTTAATCAGGAGGCTCCTCAAGCTCGGGTCTGGTCTCATTTAGGTTTCCAAATGCCAGGCGTGCTTATTTCCACAGATAGAGTGTCTGCAGCTCACGTGGCTGCATGCAAATGCAGACTGTCCAGAAGGCAGCCCCACTCACTCCCTGGTGAGCAGGCTTTCCTTTAATGTGGAATTTTGAGCTCTTCTGGAAGGGATTTTTTCCAGTCTTTGTATTTTGCAAGGAGCGTAAGATAATACGTGGCAGTCTTTCTGCAGAACTCGTTTAGAGATGGACTGTACTTGGAAAATGAAAACTTCTGGACCATCATGTGGCTGCGCACCCTATAAATTGGGTGTCTCCCTCAGCTCCTCAGAGCAGGGCAGGCCTTGAGACCAGGCAACTTGTACAGTCATGAAGATCCTCAGAATGAATGATCTGCTGTTACATCATGGCTACGGAAATTTTCAGTAGTTTCTAAACGAAGAAGTGACCCCCATTACTCATACTTTAATTTTGCCCAGGGCCTTAAAAATCATGTTGCCGCCGGTTGTGGTGGCTCACGCCAGTAGGATTTGCTGAAGGAGGCGGAGGCAGGAGGATCACGAGTTCGAGGCCAGCCTGGGCTACACATTAAAAATAAAAATTAAAAAAAAAATCATGTTGCCAATTGTACCAAAAAAGATTCAGGTACCAATGGTGGATACCAGGGGTGGCAGTTCGACTCCGCCACTTATCAGCCGAGGGCTGATAGGATACTAAGGGATGCTCAAAGGAGACGTACCAGAGCCGAAGCTGTGGTGCAGAGAAGATCAGGCCCCCAAAGCACTGTGAGCAATGTGGGCCACGCAGCAGGCCCTTAAAACACACCTCTGACTGGCCTCGTGATCACATCTCTTTCGTGCAACACTGTTGAATGCCTGCCTTCCACTGCCAACATCCTTCTACCTGCCCTGAGGGTTTGGGGACACTGGATATTAGAGAGTGTGCCAGGTAGTGTTTCTCTTTGCTGTCTTGCACAAGGCCCTCCCCTTTGCTTTTGTAAATGGGACCTTGAACTCTCAGCCTCCAGAGCCTGTTTACTTGTTTATTCTCCCTCAGGCAGTATCCCCACCCTAGTACCAGGCACAAACCAGGCCATGCCCTGGTGACCTGTCCCTATGATCCAGATGCTGTTCTGAGGATTGCCACATGTTGACTCGTTTCTCCATAAAGTTTCAAAGACCAGTTGTTAGTCTGTTTAACAGATGAAGAAACTGAGGTAGGTGAGGCCTCCCAGTGACGTCTCTCTTGCTCACGTGGCATGGCTGGATATAAGCTTGTAAAGTGTGTACATGGTAACAACTCATCTTGCATCTCCTGGGATGTTTTGAGTTTGTGTTCCCAAGATAGCCACCTGTCAGATGCCCTAGATGACCGTGACTGGTTTGCTTATGACAAAGGAAAGGCCTCAGCTTAGCCAGATGACCCAGCCCCAGTGACCAGGAGGTCTGACTTCTCTGTGAGTGGGGGACACAGATAATGCTGCAGGATTAGCTTGCCTTCTGGGCCAGGTGGCCTGCAAGAAGCTACCAGACACTTCAAAGAATGTGGTCAGACAGCATCCTACCCAGGAGACCACTGGAGTGCACAGGAGCTAGCCAGTGGGAGGGCCCATCTGCAAGCCAGTGATGGGGCTAGCGCCTCCAGTTTGAGGGTGTCTGGTCATCCTCTTCCTGTCTTCCCACTGCCAACTCCTCTCCAGCCACTGACCTCATTCTAGAGAAGGTTCCAGAACTATTTAAGCAAGAAAATTTACATAAGCTCCTTTATTAATTGTTCCACTGACAACAAGTTATCATTAACCCTTTCAGTCCCTGACTTATTCCCAAATCAAGAACCAGGTCTCCATTTTAGTGTATATAGTTTCACTGGCTTAAAAACTTTTTTTGTTTTTAAGAACATGGGTTTAGCAATGCTTAGGTCTGTATTAGAAGCCCAGCTATATTAGCTTTAGAAACTATCACAAGTTTCTCTGAGGCTGTTTCCCCTCAGATATCTAAGAATTGTAATGTGAACTAAGAAGGGTAGAACCTATTGTATAGGGTCCGCGGGAGGACTGAGCGTTGGATTGCATGAAAGTAGCTCATAGTACGTTGTAAATGCTCAATAAGCACTAGTTGCTGCCACACTTCCCGAGATACCGTAGTAGCCTTGGGGGCGGGGGTTGTTTTTAAATGGGGATGGTGACGACGACGACAAACTCATTGGATGATAGACTGTTTTAATATTTTAGATAAGGTGTTGTCAGGCTGACCTGAGACTCACAGTCCTAGCTCTCCTGCCTCAGCCTTCCAAGTGCTGGTGTTAGCGGTGTCTACCACTTCTTTAGGCTAGAGTGTAGACATAGAAATGATAAAGTATCAAACTCCATCTCCAGGGGAGAAAGGCAGCTGTCTGTTAACTCTGGTGATATGTTCATAGAGTTCCTCTCTCAGTCCTCCAGGCAAACCCTGAAGGCAGGTGGTCATCACCCTGATTGCCACACAGAAAATAGCCAGTTTTGCCAGTTCCAGCCCAGATCTTCTACCACCAGCCCAGTGTCCCTTGCTTTTTGAAGACATTCTAAAAATAAGCAGAGAGCAGGGTTTTCTCTGGGATTCCAGTGTAAGGGAACCAAACAGGGAACACTCAGCTGCTCGGGGACATTTGGAACCGATTTTATAGGCAAAGCCACCTGCCATTCATAGAATTATTATGAGCCCCCTTTTCCATATGGAGGGACATTAAAAGTCCCACACCAGCACAGTGGCTAGTTGATTTCTTTTTGTAGTGCTTGCTCCTGCTTTAGAGTATGACTCCTTCTCAAACGAGAAATGTATAAGAATTACCCTAATGTGGAATGTAAGGAACCGGGGCTGCATTTAAATAATGGCCTCTTATTGAAGGTGGACACCGTATTCACACTCCACACACACACATTGCTTTCTTGTTTTCGGCTTTGGAGAACACTGTCAGTTGCTGCTCCTGAAGTGTTTCCTCTTCAGTTACTGAGGGGGTGGCAGCTCCAGCCTTCTTCTCCTCCTCAGGTGAGCTGCTCTGCCTTGATCTGGGTTCAGAGTGGCTGAGGGTTGGTTAAAGACCATTTGAATTCCAGGTTAAGCTTTTCTTTCTGAGGAAGTCTGTTGGGATCAGTTTGGAGAGTCCTCTGAGGGTAACTATAAGGACAGCTGAGGCCTTCTTCAGGCCACTGTGCTGTCCTAGGGACTGAACCCCACCTTCAGAATTTGTAGACTTCTTGGCAACAGATAAATATAGAAACACTTGTGATGTGCCTTTCTGGGTTTATAGCGTGGAAGTGCTATGTCCTGTCAGCTTTCTTTCACAGGTCAGGTCCTGTAGCCCTTCCGGGGCCTGACAAGCCAGGGTGTGTGTGAGACCTGCCAGGGTCTCCCAGGCTGAGCGCTGGGGGAAGGACGGAGCTCGGTGAGGTGGAGATGCTCAGAAGCAGAAGATGGTGCCAAGGCTCCGGAGGCAGGCTGGGCTCTCGGAGAGGGAGAAATGGCCACGCCCGTGTTCTTCCCAGACTCTCACTGTAAGAGCACCTGGTACCCTCCTTTGGGACCTTGGCCAGTGAGGCCACAGTCAATTGCTTCTCTTCTAGAAATACTACACTGTGGTGATATTGTGTTCCCCAGTATATCGTGCACCCTAATAAACTTACCTGGGGTCACAGAACAGCCACTAGATACAGAGGCCAGAAAATGGTGGCACACACGCCTTTAATCCTAGCATTCCAAAGGCAGAGATCTGTCTTGATCTCTGTGAGTTCAAGGTCACACTGGAAACAGCCAGGCATGGTAACAAGAGCCTTTAATCCCAGGAAGTGATGGCAGAAATCAGAAAGGTATGTAAGGCGTGAGGACCAAGAACTAGCTGGTTAAACTTTTAGGCTTTTGAGCAGCACAGTTCAGCTGAGATCCATTTGGATGAGAACTCAGAGACTTCCAGTCTGAGGAAACAGGATCAGCTGAGGAATTGGCAAGGTGAGGTCTCTGTGGCTGGTTCTACTTTTCTGATCTTTCAGCGTGCACCCCAATACCTGGCTCCAGGTTTGTTTTTATTAACAAGAACTTTAAAGATTCGTGCTACACTACACAGTGGGTATGTTTGTTCCAGTGCTGTTGTTGAGGTAGGAGGAGACATGTAGGTCAACAAGTAGTCACGAGTGAGGCAAGGCAAGCCCAGAGAAGGTCCCAGTATTGGAGAAAAGCAATGTGACAGCTTTAGAAGTTGTCCTGAGATTGGAGGAGTAAGTAGGCCTGAGTTCTCATGTCTATACTCTCAGCAGGGTACAGGGTACATGCTGAGGCTTTCCAAGAGAGGGAGGGAGGGAGGAAGGGAGAGAAGGGAGACCAGGTTTGGAAGGAGAGACTGAGTGTGGCATATCCAGAGAAGTGGATCTGAAGGGGAAGACTCGGAAGTCATCCACATGTCCATGAGTAGTCCCCACAATGCTTCTTCTCCAGCCTTATCTCAGAGACAAGCACAGACTGATATCCTGTATTTAGCCCACTTTTAGAAGCAAGATCTAGGCCCCATAGGGTACTGTGCCCGGTGGGGTACTGCAGGAAGGCACCTCCCCTATACTATGTCTCAGTCTCAAGGTCAGGCTCACAGGATACCACAGTCAGGGGCAGTCTAGGTCTATTAAGTTCTGAAGTTCCTACATTCAAGAATAATCCAAAACTATGAATGCAATTTGAATAAGGTGAATGTGTAAGTAAAGAGAAAATACCACCAAACATTTGTAAAAGCCGACACAGATCACAGAATCCAGACAGCATACTTTAAGAATACTTTTGGGGCTGGAGAGATGACTCAGCTGTTAAAGGCTAGGCTCCCAAGCAAAAATATAACAGTACTTTTCTCCTACATTCATTGACTCAGATCACACCTTCATGTTACACAGCACCCTGACCCCCATCCCCATGTGCATGCACAGGAGTGTGCAGGGCTTGTGCCCCATTCGTGAACACACAAAGGCTAGAGCATGATGTTGGGTATCCTCTTCTACCATTCTCTGCCTTATTGCCTTGACACAGAGCCTCACTCAACTGAAGCTCACTGCACTAGGCTGGCTGTCCAGCAAGTGCCTGGGATCCGCCTGTCTCTGTCCCTACCGTGATTGACTTGTTATGTGGGTCCTGAGAATCTGAATGCTCACGATTGCCCAGGAAGCACCCACCCACTTAGAACATCTCTCCAGCCCATGTTGTCCATTTTTTAAAGGAATAATTCAGTCAGTCCTCACCAAGAGTTGTTATTTTTATTTGTCACTGATTGTTTGAAAAACTGTTTTTATCTTCATTATGGATGATTTTTTTTTTTTTTTTAGAATTGTCAAATTTTGAGAAACCCTATCACCTTTTCACCGATGAGCTGTGGAATTTGGAAGTCAGATTAGCCTCTGACTCCATGCATCTGTTTCTCCTCCCCCTGCTTCTGAAGTTGAGCCCGAAGTACACATTGTGACATGAGCTCTGGCCCTGTGCCCATGTGTCAGGACACATTCGGCAACTGGAGTTCTGGATGTCGTCGGTGCACTGGGAGGATTGGTGGCATTAACTCTATTTGGAAGTGACCTTCTGCCAGCAAACTTGCCTGTGTCCTCAGTTCAATTTTCCCTCCCTGTAGGTCCAGAATTGCCCACCTCACTCATGGGTGCAAGTAGTTGGGGAAAGAGACCGTGGTCTTAACTGACTGTAGTTAAGTCTTAACCTGTATCTAGTGTGAACACATTGCTCAGTGACCTCTGAGGGTTTGGAAGGACCCTGTGCAAGACAGAGTTGCCTGAAGTTCAAGCTTCCTTTACTTTACAATATCTGTCTCCACTACAGTCTCAACTCATCAGACCACAGCAAACTTTACTCTTTAGGTCCGAGGCGTTTGAAGCATAAAGCAGACTGTTGTTTTCACATGAACATGTCTCTTATGACTCAAGGTCATAGTGTGAGCATTCTTACAGTGCTGTGTGGTCAGGGAGTAATCCACCAGATGTTAACCCTGATACTAAATGGCCCCACATTGTAGTCTTAAGTCTTGATGCCTATTTTCTATTTTTGTGAAGTTTTAATCTCCTCTAATGCTGGTAACTCTCATTTCTTGCTCTTTATAACAAGCTTCAGCCAGCTTTCTTCCTGCTACCAGTACACTCCTTTGAGTAGCTGAAAAGTGTAGAGTGAGGGTCCAGGAGATATACCAATAGTGATAATTCTTGCTCTAACTCGGGGGCTCTAGGATTATCACATCCATCCTCTCATGACACTTGCAGTGACCTATGAAGTAGACACTGGTGTTATTATCCCCGTCCTGCAGGTGAGAAGGGCAAGGAAGAAAAGTTAAATAACTTTCCCAGTGTCCAGAAATGGCAGGCAAAGGTTCTGTTACAGGCTAGCTCCAAAGCCATGCTCTTACCCACAATGCTCCATGGTTTTTTTCAATGTGTAACCTCTTATTTCACAATATCTTCAGAGGAAGTGTAGACTGAACTGTATTTAACAATGAGGAAGTTAAGGCTCAGAGAGATGCCTGCCAGAGAACTGATTCTAAGCCCTATCTTCTTAATTCCCAAGTTGAGTCTTAGAGACTCATTCAGCTATCGGACTGGGTTAGATTCATAAATGCCAACAAGAAAGGAATGAGGCCAGCAGAGGACAGTCTGTGTCTCCAAGGAACAATCATTTCGGAAGATGATTGTGGAAAGAGGGAACTGTGGTGTGATATGGCAGAGCTCCCCCAAGAGAGTTGTGATTAGTGTTATGGCATTCCTGTTGACTACTCACTCTTTCTTCATTTCCTGGCTGTTGGCTGAGTTCTGGACAAATGTTACTCAAGAGCTGGGTGCTGAGATGTGACTTTGCATTATTCAAAATGTTAGGTAGTAGTAGCCAAGGCCATGCACATAAGAAGATGGGAAAGGACTATGGATAAATATGAATCTAATTGAGACAACTGACTGATCATTTCTCAGTTCTGATCTTATTAATCTTTTAAAAAAGTAACCTAGTTCTTGGTGACTTTGGTTTATGACCTGTCACATGTTGCCCTCCCCAAGTCCCATGAACAGTGGATGATACTGAGCTACTCCAGTATCAGAGGAAGGACTGGTAACAGAACAGCACACCCAGGAGACTCCAGACATCTTTCTGATTGATTCTTAGAACACCAGATTCTGGGGAATTCATCCAGGGGTTTATGAAGGGAAGTCTGTTTCACTCTTCACAGCCCCACATGGAGTCTTCTTGAAAGTTCCTCTGTCTCCTCCTTCCTTTCCTTTTCTCTTCTGGAAACCCCTCCTATGCTTCTAGCTGTCAATTGCTTATTGTGTGGCTGGAAAATGAAGTAACCAAGTATCAATTCAGCCCATAAACACTTTAACTACTGACTATATATTGAACTCATCAGAACTCTCACTATGTAATTTTCTTTAAAAACCTATTTGAGCCAGGCGGTGGTGGCGCACGCCTTTAATCTCAGCACTTGGGAGGCAGAGCCAGGCGGATCTCTGTGAGTTTGAGGCCAGCCTGGTCTACAGAGCGAGATCCAGGACAGGCACCAAAACTACACGGAGAAACCTTGTCTCAAAAAACCAAAAATAAACAAACAAACAAATAAATAAATAAATAAGTAAATAAATAAGTTAAAAACCTCTTTGAAAAATTACAAAAAGTAACAGTTCCTTATATAAAGTAAAGGAATGCAACAACTAAAGCAAATGGCTGGGCCCTCAGCCTTTCCCTTTCTAAAGCAGGGATACCTTCATACGGTAAAAAGCAAGAACACACGCCCACAGCATCTGGACTTCTCAAAGGCCACCTGTCGGATCCACAGGGCTCTGTGTGCTTTGAGCATCAGCAGTCCTGTTGAGTCTGCAGTGTTGCATCCTGGGACAGTAGTTGAAGGTCAGAGTTCGGACACCTCGGAAGTACTTCTTTGCTGTGTGAATCCTAAGTTTCACTTGCTGCACGGCTCTCAGTCTCTGTGTGGTACAGTTTTACTTGTCTTGTAAATTAGTTGAATCCTCCTATTTCATTGAGATTTTGCTGGCTTTTCATGTTATTGAAAATATAAAGGTTTGAGTTGATATGAGATAACTTTGCTCTGTCTGTTTCTCTGCCGTTACTGGTGAGAACTTGAACTGCTGTATGGCAAAGATTGTCCTTTGTCTCAGGTGAGGCCACATACCTGCAGCTTTTCATATAGCACAGCAAAAAGAAAGAAGACAAGTGTGGCAAAAATGGAGGTCTTGTGTGTGTTTTTGAGACAGGGTCTTGTTGTGTTGCTCAAGACTGACCCCGGCTCACTACCCTCTTGCCCCAGACCCCACACCTGGCTGAGGCTGAATAGTTTCCAAAGAGACATGTAAGGGGAAGGAGTAAACTCTCCATTTACTGCCGCGTCTGTCTCTGAGGATAGAAACCATCTTGAATACAGTCCGTGGATCCATCAGCTCTTCTGCCTCCTATCCTCGTATTCCATGTGTGTAAGCCTGAGCCACCAGCGGATGGTCCTTACCAAGTGAAAGATTATTTTCTGCCAGGTGGTGGTGGCGCACACCTTTAATCCCAGCACTTGGGATGCAGAGGAGGTGGATCTTGATGTATTTGAGGCCAGCCTGGTCTACAGAGCAAGGTCCAGGACAGCCAGGACTGTTACACAGAGTCTTGAAAAACCAAACCAAAACAAAACAAAAAAGAAGAAAGATTATTTTCTTCCAGAAAGACAGGACTTCAATAACTGTTGCATACACTGGATTTTTGTTGGCTGGAAAAGAGGTTCTTGTGATGTCACTGCCACCCTGGTGATACTTTTAGGGACATGAAATGTTTCCAACTGTAAGAGCTTCCTGTTGGGAGGAGGAGATGCAGTGTGGTTGTATATACGTGTAGAAGCAAGCCTGTCTGGTAAAGGCTTCACCATCCACACACTGAGGAAGACATTACCAGAGACACCATGTGGTCCCTTCAGCCTCTTGGGCAGGTGTATGCAGTATGGAGCCCCAGCTGAGGGGTTTGATTTTCTGCCAGAGGACTCAAGGGCCTCTTGCAACTCAAGTGTACCCGTGGACCACTCTTCCACCCTGAGCTGTGCACCCTGATAAGGAAGGCTGTAGTCTGAACTGACACACTCTTCTAAACTGACACTGTTCGAGATGCTTCTCTAATGGGACCTCCCTCAAGTGTGAGACCTGATGTCAGTACATACAACAGAAATTGTCCATGGCCAAAATGCCTTCCCAAATCCTCCTAAGGGCCTGAGAACTGGGGCTGGCAGAACAGGCAGGCCCACACTCCCTTCTTACCATTTGGGGCTTTCTGCCTTTGCGGGGTGTGGTGGCTGAAACCCCTGCACTGTGGCTCTGTGGCTGTGTAGTGTTTAAGAGTCCTCTGCAACTGGACTGCCTGGACTTGAATCCTGATTCACCATTGCCACCTCTGTCCACAGACAGGTGACTTGATCTCTCAGTGTCTGCCTTTACATGTGTGGAAGGAGAGGGGTACATCATATGTTACCAGTGGTGTCCTCTAGAGAAAGTGCTTGCACCTAGTTTCATGTGAATATACTGCTTTTCCCACCTAAGTTAAATGCAGTCCACCTGCTCCACTAATAAAGTGTAGAGAGTATGCATTAGAGTTCACAGTTAAACACAAATATATATATATATATGGCCGGTGGTAGTGGTGGCGCACACCTTTAATCCCAGCACTCGGAAGGCAGAGGCAGGTGGATCTCTGTGAGTTCAAGGCCAGCCTGGTCTACAGAGTAAGTTCCAGGACAGCCAGGGCAACACAGAGAAACCCTGTCTTGAAAAACAAACAAAAAAGATCATTTTAGATGTAGGGAAGCTGTTTCTGACTTTAATACCAGAGTGTATTAAACAAAGTAAAACATGCTTGACTGGTTAATAAAAGTAGGATGGAGTTAGAAAACATTGTGAGCTCTGACATGGGGTTATCTAGAACAGCAGTTAATGGTAGACTGGCCAGTTGATTGGTGCTGCTCCTTAGGCAGGAATTGGCCTTTATAAGTCTTCCTGGGCCTTCCTATGATTCTCTGTCTTGACCAATGAGGTGAGACGACCTTAGCCATCTGCTTTGGTTCTGTGAAAAGCACTGTGGAGAGAAGAGATGTTAATGGTCCCAGCCTAAGAAAGCACCCTTTGGCTTCCACTGGAGTCTAGAGGAATGTAGAGAATGAAACACACCAGGAATAAATCAACTAGAGCCAGGAAGTTGAGTTTTGAGATGTCTTATCAGGGTCTGATCTTAACTCTGCCCTCCCAGAGAGGCACAAACAAATGAGATACAGATATGGCTTCTATTTAGGACCAGAACCCGAGATGCCTACATCATAAAACAGGAATTTCCCAGCTGTCTTCCTGACTGGACCTTTGGGCATGTCACCAAAGTTTAAGTAACTCCTCACAAGGGTAAAGAGGTCATACCTCTGAGGATGTAGGCTCCATGCATCAGCTGGTCACAGGGGCATCATGCTTTGCCTGCTGTTCTATATATTTCCACAAGCACAGACTCACTCGAGAGCCTCAAGCTCATGGCCAGCTCAGACTGGCAGCAGAAACGGCAGGCCCAGGCCAACCCTTGGCTGCCTTTCTCCTGGGATCTGAGCCCTTCTGGCCTCTTAGCCTGGGGATGCGTGGGCCTTCCCGTGCCAGAGTCCTTCACAGCAGGACTTTCTGCTCTCAGGTTTCCTAAAGAAAGTATTCCTCGATGGGTCTGCACCTGCTGATCCTGGGTTTCAGATAGGCAGGCAAGAGTTTAATTTTAGTAAAGATGCCAAGGAGAGAATAAAATTCTGTCTCCGTGCCATTTGAGAAGGCTTAAATAAATCACTGGCCCTATTAAAAGCTGTATCTTTGAAAGGGATAAAATGGTATCTATGTGCATGTATATACACGTAGGTTATACATATACATACATGTACATACATGTGTATATAATCTAATTCTATAAAAAACATGCTGGTGAATGTAATCACCTTAATTTGTTTAGCCTCATTGTTTATACTGTCTTTGTTAGGAAAGAAATTTACACATTCATTGATTGTTTTTTTTTTTTTTGTTTTTGTTCTTTAATGTTAATATAGTTGAGTGACCACCTGGAAGATCCAGTTCTGATCCCAAACCTTTATCCACAGTCCCAGTTTCTGGAAACACAGTTTGTCCTCCTCCCATTCCTTTGATGTTGAGGGTGTGTCCTTTGAGCAGCACTAAGTGCCAGGAAGAAAGGAGATCTGCATAGGAGCACAAGGCTGTTCTCTGACCCAGGGGAGCAGCCATCATGTCAGAGCCTTTCAGGGCTGTGAGTCTGTTTTCAGTACCAGCTTTGGAGGCTGAAAGACCTTTGGGCCACAAAAAATGTCCTGCAACTGGACAGAAAAACTTGAGAGCACAAAAATACCAGACAGGCATTTCCAGCCTCCTCCTCCCCATACTCCCTTGTTGGCAAGGGCACAGGGATTGAGTAAATTCTCCCACTCCGTGTCCCAATAAGTTGGTTGGATGGATATCTCAAGTTAACCCAACTGGAAAGGAGTTTATGATTCACACTCGTTCAGACAATCACACGAAAGGCAGAAGAACAAAGGATGGTAAATGAAAAGGTAGTAGTTACCCCAACTTAAAACCTCTTTTTAAATTTTTTTTTCCTTTTCACTTTTTGTATGGTGTCGGGGAATCAAACCCAGGTCCTTGTTTGTGTCCGGCAAGTGCTCTGACACAGAGTTACAGGCCCCGGCCTACTAGCCCTCCTCTCGCGGGGTGTCTTTATTGAGTATCAAGGCTCTGAGCTCATACTCCCCACCCCACCCCCAATTCTTTTCCTTAAGCATAGAAGATGAAAAAGCTACAGGGAGATGTATGGGTTCTGATTATGCCCAATTACATTTGGCAAGCCCAAGACAAAAATTAATGAAAGCAGATTATTCTTCTCTATGAGATGCAGTCTTGCTCAGCCTATTTTAGCTCTTGCCATGCAGTAGATCGTCAAACAAATTAATAGCACAGTAATGGGTGCCTTTCAGGCTTCTCGTTTGTATTAATGAATTCTACTTCATCTGATAACCAGTGATTTATAGCACTGGAATTCATGGCTTGGCTGTAAAAATTATCTTTTGTCACTCTTTCTGGGTGGAACAGCCAGCCTAACAAGCTAAATGCTAGGGTTTTATAATTGAATTCTAAAATGTGAAGCGCCTGGTGTGAGAACATTTCATTCTGATCATGGCTTTGGAAATTGAAAGGCCTTCAGTATATCTCCCACTACCCAAGGCTGAATGCAGTCTGATTTGGGTTTTCACGACTTGTGAAGGAAGGGTGTGACATGATTCTTAATGGAGGGTATTCATGCTGAGCTAGCATGGCAGTTAGATTCAGCAGTCTGTAAAACAGCTCCCCAAAAAGAAAACAGGGTATTTTAAGAAGCAGAAGAGATGCCTTCCTTACCTTGAGGTATGCTTGCCCTTCACTCCCACTCCATCGTGTGTAGGAGGCAGAGAGCTCTGGTCATGTGTCAGCTACCATGCTATCTGTTTGTTCTTGTCTTGCTCATTCTTCCTGGTGGCTCTACGAAGTAGGTAGTGACACCATTCCCATCGTACGAACCTGGAGCACAAAGAGGATGTGATTACCATTCTCAAACTCAGGATGCAGCCCTGGACACTGCATGTTGTCTCTAGGTCACTTACCTCTCCAGGGTTTGTAGCTTTCTTATTTCAAGTGCAAGGACAATGCAGAATGGGAGCCCCAGATGAACAAACTTCAAATGTCCTTCGATAGGAGGGCCCTAAGTATAATTCTGGTCAGTTTGAAGCTAGAAAAAGAAAAGCTAGTTAACACAAACAAGGTCCATTCCCTTATCATTTAGAGTTCATTTACTAGATTAAAATGCTCATTGGGAGTGGTAGGGTGTGCTGACTTCTGATGTAGCAAGATGATCTGAACTGGCCTGCAAAGCCTACAGTCTCTTTTGACAAGTTAACAACTGCCTTCATTGTTTTCCATGAGGAGTAAGCATACTGCAGGAGTTCTGAAGCACTCCCTCTAAACAAGGCAATCTGATACCCTTGGAGATCTTGGCTTGAACATCAGAGAAATGTCTTGTTTAAATGATTTTTTTACATCAATTTAGGTTCATTTTCTCTGGTCCATGACCACCATGCATAGCTATATCCCAGAAACCATCCGAAGACAGCTTATTTTTCATAAGCAACAGTCTGGAAATTTAATTGTTATGCTATTCCGACCTCCAATCCAAACCCCTGCCCAATCCATCCTTTTTTTTTTTTAAAACCTTCTTTGACTTTGGATCTTTCAGTTCTTCCTATTTTACAGTCACCAGCCATTCCAGAAAAACATCTGTTAGAAAGATCCAACCCCTGTAGTGGGAATTAAGTACATATTTTAACTTCAGACAATCTTGCCTAATGTGTTCTACATTGCATGAAGCAGAGGATTAATGCAGACGTCCCTGAAAAGCTCCTATGAAACCTTAAGCTGTGTTTCAATCACTCAAACATTCAAGAGCCAGAAAGAGGCTGAGGAAGTACCAAGGATAAAATTAAACCAGGGGTCTTTATTAATTTAAGCATCCACGTAGGCCTGCTTGTATATAGGAAGGACTAACTTCATTTGCTTTGCTCTTTTCCAAGCCTGACAGTGATTCCTTTTTATCGTCTCACAAATTAGGAAAACAGAAAACAAATGACTTTTAAAAGTAATTGGTGTAGAAGAACAGAGAAGAAATGATCTCCCAACCCATTTTCTTTCTGTAATTCTCTTACTCTAATTTTAAAGTAGAAATTCATGCCTGAGTTTTTATGCTGAGTGTTCTATGAGTGACTGAGTTTGGGTGGTGGTTTGTAATGATTTGTGGGCATACATTTTGTGCTATATTCTGGAGTAGTTGGAGCCAATGGTCCTGGATTCTGATTCCTCTTTATGCACACCATGTGTAAAGTTGGGAAATTTATTTAGCCTGGGTGTATTAGTCTGTTGGTGGTGCTGCTATAATAGAATACCTGAGATTGGATCATTTATGAGGAACAGAGATTAACTTTTTATATTAGGAGAATGAGAATTTCGAGATTAAGGTGTGACAGATTTGGTTGTCTTCTTAGGACAGAAGGCAAATGGCTAGTTCTTCCATAAACAAGGAAGCTTCTTAAATGAGGACTTTAATCACCTTGTGTCTAGTCACCTCCAGAGATCACCCTCTTTTATCATCATATCTGCACCAACTGAAGATAGAGAAAATGCTGTAGAACATAGCATGGAGTCCAAGGATGGCCATGAAAACAGACACATTGTCCATTCGGAAAACAGATACATTGTCCATTGGGTTGCACCTTGAAGACTGTCTCGCATTGCATGCTTTCATTTGGAGATATTCTACTTTAAAGCACTTCAGAGAGTGTTAGCTAGGATTTGGTTGATATGCTTCAAGCTCTAACCACTTGAAGACCCATAGTTGAATGAAAAAAACAAGCCCCAGGTGCAAAGGCTCAAGTGAGGCAAGGGACCTGTGAGGAAAAGCAGACTGATCCATAAACTCATGGAACAATTGCCATGTTCCAGGCAGGAGCCAGGAAGTGGGGCTGTAAAATGAACTTGTGTATGAAGGACCAAGATGAAATCAACCTCCTATTGCTGCTGTGAGGACCAGCCTTCAGCAGCTCAGGGGTTGAGGGGGATCCATGCAGTTGGCCAACTAATCACTCGACTTTTCTATCTGAGGGAGCAAAACTTAATTCTCTGGGGATGATGAGGGGTGCAAAACTTAACTCCCTGGAGCTAGTGAAAAAAAAGAAAACACACACACACACACACCCCTTTAGGATCTTTCTATTATCTTCTCTAACCTCTTTATTTCTTTTCTTACCTCTCCAGATGTATCCCTTCTTTCTCAGTTGATATCTTCCATCCAACTAACTTTATTTTTTCCCTTATAGCTTATATACCCCAGCAAAAATCTTTCAAGAAGTATAAAAATTACAGTGTGGTTACATTCTATTTTTTAAGTGAATGATTACAATGAATACAAGTAAAAAACAACATGTTTTCCATATCCCTTGCATGATCAAACATTGTATGTATTACAGGTGAAAAATAAGTTGTCCCAAGAACCCACATACATTCATACCCAAGAAACTTGTTATAGATTAAGAGAGTGTAAGCAAGCAAGGTATTTTTCTCAGCCAGTCCTTTTGCTGGCAGGATACATTTTGCGGTTACAAAGAAAGGGTCAATAATCACTTTATTACTTATATCAAAAGGTTATCTTATAAAATAATCTTAAAGAATCACAGATCTAAACTTTTATATATGAAAAACAACCAGTCAGCTCTAAATCCTCAGGATGTACACCCACCCATCAACAGTGTTTTATATCAGGAAGCTGAGGCCAGAAATGGGTACAAGGAGTTATCACCTTTGATCACCAACCCATCCTAGCAAGGAAGGTACATCAGCCAGCAACAGCCAGATTGCCATTGTTTTGTTTCCTGACCTCAATGAGTCCCTTGTTCAACTATTAAAAGTGTGTCTTTATAAACTTTAAATTGTTCCCCAAGATTTTCTACCTCAAAGTCATTAACAAAAACACCTTAACATAAGCTTACTAACAATTCTACATGTCTAAATTCTTTCTAAGAGTGGTGGTTGAATCATTAATCTCCAGCAGCAATGTCTGGAAAAAAGTCAACCACTATTATTGTAAATACCAGTAACATTACCCAGTGAGGAGCCAGAACCCCCCCCCCCCCGAGAGTTTTCATACAACCCATAGATTATGAGGGATGTGGTGACCAGGAAGGCAACAGTCAGAGCTGTGTGCAATAACAGCATGAGGTCCTCAGGACAGGTAGTCCCCGGGGCTTTGCCTCTCCAAAGCTCACTCAGGCGTGGTTTTGCCAACCACCCAGCCATGTTCCATGAGTTCCAATGCTGCCTGTTCATCCCCTTGCATGGCCCCCGACAACTTTCCTTAGTGACGTATGTTTTAAAGACGGTTTTGGGGCTGTGGATGTGTGTGGTAATGGACAGGCCTAGTGTGCATGAGGCCCTGTGCTCACCTCTAGTATGTGAGATGTTCATATTAAGATTGATGGCTGGGGCCTGGTGGCTAGTGATGCTTAGTTCTTTGGGGGTCTTTGAATTGGCCTTTTTATTTTTATTTACTCTTTTTTGCCATACCTGAAACCTAGCCATTTTCTCTGTGGGATATTGGTGTTCCTACGACTTCTCAAGCGTGAGTATGAGTCAGGACACTCCTTATTCCCATTTCCTTATCTCTCCCCATTTTACTATTTTTGGATACAAGCGTTTCCTTTGAAATGAAATGTTTCAGATTGTGCCACCTGCGGTCCTTCCTTGTTTTAGTCATGCCGTGTGCATATCTTAGCTTCCAACCCGTGCATCTTTCCTTGAAGATGTTGGTCCTGCCTCACTACCATAACTTCTCCCTCATTATCCAACATCAGTATCCATAGGATTCCCCAGCCTTTTTACACCTTGGCCTGTGTCTGACCTCGGCCACGTTCTTTCAGGTCATTCCTGGACCGTGTGGTGACCAATAACCACACCGTCTCTGGAAGAACAGAAAGCTCCCCTCCTTCTGACCACCACTTCCTGTCTCTGCAGCTCACTTCTTTCAGTCCTGACACTCTAAGGGTTTTTCCACTTGAGTGTAACATCCACTATCCAAGAGCCCGCCTCTTTCCCTTCTTGCTTCCCTCCTCACTAAAGAGATCTTAGCCCATCATTCAGCCTCACTTTTCACTGTGTTCCTTTCTTGAAAATCCTAACCTCAGTTTATCCCAACTTTACTGGTCCTTGGCTGGCACTTATACACCTCAGCATGGCTAGAGAGGAGCATGTACACAACCTTCTGATTGGATTCACTTTGTATGAACATTCTGTCATGGACTGAATGTTTGTGGCCCCTTAAAAGAGTCAAGGTTTGAATCTTGCTTCCATCCCAGCATGATAGTATTGACAGGTGGGACCTTTGGCAAGTGATTTGATCATAAATATGGGGTCCTTAGGGCCTTGGTGCCCTTATAAAAGACCCCCAGGGAGCACTGTATACTTATTTCTACAATATGGGAGGGAGTCCTCATCAGACCCCAACCAGGCAGTCATTGTTATCTCAAACCTCCAAGGCTCCAGAACTGCTAGACGTAAACTTCTGTTACTTATAAACTACCCAGTCTTTATTATATGATGACCCTTTCTCTTAGTAACCTGGGATAATACATTGCCACATACCTTGAAGGAACTTTCTGTTTTTCCAAACAATCCTATTCATTCCATCGCTAGCTGACTTGTTTTTCTGCACTTCTTCCCTGCTCTGAAGCCTTAACCACCTCTCACCCCCTTCGTGTTCAACTTCTGACCTGTTCTGTCCGTCACAGGGGAAAAGTCATCAGAAGGAAATCTCCTTGGGTTTCCTTTAGTGAATGGAATGACCTCCTTGCACAGCATCCTTGTGCTCTGCCATCCCTCCACCTGTTCCAAGCCCTAACTGTGGTCACCCCCCACTGGGAGGACCCCACCTCTAGCCTATGGGAGGTCTCTGCTCCTCTCATGCTCCCTTCTCCAGCTGTTCTGCTGACATGGGTAGCATCTGAAATCCCTCCTCATCAACCCTCTGCCCACCATGTCCTCTCATCTCAGTGTCAGCTCACAGGGAAGCCCGTGGAAAGCACTGTCAGTGGTGAGTGCCATGGTTTTCTCCCTTGTCTTTCATGGCTGAAGCAAACAACTGAGATTCTGTCTTCACCACCCCTCTAATGTCACCATGTGGAGGTGGAGGATGAGTCTGTTTCTCCTCTGAGATGGATGCTTGGGATCAGAAGTATGCATATTTCAGGTTGTTGGCAAATTTTAAAATAGGTTGTCTATTTATAATGATGTGTCTTAGAGAGGGGATCCAAGTCTAAACATGAGCTCCATTAAATGCCTCTCATACTCACGGCCTGAAGGCAATTCTCTATGCTTTTCTCGGGCCTGCACTTGGATTGTCACGTGGCTCATGACTTTGAGTGCAGGGATTTTACATGAGTTGATATTCAAACTGTGGAGTTTTGGAGCATCTCAGGTTTCTGTTTTTGGATTCGGGATGATCAACTTGTGTCAACAAGTTCTGTGCTATCCTTTCTCAGTTCTTCATCTTGCTTGACCCCTGCCCACAAAATAGTATTTCTTTTTTGTAAATGGAGGTAGAGCTTTTTGTCCTATATGCCTGATTATACCTAGCAGTCACTTCCTAAATTACTACTCAGAGGCTTATATTAGTTATAAATGCTTGGCTGATGGCTCAGGCTTATTACTAGCTAACTCTTACATTTAAATTAACCTATATTTCTTATCTATGCTTTGCCATGTGGTTCATGGCTTGTTACCTCATTTTCTTTTTCTTTTTTTTTCTTTTTTCTTTCTTTCTTTCTTTTTTTTTTGGGGGGGGTTTCAAGGCAGAATTTTTCTGTGTAACAGCCCTGACTGTCCTGGAACTCACTTTGTAGACCAGGCTGGCCTCTCGAACTCACAGAGATCCACCTGCCTCTGCCTCCCAAGTGCTGGGATTACATATATGCACTACCACCACCCGGCTTGTTACCTCATTTTTCTTGTTTCCTTGGCAGCTGGCTAGCTTCTGCCCTAACTCTTCCCAGCATTTTTAGTTTGGTTGTTCCGCCTATACTTCCTGACTGGCTACTGGCCAATGAACATTTTATTAAACCAATTCAAGTGACAAATCTTTACAGTGTATAAAAGGATTATTCCATAGCACTTTTTCTTTTAACATTTAGTTTGACATAATTTCAGATGTAGAAAAAGTTATAAAAATAGAAAGAGAAGGACAAAGAATTTCTCTGTGTCCTTCTTATGGATTTCCAAACATTAACCTTACCTCTGCCCTGGTCTCTCATTCCATGTTGGTCTACACCTGCACACTCCTTTCTGAAACTTGTGAGGCACCTTTTCCTTCCTCTTTGAAAGTTCTTTCTTCTTTCCTAAGGGCTGTGGAACAGCTCCCCCCCACACACACACACACAGACACACACACACACACCACCAGGCAGGATGGCTCCCTAAGGGGCCTCTTCTTTGTCTAGGTCCCGCCCTGCATGATTCCCTCGGTTCTGGGATTCCAGTGTTAGGGGCCCAAAGCTCCTGTGCTGGGTTTGCTTCCCTGATCCTCCCCATGTTCCCATGTCCCCATGTCCATAAACAGCACATTTAACGTACAGCACCACACACCTAGCCCTGACCCTCCACCCCACACCTGGCCCAAAGCTGGCCAGGAGCCCGGCCCTCAAGAACACCACTATTTCCCCTGCTGCTTTTCTGGTCTGAGCCACTTCCTCTGTCCGCTGCTGCTTCTTAACCTGCATCCCTGCTCTGGCTCTCTGGATCCCTGGAAACCAGAGCCAGGTGCTTTTTGTTTTGTTTTGGGATACGAGTTTTACCATACTCCCCTGGCCAATTAGCATAAAATTCCAGCCCTTTGTGATCTGATGCTTGTTTTCCTAAGTGAATCTTTATTACCACCCTTGGGGAAAGCTCCTTGCTGTCACTTCCACCCTGTGGCCCATGGAAGCCTCCTTCTCTTAGAACAGGGCCATCTTCTCTTCTACCTCCACTTTCCAGACCCCCTGTCTTTCCCTGTTCTCCTCACCTTTTTTTTTTCCTACCAACAACTACTTTGTGGCACACAGGTGCATGTAGCTTGAGTTTTCCTGCCTGGCCCACAGTCAGGGCAAATCTCTCTCACCTGCCAGTCCCACAGCCACTCAGACCCAACCAAGTAAACACAGAGACTTATATTGCTTACAAACTGTATGGCCATGGCAGGCTTCTTGCTAACTGTTCTTACAGTTTAAATTAATTCATTTCCATAAACCTATCCCTTGCCACATGGCTCGTGGCTTACCAGGATCTTCACATGCAGCTTGTCATGGTGGTGGCTGGCAGTGTCTCTCTGACTCAGCCTTCCACTTCCCAGCTTTATTCTCCTCCTTGCCCCGCCTATACTTCCTGCCTAGCCAACGGCCAATCAGTGTTTTATTGATTAATCAGCAACACATTTGCCATACATCCCACAGCAGGTGCATGCATGTATGCAACCGTGTGAGCATGTGAAAGTGTGTGTGTGCATGTGTGTGTGTGTGTGTGTGAGTGTGTGTGTGTGTGTGTGTGTGTGTGTGTTAATAGTAAGACCCTTTTAGGCAGGGCTTTTGTTTGAATCACATGTCCTGGCACATAAGAAATAGTCCTTAAGAACTTGAATAGACAACCTGGTGAGCAAAGGCAAAAGGACTGATTTCTGCCCAGGGTAGAAACTAGAGGCCCTGGTGGGGTGAGCATCTTCATAGACTCTGACTCAAAGAATTTCCAAGGGCTCTTTACATGTTTCACCAATTTGCAAAAGAAAAAAGATTATTGTTGTGCCACAAAACATATAGCTCTAAAGCTGTTCTACAAGTTCCTAAGTGAGTGAGTCCTTGTTAAATGATTCCCAGCCCTCCCAAAACACACTGTGGCTTTTCCTTCCTTTGTTAATGACGAGGGAGGAATTATAGGAGGAGGAGAAGGAATGCAGCTGTGGATCCAGCAGACTCAAGCCAGGGTCATGAGCAGAATGAAATGTGTATCTCTTTAGGTTTTATCAGTAGATGCAGAAACTATATTCAGTCAGTCTAGGACTGGACCAAATTAGCATATGGATGTATATGCAGATCAGTTGGTTTCTGATTCCTTGTATACTCACTTAAATGGCACTTTTGGATCATTTGTGTGAGCTACTGTAAAGCCTTGAGCCAGCAAAAACTCTCATTAGCTATAAACACAGACTTTTCTTTGGGGACTATTTTGCTCAACCAAAAGCAGCCCATTTGTGTTAATAATAAAAATACTTTAAAAAATAAACCTAAGTGAGATTAGTTGCCAGAGGAACCATGCCATAGACCTATCCCTACCCACTCTGTAATACTGCAGAGGCGAGCTTTCCTGGTTGACCATGCAGGTGCTCTACTGACACAGGACCTCTAGCTGCCTCCTTCCAGGCTGAGAGCATGTTTACCCCAGTGTGAGACTGGCCGGGACGCAGAACTGGTCCACGTGGAATACCCCAGTGTGAGACTGGCCGGGACACAGAACTGGTCCACATGGAATACCCCAGTGTGAGACTGGCCGGGACGCAGAACTGGTCCACGTGGAATACCTCAGTGTGAGACTGGCCGGGACGCAGAACTGGTCCACGTGGAATACCCCAGTGTGACACTGGCCGGGACGCAGAACTGGTCCACGTGGAATACCCCAGTGTGAGACTGACCGGGACGCAGAACTGGTCCACGTGGAATACCCCAGTGTGAGACTGGCCGGGACGCAGAACTGGTCCACGTGGAATACCCCAGTGTGAGACTGGCCGGGACGCAGAACTGGTCCACGTGGAATACCCCAGTGTGAGACTGGCCGGGACGCAGAACTGGTCCACGTGGAATACCTCAGTGTGAGACTGGCCAGGACGCAGAACTGGTCCATGTGGAATGAAGACATCAAAGCTGATGCTGATCCAATTAGAAGAAGATACTATTGTCCTCTAATTCCCAGAGTTCTTAGGCTGTTACAAACACTTAGCATGTTTCCTTGGGGATGGCTGTGGCATTGCCTCAGATCTGAGGCTCATTGATATACACACATAATGACCAGACTCCAGTCCCTCATAATAACTAGAGCCAGGGAAACTTGGGGACCACTAACTACATTTCCACTCAGCAGATGAAGTTTTTCAGGATTTGCACAGTGGCTGTAAATGCTATTTTTTTTCCTCAGTTGGTCTTAAATGACTGTTAGTCTCTTGTGTCTTAGAAAGAAGAATGTGAACACTTTATTGGGAAAAAAATTTATAACTGTTTCCATTTATAGTACTTCAGAGAGTGAACATGGGAAATAGTTTAAGCTGGTAACTTTAGCTGTTAGTCCTGGCTGAGGAATTCCCAGAGACACGTATCTGTCTGTGTTCAAGTCAAATTATTCTGTTCTTTCCAGCCCATACTTCTTTTGTTCCATGGTATTTCTTCACCCGAAGTTGTTCCTGAAGGCCACCTGCTCTTGCTGTATGAAGACAATTGTCGTATCGGCCATATGTGGCTAATGAGCTTCTTCTGTTATCTCCCAGCCTTGACTTCTGTCCCCTATTAGAGAACTCCATTTTTAAATTTTAGAAAGTCTTTTCCTGAAGTAATGTCCACTGGCATTGTCCGGGGGGAATTAGATGTCATCTTGGCAGCAGGCATGTTTGCCTTGACTGCTCTGTGGCCACAAGGTAAACGACAGATCCAGCTGCCATCTTGAAAATGTAAATTATTTATGGAATTGTGAGAGGAAGGATAACCTCTTGAGCCAGGTCCAGTCCCAATCTAAAAGGACACATGTCCCCACTCATTGTCTTCCACACTTCTATCGTTTGCTGACTTGAGGTTCGTAAGTATAACAATGAGTTCTCAATATTTCTCTTTAACTCGGGGTTTTTTTTGGTTTTTTTTTTTTTTTTTTTTTTTTTTTGGTTTTTCGAGACAGGGTTTCTCTATGTAACTTTGCGCCTTTCCTGGAACTCACTTGGTAGTCCAGGCTGGCCTTGAACTCACAGAGATCCACCTGGCTCTGCCTCCCGAGTGCTGGGATTAAAGGCGTGTGCCACCACCGCCCGGCTTAACTCGGTTTTTAAATTTCATTCTTGTTCAGCCGGACGGTGGTAGTGCACGCCTTTAATCCCAGAACCCAGGAGGCAGAGGCAGGCAGATTGAGTTCAGGGCCAGCCTGGGCTACAGAGCGAGATCCAGGACAGGCACCAAAACTGCAGAGAGAAACCCTGTCTCGAAAAACCAAAAAAAAAAAAAAAAAAATCATTCTTGTTCTTAGTAATATCATCCATAAAGTTATGAGCTTGTAGACTTGTTATATTTTTATTAGTATTCAAAACATGAGAATGTTAATCCAAGTAATTCTCAGTTTCCGGGCACAGTACATAGAGTCATATTTCTTCAGTAATTAATGTAAGTGCTTTTTTAAAAAACGAATTTAAAATAACTTGGAAAGAGTAAAGTCTTCATTTAGTATAATCATAGACTATAAGCCCCATTCTGATTCCAAAAGTGCAGAAGTAAGCAGGAGTCTCTTGGGATAGAGAAATTGAACACTTAGAAGCGCTTTTGAAGATAGAGCTAAATAAAAGCTAGAATGGAATTTTTAGAATATTTATACTGAGGCTGGAGAGAGCTCATTAATGAAGGCTGCTCTTCCAGAAGACTCAGGTTCTGTTTTCAGCACTCACAGTTTATAACTCCAGTTCCAGGGGACCAGACACTGTCTTCTGGCCTCCATGGGCACTACATGCACATGGTGTTCATACATACATGCAGACAAAACACCCACGCACATAAAATAAAAATAAATAAACCTTAAAAAGAATATTCATACTACTTAAGATGTTTGGATTGGATGGAAAATGTTTCGTTTTCTGGTAGTGTAGGAGATGGAACCCAGGGCTGTGTATGCTAGACAAACAACACTACCACTGAGCTACACATCCAGCTCAGATTTTAACCTGCTACCTCAAGCAGAGACTACACCTCACCTTGGCAATTGGTGTAAATGTATAATCCTACATCCTATCTTTAGAACCATATTAAACACAATTTTCTTCTTTATCAAATGGGAAATGTCTCTAATGATTTTTGTGATAATATTCAATCACTATGAAACATTAAAACAACAATGTGAGAGAAAATAGGAGCCTACCACCGTAGAGACACCTAATTTTTAGCAGTATTTGACCTTCCTATCTTTAAAGTAATTTTTTTAAGATTATAGTTTAAAAAAAGTTGCATGACTTAAAATTTAGCAGTGTGACCAGTCTTAAGGGAGAAGTTTGGTAGTGGTGAACATACCCACGTTGTTGTGAAGCAGACCTCCAGACTTCATGTTACACATCTGAACCTCTGTCTATTAACAGATCACCCCTCCCCCTTTACCTTGAGGTGATATCCACAAGTCTACTCTCTGATGCTTTGTGTTTTGCTGTTTTGGACACCTCCTAGAAGTGGAATTATGTAGAACTCATCTTTTGTGCCTGGCTGATTTTACTCAGTTCATTTATGTGGTAGGGTGTGACAGGATTTCCTTCCTTTCTGAAGCTGAGCAGTATTGCATTATATGTGCATACCATTTATCTGTCCTTGCATTGGTGGGCATTTGGATTACTTCTACCTCTTGGCTATGGTGAGTGGTCCTAAACACGTGTGTACAACATCTGTGCTTTCAGGTCTTTGGATAAACACCCAGGAGTGGGGTTGCTGAATCATATGGTATTTATATTTTAAGGATTTGCCATCTTGTTTCTCATGGCAGTTGCACCCCATTTTACAGTCCCAGAAAGTCACCAATTTTTCCACATCCCTTCCAACATTTCTGTTTTGTTTGCTTATAGTAGCCATCTTAATGTTTTTTTGTGATAGCTCATTGACCATCCTATCTAACCATATGTAGAGACTTTTGACCTATGATGGACACCCCCTCCCCCCCTCCAAAAAAAAACCCATTGTAAGTTCAAATGTAAGTTGAAAACTCCAGGATTGCTCCTAGTCTAGTGGCCATCCTGGGTTGGCACAGTGCGTGAGTGTCTCGGTTTGTCTTTGGGGTTGTGTACCGGCTGAGGAGCTGTGGCTTGCTAACACTGTCGAGTATCATAAGATAGCTAGCCTGGAGTAGGGAGCACAACAGAGGGTCTGTGAATGTGTATGGCTTGGCGCTTCTGTAAAGTCCCAAAGCTAGCCGGGCGGTGGTGGCGCACGCCTTTAATCCCAGCACTCGGGAGGCAGAGCCAGGAGGATCTCTGTGAGTTCGAGGCCAGCCTGGGCTACCAAGTGAGTCCCAGGAAAGGCGCAAAGCTACACAGAGAAACCCTGTCTCGAAAAACCAAAAAAAAAAAAAAAAAAAAAAAAAAGTCCCAAAGCTGATCTGTTGTAAGTCAGAGACCATCTGCATAAGGAGAGAAAGGGGAAGGTCGCCCCTGCCCTTAGTTCTAGGAAATTGACACAAGACAGACTAACAGGAAAAACCATTCAAATGTTATTTTTTCATGATGGGGACCTTCATAATAGAGTGAAAACCGGAAGAAGCAAGTATACAGTTTCTATACCATTTGGACAAGGAATGATAAACTTGTGAAGAAGTGGTGAGCCCTGTGATCTGGGCAAGGGGCAGACAATTGTAGGAAAGGGAAGAGAATGGAAGGATATGAACTGGTAGAAGGTAAGGGTTATTTTAGAAAGATTGTTTATATATATGGCGCCATCATACACCAATCCACAGTCACTGGTGGTAAGAATTGCTTTCTCATGGGAATCTTTGCGGTTTGGGACAGGTGAGCAAGGGCAGTTCTGAGGCCTCTTTGTACACCTCCTCTTCTCCAGCTCCTTCAGCTCAGAATGATCCATCTGTCACATTCAGCACATTTTAGGTGACGGGTTCTAATTCCGTTTCTTTCCAGAATAGCACACACCTTTAAAACACAAACACACTCCATCCTGTGCGCTTTCTTTGTAGAAAAACGGCTTCTCTCCACTCTTCTAGCTCATAAAAAGCTGGTAGCTTTCATAGATAACTGTAACTCTTAGAATGCACAACAGTACAGGTTGTAGCAGAAGATTAGATTGATAAGTTTTTGTTTGCTTACTAGATTAAAACCCAGTGTTTTTAACCACTTTTATCATGACTCCATTTGGGATGATTTTTTAAACTTCTCTTATTTTGATAATGAGAAATTTTCATAGCCTCAATATTTTTACTAATTTACTTTTTTTTTCTGACCTTAGAAAGATAAAAGCAAATTAACATCCAACTGCTCATTTGCTAGTCCTTTTTGGTATGTTTAGTGTTAGCTTGTCTAACAAGGGAAGGGGCATTCTGAAACAGCCAGTGGTAGAAGAATTTATGGTTTATAGTGTTCATGGCAGCAGAGAGATCACCTGGGATTCCGAATCAGCACCCAGTGTATAGGCCGTAGGAGGACCTCCCTACAATTGAGGAGTGCCTTCAGGGCTAGGCCATTTATCTCTGTTAATTTGCTCTGAGGAAGCTGTTCCATGTAAAATAATTGGGATTAGTGTAAGACAACTGGGAATAGTGGGGTCTATGGTCAAGTAGACACCACCTAAAAGCTCTTCAGATTTAAACTTAAAAATGGGACAGGGGAGCTGTTGTGTTCTTTTCCAACCCATCTACACAACTTCTATACTGAGGGAGTGGTTTCTGCAGCGGCCCAGAAGCCTGCCTGGAAGGGGAGGGGCTTTAGAATGTGGCAGAGGGTCATTCTTCATTGTCCTCTCCCTGTGGGCCTATGAGCATCCATCCCAAGCACCCCCTCCCCCCAGGCTGAAAACATGACTATGAAGACTAATGAGGCACTGGGAGAACAGCACACTGACTGAGCTCTGTTTGTCCTTCTGCTGCGGTTTTTTTAGGCCTGCCTTAAGTATTCACAAAAGACAGAAGGGACACAGTGATTGCAAATCTTTGATAATTCTCTCACGGAAGAAAATCTTGAAGAGTGCCCCTGCTTCTGGCTTATTCTCTTGAAGTAAAGGGGTATTTTTAGGTGATTAAATTGGTATTGATGGAGAAAAAGACAGAGGGTGTGGAGGCAGGAAAAATAGATAATAAAATAATAGCAAAATGAAAATGACTCGAGTCTAGATGATGGCTATACAGGTTATACAGGTGTCCACAGTAAAATAAATTTTGTTGTTTGTTTAAAAACTGCAATACTACAATGTTAGTAAAAATGAGTTGAAATATTTTTATGGAAAGTTTTTGCAAGTTAGTAAAAGACGTGTGCTGGACTTGGAATTACATACACCACCCTTCACCCCATAGTTTCTTTATTTTGTTCAAGCTCTGTCTTCGGCATGGCTTATTCATTCCATTTTGAATGAACATGTTGTAGGTGATGTAGATATACTGATGAACAAGGAGATCCTCGGTAGAGTGCACAGAGGATATATTTGTCCACTCTTCCAGGGAACAGAGGGACAAACAAAAGATAGTGAGATGTCCCATAAAAGGGAAGAAAATGTGGAAGCAAAGAACGATATATATGGAGAACTAGCAGAGGCCTCTCTAAGGAGCTAAGATCTGCATAAGCAAAGGGACCAGCCATGCAGACATGTAAGGAGGAACGTTACAGGTGAGGACACAGCTGGTGTGTCTGAGGAAGGGAAGAAGGCTGGATGTGAGAGAGGGAGAAAACGGCTGAAAGAGAGGTGAGGGAAATAGCCTGATGCTCACATAGCCCTGGAAAGTTCCTGTGGTTGTAAGGGACTCCATGGGGCAGATCTGTGAGTTTCATTCACATTGCATGCAATGGAAAGGTATCCCAATGCCAGGTAGTGCGTGGAAGTTCTGACTTGCAAAGAGAAGCTGTGTAGATTGTGTAGAAAGCCATCCCCAAAGAATTTCAAGAAAGGACTCTGTTGGCTGATGAGGATCAGTTAGTTGATCATTGCTAGTTAAAGAATTCCCTTACCTCCATGGTATTGGTGTGTAAATTTTTAAAATTGCTCTTTGTTACACCTGATTGTTGGATGGTATGTGTACAGTTAGTTGTGTGTAACTTAACATATGTATTTATTTGTGCAGTCACTACACTTATCAGAAAACAGAACAATGCTGTCACTCCAAGAAGCTCCCTCACAGTATGCTTTCTAGTCACATTCTCTCCCCCGACCCCTGGGTACCATGGATCTGTTCTCCATCACGATAGCTGTGCCTTTTGGAAATATCATATAAACGGAATCAAGCCACATTTAAGCTTTGAGCCTGGCTCTCACTCAGAATAATGTCTATAATATGGTTTTTGGACTCCAAGGGGACATGCTGAGAGTAATAGTTAAAAGGCCTTTGTTTGCTGGAAGTGAGTGGCGAGGGATAAATATGTCCAAATAGTGAGGGATGGTGACAACCAAGAACAGGCAGGGAGAGCCTAGAAGTGGGCACTGGAAGGAGCGTGGGTGTGTAAAGCAGGGTGAGGCCCTGATAACATTTGCTGCCTTAAGTGTACAGTGTAAATCTTTTTTTTTTTCCTCCCAAGAAACCTTCAGTGCATTAGGTTATGAAGCTGAATTTATTTGGAAAGTGTGTTGATCCTGCTCCAAGAATCATGGAGGCCAAGTACAGAAGCTCCCAATGGCTTGCGTACAACAGCTAACTGCAGGGGGGGACTTCTAGCTTAGTAAAGGAAGAACAATGGGAGAAGAGGAGCCTAGATGCCTCCGAGGTCCCTGACAAGCAGCCAGATGTACAGGACTAGTGAGATAAAGTCCAGCCCTGTGCTAGGACAAAGCTGAGCACTCAGAAAGGGGGCCATCCCTGGAATCTGGCACTTTGTGCATGTATGACAAGAGCGGAGAGCAAGGCAGTAAGCATCCCTCAACCCTCACCTGCTTCCCTGTAATCAAATGTGCATCACAGCTCTATAAACTCCCAGCCTGTTGTGGTCTTTGGTAATGACTGCCCATTCCTGTAGCTTCAGGAGTAAGAGGCCTGCAAGATGGTTGAGACAGGGGAAAGGAAGGGCCACCTTGAATTTCTGCCAGCAAGGATGCATTGCCATGTTGCTCTGTCACAGAAGCAAAGCACACACCAGGTCCTGCTGCATAATGATGAATCCCCGGAGACCCCAGATAGTGATCGATAGTGACGCCCAGCTCAGGATCTCGAATAATGAGCCGCTCAGTCCTTCTAGAGTCACCAGCCAGCCTCTGAAAAAGCTCCCCTCCCCCACTGTCCACTCATACAACAGACACTCCCCTCCCCAGCCGCCTCCTCAGTTGGGTTTCTCTTTGATTGGCAGAGGCCCTGTTATTTCCGCCTGGATTGCCTGACAACCCCCCTCCTCCTGGTCTAATTATGCTGGGTCTATTCTTGGTCCACTATGACCCCAGGAAGGCTTTATCAGATTGTCCAACTGACCGTGACCAGATCTCCAGCACCTGCCTCCCTCGCTGATTGAGAGTGGAAGGTGTTTATACACAGCAGAACTGGTATCTGATTGACTGGCCTGGGTCCTGGGCTGAGGACTACCCGTCTGAGTGTCAGTGATGAAAAATGGAGTGTGCCTCTCCACCGAGCCTCATTAACACCCCTCTGGGTCCAGACAGTATCAAGTGGGGTGTGCGCAAACACAGAGCCTGCTGCCATTGTTCCAGGTCCCTGGGGACAGGCTTCCAGCTGCAGCAGTGTGGCCTGGGTCCTTCACACCATTTTCATTGTCTTCCCTCTGCTTTTCCCACCTTTGTTATTACCCGGGCCCCTTACCTTAAATGGGACTTCTACCTGTTCTCACCCTTACTCTTTCTCCCATTGGCAGCTTCCAGGGAGACAAAGCAATAACTGTCGTTTGGAGGTGGCTTAGGAATGTCTTTCAAATTGTTTATGAGTACAATCTTTGGTACTTCCTACTTTTTCTGGGCGCCTAGCAGTGATTCTGGTTAGGTATGCAAGTATTCTATAAGGCAGCTCAGGTGTTGGAGCCTGGTCACTGTATCAAGTGGCTGGTTTTGATAGGAGCATTAAACCATCCAGGTCCTTACAGGCTCTGTTTGGATCACTTGCTCATTGATCACTAGTGGCCTGAGAAGCTAGGGTTTCTCAAAAGCAGAGCAATGCTCTCCTGGATAATGACAGTGTCTCACCTTTTGGTTTAAGCTCAGCATTCATGAGCTGAGCCCAAGTGTGTGAGCAACTATGGCTTTAGTTGGAACAGGGAGTCTGTTCTGAAGCATCAGTGTTAGCTAGGAGCTTGTAGGAAGTACAGACCTTAAGCCCTGCCCCACCCTCCACAGTAGAACCTGCATTCAGACAGCAGCACAGAGACTCAAGTGAGAAGTCCTGTTTGAGAGATGTGTGAGCTAAATCCAGACAAGGAAGGTCCTTCAGAGTACTAAGAAGCAGAACTGGGCAGCTTAGTTGCATGAATCTGGCCAGTGAAGGGTTCTCCCTTCTGGCTTCTGAGGAGACCATGGGAGACAAAGAAATTAGTTGGTAATGTAGCTGAGGAGGAGCTAAGTGTGATCTCCAGCCTTTGGAGTTACCTTTCCCGATGGCTGCTTCTCATTCCTAAGGAAGGGTTCTTGTTTTTGTTTTGTTTTGTTTGTTTGTTTTCTGTTTAAAAAAAACTGCCTGGTGAAGGAAAAAAAAAGATTGTATCCTCAAGGGTCATCTTGTGATGATGCCTTCTATGTTGGCTGCCTTTGGTTACAATTTTGTCTTAACCTATGTTCTAAATTACTACTACTTACCTTTGAAGCTTTTACTTATGGGATGGTGTTCGTTTTTTGGGTGTTTTTTTCCAATATGGCTTTATATATGTTAAGTGGGCATATGCTCTACTTTAATCAAATGAACACATGGGGGCTGGAGAGATGGCTCAGCGGTTAAGAGCGTTGGCTGCTCTTCCAGAAGACCCAGGTTCAAATCCAGCACCCACATGGAAGCTCACAGCCATCTATAATTCAGTGCCAAGGGATCTGATGGCTTCTTCTGCATAGGCTTCTCTTTCACATCACCTGCTCCACGTGCACTGCACACACATGGTGCACAGACATACAGGTGGGCAAAATACCCACTACATAAAATAGGAAAAAAGCTTAAAATAGGAAAAAATAAAAAAGGAATGTTGGGGAGGTGATACCTCCCACCTCCCTTCCCCCAAAGAAACTCCATTCTATATATTTTTATTATATGTCAAAATTTCCAAAGCAGACAAACTTTAAAACAAGATCACAACAGAAACGTTAGAATCATCTGTAATCCCACTGCTTAGTGTTCGTGTCTTCAAGATGTGGGGATTTTCTTTACAAAAATGTGAAACTTTGAATACTGTTTTCACTGAACATGTCTTTCTAAGCCAATAAATAATTTTTCATAGTCATTAAAAGTTTTTACATTTAAGTGTGTGTTTGTGTATGTTTATGTGCATATGCACATGTACCATGGCATACATCTTGAGGTCAGAGTTTGGTTTTCTCTTTTCACTGAGGGTTCCTGGGATTGAACTCAGGTTGTCAGGCTTGGCAGCAAGCACACTTGACTTCTGAACCATCTTACCCACCACTTCATATTCATTTTTAATGGCTTACAAGGTGTTTCATTACACAGGATGTCCTATGTCACTTTGGACTGAATATATCCTCCCAAAATTTATATGTTGAAACTTAATCATACCAGATGACTCCACTGTGGTGGTTCATATCTGTAATCCAGCATCTAGGAAGCTGAATCAGGTGATTACTGTGATTTGGGGACAAGCTTGGTCTACATAGTGAACCCAGCCCAGAATAAAAAGTGAGAACCTGTCTCAAAAACAGAGCAAACTGAAGCCGGGGCAGTTGTGGTACATGCCTCTGCACTCGGGAGGCAGAAGCAGGTGGATCTCTGAGTTCAAGGCCAGCTGATCTACAAAGCAAGTTCCAGGACAGCCAGGGCTACACAGGAAAACCCTGTGGGGGGGGGGGGAGACACAAAATGAAAAACCACTAGCCAGACATTGTAGAGCATACTTGTAATCCCAGGACTGAGGCAGGAGCATTACAAGTTCAAGTCCTGTTGCAACCCCCTCTCCCTAACAAAATTAAGCCACGAATTTCTAACCAACTACCATTGAGACTACTAGTCTTCGAAGCCCAATCATCAGTGTGTTAGTCTCAGAGACTTTGGGAGGTGATTGGGTCACAAGGTGGAGTCCTGGTGAGGGATGGTGTTGGAGACTCCAGGAAGCTAGTGGCACCACCTTTCACCAAGGAGGGGCACAGCTGCAAAGTGCAGTCTGGTGCTCACTGGGTACCAAGTCTGCCCTGGTCTTGTACTTCCAGCTTCCAGAACAGTGAGAAAGAAATCCGTATCGCCTCCATGCCATCCAGGTTATGATATTTAGCAATAGCAGCTCCAAGATGCAGAAACTAAATTTATGTAAGCATCACTTTTTCTCGGGAGCTGTGGTTTACAGTCTTTTTTTCTCTGTCATGACTGCTGTGTACTACAGCTGTACCCAGATATTTGCACAGGATCTAATGGATTTACTGAGGATACCTTTCCCACCATGGAATATAAAATTGCGCCATTTGAACAGAGGGGAAGAAGTGATGTTCCCAGAGCTAGGACGGGACTTGGCTCCCCCTGGGGTGTAGTTCCGTGTCACCCTGTCAGCTTCAGATGAATAAGCTGTCAACAACCTGGAGCTCATTGCTGAAGCTTCACTGTAGCAAATGGCTCTTGGAAACCATTCGTTTTTCTGAAGGGAACAAATGATTTGGATTTTGGAACTCATTGACCTACAAGCCCACCAGGAGGCCACCACAGGCTATGCAGAGAGAGTATTGATGACAGTTTTAGGTCCAGAGGCTCACTACAGTGGTGGAAAGCATGGTGCTCGGAGCCCAATAGGAGACAGAGGTCTGGGGCTTGGGTGTTGTGCTAACCAGAGAAGTCAGACAGTTCCTTGGCAGTGCGCTGATGGGAGCTAACATGAGAGAATAGAGCAGCATCAGCACCCCGGAATGGACTGAGTGAGAGGGGTTTAGAGAGTCTTCCAAGTGAACCTGTACCAGATTGAAAGAGTTAAACAGGGGCCTTGGGCAGCTCTCGGAGGCTGCAGGTTTCAGGAAAGACCATTCTGAGTGGGCACAAGAACTGTGTGTGTCCTCTCCAGTCTGCCTGTTGGAACTAGCCCAGCAGGCAGGCAGCAGAGCTGGTAGGGAGCCTAGTGCGCTTAGCTCCCTAGTCACCCTCGTCCTCCTCTGTCGTGTGCAGAGTCTGATGTGAAGCCCACAGATCCTGAAATCCCAGCCCAGCCCGTTCCATTCTTCCTGCCTGTGTGATTTCCTGTGTTCTCTGTTCAAAGAGAACAGTGATACTTCTTGCGTGGGATTCTCCTCAGTTACCAAAGCATTCAGAAGACTACCGGCTTTAGCATGCACCTTCTGATATTTAGGTCTCCCTGTCTGATACATTGACCCCTTCCTTGCGGCACATAGTGCAGGGTAAGGAGTCACAGATATTGTTGGACGACGGAGAGGTGGGGAAGGCAGGCTATGGTGGCCGATCTAGATTCAACTGGCTCTGCCTCAGTCTCCAACCCTCACTTCCTCCTCACAGAGTTGCAGGAGAATTAAAGGTTGCATTGCAAAGCATGTGGCAGTTGCCAACGCCCAGGAAACAACATTGAAGAAAGCAGAGTGAGTGTCTCCATGACCCTCATTCAGCCACGTTAACCGGTGCTTCGTGCATCTATCCAGAGTTCGTTTCACAGGAAGACAACGGTTTCTAGTTTCTGTTTAGCTTTCCTTGGTGACTGTAAGAATATGAAGGAGAAAGCAGATTGCCTGTGCAGACGCGCCCTGCTGCAGAGCTGTGTCCCTGTGAGCTTTTCACAAGCCATTAGACATTAGACCACCTGGGGGTTAATCATGATCTGCCGCCACTCTGCCTCTATAGAGGCTGGCATCTTTGGGCATCTTCCCAGCCTGCTTGATGGTCACCTGACTTGGAGCATGTTTCCCAGTGTTTCAACTTGGCATTGCATCTGCAGCTTGGAAATGCCGGCACGCAGCATTGCATGTACATTTACTTACTTTTCACTCCTGCAGGGCAGTGCTGCTGACAAGCTGAGACCCTGTTGAACCTGCAGGAAATCAGTGTATCCTTAGGCAGGCTTTTGTGCATCAAAGTAGAGCCCTATCAGTGGGCTGGGGATGGCGATTATTTACTGAGAACTGAAGCATCAGTTAATCCCCGAAGTGTTCTCAGAGCACACGGCAAGTGAGAGGGCTCCATAGAAGAAGATTCCAAGCCAAATGTGTTTAGAAAATAGATGAGTCTGTCTTTTTCTTTTTAATATCTTACAGTACATCTGCATAGTCAAAGACCTGAGAGGTCTGATGATAAGGAAATAGATAACACCATTTGACCTAGTAGTATTCAAGTCATTCACCACAGACATTTATTTTCACATAACATTTATCAGTAGCTCAGGAGCTAGATTAAAAAACAAAACAAAACACAGATGAGATTCTGAGCTACTTGATTGTCCCCAGTGTTTATAACAAGCATTATATGAATGTTAACAAACGACAATGTTTTTGTTTGGTTTGGTTTTGTTTACAGAACAGAAAATGGAATTCAGAGTATATATATTTTTCTTTTTGCAGCTACTCGCTTTTAGGTTTGATCATATAGCACTCTAAGTATCCTTACAAACCTACTGCCCCCTTGAAACCCCCAAGGTCATGACATGCTGTAAAGCTGGATCAACTGGGGTAAGACATAAACTTGACTAGTAAAAGTAAAATTTAAGCCTTCAAAGATGCTCTTTGGACTGTAGACTCACCAGGGTTACACCCAGATAGATTAATTTTAACCTTTAAATGCCCTCTTCCCAGCAGTGGGCATCTGCTGAGCTGGCTCCTCACCCAGTTGTTGCAGCTTTCCCATTGTATCTGGCAAGCAGCGTAATGCCCCAGGGTGATGGATTTGCCCTAGAAACCATCTTTCATATTCTTTATGTCTTTGGGAGTGGCACTCATCCGAGAAGCCGCCTGGAAAGTGGGATTGCTTTGATGAGACTCATTTAAGAATGCAGGCATCTTTGTCAGGCCATGCTGTGGGAATCAGGCTGCATTAGCAGACCCTGGCAAGCCATATTGCTCCCCTCCTCACACTGTCTGGGGAGGGCTGGAGACATGAGCCTACAGGTCAACCCTGTTTTGAACCCGAGAGTCCATTAGGTCACCTCGGAGCCTCTATGCAGTTAAACAGGGATGGACAGGTCAGCTGCAAGCTCTTGTTTATTATTGTAGTTTCCTTGCACATCCCTCCCAACCCTTTCTCGTCTGTGACTGGTCAAGCTGATTTGATTTGACATCCTAGCATTTGAGATTTGTCAAGTATTGTAACCCTAAGCAATACTAATATTGAAAACTATACTTGAGATTTATGTGATCCAGATGTGGATGCCAGTAAAGCCAAGATGAAATGGCAGGCTTGTGGCTTGGGAGGGGCTGAGTTGGGGGAGTGTGTATGGAAGGATCTACATGGTATGTATAGCAAAGTAGAATTTTCTGTATTAATATTTCCCCTTGAGGATAGTAACCAGATTATGAAGTGTAGCTTCAAGTAAGGACCAGCATTGGTTTTATTTGCAGCCAAAAATAACTGATTAAGTTCAGGGAGAAAGAAAGACAATCTATTTTAAATGTTTTTTAAAACTTTTAAATTGGTCAGGACCCTTCAACAGTGTGGTCTTGGGAATCATTAGTCACCCTCAGTCAGAGGTTTGACACAGCCCTCCAACGCTGAATTAATTTCTCCTGTCCGAAAGTGGCATTTCTAGTTGGTATCATTCAAGAGCCTGCCATAAGAAATAAGATTCCTCCTCCAGGTCACCAGGGCAAGCCCTCCCACACTGGTGATACCTGGGAGCTGTTCCTAGAAGTTGGTGAGTAGATAAAGAAAAGTAAAGGTCTCTACTCTCTTCGGATACTAGCTAGGAGCATTGCTTGGCGGGGTGGGCGCTGACTCTACTGTTATTAGAGTAGAACCATCACCTTCTGGAGCCAAGGCCTCTCCGAACTCAGATGTCAAGGCTTCCCCAGCTGGCCAGATGAGAAGAATGCAAGTACACTATCTAGTAGGGAATTTGGAGTCTGAAGTTCAGGATGTGTGTGACATGAAAGGGAGGCACAGTGTATGATTATCCCGTAGCATGCAGTGCACAATTAGCCATGCTTAGCTATCCAAGAGAAACTGGTCATACCACTGCAAAAGCAGATGAAAGGTGATCCCGAAAGGGAGGGATGGAGCTAGAGTCCACCTAAGTGGAAGTGACTTGGGGTAGACAGGGTGTTGATGGTGGCTGTGATTGTGGTTCATAGCTTTTCATCTGTGACTGGTTCTAGGCAGGAAATTGAAGATCAGGTTGCTCTGTCAGCCCCTTTTAGGGCAGAGTAAAAGGAAATGACACTGTGTGCAAGGGAAGCCTGTGGACTTTGTCCCCACAGCTGTCTCTGGAGGAAATCTGGTTTGCTGTATGAAGTGTTGTATGTTGAGGTGGGAAAGATTTTAGTAGCTTTTCTTCATCTTCATTTACAGCCCCAAGTCCAAGAAGAGATAGAGCAATGCTGGTAACTCAGACTCTCCTCTGTACAGCTTTAGCTTGTGGCTTACAGCCGCATCCTGAGTCAGGTCTTAAGTAAGAATGCTGTCTCGGACCCAAGCCAAATAGATTCCAAATGATGGAATCTGATTTTTCCTGTTGGCTTTTTAGTCAAGGGAGTTGGGGTGGTGTGTGATTGGGCCCCTATGGTCTACCGCACACAAAGCCAAGGTGCAATCAGGGAATGGGAATTTGGCAGGGCTTTGCCTAGAGCCCAGGTGAGTCATTACCACCTGGGAAGCATCCTGACCCTCTGTGAGCCTGGGAGGGGCCCAGGTAGGAGTCAGCAGTCAGGGCGGCCAGTCCAGTTCTGCATTGCCGTCATCACCTGCAGTAGGCTGGAATGACTGGCAACCTGTGCCTGAGGAGATGAGCTGGCTGGAAGCAGAAAAGCAGAAAACGTTTCCAGGGTGAGAGCTCATTGTGGATTTCTAAGGCACGTTAGTGTTAGCATATTGCTGTGCTGAGCCAATTTTGTGTATCTCATTCTTATATCACATAGGGTCCTAGGACTGAAATGGATTCTCTAGTGCTGCCGTCTGACTTTGAACCCTCTCTCTAACTAAAAATACAGTGAGAACTGCCTAACCAAAACAGTGATAATCATTCACACCACCCCCTCCTTGTGTGGTGCTATGAGTCAAACTCCGAGCTTTTGTGCGTTTTGTGTATGCTAGACAAGCCTCTACCACTGAGTCATATCCCCAGATTTTTTTCTCTTAATGTTATCCAGCTGAGGTGCTTTTAAAAAAGAATATGTGTGTAACCCATTGCAATCGACCACTTCATGTGGGGATGCATAAGGACTTACTAGAAAGAGTCAGGTAAGTGGGGTGCAGCATTATTAAGAAATGGCAAAGCAAGAGTCTGGGTGAGAGGCATGTAGGTATTAGGGAAGGAGGGTAGCCTAGTGGTTAGGAGTCCAGTGAAGGTGTCCAATAGTCTGAGTTTGAATCCTAGCTCTGTGGCTTACCAGCTGTGACCTTCATTCTGACTTTTCTCTCTTCTTACTGTAAGAAGGGGTGATAGTACCACGTCATAAATTAGTCTGAGAACTGAGTGCATTTTGAACGAAGTACTTAGCAAGTGCAGGCTGTTAGCATAATTATCCCTTCTCCCATAGCAACTGACTTGAGTGATGCCCTTCATACCACTCCAAGTGTCAGATTGCCTTCCTCTTTTCTATGTTGTTAGTCCAATACTAGTGCAGAAAGGCAGGTAACTTCTGAGGAAGTTTGACCTTGAAGTCAGACATGTAGCCAGTTCTCTTCTGGAGGGCCCAGTGTCGGTAGGAGTCCTGTTTCTTCCATCTCCTCTGACAGTGTTGTTCAGATGTGAAAAGCATCAAGGGGCCCATCATTTGGATAGATGGAGGAGAGAGAGAGAGAGAGAGAGAGAGTGTGTGTGTGTGTGTGTGTGTGTGTGTGTGAGAGAGAGAGAGAGAGAGAGAGAGAGAGAGAGAGAGAGAGAGAGAGAGAGAGAGAGATATCATCATCAAGAGCCAGGTACAGGCTTTCTATGTGATGGAGAGGCCAGTAGAGCCAGCATGCCCATGCTTCTGTCTCCCTTGCTGTCTTATTCTCCAGAGCAGCAAGCTAGAGACAGCTGATCTCTAGCAGAGATCCCAGGCCTTCTAATGACAGACTCAGCCCTGGGCAGCCTCACTTTTCTTTCCAAATTGCAGTAAGGGCATATTCTAAAATAAAACAATAAAAGTAGACCCCTGGTGTTTCCTTGGCCAGTTTCCATAGAATATCACAGTCATTAATGAAAGGAAAATAAGGGTCCAAGCCTTATGACAGAAGCCAGGCCAAGATTCTTCTCACCCTTGCCTGGGACTCAGGAATAGTAACAATAGTAAACATAGTAAAAGTTAAAATCATAGAATGTTTACATAGTAGCAGTACTATTTAAACACTATAGATGTGAGTTACTTAATCCCCTTTGCAATCTTTTGAAGGAAGTTCTATTATTGGTCTTCTTTTGCAGATGAGGGAACTAGGGCAGAAGAGTAAAGCAACCTGTTAATGGTCACACAGCTAGGCTGAGATGGCCAGATTAGTTTAGAACCCAGACAGTCTGGAATTTAAGGCAGTATTCTTAACCACAGCCTTGCACTGCCTCTTAAGGTAGTTATAAATTATAAAAATAGCTATAAAAATAAGCCATACATATCTGTGATAAAATGGCATAGACCTATACATATATATCAATGTCATTGTTTTGCTACTATAATGAAGTAAACGAAGATGTAAATATGGGGGGCGGGGAACTGGGCAAAGGCATACAGAACATTTTACACTTTTTAAAAACCAATTTTCTGTGACTTTAGTTATTTAAAAATATGTCCAAACAGAAACACACTGCAGCAACAGTGTTTTGCAGGCTTACTGTGCTCCTTACATTCATTATATATTCAGGTCTCCTGGTAATCCAATGGACCATGTGTGGATGCCACTGACCCCTCCAGTTACGGATTTGAATCCTAGGCTCTGCGCCGCAGTTAAGGTAGTTAGCATCAAGAAGCAGTGCGGCCAATGGGTAGAACCCATCTCCTTGTTTCCTTATAAATATCAAATGGGAGAAGACCTGAGATATGATGAGCCATCAATGCTGATTCCCTTGTGAGTCTGTTCAGCAGCAGTTAAGCTTTATGAGGGGTGACATAGTTTTGAACTAGCTAGTCAGATCCTCTGCTGAAGTTTGGCTTATGGGATAGCAGGGATATGAGGACAAGTATAGTATGGTGCCCCACCAAGGAGCATGTAGTGGAGGGAAGATGGCCTCCATGTGGCAAGACATGTTATATGCAGTCACACACCAGTTAGCAGGTGTAAAATCTGAGCAGTGTGCCCTTTAGATTTCATCTGTGATATATGAACATCAAAGCATACTTGCCTAAACTAATATTCTCTATTGTCACCAGGAGGTAGAATCTTACACACCATTATTGTATATGTGGTTCATGGTTGACCACAAGACTTTTCATGGCTCATGGCTGTGTTTAGAATCTTAACACAGAGGAAGTAATTGCCTGTCCCTGAGCTCCTTCCCCTGGAACTAGTCTAGATGCTTGGCCCCAAGCCAGGCACCTTGCTGGTATTCAAGGACACAGTCAAGGTTTGGGAGAAGGAACATTATCAATCACCATGTTGGATGGCATCTGCAATTATCATCTTCATTTCCATCAAAGGTATATAGTGACAAGGTATCGTCAAGTTCAATTTAGTCAGAATCAGGACACAGCAAGGACTTATTTTCTATTTCTGCCCTGGGCTGAACCTGTCTTGAATAATTCAGTGTTCATCTACTCTTCCAACACCATGCTTTATCCTCCGCCCCTATGGCTCTATTCAGGATCACATGATTACTTGTTTCTCCCTATTCCACTCCATCAAAAGCCTTCCAATCTCCACCTCTGGTTGCCTGTAATGAGAGTTTTTAGGAAAGAGCAGATACTTCATGTATGACTACCAGGCAGTGTCAGCTGCACACATTTAGAGACAGGCCTAAGGGCAAAGGCCACACACAGTGCAATATGGACAACTTTTGACATAATGCTTGTTTAACACCCTCCTATTTAAACTTGCAAAATTCTAGATCTGGCGACAGTTGGCTGAAGCTGAGTTCCCCAATTTACTGCAGATGACGCTGTTCCTAAACTTCCCTTATTTTATATATGCCCAGCCCTCACAGCATGTAGTCTTTATTCCTGATAGAGATGAGGGAAGACTGTGTGCAAAGGTGGAACAAGGCGGATGGCTCATGAACTTGCTGGGCCTTGTTGACCCAGAACCCCTGCTGCTTGCTCAGAGTGGATGCTACAGAGCCCCCGTGAGCTTCTCTTAGGCCAGAATTATGGCTGGTTTTCTTGCTTGAGAGTCAGGGGTTCTCTGGGAGAGAATCTCATTTCCGCACCTACACCACGGTTACATCAGAATTCCTGGGATAGTCACTGGGCAGGGAGTGACAAAGTGTCATGTGAAGGGGTGGATATGAGGCTGTGTCTGTGGGGAAGGAGTTAGTTTGGATGTATCTGAGCAATGTGGCCTCTTAGCTGGCTTACCAGATAAGGAGCCAGAAGATATATTCCAGTCTGGCTAGACCGCTTATTAAATGAGAAATTGGTTTTTGAGTTTTCTCATCTTCAAAATGGAGATAGTTTATTCTGCTGTGGCTAAGAATGGGGTGCATAAGAGGGCTGACACATATATGAAAGTGTTTCCAGCTGTGAAGTTGTAGAGGGGAATCCGTTGCTATGACAGCAGCACTATGCTGTGGAAGAACATCTCTGATGTTCAGTAGTGTGCTGGTCAGGCATCTAGAAGCTGGAAGCCCCTGGGCTACATCCTGCTTACTAAGAATGGCCTTTACATTTTGACGTAGTTGAAACACAATCAAAAGACAGCTCATGTCTCATGATATATAGAATTCAGGTAAAGTTCACTTTTAGTACCCACAAGTAGAGGTCCATGGGGCATGTCCATGCTCACTTGTTTCTATGTGTCTGTGGCTGCTTGTGTAAACTACAGCAGAAGTGGTTCCTTGTGACAAGGACCTTAAGGTACATAAAGTATAAAGCACTGTCTGACCCTTGGGAGAGAAACTCTGGGCAGATTGCAGAGGGGACCAATGCCTATATGCCCTTCATTTCCTCCATCACATATATGTGTGTGTGTGTGTGTGTGTGTGTGTGTGTGTGCATGTGTGCACGCTGCTGGCTTGAGGAATATTCCAGATCCAATACAGGCAAATGTGCCCTTTGTGGCAAAGCCAGTAATTCTCCGTTTAACTCTCGTTGAACAGAGTTCTCATGCTTTGGGCTCTGGCTGGGGGCACTTCCTGAGGAAAACCACAATACTTTTTGTAAAACCAATGTCCCTTTTAGCATTAACCACAAAAAGAGAAGAGGCTGTTCCTGTTACAGTGGGCATTTCTCCAGTGGATGAGCCACCCAGCAGGCTTGGACACGGCGCCTCTCCCAGCTGGAAATGCATAGCTGCTACTATGATCAGCCTGGAGTGGGGTCGGGGCCGGAGACTGTTGTTTCTGAACCCTGCAGACTTCCGAATGTGCCTCTATTTGGAGACAGGGTCTTTAGGGCTAGGGTTAGCTGGGCGAGACCAGGTGACACAGGTGTACTGTGAGCCCCTCACCCAGCATGACTGGTGTTAAAATAAGACTGAAGGCTAGCAAGATACAGGTTCTTGCCATCACCAAGCCTGGCAAGCTGTGTTCTACTCCCAGAAATCATTCCAAGTTGAAGGGAAGAGCTGAGTCTGCACAGTTGTCCTATGACCTCCACACACACATCATACACACACACATGAACATACATGTACACACAGTAAAGTTCAAGGGAACAATGAGGGAAATTTGAGGATGGGGACAGAGACACACAGGGAAACATTGTGACAGGACAGACAGACATGAATGAGGAATCCCTAGGAGCCAGGGATGGATGGCTGTCCCCAGGAGAGGGGAAGGCTTCCTGCTGCCATATCCCAAAGGAAACAGGCCCTTGCTGACACCTTGACTCAGGACAGCCTCTGGGATGTGAGAGGATAAATCTCTGTTGTTTAAAGTCCTCCATGAACCAGGTTAGACTCAAGCCTCTAATCCCAGCACTGGGGAGGCTGAGGCAGGAAGATTGCAGGCTAACCTCGGCTAAAAGTATGAGACCCTGTCTCAAAACAACAAAAGACCCACATTAAATTATTTGATTAATTAAGAGTTTAAAATAATAGGAATCAAGCCTCCAGTTTCTGCTGCTTTATTACTGCAGCCCCTGGTACCTCGTATAGCAGTTCGCCCTCCCCATCAGTGGAGTGTTTGAATGCCTTTCAAAGCACTTGGCATTATGCATCCCTTGTTCTGCAAATGGACAATAGAGACATAGCTGGTTCCAGGACCTGCATTGGAACTGGCTGATGGCAGACAGGATTCTTTTGTGAGTTTCTACAATGAATTGTCTAGGGATCAGCATCCTTCCTCTAGCTGGTCCCAGCATCCTCTGCGAGGGAAGAAGGGAGTAGATATCACAGTGAGAGGGACTTCTGTCTCCAGTCTCTCATTCCAGCAGCTCTGATGAGTACATCTTCCTTCCTTTCCTTCCTTCAATTCATTTTTTAAGTTACCATACAAAATAATGGTTCACTATGATACTTTCATAGATTCTGCTTTGTTCTTATTGAGCCCCTTCCTCCCCTTGCTGTGCCTCTTCTTCCTAAATTGTCCCTCCTTAGTCCACTTTGTACGAATTTGACATATCAGCATATAACTTAAAATATAAAATGTGAATATATAAAATACACGCATGTGAAGCATAGTTGTGCATGGGAAGTCTATAAGGCAGGAGGGGTTTACCTCAGGTTTGCAGCCAACCTTGGCTACAATGTGAGACTCCATCTCATACAGGAAAAAAAAATTAATGTAGATTTCACTTATGAGGAAACATGGTATTTGTCTTTCTGAGTTTTTTGTTTAATATGATGGTTTCTAATTCCATCATTTTCCAGGGGACTATTTCTTTCTTGTAGTCATCTGAACTCACATACTTAGACTCTCAGATATGTAGGATCAAACCTGCTTTGTTAACTCGGGAAGAAACTAATGGCATGCTTTCCATTTATCTCTATTCTATTTACAATAGAAACTGAGATGAGGGAACGGTCGTTTTCTCAGCTACTTGCCAAACTAGGAGGATTGTATCTAAGCCCCTTGGAGAGAGCCTCCAGATGAAACCCATCGTAGAAGGTGATCTATAAGGGCCGTCCCCAGTGCTTTCCTGCATAGCCTGAGTCACTGATGATTTCCTTCTCAGGAGCGCTTGTACAAGCTCTTACACAACGAACATGAAATTGGCACAGAGAGCAGAGGTGCCGTGCGCCTCCCTCCTGGGCTCTTCTTCCAAACTCCCCACTCCTCCACTGGTTGGAGGTAGACTCTTACCATTGAGAGTCTAGGACTGTTTTTCAGATTGTCTTTTTCTGTATCACAGATATTTTCAAACATTCAGACAGAGCTGTCTGGAATACCCCGGCATAGTCACCACTCATACTCCCCAGCTGTCATGAGTTTGTCTCACATTACCTGTCACTTTGCTGTTGTAGCTGAGCTGTTTGGAAATGTGTTCCCTATTTCATGTCGTTTTCGTCATACTATGTGTGTATACTATGTATCTTTTTAAATCCTTGGAAGGTATCAGGATGGAGGTGCAGCTAAGAGAATCACCAAGTGTCATTATCACAGTTAGAACATTATAATTCTTTGATGTCACTCCAACTGTGTTCAGGACTCAAGGTTAGGGTTTGTTAGAGCCCAGTGAGGTTTCCTAGTAGCTTTACCCAGCAGGACTGCATAAGAGGATGATTGGGCCACAGGCCTGAGTACCAGGTGTTTGGAAGGGTCTGCACTTGACTGTATCTAGCAAGGCGGAGGTCTTTTGCCCCTCCCCTTGGCATTGTTATAAAAAGCCCTTGTGAATGAAGTTCTGGGCCGGTGGATAAGGACCCAGGCCCACCCGAGGCTATCCTGTGTTTCTATCTGTTTCTCTCCCCTCTATTTCTAAGTCTCTTATTCCTCACTCCTCAAGAGTCCGTGGGGTAAAAAAGGTGGGAGCTGGTCTCCCACTAGGGTTTTTAAACTACTTGGATAGAAATGTAAAATAGGTGTCAGGTAATAATTACACTAGCATGGGAGAGGGGTTGGGGGAGGTTCCAGAAAGAGAAGTTAAGGAAGTTGTCTCTTGTGAGGGGCTTTCAGATAGTCAACAAGACTGAGCCCCAGTGGGGTATTCCGGCTACTTGCATTGCCCACCTCTGACATGGTGAGTCAGACTTCTCTGGGGAGTTAACCCAGGATCTCATGAGCTAGAAACCCAGCTTCAGCCATGGGGGACATTGCATTTATGACATATGATTGGCATTGTCTGTTGGCCAGTCTAGCTGCTGTCAATACAATTGTTTCTGTGCCCTCAACGGCGTTTAACCATCTAAAGAACCCTGCCTCTTCTTGCCACCTCCCACAGCCCCTGTCCTCCTTCCACTCACCAAAATAGAGAAAAGGGCTTTGGGGGAGCTTGTTTTTAGTGGGCTTACTCAAAGGAGGCTTTATGTTTATTTTCCGAGTGGCCCTCTGAATGTTGTGTCCATTTATCATGCCTGGCCACCAGCCCTCCCCCGTCTCTCCACCCTGAAACCTAAACTTGATCAAACTGTTCCTAACCACCACCACATGTCCTTGCAGGGTGCAGGGACGGAGGTGGGGGCTGGGAGTGGAGGCATCCTCCCGGGAGCACAGTAGCATATTAAAATTCAATGGCTTAGTCATCAGAGTGTTCAGCCCCAGCACCAAAGAAAAATAAATGAATGTTCTGTAACAGACTTGTGGGTCTCAGAGGAAGGAGGATAGTGGGAGGGAGGGGGAAGAGTGCTTGTGGATTTTAGATAGAGGAGTTCAGGGCTGTGGAGAACAATTAGGGCCTTTGCTCAGAAATAACAAGACACACCACTGTTTTCCTGCAGGCTAACCAAGTACGCAGCAGCAGAGCTGGAGGGACTCAGTCTCATCCACCAACTCGGCTCACAGAAGAGGAAACTAAGGCCAGGAAGGGTGGGGCTGCTGTACAACCCCATAGTGAATGAATGGTAGAAATGGGACCACATCACTCCTGATGTTTGCTAGCAGGTCCACCGAGGGTGTCTGGTGGACGGGACCTTGTGAGACATCTCTGAGAACATCCATGTATGGGCTGAGAACTTCCTCGGTATCGCCCAGAGGTTGACAGACTCACGGTGCTGAGGGTATCTGCTTTAGCACCTCCTTCCAGTTCTCTTTCTCTCCCCTGATGATTGGATTCTGGGCAGGCCTCCCCACTCATCACCTCCCTCAGGAAAGTGAAGAGCCCAACCAGGATGCATGGGAACCGTTGCTCATGGCTCCTTTTCTAAGGACAATTAAAGATTCTGCTTCTAAGAGTGTTTGGGTTGTTGTTTTTCCTCCTTTTCCTGCATCTTCCTTGGCAGGCATAGGCCAGACATCCTTTCTTCTGACCACAGAGTCATAAGAAAATAAGGTAACTTGGTAAGTCCTGAGTTGGTTATGGAAGAACTGACTTTATATACACATCTTCTCATTCCTCACCTTCTAGACTGAATTAAATTCTCTTTTGATGGCCAAGGACTTTGAATACGGGCATGAACAATCTTTAGGCCAGAAGCAGTTTTAGATAAAAAGGAAGCCAAGCCCTCTGCCCAGGATAAGGAAGCAGACCACGGTGGGGTGGGGTGTGGCTGGGCTGCAGGCAGTATTGCCCCAGCTGCAGGAATGTCGCATCTACCCTGGACCTGCTTAGCACAGTGCTCTAGAAGTGGCTGGTCCAAAACAAAGAGGGCTTTTGTAATTGACCAGTGTTTTGGTTTTGAGTTTCTCTGTAGGTTTCTTTGGTCAGATTAAGGAGAAAAGGCTGAAAAAGGTAGAGAGAGTGACCAACCAATTCAGCTAAATGCTGACAGCCATAAGTTTAAGGTCAGATTTTTCTGAGTTTGAAGTCTCCCCAGAGCATCTGGAAAATTCCTATGGATGTGGGCCATAAGTTTAGCATCCCAAGGCATCGGCTTACTCCTACATGCTTTGCTTTAGAACAAAAATGCTGACTGTACCCAGACGCCATGGCCTCTCTTCTTATCCAGAGCACAGAAGGAACCATGAGCCCACATCATCGTACTTGATATGCTCCTTAATCGTGGGGGCTGGGCAAATTGCAACTCTCCTCTGAGAGGAAAGATCTAAGACCGAGAAAGCTAGAGAGAGCTAGACCCATGGTAGACTCAGCCTGAGCCCTGTGCTCTTACTTCCACATCCAGGTTCCCCTCCAAGCTGCTTCTAGAAGATCGGGTGTGGGAGATCCCCTGATGGCCCCAGGACTCCCCCACCCTTTTCTCTTCCTGGAGAATCCTGGCGAGGCCAGTGTCACCTCCCTTAGAGAAGGTATGGGGGCCCCTCTCTGGAAGACTGTTAGAGCAAAGCTAGTTAGGTGCCAGACCCAGGAGGAGGTCGGCGTGGAGCACTGTCCTCAGCCTCCCAGCAGAGATGCAGGTGAGGGGGCCAGAGGATGGACTGAATGCTGCAAACATCAGCTGCCTCATGCTCTGTGGTCTACAAGAAAAGGACTCTAGGAGGCAGGTCTAGCTCATCCACCTTAGTCGTCTGAGTGTGTCCAGACTTGAGCTGTGTTCCCAGAAGGCATTTCTCAGACTGTGAGGCCGTAAGCAGAGACATGTCAGTCCTGTGGCAAGCTGGGGACTCTTAACACACTCCTATACTTGCCCAGCTCACCAGCCTCCTCACCAGCCCCCTCCTCCCACTCAGAGAAATTTTGGCTAAGGGTAGCAGGTGACAGGAAAAGCAAAGCCTGATCAGGTGAGTTGTTTGTCAGTGTGGAGGGAGGGGACACTCTGCCATTGGAGATGTGCTAACTCAGACCTGAGGGCCGGCAGAAGAATATACAGTAGTCCCTTTCATCCATAGAGGACACTTCCTAAGACCTCCGATGGCTGCCTCAGAATGCCATGGATAGCACCGACCCCTTGTATGTGCTGTGCTTTTCCTAGACACCCACACACAAATGCGAAGCCTTTTCCACTTTACAGAAGCACCTATGTATGCACTGTGGCTTTAACCTTTACAGTTTGGGTGTGACAGCAAAACCACACAAATCTCTTTTTCCTTCTTCACAAATTCTCAGGTTGTGTTTTTCTGAAAGACCTCAGCAGCCTCAGCACGATGGTTTTCTTTCCTTGTTGAGAACTTCTGCTTTCCCCCTTCAAGCCCGTTACTGTTTTCTTCTGACATAGACTAATTGCCAGCATCACTAACCTGTACTCCAGACCATTGTTAGGTAAAATTGGGGTTGCTGGAGGCAGTCTGATCATTGAGACTGTAGTGACGAAAGGGCAGGTGGTATATGTAGTGTGGACCAACTGCACACAGGGTGGTTCCCATCTGAGGGAAGAGATGTGCGCTTTTTATCAATTACTTAGAATAGTGTACAGCTGAAAACTTAGGAATTGCTTCCAGAAATTTCCGTTTAATATTTTCAGACTACAGCTGACTAAGATCTCCAGCTTGTGGTCCTCTTGCCTACGTCTCCCAGGTGCCAGGATTATAGGCATACACTACCATTCCAAGCTATCCTGTTTTCTTTTATTACAATAAAAAGAACAATTTTTAGTGGTTAAGAATGAAGCCTAGTTGGCAGAGTGCTCACCTTGCATATACAAACCCTGGCTTCATCCCTAGCACCACATGAAATTAGGTGTTGTGGTACACACCTGTAATCCCATTACTCAGGGCGTAGAAACAGGTAGATCAGAAGTTCAAGTTCACTCTCAACTACATAGTGAGTTTGAGGCCAACCTGGGCTGTATGAGACACTGCCTTCCCCAAATTAATTAAAGTTAAAATCAATTTTATTTTATTCACTGAGCCTTTCTTATGAATTTATAGCCAGAACCCAGTTCAGGGATCTGAACAATGAGTCTGGCTCTTAGATGAACAGTAACACAAACATGGGCCCCCACATGTGAGCCTAGTCATGCAACGGCTCCCTGTGTTCCCTCTGCCCACTACAAGACATAATCCTTAACCCACAAGGCCGAAAAAGTCATGCAACCAGAGTTACCCTCATAGTGTTCTGATGCTACAACTGTCTCCAGAGTCATTTAGCACTCAGGCCTCTGACTGGGAGTGCCCTCAGTTCTAAGTAAATCGGGAGCCCATAGCTCTGGCCTGGGGTGCCTCCTGTGTGGCCTGGCTAGTCCTTTCTTTGCTCTCTGGCATGGTCTGGTGGCTCTCCTCAGTCCAATTTTCAGGGCTATGGAGGATGTAATGAAAGTGGCAATAACTGGACATAGAGGACAGGGTGCCATCCTCAGGACAGCTGGCCTTTAGCAGATGAAAGCCACCAGCAAGAGGTGGCAGCAAGTAGCCAGCGCTGACCTGGCCAGCCCTGGTGGAGGCCCTTGAGAAAACAGTATCGCATTATTGTCACCATTAATAATAGCCCTTTATTTGAGCCCTGCTGGGACAATGCTCCAAACAAAGCTGAGAGGAAGAAACAGTCCCTGCTGTGGGGCCATGTCATTTATCAAGGCTAATGGAGGAAGAAAAATCCACCCAGAAAAGATGGTGGGGGTGGGCTGGGAGTGGATGTAATTGTTGCTAGAGGTGTAATTGGACGATACCCACAGCTTCCCTATGCATCCTTGTTAGCTTTGTTGTAGGAGGACCCTCCTTTGTCTTGTCTGTCCGCTGGCTCTGAGCTCCTGAAGGGTTCTGGTCTGCCAGTCAGATGGAGAAGTAAATCTTGGATCCGGCAGGGGTTGTGACCTTGGACAGGTTACTTCACTTGTAAGCTTTTACATCTTCAGTGGAGGTGCCCAGATTGGCGATCTTGGGAGTAAAGCACAGACAAGAGTGTTGTTAAAGGAGAACTTGCTGGAATTGTCTTTATATCCCTTAGAGAACCAGACTGCTGCTCCTAACCAATGCATGTTCCTAACCCATGTTCCATGTATCAAGATGTGCCAGCCTTGAACCTGCTTTATCTCTGGATAGCACCTACTTCTCTCTCATAGAATGGGTGTAGTGATCCCTGATTTCGCCCTTCTGCACATGAGGACGTGAGGTGGTGGGGACTGAAAGGGCTCTGTGAAAACCATCAGCCTGCCCTGCCAAGCCGGAAGTTGTTCTGCGCTCCCAAACGCTGGCAGCCGGGGTCTGCAGCTGTGCCACACAAGTCTTGTTTAATTTGAGGGGTGGGACAGACAGCACTGTGTGGTGCTTGTTGAAAGCCAGAAGAATGTAGCTTATTCACCAAATCATGAAAATGGCTGTGCCTTTGACAAGGGGAAGCCAAGGGAGGATGCGTAGTAGCATTTCCAAAGAGTGAAAATGCTGATAATTATAAATTTATCATAATACCCATTATGCATAGTGTCTAAGTGGATTAACTCATTACAGCTGAGCAAGCATCAGGTTTTCTGGAGGTCTCTTCCTTCCTTTGCTTGTAATTCATGTCCTCTCTATTAATCTGTAAGACAGAAGTCCAATTATCGTCCTTCTTAATAGTTTTCATTATCACCCTGCTGGATCTGCAGAAATAAAAATGAAGCCAGAGTCAGGCATAGTGCTACAAGCCAATAATCCTAGTAGGTAAGGAGGTAGAGGCAAGAAAATCAGATGTTCAAGGTTATCCTCAGGTACACAGTGAATTCAAGGCTAGCCCAGGCTACATAAGACTTTGTACTAAACAAATAAAGTACATGTTTTATATAATGCAACTAGTATAAATCCAAAAATTTTGGTGGAGATGGAGATTTTTGTGATCTAAACTTTCCAAATCAGAGAGGAATACAGGTACTTACTGGAAACCCAAGTAAAGAACGTTGTAAACAGAGGCATTTATATAGCTCTTTCTTCCATGCAAACCTTGATCTTGGCCCATACCGTTGATAGGTTATACTGAAAGTTGATACATGAATCAGTCCAGAAAATTTTCTACTTTTATAGTAACTTATACACTTTAGAAATCTTGCAGGTTTCTCCACCTACCTGAGTGATAGAAACAGAATATGAAAGTATTTTTGCAAAGTCTTATTTAGATACAAAGACATGTCAACCCACACAGGGTAGGAAAGAGTGTTTGGAGGAAGGGGAAGATGAGAGGGACTTGAAGTAGAAACTAGATCTCAGACACCCACCTCAATTCTATCCTTACCTTCCATAGCCCCGGGTAGGACACTTGGTGTCTGTGGGTTCCTATTTTTACATTTCCAAAATGGAATCTTGGATAGGATGCTTGAGGCGAATCCACACAATAAGTGAATCCTTCCAAGGAGATGGTCCTGGGCCAAGTGTCCATTTAAGCACAACTGTTACTCCCTTATCAGATTGATCCCTGGAAGGAGGTAGGTATGTGTTTCCAGAGACTGTTCTGGAAGTAACTCTACCTGGGGAGTGTGCTGGGCATGTGCTGATGTGTACTCTTCAGGGACCCCTCATTGAATTACGGCATGACCAGTGGTGGGGAACTTGAGTATTTATTATTTAAGAGCTACTATGTGTTCCTGCAGAGCGCAGGGACAGTCTCTGCCAGGATCACATGAGCAGACTGAATTCAGAAAGCCTGTCTTTTGTATTCGGTATGCTTTTCTCCATTCCACTCCACCACACTCCTCAGCTCTCCGGGCCTGTGAGTGTTGGTGGCAGGAGTCTCTAAGCAAAGGATGGTAGGTCTCGTTCTGATCTCTTTGCACCTGGGTAGGGGTACCAAGGAAGGTAGATGTTCCAAAGTTTGTCTGACATGTAGTGGAGACTTGTTTGTTTTGTTGTTTGCTCTCTATTTATTTGGGGGAAGGTCTCTGGAGATTTATTAGCCCTCCAGAGGTGCTAGCCTCTAAAGCTGACCAAGCCCATTTTGAAAGGCACTGATGGTCTAGATATTCAAATACCTGTAAGGCTGCAGGCCAGCTCCTGCCTGCTCAAAGGAAGGAAAAGAAGATGCCCCCACAGAACCAGGACTGTTCCCAGGTGCTAGGAACAGGTCTCAGGTCTGTATATGTTTTACCTCCAATAATGCTCAGACTCGTGTAGCTACTCCCATCATTCCATTTGATAAATGACACCAAAGTAACAAGAGGTTGACTAATTTTTGACACATGATCATCTTTAGACTTCTAACATCTGTATTCGACAAATGTGTTTCCCATGTAAAACACAGAGTTGACATACAATAAAACAGTACCACCTTCCTCCTCTCCATCATTATTAGGACTAGATGAAAATAACCAGGTGGGACAGGCGTCTGCACAGCACCCTCACACACTCTTGTGTGAATTTGGCTTCACCGTGGCCATTGGTAACTTTCGGAATGAGTAAAATGAAGTTGAGAGCCAATGTGAGGATACACTGAGCTTGACACAGGACCCATAATCTGGACTTTTTTAATGGTGAAAAGCAGACTGGGACTCCTACAAGGGCTCCCACAGTAGTTTCTGGAACCATGTAGAGGACTCTACCTGAAGGTCCCATAAAGGAGCCAAGGTGTTCTTTCTACTGGGCCTGGAGTTTCCAGAACGTCCCAGCTGGCTGGAAGACCGAGGCGCTACAGCCCGTGGTCACTTGGAACATGCTTTTGGGGGCTCAGGTGGTTATGTATGGTCATTAAAGATCCTTGGGAGTTCTGGGCTTTGTGACTGGGTGTTCAGGTGTGATCTTGGCTGAAGGAGGCCAAAAGCCTGGGACTAGTGGCTCTAAAGAACAAGAAAAGGTTGGCCATTGTAGCTCATACCTGTAATGTGAGCACTCGGGAAGCTGAGACCGGGAATGTGTCTCAGCTAGTTAAAGGACTCAGTAGCCATTAGTGACTACCGTGGTGAAGAAAAAGAGCATTCCTATCACTCTAGGAAGCTCTAGGGACTGCAGAGATGGCTCATCAGGTAGAAGCACTTGCCTTCACAGCCTGAAGAAAGTGAGTTCTATCACCGGAAAGAAGGAAAAAACATAAGCCACAGAGTTGTCCTCTAAATTCCACAAGCACCCACATACAACTCTTAATAGTAATAAAATAATAATAATAATAATAATAATAATAATAATAATAATAATAATAGACGTTACCAAGTTCTTCTGAGTATATGACAGCAGGTTCGCCCTTCCTGGGCTGGGTTCTGAGACCTCTTCTGGTCTAAATAGTCTCTTCACCTCTTGGTGTCCCCGAAACCTCCTGGAGACTCAGTTACTTTGATAAACGCTTTAGTCACAATTTTTCTTCTCTGTTGCTGTGTCCACAAAGAGCATGTGTGTGTGTGTGTGCAGAATGGACTTACTCAAGTCAGAACAGACAAGTGAGGATTCAGAGGTCAGTCTTGAGACCATCTTTGTAACAAGCCAACAGAGTAGGACTGCGGCAGTTTCTCTTCATCCTCATCCATGGGATCATTTCACATGTGAGGAATAATGAAGTTGTTCTGTGTGTTTAAATCCTTTAAACTCACTAAACAAGTGTGCCTTTAGTGGCTAAACTGCTGAGAGGGTGTGTGACTGCTGTGAGGGGTTCTGTGTCTGGGTAGGCCATGATGTGGGAGTGACTCGGAGCCTCCCAGGCATCTTGGGCTAGAAACAGGGTGATCTCTGTTTTGCTCCAGCAGCTGCATAGCTGTGAGAGTCCACCAGTGAGATGTCTCAGGATATAATTTCCCTTTAGGGTAGCCTGTGACACACCCTACTGCTCCCCCTGAAGAAAAAGAAAGAGAAAGGGGGCAGGGCTAGGAAAATAGAATTCATGAACCATTTTTAACTTAAAGAAAAATGTCGTTGGCAGTTTTGCCTTAAGTGTTTAGAACCTGACACCAGGCCATTTTTCCCCAATGGTCTCGGAGTATCACACTGTACAGGTTGCTGACACCCGATCTTGTTACTGGCTTGATTCTCCCCGAACCTTGCCTCCTTTTCCCCAAACAAGCCCCCTCTAACTGGAAGGTCAGAACCCGGGACAGTCTTCTACCCCACCACCATCTGGTGTTTGCTTTAACGTAGATCCTCAAATGATGTGTTGTTATAGCAGAGGCACAGAAAAGCATACGACAGAACTGGGCTTGTTTCTCATTGGAAACCTGAAGCTGAAATACAGCAGTATTCAGCTTGATGAAGGGTAGCCTCTCCCAGAATCAGAGGCACTCACCAGGGACCAGAGTTGGGAACAAAAAAAGCCAACAGCTTTGCACTGGTCACTAGTGGCTGGCAGTGATTTATTTCCTGTCTGTGCTTTATTGAATTCACGTTTTTCCGGTGTCTGTTACTGGTGTAATTTATTTCTGTCTTGAGACCTCCCTCCCTCCAGTAGATTATAAGCTGACCCTAGTGTGGGTGTCACAGCTGAAATCAGGAACTGGCAGTGGGTTAGAGCCCGAGTGAGTGAGGCCTTAGTACCTACCTCAGTGGGTTCTATTCCATTTCAGGGAGCGGGGATGTTCAGGTGTTGGGCTGGGGTAGTTATGTCAGGAAAAATGACCAGGAATTAGGTTTCATATAAGGAGGTTTTAAAATGCCCTCAAAGCTAGTGTGAATCAAGCCTATTCCCTCTGGTTATGGCTCCTGGGACAAGGCTGATGGAAGAGAGAATTAATGCATTTAATTTCTGCCTCATTCACCTAATGTGAAGAAAAGTAACTTGAGTTTGAGACTTTTTCTAAAGACGAAAGGAAGGAAGGAAAAGAGTCAGGCATGGTGGCATATACCAAAGATCCCTGCACTTGGAGGGTGAAGTGGGAGCATTGTGAGTTTGAGGCCAGCCTGGGCTACAGAGCAAGACCTTGTTTCAAAAACAATGAAACAAAATCGACATGCAGGGTGGGGAATGAGGAAAGGAAGAGAGGAAGGAAGTGGGGAAATGCAAGAAAAAGACACTTGGGTGGCGCACGCCTTTAATCCCAGCACTCGGGGGCCAGAGGCAGGCAGATCTCTGAGTTCGAAGCCAGCCTGGTCTACAAAGCGAGTTCCAGGAAAGGCACAAAGCTACATAGAGAAACCCTGTCTTGGAAAAAAAGAAAAGAAAAGAAAAAGACACTTGGAACCACGCCACATCACAGAACATCTTGGATTCTGATCACCTTGTCCATTTTGCCCTGAGGAGATCCCTGCTCTGGGCTGTATGCATTTGTCCCTCCTACTTTCTAACCAGGAGAGGGGTAGAGTGAGAGCATGGTGTGTTATTAAAGCCAGGCTACTACTTAGTCACTCCTTGTCCTAACATTAGGTGCCATGTTAGGGTAAAGCTCTTCTAATGGGAAGAGTTGGGGAATTTAAAGAGCAAAGTGTTTACTTCAGTTTGAAGTTTCTTACCTGTTAATGGGAGTGTTCTACTTGCCTCGTTTGCCCTGTTGTGAAAAGTGATAGGGAATGACTGGAAATACTTTGTACTAACTACAGCTATGTACCCATGTTATCTGGTATGGTGGCCATATGGCCATTTAAACAAATCACAAATGGCATGGCAGGCATGAAGCTCATGCCTGTAATATTGTACTTGAGAGGCTGAAGCAGGAAAATTAAGAATTTGAGGCCAGGGAGCTGGGGAGATGTCTCAGTTGGTACAATACTTGCCTTAAAAGCATGGAGACCTTAGTTTGATGTCTAGAACCCACATCACAAGAGCTGGCCAGGGTGGTGCACTTTGTAATCCCAGTACTGGGTGGACCCTTGGGACTTACTGGCTGGCCAGCCAGCCTAGCCTCCTTGGTGAGTTCCAAGCCAGTGAAAGAATATCCAAGGTTGTCTTCCGGCCTCCCACACACATGCACACATGTGCACAGAGATAAATATACATGCACATGCAAAAGAGCTCAAGGCCAACATGGTCTACATAGCCAAGACCCTAATTCAACCTCCCTACAAACTAATTATTAATTCTATGGAGGTAAAAATTTAGTTTTTAATATTTACTGGCTGTATTTTAAGTGCTCAGTAGTCACATGTAATTGATAGCTGCCCTGCTCAATATTGCTGTTTTGTGTGACAGGAGGAACTAGGTAGAGCCACAGTCATAGAGAAGATTCTGCATGGAGGCAGCTCTATTCCAGGCTCCAGGTTTACCTGTGGGGGAACAGGCAGCTTGTCTCACTTCTCTGGCCCCTCCCTCACCTTCCTCGTCTGTAACAAAGAAAAACTAATATGCCTTCCTTACAGGGTTGCTCAGAAGATCAATAATACAGTTGTGTCCACAAAGCACTTGGCTTAGTATCTGATACTAAAAGAATTGCTTAAATAGCTTAAGACATTGAAACTTGGCCTTTTAAGCTGCAGATGCTGTTCTTGCTGCCGCTACACCAAACAGGAAACTGAAAATCCATAGGGGTGGATGCTGTCTTCAGAGGCCACCCTAGGAATGACCAAAGAGCTTCCCTGGGGAGTGGAAGAAGAGTTTTAAACTCATGGGTGTGGTGGCCAGATGGTGGTTGTCGTTTCAGTGCCCAGAGTCCAAAGCACCAGCTCTTCATGGGAGAGTAGAGAGCTCGACTCCTTGTAGAGATGGGGAGAGGGATGTTCCCAAGAAGCTGAAGAACTACTGGTTTTCTGTTGCTCCTGCTGCTCCATAGCAGTCATTTAACAAGGAGCCTGGTTTCTCAGGGCTCAACCAAGTCTGCCTGCAGTGGAGCAGGGAGCAGGGAGTTGCTGTCTTCTGAGTGATACTCCCAGGAACTCACAGTGAGCAGAGGAAAGAAGCCTTGGGAGTCTCTTGGCCCAGGTGCAGCATAGCAGAAGATGTAGTAATAGCAGATGGATGGGTATGTGTGACCAGGTAGCAAATGGCCCAGGTGCAGCAAAGAGCGTGTGGTAATAGCAGGTGGCTGGGTGTCTGACAGGTAGCAAAGGGTGCTCTACACTGACTGTGTTCCCAGAGTGAAGTGGGCCAGCCAGGGCTTTTAACCTAGTTGCAAGCAGAGAGCTGGGACTGGGCCTTCCCTTCATTAATTAGCTAGCCAGGAAGGGAGCTCAGGCCAGCACAAAAGTCTCTCCACGAAAGCAACTTTTCATCCACAGATGGAGGCAGGGAGTCGAACCCCAGGCTACACGTGGATCGGTTGAAGGCCAACCAGGGCTAGCCAGGAGAGGTCCAGTTCACCTATAGCCCCCTGGTAGTCTCATTCAGCTTGTAGTCTCATTGTCTCCAATACTAGGTTAGGGAGGAACTCCTGTGGTTATAAGCTATGATATTATTTAGTGTAAGTGGACATGAAGAGGGAGCAGATTATTAGAAGCAACTGGGGTCTAGGACAGGAAAGACTCTGAACCTCAGGAAGGTGCTGCTGGGTAAGGACTGGGAGAATCCTTCTGCTTCTCTTCCTTCTTACCTACCAAGGTGGCCAGACCCTCACAGTGGCTGTAGCCTCCCTCTCCCAGGCATGGTGGCATGAGGCTTTGGCACAGCTCTGGGATGGGGACTGTGCTATATCTGGTGGCCTTCATTTTGACTTCCTTTCATGTTCCCTGGAGCCTGAGCTCAGAGCCACCATCTTAGGCTTACCTTGGCATTCAGTGTTTCATTAAAGTCCCGTCTTCCCAGTTGGACTATGAGCCTTTTGCGGCTGAGGGATGCTTGAGGCCTTCTGGATCCCCGAGTATCCTGCACACTGTGAGTACTCAGGATGGTGAAGAAGGAGGCCGTGTTCCATCTCCAGGCTCCCCCGTCACCACAGCACAAACAGAACCTAACCCAGAGCATGTTCATCTTCCAGATGTTCATCTTCCTTTAGTCTGCGGTGCCTCACATCTCATTTTACTGTAGAGAGCTTTCTACTGTTCTTCGGTTGCTTCCTGAGAGACAGTTGTGTTCTCAACCCCATTTTGAGTTCCTTTGGCATAATGCCTTTTATCTGTGTGGTGCTCCAATCTGAAAAACCTAATAACCTGTTTCCATCACACCTAGTCCCAGAAAAACATTAGGGGGTGACACCGCGGCTTATAATATAATGAGACAACACAAATGCTTTTACCCCTTCAAAAAGACTGGGGTTTTCATCACAGCATAGAGAGGGTGTATGGCCTTTCCCAGTGTAGCTGATGCCTGCTGGCAAGGACTGGCCCCTGGTCACTAGTGGCTAAGAGGAAGGTGGAGGACTGTGTTCCCTCAACAGGGCTACCCACTGACGTTCTCTTGCTGCCTGGAGGAGGGGGGGGGGGGTAAAGTTCTGGCCAGGATTCTCCATGCAGTCGCCCTCTGAACATAAGCCCTTCCTCTCCCACTCGGAGTGTCATGTAGGCATATCAGAAGCTAGCCAGGCTGTCTGAGCAGGCCCCTCACCTCCCTGGAGGCATGAGTCAACGATGCCCTCTGAAGTTAGAGCGCCACACCCAGGGCAGCCTCATCTCCTCTATTTTGGTTTTGGTGGTTGTATTAATAGAAGAGAGGAGGTGTTTTGCTTGCCTCTGTGAAGAGCCTCCTACCTTCCCTCAACAAGAAGTAGGCTCTCGGAAACCAGGGTATAGAAGGCCCATGTCTTAGACTCCCTGCCAACTCCTTGCACAAGTTCCTTCACCTCAGTGTTCTCCTCTGAAAACTGGGGTGAGGGCTTCTACCTCTGTGTTATCCTGACGATAAAATGGACAAAACATCCTCCCTCGTGAACAGGAAGTCTTTACAGTGGCAGCTGCAGATTACTAGGGGAGGTCCAAGGTTTGTTGCACAAAGTAGCAAAGTGTTGGAGCTGTCTCTCAGTCAGTCTCCCTCAAGGCCTGTGGAGCCCACGGGTTGTCCTGGAGCTAAGAACAAGGAAGCATTCTTCTGCTAAAACTCTTTTCTTTCTTCATCTCTCCCCTTCTAGAACTGTGCCTCCTCCCCCACCCTTTTGGGTAGAAAGGTAATTATAGCGCTTAAAGAAAACAGCCTTCCTCCCCCTATTGTGAAGGTCCATCTTCCCACACCCCTTTTTCCTGTGCCTGGCAGCTGTGCTTTCTGTAACTGTCATCTGGTGCCAATAAACCCACTTTCTCCCCACAGACAGCAAAGGCGTCTCGACAAGTAGTGGAAATGTTGGGGTGTACATTTAGCATCCCTTTACTCTACATACTACATGATGGGCATCACTGTAGGTGTGAGCATGACTACCCTTCTGGAACCTATAGGCTGGAAGGGCTGAATGATTCTTAAGGCCCTCAAAAGAGACCTGGGGAGTAGGCTCTTGGGTGACTTCTTACTGCCGGCAGATGAGACACAGGTCCTCATGACCCTCACACCAGTCTTCCATCCCTTAGTCTTGTGAACACACTCCTTATTCCTGTGCTTGGCAGTCTGTGCTTTCTGTCTTTGCTCCTCCTGGAATCTCTCCTCCACTCTCTCTGCCTCAGTTTCCCCGCTCTTCTTCCAGGACCAGCTTAAGTTGTCACTAAGTTCCCAGGGAGTTCTTCATGGTCACTGAGCAACATAGGCATTATTAATTCCGCCAGAACCATAAGAGGTCTCATGTTCATGACTACTCTGAAAAGCTTGTGAGATCAAGACTGTGGGTGGGCACGTTCACAGGGATAGAAGCCATGAGCATCTTGAATCTCAAGTGGCTGTGTGTGTGTGTATGTGTGTGTGTGTTTGTGTGATGTGTGTGAGGCCAGAAGCTGACACCAAGTTTCTGTTGCTCTCCACCTTACTTTTTTGAAACAGAGCCACTGAACCAAGCTCAGTTATGTCAGCTAGACTGGCTGGCCAGCAAGCCCCGGAGCTACCTAGCTCTTTTCCCTTCCCATCTATGCTTGGGTTATGGACACATGCCATCATATCTGGCTTCTCCATGGGTACTGAAGACCCAAGCCAAGTCTTCATATTTGTGAGGCAAGCACTCTGCCCACTAAGCCATCTCCCCAGCCTCACAAGTGCTTTTACGCTATGCAATGTATGTCCATTTCTAATACCCAGACTCGATGTATCCCTCTTTCAAAAGTTGTACATTTATATTCACTCATGAAAACCATGCTTGTGAGTTAATTTTACGTGTGTGTGTGTGTGTGTGTGTGTGTGTGTGTGTGTGTTTACAGAACTGGGCATGGGGCAGGAGTTGAACCTAGGGCCTCTCACGTGGTAGAAAAATTGCCTACACTAAGCTACGCCCCCACTCCTTTTGTGGTTTTTGAGACACATCTCAGATAGCCAAGTTCTGCAAGTTACAGGAGGGCGCCACCATGTTACCTCTTGTTTTTTATTCACAAAGGAAGTTGGGGGAGGATGGGAGGAAGTTTCAGTCACATCAGATGCTAAAGCAGGGCCTGATGTCCCCTCAGTAGACAGAGCCATCTCTGAAACGGACCAAGTCACAATTCTGCTCACCCCTGCCCCTTTTTTGAGATACATAGCCCAGGGTGGCCTCAAATTCACTGTGTAATCTGATCTTCTTACCTCTGTCTCTTGAATGTGAGTGCCAGGATTACAAGGGCATGGCATCATAATGCCATCTACTTTTGAATAATTCACTCTTTGGATTGTAGTTGTTCTGGTTCCTAGGACTGTAGAATGGAAATGGAGTCCTGATCAGCAGTAAGGAGGATGTTATTGGAAACAACCCATTTCTCCCTGGTGTTCCTCTGTGGAAATGTGGGCTTCCCCCAGTGGATTCATAGGTTGAACAGGAAGTACCACCTTCACATTCAGCGGGTCTTCCTTCTGTGCTTGTGTTACACACTCAGCATGAACAGTGTGTTTTTCACATCTGTAGGCTCTGTGTCTGTGGATTCAGCCAAGGACAGATCGAAACATTTTTTAAAATTAAAGATGTACCAGTGCCAAACGTGTTATTTTGCCAAACTCATGCCATTAGTCTTTAAACAATATGGTGCAATTACTATGTACAAAGCATTTACCTTGTATCAGGCATTACAAGTCACCTACAGATGACTGAAGGTATACGGGAGGATTGAGTAGATGACATGCACATGCTGTTACAGAAGGGATGTGAGCATCCATAGATACTAACGGTGACTGTGCATGCTTCTTCAGAAGATCCAATACTCAACCTTTGTCTTATGTTCCCCTGAAATCCTGACCTTCTTTCTTCATGCACAAAACAGTGCCAGTAACAGCTTTAGTCAGTTTTTGAGAGGCTTGCATCAAGGGATGTGTTAAAATGCTCAGCAGGGGTCCTGGTTTGTAGTTAAATGCACAGTCATTGTAAGTAATTGTGTTGCTTGCCAGTGAGAGTCCCTAGTTGGCTAGGATTTCAGGGGATGTTTTGTTCACCTTCAGCAAAGTCTTGGAGAACAGAGGTGGGGGTAGTGTGAGAAGCAAGCTGGCCACCCAGTGACAGTGGGGACCACAGTTTCATCAGGCAGAAACCCAGACTGAGTCACTTTATTAAGAAACTGAACTGGCAAAAAGCAATTTGTTGCCAGTGTGGGGGTGCACATCTGAGAATGAGACAGGAGGATTGTAACTTCGAAGTCAGCCTGGGAGATATACTGAGACCTTGTCCAAAAAAGGGTGGGGGCTGGAGAGGTGGCTCAGGAGTTAAGAGCACATTTTGCTCTTGCAGGGAGGCCTAGGTTTGGTTCTTAGCACCTACATGGTGGCTAACAACCATCAATAACTCCAGTTCCAGGGAATCTAACACCCTCTTCTGACTTCTTTGGGCATCAGGTACATACATGGTACACATGTATACATGCAGACAAAATAGTTGTACACAGAAAATGAAATAAGGAAACATAAAAAATAACTTTTAAAAAGTGATTTGTTAAGCATCCCAAGGCTCATTTCAAAGAAACACATTTGTATGTTAGGGATCTAAAGATACAAGAATAAATGAGGCTTTCTGTTGTAATAGGACTCAAAGCAAGTAGGAGTGCCTTTTAGGGAAATAAGATCTGTCTCTTAAAAATCAAACCAAAGGGCTTATGGTATTTGTAGCTCAATAGACAGAGAGCTTACCTAGCAAATGGGAAGTCTGGGGTTTGGGGAGGAGATCCTTGTCACCACATGAACCAGATGTGGTGGCGTGCTTGTAATCCTAACACTCAGAGAGGCATAGGCCAGAGTACTGTCACAAATTGGAAGCCAACAGGGCTGCGTTTAAAAAAAAATTACATGCACACAAAAGAAAAAGCAAGAATGACCTTTGGTTGCATTTTAGATTTAAAGCCCTGCAAACTGGGCCCCTCTCCTGGAACTTGTTTAAGGAGCCGGTAGGTTGCCTGTCTGCTCCTTTGCCTTGTTTACCTGGAAAGTCCTATTTGAATAGAGGAGACATAGGATTAGGGAGCAGTTGGCAGGACCTGCTGAAAACTCCCAACACTCCCCACAGATGCCCATCAAATCCTCACAAAGGCTTGTGTAGTCACTGAGCCTGCCCTTGGAATAGGCCCTGCATAGGTATTTACCTGGTTCTGGCTTGCAGTAGCCTTGTGGGGAGTCTGACCCTCAGAGGCACTGCTGAGATCTGCCATGTCCAAGATCAATGCTGAGACGTGGGTCTGGCCAAGGGAGCCATATCTTTAAGAAGACTTGGAGCCTGGTAGGCATAGAGGCATTCTGGGAAGAATGAAGCATGTTAGGTAGGAGACAGCTGGTGCCTGCCTGCCCACTGCCCTTCCACTGCCCTTCGTGGATGTAGGCTGCTGGTATATGCATATTGCAAGACCAGCAGCAAAGGCTGACTATGAACTCTCAGCCTTTGTGGTCCCACGCTGTGGAGAGCTTCCTTCGTCTGCTGGGATCCATGTTTCTGTGACTACAGCGTTAGACCTGGGCTGTTCCCTAGTTGACTCTTCAGTCCATAACAGCACAGCAGCTGTAGCTGAGGCCAGTGGTAGGACCTGGGCCTTCGTCCAGCAGTGCTAAGTGGGAGAAGCAGCCCACATAAAAGCTTCCATTTCCCTTCATGTGAGACACTGCCCTGTGAGAAGGAGCCCAGGTGTGTCCGAGTATGTGAGAGGCAGCTGTTGTCTGGACACTCGTATACTTGTGAGTCACCTGTCTCCTCCCAGTTTCTCCCGTATCAGAGAGAGAGAAGGCGAGCAGACAGAACCATGACCACTGGAGACAAATTGCTGCTCCAGATCAGGTGTCTTGGCACCTTAGTCAGCTGAGTCAGGCCTCAGATCTTCCAGCCCAGGATTCCAGGTGGCTCGAGACAGTTGGCTGCCGGGGAAGAGGCTGCCGTGGGACAAAGCAGTCTCTACTCCACAGGCCTCTGAGGAGAGAGAGCTGGTCTGAAGGAGGAGGTGCAATGAATGGGCACCAGCCTAAGAGGAAGTAGCATGGGGCCCCGAGCAGGTCATGACCTTGGGAAGTCTGCTTCAGCTTTACGACATACGAGATAGAAAGATGACACATCAGCTGGGCTTAACAATACCTGGTATTTATTGAGGAAGGGTGTCCATATTCTAAGTGAGGTTTCCTATGGACTTACTGAGGACAACAGTTTTATGAGGTAGGCCCAAGTGTTCCAGTTTTACAGATGACGAGTCAAGCCTAAAGAGGTAAAGCCAAGGTCACATCGCAGATATACTGGAGGAAGTGTGTAGGGTGATCCAGGCTGCCTGCCGGTAAGCCCGGCTCTCCTCATCTATCCCGGCGTAGAGTAGATGAAATGAAGTGAGAGAGAAGATACGCAGGAGAGGCACAGGTCCCGGGTTAGGGGCCTGTGTAGCCTCCGGGGAGGCTGCTCATGGCCCTTGGTGCCGCAGCACTGTTGCCCGGCGTTTGTGCTGGGGTACAGCTGGGGATTGTTCTAGTCACACATTGAAAATGTGCCGGGCTTTCAGTCCCTTTGTGCTGCTGGAGAAACTGCTGCCTCTCGGCTTTTCCCACTGCCCGCCCTGGCCCGCTTCCCTTTTCACTGCGAGTTTTGGAAGGTCAGAGGGAGCCTGACAAACTGTCCTGGTGTCTCTTGTGTTCTGGAGCTGCTCGTTCACTTAACTGGAAGCAAGTTTAAAATTACAAGAGGGAAAACCCACTCCGTGTGGTCCTCCAGGGCATCTGCAAAGGTCGGTGTCCCTGTCCTGGGGCAGGTATGGCCTGACAGGGCCTTAGGTGGCTACTGAAGAGGGGGCTGACCTCTCTTTTCTGTGTATCCAGGACCAGCGTAGGGCCTGGCTCGGGACAGACACGGAGGAAGGGGGTGGTCGGTAGGTTTTAGCAGCGGGCAGTTTGTAGTGCTGGACTTGAGAGCCAGAATGCAGGCTCTGTCCCTCCAGAAACACGGCTGGTTATCTAGGGAACGGGGTGGGGGATGGTGACACACAGACAAGGCGGGGTTTTCCCTGGACAGCCCTTTCTAGACCTGGGAAATGCCTCCTGATGAATCACTCACTGCCCCGATACCTGAGGCTGGGGTGTGTCTTTGAAGAAAACCCTGCTCCCGCTTTATCAGGACTGGGTTTTGCTGTCTGCCCAAGGCTTCAAGTTTTCCCCTCCCAAATGCCAAGTCTGTGCCAAGGACTTTCCAGAACTGATGTCAGGGCTATAGAAGGTCTAGAGGAAAATCAGTACTGCTCTTCCCATGTTCACAGGTGGATAATAAGTCGATGGACTAGTGACAGGATTGGGACCTCCTCTCTGGAGGGCTTCTGTGGATTGATGGATAGCAGATGGAGGCTAGAAGGTATCACAGCGTAAGGACTCTGCTGTTGGTGGTGTCTGCTGCTGGTGGAGAGCTGCAGAGGAACAAGGGGAGCCTCAGAAGAGGTGGTCTGTCACGGCAGAGGCAGAATCCAGCATGGGTTGAACTGCTCGTTCCTCCCTGGTTTGTGGAGATAACCGCCTCCTCATCCAGGGGCCCAGGCTGTCCACGAGGGGCCAAGGTGACCATGTGTGTTTTCTCTTGGAAGGAAGGTTCCACCACCATGGATGTCTGCCCTTTCTGTGTGGGGCTCCAAATGCAGGCAGCCAGTGAGCTGGAGCATGGGGCAGTGCTGTGGCAAGGCAGAGGCTCCTGGCTTGAAGAGCAGCCTGGCGTCCTAACTATATGACTTTAGTCCTCCCCTTTGTGTCCAGGATGGCTGCTTGACCTCTCTGAGCTCTAATTCTTCTGGAAAACAAAGACACTGTTCTGTCCTGCCTAGACCTTGAGGGTTAGTAAGGCCGTGCATGCCTGGACCATTTGTCTAGGTGACAACTAAGGGCTCAGCAGATATCAGCCTGTGGGGACTAGATGTGCCCATGGCCTTAGACAGGGAGAAGTCCTGACTGGTCATTCCCCACATAGATATAATTTTCCTGTTCTCCCAGCACCTCAGAATGAGTGTCCTTCTGACTACTAGAGAACTAACTCACACAGCTTCCTGCCCCTTCTGTCACCCCGCTTCTCCAAAAACAAACACTAGCGAGCACCCAGACATGCTGCTGGTCACTGAGCATTCGTGAGCCCCATGATGAGGGTGACACAAGCATTTGCCTGTCACTCCCTCACCCTCACTGTCACTACTACTCCTGTATGTTACACACCATAGCCTGAGTACCTGGCAGACTCCTGGCCATGCAGAGGTTAGGAGTCACAATTCCAAAAGTCACAAAGCAGCCCGATGACAATTAAAAAAATGTCCTCCCAGAGGCCTGCCTCTGGCCCCTCTTGTCCCTTGCCCTCTAGGTTCAGAACTCTGGCACTTTGGGTCAGGGGGGTGTGGCCAGCTGTGACTCAGGATGACATAGAGGTACTTCACAGAGCTGCACTCGTAACAAGAAAGCCGAAAGCATCGCCCATGCAGGAACACGTCCTGATGTTGTTTATAAGGGGGCACTTTTTATAAGCCCAGCTACTCTTCTGGAGTCATCACCCAGCCTTGGGAGGAAGGTGACCGGGAGCAGAGTTACAGTAAGTAGTGACCAGGAGGAGAGGGGCAGGGTGTCTCCTCCCACTGTCTGCATTAGCTGAAACAAGTCTGGGGCAAGGAGACAAGATCATTCTGTGGACCCATCACAAGACGCTTCACAGGGCCCAGCCCCTATTCTTTCTGAGGCCTTGGCATATTGCTGACTTAAACACAACCAGGGACTTTAAAACCTTGGCATCATTCAGGGATAATAAAGGGGGGAGATGTTTACATATTAGAATAAGAGGAACCATGAGGAGACGGATGCAAAAAGAAATGAAAATTTTGCTCCAAACCATGCAGAGCCATCTGGTTCCCAAGTCGTCCTTTTAACCACTCGGCTGTAATGCAGCCCTTCTAGAAAGAGCAGTCTGCCTCAAGTCCTCCACGTGTGCACAAGCATGATCCAGGGAGGAACAGGGCACAGACAGTAGAGCATCTTTTGATGGAACACTAGGTGATTAGAAATCTCTGCTGCCTTGGTCTTAGGAGTGCTGGCAGGTGGGCCTCTGTGGGCAGAGGGGCTATGTTGGAGGAAGCAAAGTGTCACTTTTAGGTCCCCTTCTAGTGAGACAAGTCACATCGTGCTGCTGGACAGGACAGATGCCAGAGATTCCCTGTGAACGTGACCCTGGCCTTGGAACCACTCTTAACAGCAAACTGCTCCACCGTCAACAAATGCAGATGTTTATCGCCTGGAAAAGTTAGTGAGACTGTGGGACAGGAGGGCATCCTTGGTGGATATTCTTGGTTTTGAGCTTTAAAGAGGGAGCAGACTGAGTGTGGTAGTACCTGTAATCCCGTACTCAGAAGAAAGAGATAGGAGGGTCCCTGGGACTAGAGGGCCTGCCTAACCTACATAACAAGACCCTGTGCTCCCCCCCCCCCCCACTGAACAAAAAGGAAGAAGGGAAGAAAAGGAAGAGGACAGGGTTGGGGGGTGGGATGAACATACACAACGTTTTCCTTCTCATCCTTTCTTGGAAAGCCCAGGGCAAAAAGGTCTGTGATGAGCATCCCAGAGATGTGATGAACGGCAATTGCAATTATGATTAGTTTACTGTGAACCATTAAATCTATGTCCATTACCCATCGTTGTGGTGAGGAAACTGTGTGAGGGAAATAAACTCTACCTGAGTGCTAAGTGATACTTCAGTGCTGCATGGATCTTGAGCAACCTTGATTCTCTGGGAAAGAGTCCCATTCAGACTGACATCTCTTTCTGCCCTTTGGCTATGGCTCTCTAGTGGGTCCTTGTCAGAAGTGAAAAAAAGTTCTATAGAGGGACAGTGGCAGATGCCTTTCAGCAGAGATGAGCCCCTTCACAGAGGACTAAACTTTATACTACATAGTAAGTCAGAGTTCCAGAGGAGGGCACCTGTTCTTTTCTGGCCGGTAACCCAGGGCAAGAGTAGACAAAGACAGGGCTCAGTGAAGTCTTGGCTGGCTCAGTCTTGAAGTCTTGAGGCTCCTGTACAGATGGGCACACAAACCCAGAAGCTGGTGAAAGGCAAGATCCCCTGCAGAGCACACCGCTCCTCTCAGCTCTGGCCGTCAGATGGACTGGACCATGTCTTATCAAGGAAGCAGGTCAAATGGAAATTGGCCTCCTGGGAAGACCACAGATTCCTAGGTAGAAGTGGCCTGCTCTGCTCAGTCCTGACATACCCTCTCCAGAGGAGGAGGAAATAATGTCACCTATAGCATGACTGTCTCAAACAAGGTCCCTTTAGCCTCCCAAATAAAAAGAGAGGGCTACAGAAATAGAAGTGAGTCAGATCTGGTGTGGCCAAGAAAGGAGCCTTCTTCTCATCCATGGTCCCAGGGCCTCCTCTTCATGGGGAACTTCCAGTCTTGGTTGTTTGTCTTGTGGTGAGATCCCCTCCATCTGCATGAGTACTTTAGAGAAGGCAGAGAACTCCACTTAGCTGTGTGCTCTACTTGACTGTGGGGCCCCAGTGAAGCCAGCCTCCATTACAGATTCAGAGTTACACAGATGATCATTCAGTATGTGAGAAGATGCTTGGAAGTGGCTGTTTCCTTATCACAGTCAGAAATAATCTGGCAGAGGAGGTTGTCGCGGTAACAGGAAACTGTTGACAGCAAGACATTAGGGATCATAGTGAGGTCCAGTCATGGTGAGCCTTAGAAAGCCACCAACAGTGGACGGTTCTTCCTCGGCCATTAGCGGGGCATCTGTCTCTTCATGGCACTCTGGTAGAGGTGATGTGTTTCCATACAGGTGGAAAATCTCTCACAGACACAGGTTTGACATGGTCCAGAAGGGGACAGAGTCCTGATACTTGATCACAGCTCCATAAAATATCTCCGAACAGCTTACTTACTTCCTGAGACATTTCAGATAACCAACTATTTATATTTGCTTTCAACTCCCCATCAACTTGAGCATCACCAAGCAAAGAATATTATTTCTCCTACAGGTAAAAGCTGCTTAAACAGTTCCACCAAATATTTGGAAAATGGTCCGAATCCCTGAAGTTTCCACATAGCTACGGCCCCCTCTGTCTTCAAAGACTCCAGAATGATTAGGGCCCAGCCAAGTGTTCCACAAGGAGGAACTTTGCAACTGATGTGAGCTGAGCTGTTATTCCTCCCCCCTCCCCCAATCTTTGTCTGTTTATCTCCCTTTTCCCAGCTGCCCAACAGGCCTGATTTATCGGCATCTCAATCACTTCTGCCTTCCCTGGAGATCCTAGCCTGGCCGTGAGCCCTGCGGCTTCCAGGGCAAATCAGTAAACTAGGGGGAGGGGTACAGGGCAAAGAGATGGGGTTCTCCGGCAGCCAGCTACTAATAATCTGTTGCTTAAAATGCTGTGAGAGAAGCCACCTCGACCTTCTCAAGCCCCTGAAACAAGCTGTCTGAACCCCTCAGATGAAGTCAGCACACGACTCTGTAACAAAACTCATTGTTTTGTAATCTAACTTAAAAAATAATTTTTTTAAGATACTTTAAATTGAGTTGTTTCCTGCCCTTCACACAGGCCAGCGGTGGAAGACAAATGTGATTTCTCTTAATATGTACAAGAGCAAAGGAAGGAGAAAATTTCCATATTTCTCAGCTATTTCAAGATGCACATTTTGCTTTTCAAATGAATAGACTGTTCCCAATGACCTCTTCTTTCAAGGAGAAAAAAAAAATCCCTCTATCACTGTTCTTATTCCTGCCCCTCCCTTTCTAGCCTATCTTTGTCCATTTTTAATGTTCCTCTCCTAGGCAGAATATTCAGGGACTTCCCATGGGCTGCTTCTTTCTCTTCACTGAGCTGTCCCCAGCAGCCCTCCAGGGAGGTCTGTCCATCCCTACCCACCTCTGTCTTAGTCTGGTAGTCAGCCTGTCTCTGCACCTGGGCATCAGGAAAGCCTTTTAGGGCCCTGTCCAGCCTGCAGCCCTCTGGGTTTGGGGCTCTGCTACCTGGAAGCCCTGTTTCCAGGGAGGACGGGCTTCTTCAGCCTTGCCAGCCTTATCTCCTTACCTGGGGGCACAAAGAATGTTCATTTTGTGGCTAATTAGACCCTTTAGCAGGGATTCAGCATCCTAGATCAAGAAAAGCATGGCCAGAAGACAATTAGTGATGGATTGCTGTAACTGCCTCCTAGCAGGGGCATCAGCAGGACCCCTGCTTTGTGGCTGAGAAGCAAGGGCATCTCTCTTAGGCCTGGATGGCTCTGATAGACAAATCCTTTTAGGATGGTGGGTTTCTTTTGATCTCCACCACTCCTTCCCCTTCTTTGGGACTCCTCAAACAAAAGCTAATTCATCGAGTACTTGGGGTGTGGTAGACTACTCTGTACTGCTTTATTGAACTCTTGCTCTGTATTGGCATTGGGGTTAGCGCTTTGTGTGATTTGAGCATAGCCACAGGAGAGAAGCCACGCCCATTTTACAGATGAGGACACAGGTCTGGAGATTCAGGGTAGTGGTTAGACAGCTAGCTGGTGGCGTTCAGCTATCTCCACAAGGTATTTACACAGCCTCTGTTCAGGTAGTCCTGGCCATGAGTCACTTGCACTCTCAGTTTAGGGGAGGGACAAGACATTGACCATGTAAGCTGATTAATGCAGCAATCTCCAAGTGTCTCTGTGGAGCCAGAGCAGAAGCAGGATTCCCAGAACCTCTGAGGCTAGCAAGATCAGGAAGCACTCGGGAGGATCTCACTGGGCAATTAGTCACCTGAACATCCCCGAGGCTCACCACTGCCTGTTAGCCACCGTGAGTATTCCTTAGCACTGTGCGCAGGTGCAGTGAGAGGCAGAGCTGCAGCTGGCCTTTGAGAGGTTCCTAGGAAGTTGGACTCCCAGCCCTGGAGGGATTGCCTCCCTCCTCCAAGGGGTGGGCCCAGCCCTGGCCCCACCCTGGCCCCACCCTTGCCCAGTCTCAGATGGCTGTAGTGTTTGCTTTTGTTATCAGTGAAAGTAACCCAGGACTTTCTAGATGGGGAAGTCCTGGGTAATTTACCAAGACTCTGAGGTTCTGGTTACAGCCTCTGTTCTCAGAAGGCCAGGGAGGGGACCCTAACAGTTTTCAGTATCTGCTGTACCCGGTTCCTGCTTGAGTAGCCAGCCCTTCCCTCACCCGGCCTCACTGAGTCAGTCAGCAGTCAGCTGCCTCAGTCAAGGTGTCCACAAATAGCTTCTCTGTGTGATCTCACCGGAAGCTCATCTGAGTGACTCATTGATTCTCTTTGAGTGCTTGCCTCCTTGGGGAGGGTGGGAAGTAAGCTACCTCTGCCCCTGCTTCAGAAGGGGAGGAGCCAGAAGGGGGGAAATCCCTTACTGAGCCGCAGAGGATTTTAAACTAGGGAAAGATTGCCAAATGTGTAATAAGGTTTGTAATGAAAATAAGAGAGAAAGAAAGAGACTCTCCTGGGCTGGCGGCTGGGAGTGCTCGCTGCTTTTGCAGATGACCCAGGTTCAGTTTCTGCACCCACATCAGCCAGCTCATGACTGCCTGTGACTGCAGCTTCAGGGACTCGAGTCCTTTCAGTTCCATGGACACTAGTACATACTTGGTGCACGTATATATGCTCAGGCATAGATAGACACATACAAGTAAAATAAAGCTTTTCAAAAAGCCGATTGTCAAATCAACTATGAAAAAGCAGTCAATGACTACCGACATGTCAGAAAGGGGCAGTCATCACTTGGGGATGCTGAAGTGACATCCTTCCCATCACCAACTTATAGGAGCCTTCTGTGTTTACTCCCTGGCCAGAGTAACCATTTTTTGAGCCAATTTTGTATTCCGGGCACTATGTAGTTATCACACACTGCCTGATACCTCAGGCATTTGGAGTCTCATTTCACTTGGTAAATGTAACTACCCAGTATTGAAACCTCGGTATGGCTCCAAGTTCTTCACTTGTCTGTGTTACCCCTCAGCATGGTTTGTAACTGCGTTAGCTTTACAATGGAAGCACTTCTGTTGGATGATGGACATGTGAGTATGGGAGTCGACAGCAGGCCCAGGTTCACCCATGTACCCGCTCTGCTCTCAGAAATGATCGTGGCAGGGATGTAAAGGCAGAGGGTGCATAGGCATGTGTTAGCCATGTGCCGTTGCACACTGAAGCGCTCTAGGGGCTTCTCCAGAGAACTCTGTTCCCTTTCTAGCACATTCCAACCACGAGCCCTGCCACTGACCCCTGTACATGTGTGAGCTTCAGAAGAGAGGAGGGTGGAGCATACGGAAAAACACAATGCCGAGGCAGGTGGTGGGTACCCTCAAAGATATTTAATACAAGAGAATGCCTTTTGTGTAATCAGTGAAAGAAAACAATACGGTAGCCAAGCATGCTGGTATACATGTATAAGCCCAGCACTCAGGGGCTAAGGCAGGAGGATCATGAGTTCAAAGCCAGCTTGAGCAACAGAATGAGACCCTCCTCCTTAACCACCCCCCCCCAAAAAAAAAACACAGTCACAAGAAGCCACATGTGTGATTTCATGCATATGAAATGTCCAAAATTAGATTTTGGTTTCTGGGGTGGAGGGGTTAGAAAATGGGACTTTATGGTGCTTAACAGTTCGCTATGATTAATTGCAAGTTCCTTTTAGCAAACACATTTTGAACTAATGGTTATGATTACAACCATGGCTATAAAAAGAGGCCAGTCACCGAATTGTTCCTTTGAAACAGTGGGTTTTTTGGTCTGAGTTACACTTCAGTTTCTTAAACATGACCAAGTAGGACTTGGGAATACTGGGCCCGTTTTTCCATACTTGGGGTGCCGAGAATGCAAACACAGCGTACAAGCTGTGTTGTCTCCTGCAGGTTCTTCAGCCCTCTGGGGTGTCAGTTCTCTAATGTTAAAATGAAGGTTCCATTACCTACCTACAGGGTGCTTACCAGTTCGCTATGGCCGTGCTGCTCAGGTCCTGTCCTCCTCCATGGTAGACGGTATGTGCTCTCTAGGGAAGCCACTTCGTCGTTTGTTAGAGGGTTCTCGTTCTGGTCTCCCTCCCTGTAAGAGGACAACATCCGTGAGTGAGGGTGGGGTGCGAATTCGAGTGCGATGGCCCATCTTTCCTGACTGATCCCAGGGTTTATTTGAGGCACGACAAGTGAGGCAGACAGTGGCGCCTTCTAAGACTTGTGTCCCGGGTATTTGTTTTCCGAGCAGAACCTTTCTTGCCTGCTCCCCACTTTTGTTTTCAAGGCAGAAGCATAAAGGAGTGAGGGTGGGCCCTGCAGCCCGGCCGGCTCCGTGTGGATGCAGAGTTGTACACGGCCAGCCACAGCAGCCATAACAATGTGGACGCTGTGTACTGACACTTCGGCCCTCTGATCATGGGGTCATCTTTGGCTCCGGATCAGAGCTGGGGGACCAGAACGCCAAGTCGGGCTGCTTCCCTTCTTTGAGGAAGCAGTCTCTCTCTGTCCTCCAGTGTCTGCCTTCCTGTTGGCCACCTCCACAGTAGTCATGTCACCCCAAGAGTCTGGAGCCTTCCGGAGCCTTCCCTTACCCTATAATTCTACCTGAAGTCCAGACCATTATTCTGGTTTACTTTCCTATTGAAAGTATCTCAGCTATTCTTTTTTTTTCCCTTCCAGCTATGTGTATTTGGTGTGGGTGTGTGCGTGTGCATGTGCGTGCGTGTGTGTGTGTGTGTGTGTGTGTGTGTGTGTGTGTGGTGAGGGCATTCCCACAGCATACTTGTGGAGATCTGTGGACATGGTGTTATCTCAGTCGGTCCTCTCTAATAATGCTGTCATTCCCATTTCACAGCTGAGTAAGCTGAGGCTCAGAGAAGGCATTGCTTGTCTCAGGCTACCCTGTAAGACTGGGGCTGCCTAAGCCACTGCTGTAGGGAAGGCTTTGGGAAGAGGAGGCACTGGGTGGAAGGACAGGGCAGCAAAGACAGGAACGTTAAATGAGAATTTGTGTGGTCTGAGCCAAAGATGAGCACTCTTGACAGAGTTCTGGTCAGGGCTGGACCCTTACGTGGCCACATGCGGAATTAAAGAGGAGGCACACATCAGGGCAGGAATGGAGTGACTGTTCTTGTGAAGTATAGCCAAGTCCCAATGACGGATGGACTAGGAGCAAGCCCCCGGGACAGGATCAGAGGCCGGTGGCTTCTGCGGTCCCTTCCAGCCCTGGCTGTTGGTTTTGCTGGAGTCTTGTTTGTGTGTTTGTCAGTGAAGCCACAGTGCAAAGAAATTTTCCTTAGAATTTAGTCAAGGAGATTTTTTTAAAAAAATTGATTTTTTCTTATGCCGTGTAGCAGTGAGCTGAAATGTGCACAGTGAGATGTGCAGGCCAGCAGTGCACTTCTATCTTAGAAAGACGCGATGTGCTGACTAGTCAGAGATCCGGTAATGGGGTCACCTCGGACGGGGGCACCAGCAAGGGTTGCAGAAGGTTACCCAGGTGGGGAGAACACACCTGGGAAGAGAAGGGCAGCACTCAGAGCATGAGAGAGTGCAGGCAGGCTGTACCTGAGCTGTGGTAACAGTCGTGGTGATGTACAGAACTAAAGGACTTCACATGTAGGTGTGGGAGGCCACGGCCCGTGAACACATATTTGGGTTGGTCTGTCTCCCTACAAATCCCCAGAGTATCCCGGAAACCATGGTGGAGGCCAGGCCAGACTGGAATGGCCCCACAGAACAGCAGGTAGCCCAGCACCCTGTGGCCCCAGCAGCAGACCAGGACTGGAAGCTGCATTCACAGGAGGCTCGTGCTATTGTCTTGAAGTGTCCACCAGCAGATCTGGACTGCCCTCCTTCACATGACGATTACATTCCTGGGAGCTCCAGGAATAAAAACAAACTTCATCATCCATCGTCAGAATGTAAGGAGACAGCCCATCTCTTTGCCCCGTGTGGCCCAATGACTTAGCCTGCAGGTGGTTCTCTACCTACAGCCCAGCCCATTTGCCCTCTCCAGTGTCCTCAATGAAAAAGTTTCCATTTAAAAACAAACAAAACAAAGAAATGAGAAGCTGAAGGGAATAGGATTCCATACTGTTGTGAGACTTCCTCCCTGAGTAGATGTGAACAAATGTAAACGATATCTACCTCTCTTTATAAGGCCCTGTAGTTGTGGGGTTTTGTTTTTGTTTTTGTTTTCTCTGAGGGCCCACTACCCAGCTCCCAAATAAGTACACAGAATAAGTATTCTTACTTAGGAATGCCCGGCCTTAGCTTGGCTTATTTCTAGTCAGCTTTTCTAACTTAAATTATCCCACTTCTCTTTATATTTTGCCTCTGGGTTTTTTTATCTTTCTTTATTCTATATATCTTTCCTTCCTTCTTACTCTGTGGCTGACTGGGCGGCTGGGCGGCTGGGCGGCTGGGCGGCTGGGCGGCTGGCGTCCTCCCTTCCTCCTCTCACTCCTCTCTCTTCTCTCTCCTCTTCCTCTTTAGCTTAGATTTCTCCTCCTATTTATTCTCTCTGCCTGCCAGCCCCATCTATCCTTCCTTCTGCCCAGCTATTGACCATTCAGCTCTTTATTAGACCATCAGGTGTTTTAGACAGGCAAAGTAACACAGCTTCACAGAGTTAAACAAACGCAACATAAAAGAACGCAGCACATCTTTGCATCATTAAACAAATGTTCCACAGCATAAACAAATGTAACACATCTTAAACTAATATTCCACAAGAAGGCCCCAACAACAAGCCAAAGTACAGTTCCCCAGTAGTTCACCCTGGGAATCATTGCATTTATTAGGCTGACTTACAGAGCATGGGGGAGGGGTACTGGAAGGGGCATGACTGAATTGGTTACTTTTCTATTGCTGCGATGAAAACACCATGACCAAGGCAGCTTACAGAAGAAAGGTTTTATTTGGGATCACAGTTCCAGAGAGATGCGGATGAGTCGTGGTGGGATGGAAGCAGCAGGCAGTCCTGGGAACTAGAGAAGGAGCTGATAGCTCACATCTTAAACCACAGGGCAGGAAGCTGAGAGAGTGAACCAAGTTGAGAGAATGGCCCAAGTCTCTTAAACACTCAAAGCCAGTCCCCAGTGACATACTTCCTCCTGCAAGGCCACACCTCCTAAATCTACCCCAACAGCACCACCAGCTGGGGAACAGTTGTGCAAATACCTGAGACTATGGGGGACATATCATTGCGAGCATCACAGTGAGTGACCGCAGGACAGCTGGGCTGGAAAGCCTTCACCCACCATAGATGATGGCTCCCCGGTGGCTGCAGAGATGGAGCCCCACCCCCCTTAGTCTTCCCCAGCCTGTATACTCTAGCCCCTCCCCAAGACCTGAGGTCACACAGTTAGGGCAGAATCGCATACAATTGACTGGGAGGAGTGGTTGGATACTCAGGTAAGGGGCCAGTGACCCTCCTCACTCCCTCCTTCTGTGAGGGAGTGTCAACAGGCCACAGGCCCAATCATGATCAATCATGATTGCCATTTGCCAGCAGGTACAGCTGACCTGATGAAGGTGGCATCTCTTTGCCTGGGGGACCACACTCCGCAAAGACATATACAGCTGAGTTCCTTCCGCAGGTTGTCCCATTCAAAGGCAGGGAAGCCACCGCAAGCTGTGTGAAGGGCTTGCCGGCTGCCTGTGCTTTGGCAAGTTGCCAGCCCTGCTCCAGCCAGGAGGCCTGATTCACTGATTCACTGTTTCCATTCGGTCCTCTTCAGTGTTGGTGGGCAGATCATAGGCAGCCTCACAAGTTCACTCTCCGCTCATCCATGTGCATTTATGACCCCACAGGGAGCAGCTTTTTAATGAGCCTAATGCGAGGCTGCAAATAGGAGCTTGTAAAACTGACAGCAAGGGGCTTCGGGCCGGAGCCCAAAGCTGCAGCTGGAGGATCCGTGATCCCTCTCACTCTGTAGTCAGACCAGAATGCCGCTGTGCCGGGACAGCAGGACAAAGGCTCTCTCCGGGGAAGGCTTGCCCTTCCTTCCAAGAGGGCTGCCTCCAGGCTCTCTTTCCCCCAGAATGAGCCTTCCCATGCAGGGTGTGTGTGCAGAGCATTCAAGTCCTGGCTTTCCCATAAGGACGGGACTCCTTGAGTGCAGGCCTGTGTGCATGGCCAGGACTAGGAGCCAGGACAGCTGAAACCCCAGGACCTCCTTGAAGAACCCAGGCTGACCTCCAGCCCTAAGTATCCCTGTGAGGGAGCAAGTCATCATAGTCCAGCGTGTGAAATACAAAAGGGTAGGAGTTCTTGAAAATAACGGGGAAAAAACCAAGATGACCTTGGATTTGGGGTGGTAAGTTTTCAGATATGATCCATGTGAAAGAAAAGTAAGCTGGATGCATTAAAATTCAAAACTTGTGAGGGCCAGGAAGAGGATGAGTCAGTGAGGTGGTTGTCGTACAAGCCTGAGGACCTGAGTTGGCTCCACAGCCCACAAGTCAGACTCCAGCATTAGTAGTAACCCGGCGCTTAGGACACAGAGACGGGAGGAGTCATTGGCCACCAGCCTAACCAACAAACTCCTGGTCCACCAAGAGACCCTGTCTCAAAATAAAATAAAATAAAATAAAATAAGGTAGAGAGAAAATGAAGACTTGATACTGACTTCTGGTCTGTACATGCACATGTGCACACACACACACACACACACACACACACACACACGTATGAATATACACATAGACCACACACAATGTGTTTCAAAACTTCTGTCAGTCTTCTACCATTAGCACACATCTATAATCCTAACAGGAGAAGTGGAGGCGGGGGAATCAGGAATTCAAGGCCAGCCTTGGCTCCCTGGTGAGTTTGAGATCAGCCTGAGCTTACCTGTCTCAAAATAACAACAAAAACTGCTCTGTAAGTTACACCTTCAGGAGAATGAAAAAACCACAAACAAGGAGAAAATTTTGCAAATGGCACATCAGATAAAAGATTGTTATCTAAAACAGAGAGAGAAACCTTCACACTCAATAGTAAGAAATCAAGAGCCTAATTTTTAAATGGGCCAGGACTTGGGGCTGTGGCTCAGTGGTAGAGTGGTTGCATGGCATGTGCCCTGGGTTCAGTCTCCAGTACCCCCCAAAAAAATCAATTAAAGTGGACCAAAGACTTTATCAGATACTTTAGCCACGAAGATCTGTGGTGGCAAGTAAATGTACTCCAAGATGCTGCATATCAACTATGGAGAAATGCAACTCAGCAGCAATGAGATACTGCTTTACACCTGTTGGAGTGGCTGAAATCCAGGGTCCCGACACCACCAAATGCTGTGGGCAGCTCCAGGAGCTGCTGTGCGCATGCACAGTGGTACAGTGAGACCCGACACCACCAAATGCTGTGGGCAGCTCCAGGAGCTGCTGTGGGAGTGCGCAGTGGTACAGTGAGACCTGACACCACCAAATGCTGTGGGCAACTCCAGGAGCTGCTGTGGGAGTGCGCAGTGGTACAGTGAGACCCAACACCACCAAATGCTGTGGGCAGCTCCAGGAGCTGCTGTGCGCGTGCGCAGTGGTACAGTGAGATCCGACACCACCAAATGCTGTGGGCAACTCCGGAGCTGCTGTGCACGTGCGCAGTGGTACAGTGAGAATTCCCTTACAAAACTAAATATATGCTCAGCAGACAGATCAGTGATTACACTCCTTGGTATCTCTCCAAAGGAATTGAAAACTTCTGCCCACACAGAAATCTGCGCACGGATGTTTGTAGACACTTTCTCCACAGTTGCTGAAACATGAAAGCAGTGAAGTGAGTGAATGAGTAAACAAATTATGGCACATCTAGTCAGATGAAATACTATGCATAGCCAAGAAGAGACGGCCTAGCCATCCATGAAATACATGGAGGAGACTGAAATGAGCCAGATGTGGTACCACACACCAGTAATCCTAGCACTTGAGAGGAAGAGGAAGGAGGGCTGAATGTTCTAGGCCAGCCTGGGATTCTTAAGCTGGAACCTGTCTCAAAAAGGAAACTGAGGGCTGGGGAGAAGGCTCAGCTGTGAAGGCATCTGCCTTGCAGGCATGAGGACCAGAGTTCAGATCCTCAGAACTCATGGAAATGCCAGGTGAGCATGGCAGCCCCACCTGTAATCTCAGCCTTGGAAGGCAGAGATAAGGGATCCCACAACCAACTGGTCAGCAAGATCTGATTCTTCCCCCATAGCAGCTGAGATGTTGCCACCTCCAGGAAGCCTTCCTTAACCACCACACTGAGTACTTTGGCTCAGAGCTTGTTTGCTGCCTGTGGGGACTCTACTGCAGGCCTCTGGGCACCATGCTGACTTGGCAGGGATACTGTCTGCACTTCTTCACTAGGATGCATGCTCCCGAGGGCAAAGGACCTGCCTTCTTTACCTTTCTGTCTGTTCCCAGAACACAACTGTATCTGCCAGGGCAGATGATCACCAACAATTTTGAGTACACGAATGAACAAATGTAAAATAAATGACCCGATTGTGATGCATAGAACATGATTATTTATGAATAAAAATTGTCGTGGTCCTAAAAAATAACAGAATAGTGTGGCTTTGGGCTCTTCCTCCCAATGGTGTTAATCTCATGACCTTTGAAAGTATTGAAGTCATTCATAAAAAACATTCCTACTTACTAAACACTGCATGTTAGACTTTTCACTATGTGCTTAGCTATTCAACCTCTTTCAGTCCTCAAGAATCTGATAACTCAGGAGCTATTCTTAGGCTTCCTGTACTGATGAACAGATTGAGGTTCAGAAAGGTGAAGGAACCACTTGAGAGTTGGAACAGCTAGTAAGTGGCCAGGCTGGCCTCAGAACCCTTACCTCTGTGATTCATGCTTCTAAATTCTCTGGGAGTTTAGTGATCAAACTCCTCTGGAAGTGGAAGCAAGGCTGCCTGCAGCAGGTGTGTTTTCTAAGCAGGACTCCAGTGTACGACATCTCTGACTAACGCGTTCATGTTCTATTAATAACTACCTTGGCCGTCTGCCCTGGACCTTGTGATAATCGCCCTTTCTCACTCCCCAAGGAGTGAATGATTTGTACTTGTTCTCAGTGCTCAGCACCTTTCATCCTTCTCTTCCTCACCCACCCCCCTCTTAGGTCTGACAGCACCACTCCCCTCCCAGGGTGCAGGACTGACTTTCTGCAAGGGTGTGGGACGTCTGTCTGTCTGCCTGCCTGCAGACCGTGTAGGGCCGTGGCCAGGGTCCTTTGCCCCAATTGCAGGCCTGGCTGTATGGTGTGAGAATTGTTCCAGATCTTGTTGTGTTCATATCCCAGTGCCCTGCAACTTGCACAGGCCACAGAGGAGGGCCAGCCACTGTATGGCTGTGAAAGACACACCAGTTCAGGGTCACAGTAGGCCAGGTAGGAAACAAGCTCTGAGCCAAAGTACTCAGGTGTGGTAGTTAAGGAGGGCTTCCTGGAGGTGGCAGCATCTCAGCAGCAGGCAGAGGCTAAGGATGAGGCATACAGGTGAATCTCCCTTCCAGCTGAGTGACATGCAGTTGACTCCCCTTGACCTTCTTCCAAAGAGGGGAGGCACAGGCTTCCCCGTGACTGCTTCTCCCCTATGCAAACCTGCAATGGTTGTGCTGATACTGCGTTTGTCTAACAACACCTTGAACAACAGGGGAAACATCTAAAATTCTGCTATGCAAAAAGAACCAGCTATAATGTGAAATGACTTCCATTCTAGACTCTTTACAGCCAACTATGAAAGTGTGTGTGTGTGGGGGGGGGGAGTCGCTGCTGGTTTCACCTTTTTCCTGAGAAAGAAATCTTCTTTGCCTTCAGTACAAATTTTCACATAGAGTGAGATGCGCCCCCATCATTCTGTTCATGTAAATGTGTCATCGGTGCATGTATCAAGTAGTCCTATTTCAAGAAGCTAAGAAAAAGAACCCTTCTACCCAGAATTGCTGAAATTAGCAAGGTGGAAAAAGGAGTTGAAACCTGTGTTCTCAAGGAATATGAAAAGCAGGTTGATTTCTTAGCCACTAAAGAATAACGCCTCCATGAAAGTAGGGACGCAATTTGTGTTATGAACTATTATTTCTCCAGTGTCCAGCAAGTGTCAGCAATATAACAATAGGACCCAGAGAGATGACTCCATGCTGAAGAGCGCTTGCAGAGGACCTGGGTTTAGTTCTCAGCATCCAGGGGATTAAATACCTTCTTCAGGCCTCCAGGGGTACCCATACTCAAATGCACATACCCACACATACTTATAATTAAAATTTTTTTAAATTTTAAATATGGTAACAACATAAAAATTTGTTCTGCATGTAAATTCTTATTTAAGTATGTCTTTGAACAGTCCTGATTGTAAACACTTTATTGTTATAAAATCTTAAGGAATCACTGAGCATTAGTGTCACACACCTTTAATCCCAGCACTCAGGAGGCAAAGGCAGGTGAATTTCTGAGTTCGAGGCCAGACTGGTCTACAGAGCAAGTTCCAGGACAGCCAGGCCTACACTGAGAAAACCTGTCTTGAAAAACAAAACAGAAAAATTCTTAAGGAATCAACTTTGAATTTCTTGTTACAAATGATATACGTAGATATCCGGTTCTACAGTTCAGACAGATTCCATTTTCATCCTGTTGTACAAAAATCATTGATCAACATGAGAATAATATATAGTGCACACTCCTTATTAATATGTTTATATATTCCTATAACTATTTTAACAAATGTGTGGTTGTCCAAAATTTGTTAGACAATATTTCAAGCACTTGGCTTACCACATTTGGGTGTTTTGGTTTGGTTTGGTGTTAGACAGGCTCTCACTTGGTATCCCTGGCTGGCTTAGAACTCACTATGTAGACCTCAAACTCACAGAGATTCCCGTGTGCGCCTTTTGATTTTTGTTGGCTTATTTTCTGTTTTGAGATAATAAGTTGCCCCCACTGGCCTGGACTCATTATGAAACAGAGGCTAGCCCGAAACCCCCATCCTTCTGCCTCTGCCACTGAAGCTCAGAGATGACAGGTGTGTGCACCACACCCAGCTTCCTGCATGTGACTTTTGAATGTGTTGTTTACAAAAGTCACTCACAGAAATTAGTGTGCTTTCCTTCTGTGGGTCAAGAACACAGTGTGGTAAAGTACCACGGTCATGGGGTGGGTGTTCCCTTTTAAGAGGAGGTCATTCTAAGCCTCATGCTTCCGGGGTCACTCAGGTTCTTGCTGTGTTACTCAGTCCCTTGGAGCGAGGCCACCTAGAGTCTCTTAAAAAGCATTCAGAGTAATACAGAGCCTTTTCCACAGAAGCAGCTCAGTAATTCTCAGGTTGGTTTTCTGCCCCCAGCTACCATGCTGTGATTCTTGCTGGTTTTCCCACAGTTCACCTGTCAGTTTAATTTTCTGAATCAGTCTACGTGCTTAGGCAACTTCCTCTTACTCTCATGCAGAGAATCCAGCATCAGTGAAGTGGTTGTATTTGAACTGACTTTGTGCTTTAGACAACTTGAGCAGCATGCCCCGGTCTCTGCTGGCTGGTTTCCTCATGAGTACCCAGTGTGTCGTCTGGGACCAAAAGGATGTCTACTGGAATGGTTGAAGTGTCAGAATGCTCCCAGGGGACTCTGAGTCACAAGCACTGTTTGGGGGCGGGGGGCAGTCTAATGTTCTGTTAGCCCTTTCCACCTCTCCAGACCCTTGTCCTGTCTAGGACTTCCCTGAGAAGCTGAGGGAGAAAGGAGCAGCCATATCACCAGTATAACAGGAGAGAATAGACTGTCAGGGCCTCCAGCCCCAGCCGGGGGAGGCTGGCTTTTGACGACCCCCTTTCTCAGGAGAACAGGGGTGGGGGGTCTAATACCTCTGCGTCTTACTTCGCCAGCCTTTGATCTTGCTCCTAGGCCGCTTGGGCTGTTGTAACTGTAAGTTCTTATTTATAGCTTAGTGCTGGGCTCCTGCCCCACCAAAAAAACCTCACAGGAAGGTAATTTAGCTAGAGCGAGGTATAAACCAGAAGGTGATTATTATTTGGTTTTAATTTCCTGCCCTTAAAAGAGAAATCGGGGAGGAGTGAAGTGGCTTGGTGGGTAAGAGCTCTTGCCTCCAAGGCTGACAGCTTGCACACCCTGGAGCTTCATCCCTGAAGGAGAGAACCCACAAGTTGTCTTCTGACCTCTGTGTGCACACGTGTGTGTGTGGGGAGGGGGGCTTCAGTCCCACCCCCCCCACATATTCATACACACACAAAAATAAATAAATGTAATACAATTTTTAAAAAAGATATGAGCTATGCCTGGTGGCATGAGCCCATAATTCCAGCTCCTTTGGAGGCTGAGGCAGGAGAATCACAAGTTCAAGGCCAGCCTAGGCAAGTTAGTGAGACCCTCTCCCAAAAAGTAAGATGAGCGCCAGGGACATAGGTCAGTGGTCAAGCACTTGCCTGTCGTTTAGGTGGTTCAGTCGCCAGTACTGAGGAGGAGAAGAATGGGAGTATGGGAGAGATGGGGAAATCGCTGTGCTGGTGGAAGAGTGTGTCCCCAGTCCTGTGCACCTCCCCTTGGAGTCTGAACCTCAGTCCTGTCCGAGAGACAGTGTGGCTGCTGCTGCATTCCCACCCCACTCTGCCGTTTTCTAACAAGGCAAATGACCCAGCCCATGTAAACCCATGTTCCCCGGAAGAATGGGCACTGCAGTAGCAGCTACTGGTAGATCTCTGTGAGCACTTGAAGGCTTGTTTGCCCACTTCTGGCATAGAGTATAGAACAGGCACAAGCCTGCTTCCATGTTGTTCACTTAGGGTCAGCTTTTGGGTCTCAGACTCCGTTTAGATATCCTGTTCCATGTGTGCGCACACAAACACTTCTCTTTCCTTGTCTCAGAATATTGTCCTCATTTGAACCCCTGGTTGTCACAGATCTCCGTGTGATAGATTGGCCCAGGAATTAGCTGTGCATTTGGTTACTCGATGAGTCAGTTTCACGTGAATGATTGACAGTTTACCAGGCATACTCAATCGACGCTTCAGCTCACCCTTCTGGTTTTGTTCCTCTTCCCTCTGCCGCAGCACCCATGCCCTCGCATCTGAGCTTAGACTGTCAGGATAAATACCATTCGAATAAGGCTTTTTTTAGGATCCACTGTCTTGTGCCCCATTTGAATCCCTTTGAAGAATATCCCTGCCTTTGCTTCTTAATACTTTGTCCTAAGATGACTAATACACAACAATAGGGTGTTAAGCATTCAATATATAAAATTTCATCTCAAGCTGAACATGATGGCATGAGCTTATAATCCCAGCACTTCGACATAGAGGCAGGAGTTCAAAGTCATCTTCAGCCACATAGGGAGTTTGCAGCCAGCCTTGAGTACATGAGAACCTGTCTCAAAAAACCCCATCAACTCCTTACCCCACCCCCACCACAATGCCAAAAACCAAAGCAGAGACTGGAAACACTTTTTAAGGGAGGAAGGGAGTGGGACCGTGCGGGCTATTGGAAACCATTCCGTGGGGCAGTACAGATTGTGTTTTCGGAAGCTTACAGACAGAACTCACCCGACTCCCAGCTCCTCCTGTCTCCTCACAAGAGCAGTCAGAGAGAAACTCTATGCACCTGATCTTCATTTGAAGGATGTGGGGTAGGTGGTGGTCCCTGCTGTCTGGGTACATGCTGAACTGAGGAGGGAAAGGGTTCTGCAGTCACAGGCCTACAAGAGGCTGACTCCGTGGGAGTCACTGGCAAGGCTAGGGAGAATGCTGGTAGTGGGTTGTTGAGTCTGAAGGGCAGTTATGTCACGGCCTGGCTGGCTTTGGGATGAAGTATCAGAAAAATCTGAACTACATTCAGCCGCACACAAAAAAGACATGTTTACATTAATATCGTCGTCAGGGCAGGAGGTGGAGGGATATTTACACACACGTGCCCATGCACACACACATGCACACACACAAGTGCTCTTATGCCTGTGAAACGAACAGAGGAATCAGCAATCACCCGTTCTGTTTATTGCTGCTGCTGACCACTTAGCAGTTAAATACGGAAGGGCTTGAGGGTCCACTCAAGTGCTAGAGAGGACTTGAGGTGTCTTCCGATCGGTCCTGCATTTCAGAGAAGCGGTGGAAGCCATCTTCTTTTCATTTGAACTAAAATTCTGGTTTGTCAGCATGGTGTGCTGCCCTTGAGCTCCTGGTATGGCGTGTGCCTGGGAGATACTGCGCCTCTGCAAGCAGAAACCAGGGTTAATTCCTGGGTGTCGCCCACTTGTGAGAAGGCGGGTTCCCAGGCTTCAGGGTGGAGTTTCCCACCTACCTCAGCACCACCCTCTCTGGGCACTAGAGAGGAATCACCTGGGAAGAAAATGGGTTGTCCCCACGCCTCCCTAGGACCTGGAGTCAGCTGAGAGAACAGCCCTGGAACATAGCCTAGAGAAGTAACAGACTGGTGTGCTGGGCTGCCCGACTGCTGACGGCCTGGGGGACATGCTGCGAGCTTTGCCACTTTACTAGCAGAATTACTACTCAGCCTGTGTTTCAGAGGAGGAAGGAAAGATAGCATCTAGTCTTCCCTGGACAAAGGCACTCGGATTTCTTCATACGTGCAGCGAGGAGGCGTGGGAGAGTTACAGACTGAGAACAGGGAGGCAGGGTGAGGAGCAGCGGTAGTGGCCAGTTTTGAAATATGGAGGTGGTAAAAGCACTAAGGTCTGGTGGCCAGTTGGTGGCACGGGAGGAGGAGAGACTGGAGAAGGGCGACTCAGATGTCTCTTGTTCAGCAACTGAGTGGATGCGGTACTGCAGAGAGGAAAGGGTAGGGAAGGAACAGGGGGCTGCAGCCTTGGGAAACCAGGTGTTCCCAGAGTCAAGGATCGGGCAGCCATGAGAAAACCTGACTGGTAGAAGAGCATGGCTCTGTGTGGGCTTATGAGCTCTGTGATGGCAAGAGAGGAAGCAGAGCCAGGCAGAGCCCTGGGAGCTTGGGCCATCCACCTGGCCTGCAGGGCCAAGTTCAGTCCAAAGAGAGACCCTGACTTAGACGGAATGGGTGGAAGAGCTTGAGAACTGATATCCAAGGTTGTTCTCTGAGTGCCACACACATGCTGTGCACATTACACACACACACACCACACACACACACACACACACACACACACACACACACACACACGGTGGGCGGGGAGAGAATGAAATGTCAGACCCACAGAGACCCTAAATCAGCAGTTCTCAACCTGTGGGTCGTGACCCTTCCACAGGGTTCACCTAAGAGCATCAGAAAACACAATTATTTACACTATGATTCATAACAGCAGCAAAATTATGAAGTAGCAACAAAAATAATTTTGTGGCCCGATAGTGGGGGTGCACACCTTTAAACCCAGCACTTAGGAGGCAGAGGCAGGCAGATCTCTGTAAGTTTGAGGCCAGCCTGGTCTACAGAGTGAGTTCCAGGACAGCCAGGGCCGTTTACACAGAGAAACCCTGTCTTGAACGCCCCCCCCAAATAATAATAATAAAGAATTATATTAAAGTGTCACAGCATTAGGAAGGTTGAGAACCACTGCTGTAAATGGAGAAGGTGACAAAAATTAAAATCCTATTTAATTTCAGCAGCTAAGAATCTCTTCCGTGATGAGTTTCAAGTTCTAGTAGGCCCATTTTCAGTTTCTGGTGACCTCTCTAACCATTGTCCTGCCTGCATTTTTCCACCTGTAAGAAGGGTGAGCACAGCACCTCATGGAGTCTGAGGGACTAAGTGAACTAATGTGTGAGCGGCTCTCACAGTGCCTGACGCAGAGAACTCAGTAAGTCAGCTGTGGTAGGAGCTAGAGAGATGGCTCCGTGGGTCGCAGTCCTTGCTGTACAAGCATGAGGACCTGTGTTTGAAACCTTAGAACCTTACTAAACTGGATGTGGCTGCAAATGTACCTGTCGCCCAAGAGGGTCCCTGGGACTCTGGTTACCAGAGTAACTCCAGGTTGGGTGAGAAACCATGTCTCAGGGGAATAATGTAGAGAGTGATAGAACAGGGCACTTGGATGGCTTCCTCTGACCCCCGAGTGTGCAAGGACACTCGGGCCTGTGTCCTTGGACATGTGTACATGCACCACATATATCCTGCACATGTGTTCTCCATACACACAAAAACATTTTCATGTCAGCTTTAATCCTGACTGCATTGTTTTCCCTGCTAGAAGAATAAGTTATAAAATAGATAGGGAATAGTCTTTAAAAGCTGTGATTCTGATTAATAACAGGTTCATAATTATTTTTACCACAGCGTTAAGTGAAAGCCCCTTTGGATGGCTGACAAATGACAAAATAGGAAATTACTAACGGCGTTGCCTGCTCCTGTCACCAGATCTAGTGACATACCAGTTCTCCCTGGGAATCCTTTGACAAGTCAGCTGAATTTCCTATGCCCTTGCCTTAAGCACTGCAAATGGGATCCACATGTCCCGAGTGTTGTTTCTGTCAATGAAGAGGGAGAAAGGAGGAGGTGCTGGACTGCACCAGGGCTGCCACAGGAACCCCACCCCCACCCCGGCTGTTGGGGCTGTGGCTCACACTTGAATGGCTTTCTCTTCTTTTGTTTAACTCATTTTAATGCCAAGAGCCAACTCTTCCTAGTGTGTTTGACTCAGCTGTTAGAATTTCTGCTTTAGGGAATAGGAGATTAAGAGTGACCCAGCCACATGCTCTTTCTCCTCCTGTGGAAATAAATATTTAAGGGAGTGCTTTGGTTCAGGCCTTGTGGAGCCAATACTAGCTGTGATGGGGGTAAGGGGAGGCCGAGAGGGGCTAGCCTCAGCCACCCTGGTACCAAGGAGGATGGATAAACAGAACTGTCACTGCACCTGCAGGATGATCCAGAGAGACACAGCCAGGGAGGGTCCAGGCCAGAGGAAGACCGCCCGTGTGCCTTTGTCCCACAAGAGAGAAATGTCCTGGGGGGTGGGGGGGTGGGGGGAGGACGGAGGGGGGACATGTGTGAGAGAAAGGACCTAGCATTACACAGCTGTGTTCTCACACACATGAGCCACTGAACGGGCAGCGTGAGCCTTGGTGGTGTGTTCACTGAATTCTGGACACCTAGGGGCTCAAGTGTACACATTCTGGGACCATCTCACCTGGATCTGAACCCTACCTGCGAACGTTAGTTAGTTAGTTAGTTAGTTAGTTAGTTAGTTAGTTAGTTAGTTAGTTATGTTCTCCCACCATTGTCTCTAGGTAGCCTGCCCAAGATCACGTGGCTAATCACGTATCAGTATAGTGTTTATGAGCTGCAGAGGCCTAGCCTAACTGCTCCCTGCTGCTGCATATCCTTGTCACATCCCTGCGTGCCAGAGGGGACTCGAACTCAGTCTTGCCCACATTCCAAGGACTCTCTAGTTTTCTCAAGAAATGTTAGATTTCACCCCCAAAGTGACAGGTTCGATTTCTAAGTTTTGTTCTGTTTTTTATTTTTTTTAAGCAATACATAAGCAAATACTAGGCAGCAGTTTAAACAGTCCATCGGAGAAACAATGGATCCCAGGACTTGGGAATTCCTGCCCTAGGCTCTGAGTGCAGGGAGCATCTCCGTGCTACAGGTTCTACATTTCTGGTGCATGCTAAGAAGCCACACAGTGAGCTGGAGAGATTTACAAGCTGGCATCCCCTGGGATGGATTCTGAATCTCTCTTCCCTGTTGTTGAAGTGCTAATGAGAAACACTAATTGGACTTGGCCAGGGGCTGGGACATTCCCCTTCACACAGTAGGGAGGGCAGCATCTCTCTCCGGTGGTGACTCCTGGCCTTCTGGGCTTAAAGGAGAAATGTGCTGAGGAGAAAAGTGAAAGCACGCTGCAGGCAGCTGGCCTTTGAAGGAACAGGACTGTGATCATCAGAACTGACCACGCCTAAGTGCAAAGCCAGGTTTTTATGCCATCCCCGAACCTGAAAGGAGCACTCTGGCCCAATCAAGCTTGTTTTAAACATTCAATGAAGGACCCCTGAGCCTATAGCCTAGTTCCTTGGAAATTCCAAATTCTAGCTCCGTATGAGTAAAACCCCAGCAGAAGAGGTCCACTCCTCTCTCCTGACCCCTGGGGCACTAGGCAGAGGAAAGACCCACATTCCCAAGGCTGACAGGGGTGGGGGGGAGGCTTGTCCTCTGACTCTGTTCTGTCAGGACAGAGGAGTAGGACACAGTAGCTGTGGTACGGTCTGCAGAGTTTCCCTTTGCTCCCGGTGACCTCTGCATCTTCTTTCCCCCACAGGTGTCCTCTCCCTGCCTGCCTACTTCAGCCCCTACAACAGTGGTTCCCTGGGCCACGATGAGCGAGCTGATGCCTATGCTCAGCTGGAGCTGCGGACACTGGAGCAGTCTCTCCTGGCCACATGTGTGGGCAGCATCTCAGAGCTGAGTAAGTGCGGGGCCTGGGGGAGCGAGTTCAAAAGGACTCAGTGACTGGGTTCTGGCACTGAGTCAGATAGGCCTCCTGAAGCCCCTGCGTCCTTCCTCCAAGTCTCATCTGTGGCTTCTGTTTTATTCAAAGCACTAGCCACCACTTGAAACTTAGATATTTACCCACAAATAATGGAGTTTTCCATTCCAACTGGAGTTTAGTGTCACAAGGACGGGGTTTCTTACTTCTACCTACTGCTTTTCCCAGTGCACAGAACTTTCCCCAACACAGCTCCTGGTGGTGTGTGTGTGAGGACATGAGTGAGAATCTACATTCAATTAGAAGGGGTGAGGTCTGTCCCACCCAGTTTGGCTCCTGAAACTCTCCTGGGCTTGGTCTCGCCTGGCCTGGCCTGGCCACTCCTTAGGACACTGAGAAAAGACATCTCCAGAGCATCTTCTGAGAGACAGCAGAACAGGCTGTGTCACACGCCACATGGCCCGGTCCCTCCCTCTGAAACCTACTCTGCAGGGGAGGGGACAAAGGTGGAGGCAGATATTTTAATTTTTGTTTCAGAGACTAAAGACCTTAATGAGGCTAGTGATACTTGGCACTGAGCGCTATGGACTTTCACCCTAGACTTTCCATGCATTAACTCTCTGTGCCTAGCAAGGACCAGCCCGCCTGCTAAGTTAGGAAGATTCATTTTTATAAGTCTAGCCGCATGGAGAGCTCTGATCCTTAGGTTTTTCTCTGTCCCTCTAAACCCACGAAAATTTTAAAGAGAAGGAATGAGCAGAAAGCAAAGCAGTTCTTTTAAGGGTGGCCAGATGTTTGAGGGCTTATTTTGAAGACAGTGCTGTGTTCCAGACTCTCGCCTGCTGTTTTTATTTGATGGCTCATAATGAGGGTTGGACCGACCAGCGTGAAACCTAGCACCCCTAATCAAGTCTTTCATGGTTAGTAAGGGGTGAGGGCTTGTTTTCCCATGCCTGGTGGGTGTTTCTGGGCATGAGACCAAGGTTTCACTGAGCCTGGGATCAGTTGATTCTCAAGTACAATACAGGGATGTTCCAAAAGCACCAAGCGTCTGTCCACCTGTGCAAGAGCCCGGCCCAGCTACCTCAAGGCTTCATGGACAAGCTGTGCCAAGGGACCACAGATATCTCTGCACTCAATTACACATGGAAACTGTGCAAAATACACTAAAAATGGGTATCTAGAAAAATAAAATAAGACATGTAAAATGAAAGCCGGATTTTTAAAATTTATTCTTAGATAAACACAAAATTACATCAAATTGCTATGGATGTCTTCCCCGCCCCCCTTCTTTCTTTTCTTCTTTCCTGAGACAAGGTCTCATGTAGCCCAGGCTGGCTTCAAACTCTGGTATAGCTGATGAACTTGAACTTCTGATCCTTCTACTTCTGTCTCCTACATGGGATTATAGGCATGTACTATCATGCCTAGGTTTGTTTATTCCATACTGAAGAGCAAACCCCAAGTTTTATGCATGCTAGATAGGCACTTTATCAAATGAGCTACATCCCCAGGCCCTATGGGTGGGTATCTTTTTAAAAATTCACTCCCCATTTCTAGAGTTAACCTGTGAGCTATTAACAGGTTTATAGCCAGTACCAGTGAGTGGCCTGTCCTAGCTCACAGGCCACACTTGGTGTGGTATGGGTGCAACAGTCCAGAGCTGCTGGGGGAGGTGAGGCCCCAACTACAGGCCTTGCTAACATCCATCCTAGTTTGCAGCTGTGACCCACCCTTGAACTCAAGGGAGCTTAGTTCCTCTTTTTCTACATTGGAAATAAATACCCCCTTCCAAGGTGGGTCTAAAGATTAGATGAGATTTTTGCCTATGTTTTTTGTCTATCATAAAGCTTAAAAAATAGAAAATGACAGGAGTTAAAAGTCACCCAGGGAGAGGCTCCAAGGCGAGCTGTGGCTTTGGCCATTGCTGGGTTGTGGAACAGCCTAAGCTTTCCCACAAGTCCTGTCTGAGTTGTCTGCAGGCGTCTGTCCCTTGGCCTTGGAGAAAAGCTGCCTTTGGCAAGGATTTAAATGGAGGAAGCCGGCTACCTCTCCTTCTTCATGGTTTTTCTAAACCTCTGAGTCCCTGTGTCCTGTTTTCCCTTAAAGGAAACTCTAGAAGTAGCTTCCCTTGCTGCCTTGAGTCTCTTGCCTGTGTTCTGGCTGGAAATGTGCTGCCAAAGGGTGCTCCACCAATAACAATAAAACAACAATAAAAATAATTAATGCTAATGACTTTTCCCTTGTCCAGCCTTTGGAATGGTGTTTCAACACAACATCTCGTTGATGCTATCTCAGATCTCTCTTCCTCGTCATCCCGTGTTTCCCCAACTGTTAGGACATCTAGACCTAGAGAAAAAGGACCCAGGTTTCGGCTTTCTGCCACCAACTTAGCTGGTACCGGCTGCTGGGGGCGCAGCCCTGCTGCTGCTTTTGATGCTGGTTTCTGCCACCCAGGAGCCCCAAGGCAGGGCTGGGATCTGGCATTGCAGTACCAGATTCCTCCGCTCTTGGGAAATATGGGGCAGTGTGTGTGTGTGTGTGTGTGTGTGTGTGTGTGTGTGTGTGTGCGCGTGTGTAAGCAGTGGTTCTGTGAGGACCTCAGGAGGCTCAGGAAAGATGGAGAAATGGTCGTAACAGGATGTCCGTGATGCTGCTCTTATCCTCAATTTTAATAAATGGGTACTTAATTCCTAAAAGGTTAAGTGCTTCCCGTGTATTATTCCTTTGACTCCTCAAAACTGATTATGTGCTAGCATCTCCATTTCACAGATGAGGAAGCTGAGGCTCTGATCATTACTTAGGATACACAGACTAGAAGAGGCTGACCTTCAGTCTGAGGCCACAAGCATTGGACTCTGGAGTATGGACTCCGATCAGGTTTCTTGGTGATGATTTTTAAACCTGACTGAATTGTTAGAATCACCAAAGGATTTTTATAAATTAAAGGTGCCAAATCCTGCCCTGGACCAAGGCAGTCCACAGTCCCATTGTCACCAGCCCTTTTGGCCCTGGGATTGACCAGAGTCCCCAGGCAGCTAACTGTAATTTGAGGAATGAAATGAATCAGGAGGTATTCTTTGTGTCTTTTGTGCCCACCTTGGTTGGGGATAGTACATGGAGGACTCTTTTTGGGTGGGGTGTTCCAATTCTGTTCATTTATCCCTGCTTGAATCTGGTCACCATCACTGTGGCTGTACTGGGAGAATTTGGCAGCCAGTATGCCTAAGTCAAGACTTACCTGTTGTAGTATTTGAAAGCGAAATTCATGCACAAGACGACTTCTTCAGTTGCTCATCAGGCATTTCTGAACACCTTGTGTATGGGAGACCCTGCAGTACTCTGGGGACACAGAGAAATGCAGAACCAGAGACCTGTAAGCTGAGTGATGGAGGTTGACCAGATACAATAATGCACTGGTTCTGCTGACTTAAAGTTACTTTGTAAGCCCAGTTAGAACCTGATTGTCGCTGCTACTCTAGAGTTAGCTGGGTTCCTAAGGCTTCCTGTGGAAAGGGCCATCTGTGAGAGACTACTCTGAGTTCAGGGAGGCTGACCCGCAGGAGAGACCCCCTGAGTTCTCAGGCCTGGAGAAGACAAAGGCGCCACTTGTCCCAGAACAGAGGTGCCTGCAGGTGCTTGGGGTTGTTTCAGACCGTCCTTTCTCAGCATTGTGGCCTCACACAATGATGGGACATTTCCTGTCAGGGGCTGGTGGGATGTTGAAAAGACTAAGACAGAAACACAACACAGGATATGGGGACCTATGACCCCACAGATTCCAGTAAGGCAAGGTACAGCCCATAGCACAGTCAAGTTCATGGGTTTTGGAATCAGCTAGTTGACACAGCCCACAAACTCTACTACAGGTTCCCTGTGACCAGAACACATGGGATTTGGAGATGTTCAGCAGGTAAGTCTCAGAGCCTTCATTTAAACGTGGCCATATGCTTGAGATCCTTAGCACTGTAAGGATTGAGTTGACTTTCTTTCTAAGGAATTGCATCCTCTGTGCATAGTTGAGTGTTCAATGGATGATGGGAGTCGTTATCATCCAGAGTCCCAGGGTTTTGCACATGACAGCATAGGGAAGACTTCACAGAGCCTGTGCTTGGCTGGTTCCCATGGTCAGAGAACTGAGGGGAGGCCCCTGGGGTGGTGGAGAGAGTGGAGATGTTGAAAAGGAAACCACATTAGCATAAGTTCTGGAGGAGACCGCTCTGCCAAGTGTTTGTAATTCAGCTGTTAAGGCAAGACTGGAAACGAAAGGGAAACCAAATTGCTGTTGTGCATCTAGGTGACAGCCGCCTCCTCAGCCTGTTGACTCTGGGGTAAACAGTAATTATACCAAGTGAAGGGAGCTGCTACCCTAAGAGAATGTGGCTGGGCACTCAGACTGTCCTTTTCCTCCCTCCCTGTCCAGGTGACCTGGTCTCTCGAGCCATGCACCACATGCAGGGGCGCCACCCCCTGTGCCCAGGCACCAGCCCTGCTCGCCAGGCCCGCCAGCCACCACAGCCCATCACATGGTCCCCTGATGCTCTTCACACACTCTACTACTTCCTGAGGTGTCCACAGATGGAGTCCATGGAAAACCCCAACCTGGACCCCCCAAGAATGACCCTGAACAATGAACGGTAGGTATCGCTCTTGCCTAAGCACCGGGTAGGAAATGCTCGCAAATGCACAAGGACCTACTGACCAGGCAAGAGGCCTGGTGCTGGCCAACAAGTGTGAGCGGTGAGCTGTGTGCTCAGACAGATGAAGGCCCATGTATAATGTGATACTTCTTTCCCCAGGGCAGATGCATTATGGGGTCATTGAGGCTAGGAAGTGGGCTTTAGCCTCAATGGGGAGTTGGTTAGCATAGCATACACTAGCTAGGCTCTGTGAAACTCAGTTTCCTCTACAAAATGAGACATCCTTGCTGATCTGGAAAAGTAGCAGTAGGGCTAAGTGAGCAGGCACTTTGCGAAAAGACCGGGAGGACAATGGTATCTGGTCCTCTGTCAGTGATAGCCGTCACCTCTTTTGATGACAGTGCCACTGTTATAAAGGATCTTGGCCATGTTTGGCCCAGCTGCTTGTTCCTTAGGGGCCATGGCAGGTTTTGTTGTCTCTAGGGTCCCAGCCCTTTCTAAGCTGAACACATCTACAGGTTGTGGACTTCCAAGGGTGACCCAATGAGGGCTTGAGTGGGGGATGCCTGAGTTGCCATGTAAACCTGAGGACAGGACTCCAGTTGTAGGTTCTCAGAAGCCTACTTTTTTGAAACTTTCTGTCTAAAGGATTTCTTTTTAAAACAATGCACCAGAACTGGAGAGATGGCTTGGGGGTTAAGAGTACTGGTTGCTCTTCCAGGGGATCTGGGTTTGATTCCCACCCACATAACGACTCACAACCATCCATAACTCCAGTCTCAGGGGATCTGATGGCTTCTTCTGACCTCTGCCAGCACCAGGCATGCGTGTGGCATACATACATGCATGTGGCACACATACATACATGTAGGCAAAGCACTTAAGATAATAAAAAAAAGCCTAAAAGTTTTAATAAATAAATCTTTTAAAACGTATGCCCCAAATAATCTAGGCATGATGGTGCATATGTTTAATCCCAGCACTCAGGAGACAAAGGCAAGTGGATCTCTGTGAGTTCAAGGCCATTCACCTGGTATACATAGTGAGTTCTAGGACAGCCATGATTCTATAGAGAGACCTGCTGTCCCCTAAAACAAAACAAGTGTGTGTGTGTGTGTGTGTAGTTTATATATTACATGTATATGTGTATGTATATTTGGGATATATACTTACATATATATACACACATATATATTCCAGTTAACTATATATGCTGCATATGCCTTCTCTGTGGGCTTGAAGTTGTGTTCTCCTACGTGGGAAAAACCCTCACTTGGCTTTGGAAACCCTGCTTGTACTTACTGCTACCCAGGAGGGCCCAGTACAGGGGAAGGGCCTCAAGGGCTTCCCCCACCCCTGCTGCCTCCTCTGTTGTCTTCAGGTGGCATCAGCCTGCTCCACAGCAAGGGCCCTTCTCCAGGGCCCCCGCAGTCACACAGCACATACACTAAGGTGTATTTCTATACTCTGGTTGATTACACACAGCTTCTAGGAAGCATTAGTATGCCTGTGGACACAGAGCAATGTTTGGAGCAGAGCACGCAGTGCTGTGGACCAGGTGGCCTGAGTACAAGTAACAACATGGACATTCATGAACCTCGAGACCTTTGTGCAAGGTTCTAAACCTCACATTGCTTCATTTCCTCAGCTGTACACAGAGGAGTGGTAGAGAAGACTGTGAAAAGATTCCGGGAAGGCAGCCCGTGCTCAGTGAGCATTTACTACGTATTAGACACAATGCTGAGCACTTTATGGGTGTGTGTTCATAACTTTTACATCTACCAGGAAGGAGGTACTCATTTTATACATGAGTACATGGAGGCACAGAGAGACTCAATAACTCCTCAGGGCCACAGAGGCTGAGCTCATAACCACTGCACCATAGAGCCTGTAACTGGAAGAAACGTAAAATGATAGCGGCCTGGCACAGACACAGGAGTAAAGATAGCTGTAAATGCTGCTATCATTGTTACTATGACTGATACCGTTATGATGTCAGCAGCATTTTATTTCTCTGGAAGGCTGAGGGAGGCCCATCTGGGCCTGACCGAAAACCCGAGGCATTCTGAGTGAGAGTCAGGCCCATGCAGTGGGAGGCGGAGCCAGGTCTCAGGCCCTGCACCCCAGCTGTTTCCATTTTGTGGAGAAAGTGTTGTGGTTGCAGAAGTTGGCCGGGAAGGAACAAGGGCTAGGCAAACCGCAGTAGAGAGAGAAGAGGGGGAGACTTCCTTGCTGTTTGGTAAGGTTCTCAGAGGCAAAGCCAGCCTGGAGAAGGTGAACTAGGCCTGTTGCCCTGGCCTGGGCTGGGCTGCTAGGCCCTCCGGCTGCGCCCCCACCCTAACCCCAGCATTTTTGTAGCAGCAGCATCTGGCTTTGCCCCTAGGGGTATGCAGTGTCTCCCCACACCCCCATGCTCCTAACAGGAGCATCAGACTTCTCTATGGCAGGAGTCCATTATCACATGTGGTGGTAGCCACTGAGTTTGAATCGTAGTGTGCACACGTGTGTGTGTTTAGATACCAATTATCTAGAAACCACACTCTGCAGCACAAGTCTACTGGTCATGAAGGTATTTTTCCATGAATCATTTCAGACAAGTATTAGATTGGTAGGAAATTGGAACCGCCACTGTGGGGCCAGTGAAATCTAAAACGTTCAAATCTTAATACTGACAAGCAGATACCCGGAAGATACCCAGATAAGCAGCCTTCTGTGTGGCCTGGTCCCCCTCTGCTAATGCGGGTCCTGCTGTGCTTCAGACTTTCTTGGACAGGACACACCCTAGAGGTCTTGGAGAGCTGGGGTGTGCCTCATAGCCCCACAGAGCTCTACTAACCCAACATTCCCACCAGTGCTCAGGAGACTTCGCCCTCCTGTGGTAACTAGAGTTCGTCAGGGTTCTAGCGCTTTGCTTTTGTGAATCCTCCCCTGACTCTACCTGTTTCCTTCTGTGAAGGACTTCCTTCTGCCTCACTCAGAAGCATACAACCCAAACTGAACAGAGACTGTGATTCTAGGTGAGCCGTGAATGTCCCCTGAAGGCCTTCTGTGGGGACTGATGACTGTCTGGGTCTCTTTGGGATTAAGTGACCCCATTCACGACCTTATACCTAAGGGGTTCATTTTGGTGGCCTGGGTTCAGTGGTATGGCTATTAAACTCTTCCATAGTTTTGTTCACAAAAAATTATACCATGATTCCTTCTAGTGAGAGCCTTGAGTGACCACAGCCCTGCAGATAAAGGGCAGCAACATGCTGATTGTCCCTTTTGTGTGGAGCACAATGTGGCATTCCCTGCTAAGCCTGTACTGTTCAGTGGGGCCGCTGTGTCTCTCTGCAAGGCAACCTTCCCCCAGACCTGGGTGCTCTGTGCTTGGGAAGGGAGTCCCACAAACAGTAGGAACTTAGGGTGGCAATCAGGGCAGGGTACCACTGAAAAGAGTGAGAAGACATTCTCATGCTGGGAATCAGGCAGCATCCTGATGTACATGCTCTAGGACAGAGAGAGGCCTGAGTTCCATCCACTTAGCCTGCCTGACAGGGCGTGGGGGCTGGGGAACAACTCTACACTGGGTGGAACACACACACACACACACACACACACGCACGCACGCACGCACGCACGCACGCACGCACGCACGCACGCACACAGTGAGATGTGATCTTCCTTTTAAGAAACATTTCTAGCTATTTCTGTTTCTTATGTCCGTAGTTTATCACGAGGGTGATGTATCAGACATGGGCCTGAGCGGTGAATGGCTAGATGAGAATTCAAACTCCAGTTCTGAGCCCCAGGCTTGGCTTTTCACAGTGCTGGATATAGCTCTTCTCCCTGGCCCTAAAGCTCTGACATCACGAGTGGGCCCCAACTTTCGGGTCTACCTCCTCCAGGCCTCTCTAGCCTCGCCTGCCTGCCTCTCCTCTACCAGGACCCCACTTGTTACCCTTGAGAGCTTTTCCAGCCCTGTGCCCTCCCAGGATGCCTTGCTCGCTGGCAGCTCTGTCACAGCACCAGCCAGACATAAGGCAGGGCCTAGAACACAGGATTAGTCACAGCTGCTGCCCTGTGGGGTGTGTCACTGCTGAGATTAAGCTTAGAAAGTGAAAGAAGCTCCTCTCAGGGCTCCAGGAGTGGGCCTCCCTCCCCCGAGGCCTGGAGGAGGAGGGGCAACCATCTGGCCCAGTGTGGTCCTTGATGGTGGGAGTGCCTGGAGGCAGAGGGTTGGCCAGCTGGAGTGGCAGCCCAGACTGTAACTGTCCTGAGGAATGAGGAGAAGGATGACTGTATAGACATTCAGGGGAGGCAAGGGAGCGGGTCTCTTGCCAGCACATTGCTGGAAGATGTCATCAGGCATAAAGAATGGAAGGAGACACAGAGCTACGGAGTCAGAGGGGTCAGACTCGGGTGGGATGACCAGTCCTGTGCATCAGATCCCAGGACCCTGAAAAAGCAAGGCCAGGGAGAAAGGAGTTCGGTTATAATGAGCGACTTCCAGTCCATTTGCTCAAGCCTTGGGCTCTGGCTCCAGATCCTTTGCTCCTTCCCCCAACTCCACACGGTGCCTCTTTGTGGAAGTAGATACCCTCCAGAGGGTTGGAGCCTGCCAGTGTCTCAGACCCTAAACCAGGAGTGTCTGAACTGGGATGGAACCTTGCAAGGCCAGGTGTCATTGAGTCTTCATTCAGCTGCTCTAGTGCTATCCAAAGAATAAACTTGGGTTCAGAGACAGACTTTTTGAGCTCACTCATGCTGTGTTTCAGAACCTTCAGCCATCAAACAGTGTGAGAGGAAGCTCAGTCTTGTGCAGTGTGTTAGGCTGGCCCTCTGGCTCAGAGCCTGCCTCACTTCAAATCCCCCAACCAGATGGCCTCATGCCTGTCACTTCAGCTTTGTGCCTCATTGCTGCCTAGCATAGAAACAGTAGTGGCAACCTCAGGATGCTCTAGGATTAATGTGTGTGTGTGTGTGTGTGTGTATACACACACACACACACACACACACACACACACACACACATATATATATATGTGTATATATATATATATATATATATATATATATATATATATGGCACCTAGAACAGTGCCCAGTATGCAGTGTGTCTGATGTCTTCATTATCACATTCAGGAGAGTCTAAAGCTAAAATTGTTGAAGGGTGGCAGAAGATTGGACCTGGGACTTTACCTAGGCCTCAAAAGACAACCACAGAAAATTCAGGTAGGTGGGTGGCATGGCTTGGGCAACAAAAGTCACAGAGCTTCTGGTATTTCCAGATACCTATATCATGACAGAAATGAATTCACACTTTACAAACGCAAAGCTTAGGTAGATCTCCACTCCCACCCTTCCAGTCATTACCAATTGCTGTTTGGCAAATGCTTCAATGTCAGGCTGTGGGTCAGTAGTTTGCCATTGGAGAGCACATGCTCAGAGGTGTCTTCTGAGAGTCTGGGTCAGCCCTTCTTTCTCTGGTTTTATGAGACTGTTCCTGGTAAAATGGAACTTCAGGCCTGCTTCTTTAGGTGGCTCCCCAAATTCTGGAGACATGACCTTTACACCAGTGAGCCCCACAGTGAGGACAGTCATCTATTCCCTTTGTTCTGTTCCAGATGCAGAAGGGTGATATTCAGACAAACCCTCTAAATACATCGGAAGCCCCCACCGATTGATGTTCAGAGTGTTGAGTCTAAGTGGCTCGTTAATCTTTTGCTCAGCTTGCGAAAGTGTTTTCTTACCAAATAATAGAGATGATGGCGATGGTAGCTTCATGCTCCTGACTTGTGATTCCCTTAAATAGCACTTCAAGAAGATTTGCAATGTTAAGCTCTTTTCTTCCTGACTCTCCCCGCTTTTTGTGCATTAAATTTCCATCTGTTTACCCAAAATGGAAGTAAATGAAATAATAGCTATTGAGTGAATTAAGTATTGCTTCCATGTTCCCCCATTTGGCATTTCCAGTAACCTCCAAAAGGACTGGTGTATAGTTTTCAGAGCACACAGAGAGCTGTCTCTCCCACCCAAGCCATGCCTTGTCACCTCTCCCTCTTCTCTGTTTGAAATGACCTTGTTTAGGTGTTAATCTACTTGTCTGGCCCTTTCTCACTCCTTGAAAATGTAAGCACTATGAGTCTTCCTTGTTTCGTAGGTGTCCTTAGCACATAGAACAGTCCTTGAAACACAGCAGGCAGTTAAATATTGTCTTCATTTAGCAAAATAGTCAGTAGCACCTCATGGTTGAGGTCTGGGAAGTTAGGGCAAAGGGGCTTCTGCTTTACCATTTACCAGTTATGTGACCGCAAGCAAGTGATTTAATATCCCACACCAACCTTCCCCTTACTTGAAATCGAAATGACTTGACCTACTTCCAACAGAGTTTGTAGGGATCAAATAAGAATAAGCTCCCCATGTGTGGCAGTTGCTAAAATCTGTACAAATGTTATTATCATAAACTTATGGAAGGACTAAAATAGCTAAATCATATTTAATTCAGATAAACCCAAAACATTGGTGAGCTTAAAAGTCCAAGTATATGTTTTCTCTCCTTTGTTTGTATACCTTGCTCTTCAGTCCCTGTCTTTACTTTCTTGTAACTACCAACAGTAGGAAAGAATCTGATGAGGGACAAAGAAGATGAGGTAGACCAGATGTCCCAAAGGACTTAGGTGAGAATTATTTGGAACTAAAGTGTCTGTATATCTTAGAGTTTGATGTATTACAAACTGCAACCCAAGGATTCAAAGTACTCTACAGCCTAGATTTTCTCTAACCAAGCAAACTGTCAGTTACTTTCCAAGAGTCATGGTGTATTATGTTCCTGGCCTCCTGCTTGCTAAGGTTGGACTGCCATGGTACCTGTGTGTAACCTGCTGCCACTGCATACCTAGGAGCAGTGTGGTCTTATTTGATTATTGTTGTTTTTGTGAGAAGCAAGAATTCAGCTTAGCAGAATATGTTACTCCATCCTCTCCTTCCCTCTTCTTACCCACACACTCCAGAGGGATAGTGAGTCAGCAGTCAGTTCTAATGGCAGCCCAGGATGCATCATGTCTAGAAAACATTAAGGGATTTTGTGTAGAGTCTCAGCATCAAGACCAAGCCTGACAGTCTCTGAAGCACTTTACACAGCCTCCTAACAGTTCCTTGCCCGTAGCTCTTGGAGGAAGTTCTTCTTGTTCACATTTACAGATAAGCAGACTGAGGTCCTGAGAAGGAGCCAGACATACATGCCCAGGGTCTCAGTTAGGAAGAGCGGCACTCAGGCCAGGAATTCTGATTATGATAAACCAGTGACTCCTCACTGTGGATGGTGGTAAATCCATTGCCCTCCCAGGACTGAGATGGCAAGACTCGGGCCTCTCCATCAGCTCCTCCCCCACCCACTGTGACATGGGTGGCTGGCTCTCAACTGCTTCCCATCAGACTTGAGTTTGCTAGCTCTGGGTGGCCAGCCTGAATGTGGGCATCTGCCAGCATCCGAGAAGGAGCGAGCCAGGGATTTGGGGCGGACAAAGCAAGTGGCGGTGCCAGATAATGGAGTACGGGGACAGGACAGGATCCTGGCCAGGCCTCTGACAAGTGCCCCTGCGGGCCGCCCGCTGCCTGGGACTTCCTGTCCCATTGTTGGAACTGCCAGTCTTCAAAAAGTGAAGACTGGGAACTGCCCAGCTCAGGGTTTCATTCATTTCGAGGGTTTTTTTTTTTTCTTTTTTAACATAAGCATCAACAATCCCTTTTGTCTGTAGTATGCCTGGGTTTCCGAGAGTGCCTCCATGTGGGGAAATCCCAGCTCTCAAGGGAACTGATCCTGCTTTCTTGAGGTGCTTCCAAGGCCAAGCTGGAGATGGTTCAGACCCTGGGGATGAGAGCAAGTTCGGAGTTTTGGCAGATCAGAAGCCAGAGCAGGCCGGTTTCTGGCCTGCCCTCACTCGCCTGCCAGGCATCTCCTTAGATTTATTCCTTCCCACACAACCCGGACCGGCAGCCTCTCAGCTGGCTCTGGCTTGCCCTGCCGCCTCCCTTTCCCCTCTGTATTATATGCAGTTTTGGAATGGGGTTTTCAGTCCTTCTTGAGCCTGGGGTACATCCTTTGAGACTCTGGTACCTGGCCTCCAGTTTGAGGCCAAGTTCAGAGCTTGTTGAGACTGCAAGTACAAAGCTGGAGTCTGGACGGACTGGGGATGTGGCCCGTGGGGGTAAACCTTTACATCTCCTACCTCTCTGCCAGCTAACAGGTTCAGTGTGTCCTGTGTGGAGCTGGGCATCATGAAAGACCCCAGCACACTTAGGTTTTCTGCGGCCAGTCCAGTTATGGTTAGCAGCTCTGTGACCTGAACCGTGTGCTTTGGCTTCCACACTGGTGACAAACATACCTAGCGAGCAGCTGAGGGGTCAGAGGCAATATGCAAATGGCCTTGGGCTTGCTTGGCATAAGTTGGTGCCCAGATCCTAGCAATATAGTGTGTGGTTCAGAAGCCCATGCCAGAGTGTTCACAGGGCTGCAGTTGGGCTGTAGGTGTAGAGAGGAGCTAGGAGCTTGCCTTTTCTTCCTCATTCTCTGGCTGTGTTGGAACACAGGCCACCATCCACAAGACCCCATCCCTATCCATAGGGCCACTAGTTACCCATCAGGAATTCCTCCCTACACATGTTCATCTCTGTCTCCCTCAAGTTCAACATGTTCCTAGAAGCTCTATATGTGACACTCTTAACTGGGTCACCTTTCTGCTCCAGACTGCAGGTGATGGGGTAAGCAGATGTGTACGATTTCACTTAGCTACATTTGAAGAGAAATATTCGTTTCAAGGGTCTAACCCAAAGACTCCACCATGCTCCTCTGCCCAGCAGGTAGATGTCTATGGGATAAATGAAGTTGTCTTCAGGAATCCTGATGAGGCTCCTTGCTGGCAGAGGCCAGTGAGTGGTGGCAAGTGCCCACAAGAGAAAAGAGTGCCTGCTCTGGTCAGAAGTCCTTGCCTATCTTGTTTTTAGGTGGTAAAAGAACGTGTGGTCTTTAGTCAGCTGTCGCATGCAAGTGTGGAAAAAGGAAGTGGGCCTCTGGCATGTGGCAGCCATGGGCTCTGTAGGTGAGGTATGACCTGTTGTTGTCCAAGAGGAGTCGAAAGAGGCTTGTTGTCACAGTGCTACAACCCAGTGTGTGGGAAGCAGCGATACCCTGACCTGCTGGACCAGTTGCCACCCTCCAGGCAGCAATGCTGAAAAGTGCCAGCCTGAGACTGGGTCTGATGGCCTCGACTTCGAAGGCTTACGGCCCTCCCTGCTGCATGGAAGTGTGGTAGCCTGCATGCAGTTCCCATTGGTACCTAGACCTCCTCACCCACACAAAATGCCAGCAGGAGTCAAGACCAGCTGCCAAGGGTGCATGCATGCCAGCTCCACCACACCTCTCCCTTTCTCTGTCTTATCCCAAAGTGCTCTAGTTACCTTCCTAGAACCCGCCTTAGCCTCAGTCTTTCAGGCTCTAGGAAGTTATTCCTGGTTAGGAAGTTCTCGTGGCACATGGCCATCTTTTTATCTGGGGATTAGTTGTTTCTTATCCAAAAAGAATGTGCTAATATTCAAGTTACCTGAAGCCTTCAGGAACAAAAGGCAAGGCAGTCCCTCTTTACCTTCAGGAGCAGCTCAGGAGTGAATGGACCCCTAAGAACATGATCCAAAGACTGAATAAGAAATATGCCCTGACTTTGTTATGAACTCAGTAGATGGTCCCTAATGGAGCTTCTATGCTGAACGGTGGCAGGAGCTAACAGTGAGCCTTTGGGAAAGTTGTACTCTAGAGGGAAAAGCCCACAAACTTCCACACCAATAAAAGACTACAGGCCTGGTAAGTACTGTATGTCACAGGGCATGTTGCGGAAGGGGAGAGTGGAGACGAGCCAAGCCGGTGGGCGGGAGGAGACACCCTTGCAAAACAGGCAACATGGGCCAGGCAGAGGGACCTCTGTGGCAGAGATTCTCTAGCCAAGTGCCCTAATATTGTGAGGATAAAGGACCGCTGTACACTTGGCCGTTTCTGTGTTGGTAACAGCACTTCCCTGCTCTCTCAAAAGTGGTCCAGATTGGGAGACATATTACAGATGCCTCTCATTGTGAGGTGGGTCACATCTTGGTAGAACCATCATTAGTTAAAAATATCCCAAGTCAAAAATGCATTGATCTGGGTACTGTTTCATTTTTGGTTTTATTTTCTGTTCTTTTTTTTTTTTTTTTTTTTTTTTTTTCCAATACAGTTCAGTTCTACATATCAGCCACGGATTCCCTTGTTCTCCCCCCTCCCGCCCTCCTCACTTTCCCCCCAGCCCATCCCCTATTCCCACCTCCTCCAGGGCAAAGCCTCCCCCGTGGACTGAGATCAACCTGGTAGACTCAGTCCAGGCAGGTCCAGTCCCCTCCTCCCAGGCTGAGCCAAGCCAAGCAACCCTACATAGGCCCCAGGTTTCAAACAGCCGACTCATGCAATGAGCACAGGACCTGGTCCCACTGCCTGGATGCCTCCCAAACAGATCAAGCCAATCAACTGTCTCACCCATTCAGAGGGCCTGATCCAGTTGGGGACCCCTCAGCCATTGGTTCATAGTTCATGTGTTTCCACTCGTTTGGCTATTTGTCCCTGTGCTTTATCCAACCTTGGTCTCAACAATTCTCGCTCATATAAACCCTCCTCATTCTCGCTAATTGGACTCCCAGAGCTCCACCCGGGGCCTAGTCATGGATCTCTGCATCCAGATCCCTCAGTCGTTGGATGGGGTTTCTAGCAGGACAATTAGGGTGTTTGGCCATCCCATCACCAGAGTAGGTCAGTTCGGGCTGTCTCTCGACCATTGCCAGCAGTCTGTTGTGGGGGTATCTTTGTGGATTTCTGTGGGCCTCTCTAGTACTTTGCTTCTTCCTATTCTCATGAAGTCTTCATATTTTCTGTTCTTGAGATAGTCTCATCTTGAACTTACTCTGTAGCCCAGGCTGGCCATCAAGTCATGATTCTCCTACCTCTGCCTTCCAACTGCTGGAATTACAGATGTGTGCTACCATGACTAGACCCCTAAAAGCTGATCTTAACTATAAATATTGCATAATAAATGTTTGTTGAATACTGACCTGATAGTGAAAAGCACGATGGTTGTATGGGTTTGTGTTTGCCTTATCCCAAAGTTCAAAATATCCTTAGCTAAAGCATCCTAAATCAGCCAGACATGGTAGCACATACCACTGCCTGGGAAAGTAGAGGCAGGAGTGGTATTGAAGGCCTGCTTCGTCTGCACAGTCAGCTCCAGGTTAGCCTAGACTGCGTGATGACTCCTGGTCAAAGGGGGTGGGTGAAGCGGGGGCGCAAGATGGGGTAGTAGGTAGAGGCCTTGCATTCAAGTGTGATGGCCTAAGTTAGATCCCTGGGACCCACATGAGAGAACTGACTCCCATAAGCTCTAGTACACACACACACACACACACACACGAATAATTTTTTTTAATTAAAGCAAAATAAAAACACTAAATAGGGCTAAAGGACAAATCTGTGTGGTAGTGAAATCTATTCTGAGGAGGACCTTGGATGGTGTGAACCAGGAAGTCTGCCGCTGCTATGTGAATTACACAGGGTCCTCGGTTTGCCCATGTGTAAGAAGGCACACTAATAGTAACAGTACCCACTTCATAAAGTAGTTGTGAGGATTAATCGATAGATGTAAGGGACTTTTTAAAAATACCAGTGGCTTCCTACCTGTTCTGTAAACATTATTTGTTAGTGATTTTCTGTTCATTCCCATGTCCCAGTTGTCACACAGTTAGTTGACTGCACATTCCATTGCGGACAGACTCCATTGAGACCTCAAGAGCAACCACTAGCAAGAGTCCAGAAGAGGACATAGCTCATCAGGACTAGGCCATGTTTGAAATCGATATCTATGTTCACATTCAGTCTGGCAAGGCAGCCCATCCCAATCCTATCTTTTCTGGAGACCAATGCATATGAGTCACTTGAGCCCTGGGTTCAAGGCCAGCTTGGGCAATCATATAGTAAAGTGGAGGAGACAGGGCATACACACCTATAATCCTGGGACTTGAGAGGCAAAGGCAGGAAGGATCAAGTATGAAGTAGCCCAATCATCTGATCTACAAAGTGAACTACTCGGGGCCAGCTCAGGCTATGTAACAAGACCTCATGTCAAAAACAAACAAGCAAGCATAGTACCCGAGAGGACGGGGATGTAACTCAGTGGTAGAGCATGTGCTTAACATGTGCAAGGATCTGAGTTCAATCCCAAGCACTAACAAAACAAAAACCTAGAAATCATCACATGTGTAGCATATCTAGCAAGCTGCTTCTTGTGCCTCTAATATGCACCAGATGAGTTTTAATAAGAAACTGTATCGTCCCCTCCCCCAGAAAGCCAAAGCCCCACCTTCAACAGAAGTCACCTGATTCCAAACAGAGATTCTGCTAAGATCAGCCAAATGTTCTGAAGCAGCTAGGCTCAGCCAGGGGGACACGGGCCTTGGGGGTCCAGGGAGAGAAACGTGCTTAGCTCTCACTCTAAGCTGAGCCAAACCATCCTGGTTTACCAAGCAATTCTAGGAAAATAATTAGTCCAAGATGTGAGGCGAATGAGAATCGCTTCCTTTGTGCTGAGGTGGTATCTGACTTCAGTAAGACAATGTTGGCTTTATTCTACGTGGGCGTTTGGCTTGGTTTGGGGCCACAGCAGCTCTGGAAGTCTAAGGGAAACCAGAAAGAGGGCCTCAGGCTGGTACTCCAGAGCCAACCCTAGCCCTTCCAGAGATGTCTCAGTCTGTGGAATCATCCCTGGGTGAAAAAATCTGGCAGTCTGCAACATTTCTGCCCTGCTCCCTGCCTACCCAGATGGTAAGTGGAAGGCAAGAGTGTAGCATGCTTCACAGCGAGACCATGGCAAGGGGAACCCACCCAAGCAGAAGGCCAGAGTGCAGCATGCTTCACAGCGAGACCATGGCAAGGAGAACCCACCCAAGCAGAAGGCCAGAGTGTAGCCTGCTTCACAGTGAGACCATGGCAAGGGGAACCCACCTAAGCAGAAGGCCAGAGTGCAGCATGCTTCACAGCGAGACCATGGCAAGGGAACCCACCAAAGCAGAAGGCCAGAGTGCAGCATGCTTCACAGCGAGACCATGGCAAGGGGAACCCACCTAAGCAGAAGGCCAGAGTGCAGCAGGCTTCACAGCAAGACCATGGCAGGGGGAACCCACCCAAGCAGCCCCAGAGCTCTGCTGTGCCCCCTGCTGAAGGTGGGGCAAAGTTGGAGAAACTGAAATCTGAGGCCAAAAACCACAGTAGCACCCCACCCCACCCCCCGCCGCCTCAGCTCTCAGGCTCCTTGACTCCCCCTTTTTGAAGCTAAGATGATGGGGAAATGCCCCTAGGTAGTAAGGCCAAAAGTGATGTCCCTGTCTCTACCCTCCCAGCCCACGAGCTGCCATGCCCTTACACACAGGAGAACCTGGCCCAGCCTTCCCAGGGTGAAGCCGAAGCCTGATCTCAGCCTTGGCCAGGGGCACATCCTGTCCATGTCCCCAGTTCTTCCTCTGGAGATCCAGGGGTGTACAGTCCTCAACACACCAGGTTGAGGACAGAGGCACAAGACTTCCTCCTGCCCAGAGTTTGGACTACATGGCCTATGGACACAGGCCAGTGCCCACCTGCCAACCTGACTCCTGGTCCAAGGTTCCCTCCCACCTCCAGAAAGAACAGAGCCTGCTTTGAGCTGGAAATTGGAGGTGTTTCCTGTTCCATGTTAAGACACCACCTCAGGACTGTCGTCCTAATAAATCACTTGGGGGGTGGGGGTGGGGCAGGCCCTCTTACAATCAAGACCTTCAGAAGCGTATTCCGTGTGTGTGTGTGTGTGTGTGTGTGTGTGTGTGTGTGTGTGTGTGTGAGAGAGAGAGAGAGAGAGAGAGAGAGAGTGTGTAAGACAACTTTTGCTGAGTCCTGTTGAGGGGCCTTGTGAGACCCTTGGATGGGCACTGTCAGGCTCACCAGTAGTATAAAGTGAGAAGTGGGGTAGTGAGAGACACTGGTTCTGTATCCCTTTTTCTGACGCTTGCTGTGTGACCTTGGGGAGGGCCTCACCTTACCTCCGCTAGCAATGAGAGGAGTTGTCCAGGGTCATGTAGAAAGAAATGCATTTCTCTGGTATGTTTTGTGAACTCTCTCCAGAGAGTAACTTCTTCTCCTTGTTTGTTGTTTTGTTTTGCTGTGCTGGGGTTAAACTCAAGGCCTCAGCAAACTCAAGGCAAGCACTTCTACTTCTGAGCACCGTCCTCTGCCCAGTAGTTTCCTGTTGTTTGTTTAATGCTTTTATTGCATCCGTGTATTTTGGGGGGCAGGGGGTGCCACTGCATGTGTGTGGAGGTCAATCCTCTGCCTCCCCAGTCTGGGTCCTGGGGATTAAACTCGGATGTCAGGTTTGGTGGCAAGCACCTTTACCTGCTGAGCCATCTTGCCAGTTCTATTGGTTGTTTATCTTTGAGATAGTGTCTCATGTAGTTCAGGCTAGTCTCAAACTCACTGTGCAGCCAAAAATGACCTTAACGGATAGTTGTTCTTTTATACCCACACAGACAGCTGCTATGAGAAAGTCAGTGATTCTGTTAAGTCACTGTTAGCAGCAGCAGCAGCCTGGCAGACTGTGTGTGCAGGGTATGCTGGGGGCTGCCTATCCCTTACAGTAAGTAATACTCCACCACCACATATATCAGTGACCCATAAGCCTCTAAGGACTGGGTTTCTTGTACTCACTTCTTCTGGGCAAGTATCTTCATTGCCAAGGCCAAGAGTTTGTGCCTCCAGAAGGTTTGCAGCTCACTCTCAACATAGTGGTTGCATTTGTTTTCTCTGTTTTACGAGCTGGGCTGGAGTGGCTAGTGGGCAGCCTGCCTGCAGGCTTACGTGTTTATGCTTGCTGCCGGGCAGAAGGCAGCCAGTCAGCTGGCCTGTAAGAAGGCTGGAGCTGAGGCATTTCATAGAGCCAGATTCCTACGGCCTGTTTTCTTCTATTTTGTTTTCTCTCTCAACAGACACTAAAGCAGTAAGACTAGTTACCGTTTCCGGAGAACATACCATGTTCCCAGCGTCCTTCTGCTAAGCACTTTGTGTACACACTTAGAGCTGTCTTGGGAAGTACTCCTATAAGTTAGACCCATTTTGCTCAGATGGAAATTGTGACTAGAAGAGGTGAAGCTACTGTACAGGGTCAGAGTTTCAATTGGTGAGTAGACACCTGATCTCAGGCAGCCAGTCTCGCTCCAGAACCATACATTCTGTCTGGGCTAGGGAGTTCCTGCCATGAAGAGTCTGCAGTTAAAGGAGACGGCTTCTCACCATGGAAGAAAATGTAGAAACATTAACCCTTCTTTAATAGAAAGTCAGGCCCATAGAGGGCAGTGCCCTGCCTGAGGTTCCATAATCAGTTCAGTGGTACTGGGGCCACTAGAACTTTCATCCAGTAAGGATGCTGCCCTTAAGGATCCTCAGGCCCCTGATCCCAGGAGTGTATTGCAAGCCCTGTGCTATTTCAGGGTTCACAGGAATGTGTGCCACCAGGACAGAGTTTCACCCTGGGCCCGCTGCTGCCTGCCAGCCCTGGGCATCGGTGCCCGTAGATGCTATTCTCACTGCCTTTTCTGTTGCTGTGATAAAACACCCTGACCAAAGGAACTTTGAGGAGGAAAGAGTTTGTTTCATCTTACAGGGTACAGCTTGTCATTGAGGGTAGTCAGGACAGAACTCGAGTGGAAACCAGGAACCACAGAGGAACGTTGCTTACTGCCTCTGCTTAGCTGGTTTTCTTGGTAGGTTGTCCAGAGTTACCTGCCTAGGAACAGTATTGTCCACAGTGAGCTAGGTTCCCCCACATCAGTCATTCATCAAGACAGTCTTTCACAGACATGGCCACAGGCCAATCTGCTCTAGGCAATTCCTTAATTGAGATTCTTTCTTCCCAACTGACTCTAGGTTATGTCGAGTTGACAATAAAAACTAAGCTAGCACAATGCCAGCTGTGGTGGTACATGCTTTTAAGAGGCAAAGAGAGGTGGATTTCTGTGAGTTTGATTCCAGCCTGGTCTATATAGTGAGTTCTGAGTCAGCCAAGGTTTCAAGGCTCTGTAGTAGGACCTTGTCAAAAACAAAAACAAAAACAAAAAACAAACAAAAAAAACCCACCAAACCTCCTAACCAGCACAGGTACCTGATGTGGTCTTCTGAGGCAGAAGTCCTCAAATTGTGCCCATGGAACCCCTGGGACCCTGGAGACACTTGCCGGGAGAGTACAGGGTTAAATCTGTTTCCAAAAGAATGTGATGTTTGCTTTTGAATTTCATTTTTTGTGCAGTGTCCAAGGGAGTTTTCCAGAGGCTTTTACCATGATTTTGTCACTGTGATCGCTTGTGGGATGCTTGTGTATTCTTGTGATTCAGCGTTTTCTCTGTTTTAGTTTCTGTTGGTATCATAGAATAAGATCAATACAAGTCTTTTGAGAGTTCCAGTACCTTTTTGGAGTGTAAAATGAGACTTGAGACCAAAAATATCCAAGAATGGCTACTCTAAGGTCTTGGACCCGGCATTATCTCTGCAGGCGGCTGGGCTGCACAGAGGGGCTTTCCTCAGCCTGCCTGGGCTCCAGGCCTCAGCCTGCAGCCAACTGCATCTCAGCACAAAAGGGCTCTCAGCCAACCTCAGCTTTGGGAAGAGAGACATTGAGGAAGACACACACATCAGTTACCCTCAGCCCCACTCCTCCAGACCCTTCCAGTAGGAAGCTGTAACACAACTGTGGAGACTGGAGACGGGAGTTTTTATGGGGATTTTCCAGAATGTCGCATAATGCAGGCCTGCTCTTCTCACTGTGCCCAGTGGGCAGGATGAATTAATAGAAAGGAAACAGTATCCCGGAAATCCCAGCCCAGGAACAGGATGTTACCAAGAAAGCCCATGGATTGCTTATCATTTTACCTGCCTCAGGATCACAGGTAGGGGTGGTGGTAGGTAAGCCATCTTTGGCCTGAAGAGGTTAATTGTTGGCAAAGTCAGCTTTGTTTGGAGACAAGGCACTCACTAATCACCGCCCTAGTAGAGGGGTAATTTAGATTTCTAGAGTATTAATCAGTGTTCAATTCAGGAAACAGAAATCACTTTAGGTATTTTAAACAGGATGGGACTTAATACAGGGAACTGGACACTAACCAAATCACAGAAGGACACAGGGGGCAGAGTCTAGACCAGGCTTCCAGGAGCAGCTCTGCAGACAACATGGAGCTCACCCGTTAGGACTGTGTCCACAGCCTCAGGCCCTGGGTTTGAGCATTTATGTCCTCGGAGATGTGATTTCGGACTGAGGCTGGGGTCATGAGTCCTTGTAGTCCTCACTGCTGTTGTCTCTGCCTCTGGCATACAAGAGAAATAGAGCCCAGACACAAGAATGCTCTATAGGAAGACAGAGAAAGACTTCATGCTTTTAATCACCTGATCTGTTGGCAAAAACAGTAGAGACACAAAGGTGGTCTCTGCCTCCTGCTTCTTCCTGGATCTTATAAAGCAAGATCTTCCTTATGAAACTGGATTTGCATCTAGAACCTCAATTGCAAAGGAGTCTGGGAAGTGTAGTTTCTGACATTCTGGTCTCTAATCAGGATGATGCAAATGGAGGCCAAATGAGCCTTTCCTCAGTATATAATATCCAAGGCTATCCTTCCTGCATTCTCTATCTAGTAAGCACAATGGGGCATAAGGGTGGGGGTGGGCGGGAGGATGAGGACACCACCTGACTAGGACTTGTGGGTCCTGAACATCCCAGTGGAGCTTGCCTTTGAGGAACTGGGAAACGCCCAGTTAGATGTTTACTAGCATAGCTAGGCTTGGTGATGCTGGCAATCTCAACATTTAGGAGCTGAGGCAGGAGAAACACAAGTTAGAGGCCAGCCTGGGCTACACAGTGAGACCTTGTTACACACACAAAAAGAAGCTGAATGGCTACACGCTGCTCTTCGCTGTGCTGTTAGCTACAGTAGAGAGGCATGGGCCATCAGTCTCCAGTGCTAGTGGTTTAAGTAAGTGTCCCTCTGTGCAGGCCTCCAGCCTTGTGATGGAAGAATCGGGAAATTCACAGGTAGTTGAGGGGATTTCAAATGGACATTTATAGTCTTGCAGTGATAATTCATGAAAGATTGTTTTTCCTTCCTAGATTACAAAAGTTCCCCCAAATAGTCCCATCTCCTACATTAATCAATACCATGACCTTGAAAATGAAGCAAATCATTCTTTTTTTTTTTTTTTAAAGACAAGGCCTCCTATAGCCCAGGCTAGCTTCAAGCTCACATTATAGCCAAGGGTGGCTTTGAATTCCTGATCCGCCTGCCTCCCATCTCCAAAGTACTAGGATTAAAGGTGTATGCCACCACACTCGGTTCCAGATGTCATTCTTTTCTGAGCAGAAACATGACTTGTTCCCAGTAAAAATCTGGATATGTTATGCTGAGTTATAGGTGCTAATCCACAGTTTTAATCCATCAACAAACATTTATTGAAAACCTATTGGATCAGGTCCCAGGCTGGGTAAATATAGAGATGAGAAAGGCATCATTCCTGAACTTAGGCCAATCGGAGTGATGGGACACATGCCATGCTGGAAAAGAGTTCTAGGGGTATTACAGTAGGCCTGAAAAGGTTGAGTGGAGAGAGGCAGAATTGGCTCTGTGCTGTGAGGATAAAGAGAGTCTAGCCAGGCAGAAGTGAGAGCCCATGAGGGGATGAGGATGAGCAAGTGTCTCAGTTACGGTTCTATTGCTGTGAAGAGACACTATGACCACAGCATGGTCTTATAAAGAAAACATTTAATTGGGGTGGCTCGCTTACAGTTTCAGAGGTTCAGTCCATTATCATCATGGTGGGGAGCATGGTGGCGTGCAGGCAGACATGGTGCTGGAGAAGTAGCTGAGAGTCATATCTTGCAAGCAACAGAAAGTCAACTAAGACAGTAGGTGGTATCCTGAGCATAGGAAACCTCAAAGCTGCCCCCACCGTGACACAATTCCTCCAACAAGGCCACACCTCCTGATAGTGCCACTCCTTATGAGATTATGGGGGTCAATTATATTCAAACCACCACAGCAGGTGACTCTCAAACCCTGCTGGGCAGCTGTGGCCTGCTCTGGAGACCAAGAACAATGAGACTTTATTGATCTCTGTCTTCCTCATACCCATACATTCAACAGACCAGTTAAATTGCCCAAACCCACATGTATTTCTATAGGGAAAGATCTGGAACATCAGAGTAACTTCTCCCAAAGAACCACCTTCAAGCTCATGTCTGGCTAGTCTGGTTAGGGGTTTGTTAGGGGTTTGAATATAACTTTTGTCCTCAAGGAAGAAAGTTTGACAACCTTGCTGACTTCTTAGAGACCCAAGATGGTGATTGGGCATGCTAGTGGTGAACAGATGTGGGAGTGCTGTCTGGGTAATAAGTGACAGCTACTGTTGTACAGCTGGGCTGAGAGCCTGGGTCTGTTGCTGGGTCCAGCTGGGTTCCTCCTTCTGCAGATAGGAAAGCTGATGCTCAGATGAATTCTTGGCATGGGCAAGCATCTTAATTACACATGTTGGTGAGCATCTTTCATTGGCCACTGAAGAGCCCTCAGTTTCTGCCAAGTTCCATGATGGAAATTTCTCCTGACCATGACAGGGTTGCCATAGAATGCAAGGACAAACTAGGGTCTCTATGGTCACAAAGACCGAGTCTCCTGATGGCTGAAGACAGCCCGGCAATTCTGGAGTGGCCGGCCTTTGTGCCTACTTTCTGAGACCATGTGCTGAGGGACCCCTTCTGTGTACATGGAGCACTACACCCAAACCTGACCTCTCTCTCCTGCCTCACAGGCCCTTCATGCTGCTGCCACCACTGATGGAGTGGATGCGAGTGGCAATCACCTACGCAGAACACCGCCGCAGCCTCACCGTCGACAGTGGCGATATCCGGCAGGCAGCCCGGCTGCTGCTACCAGGCCTGGACTGTGAGCCCCGCCAACTCAAGTATGGAGCCGGGGAGAAGGGGTTACAACATCCATGTCCCAACTCTCCAACACCCCTCTGTCCCTTTCTTCTTCTAGTGGCTGGGTGGGCACTGAAGAGCAAGGCTGTAGGGCACCTGAGCTGCACTAAGTGTCCTCCACAAACACCACGGCAACACGGCCAAGTGTGGGACCAGATGTGTTCTAGGCCTTGGCTGCTTTCAGGATGTGTCTTCCGCATCCACTAGTGTGCTACCAGGACAGACACAGCTTAGAATCTGGGCTGGAGAGCACACACAGTGCGAGTCTGGGGTCGTGAATGGCGAGGCTCTTTCCTCTGTTCCTCAGTTCACTGTGGTTGCCTCGTGTCAAACCCTGTGCTGAGGTCTTCTGCTTTATGTCTGCTGTCTTGGTCGTCATGACAGCTTTAAAGAGGGCTCCAACAGATGACGAGCCTGCAGGTCAGGGAGGAACAGCAGCTTGCCCACGGAGGTGCCTAAGTTTGAGACCAGGTTCATCTGGTCCCCAAACTGGTGCCCTTTATGCTTTCCCACAGTACCCCATCCTGTAGACAGGTCTGCTGCAGAAACTCTTCTTGGGGGAGCTCCTGATGGCCATCCCTGGCCTGAGGAGTGCCTCACATTTCTGTTTTCCGACTGTGCCCAAACCATGCTCTAGACATGTTGACCTCACTGAAGGACCCAGGCAGGCGCTTTTAGATGACTCTTGTGTGCCCTGTGTAGACACAGGTTGTAGCTGTGATGGTCCTTAGTGGATTGGGTTGATTGTTCATGGGATTCTAAGCCTCTTCATGCCTCCTCTTTGGTATTTGTGCTCTTACTAAGCAACCTGAAGAGACACAGAGGGAAAAGCTAGACCTTGACCACAATGCCCACTTCATGGGCTGAAGGTCAGCCTGCTTTGTGCAAGGACCATGCAGTGGCCAAGTGCTCAGGCCTAGGCACTGGCCTGTGATGAGCTTCCTCCTCCTCCTCAGTGGGGTCCCTTGATAGGTTATTTTGACCTGACAGTTTGTTCCCTGACAATTAACAGGTCTCCAGTGCCCAGTCCATTGCCTTAACCCATGTGTAGGGAAACCAAGATTTGCATGCTCTAGGGCAGGGGTTCTCAACCTATGGGTCATGACCCCATTGACAAAACTTCTGTCTCCAAAGATATTTACATTATAGTTCATAACAGTAGCAAAATTACGGTTACAAAGTAGCAATGAAAATAATTTTATGGTTGGAGGTCATCACAGTGTGAAGAATTGTATGAAAGGGCCACAGCATTAGGAAGGTTGAGAACCACTGCTCTGGGACAAGAACAGAGCAAGGCCAATCATGGCTGACCTGTGCACACTGCAGTGTCCCACCCAGCCATCCTGTTCCCCATGCCAGCCAGGCCCAGCTGTGCCTCGTGTCACCGTCATACTCACACACCCCCTGGTCTCCCCTGGGCAGACCCGAGTGCTGCTTCAGTTCCTTCCGGAGACTGGATGCTCGAGCTGCTACTGAGAGATTCAACCAGGACCTGGGCTTCCGCATGCTCAACTGTGGGAGAACAGACCTCATCAGCCAGGCCATCGAAGCCCTGGGCCCAGATGGGGTGAACACAATGGATGACCAGGTACCTCCTGTGAACTCTTCCAGGCCAGGCTTAGAGACCGACTCTGAACTGACAATTGCTAGAGGGGGCAGGAATAGTCATAGACCCTGCATTCTGAACCTGACTGAGGCTTGCTCAGTTCTGAGCTTCAGGCTCCCGACAGAAGGCTAGCCTGGGCATCCCCATCTCTCCTGGACAACCTGGGCAGTGTGGATTCTGTCTCCCTGGCTGGAGGGCTAGCAAAGCAACTGTCCTAGATGAGGCAGGGTTGAGGACGAGTCCGGTTGGAGAGAGCTTGGTAGCAAGCTGTGATCTGTAATCACTGGCATGCCAGTGGGAATTGTGTGCTGGCCACTCACTAGCCCCAGAGAAACCTTGTCTCCATGGGGTGACCCTGGTGAGAGAGAGTAAGAAACAAGCACCTAAGCCAGGAGTGATGCTGTGACTGGAGTCACAGCACTCAGCAAGCTGTGTCAGGGTGATCGTGAGTTCAAGGCCAGCTTAGGCTACGTCGTGAATTGAAGGCCAGTCTCGACTACTAAGTGAGTTCTTGTTGCGACCAAAGTGAAGGCTGAGGATGTAGCTCAGTAGTAGGGTGTTTCCTAACATGTTCAAGGCCCTTGGTTCAGTCTCCAGCACCAAAAGAAAAAAGAAAAGGGAGGGGAATGACAAACATAAAATAAAGAGCACGTTGACGAGAAGTACCAAAGAGCAAAATAAGGAGAAAGGGCGGGAAGTACTGGGGGTGATTTCTGACTTACAGAAGAGACAAGTGAGACACCAGCAGAGGCAGAAGACTCTGCAACAGTGGTTCTCAACCTGTGGGTCATGACCCCAGGTCCCATATCAGATATTTATATTACGATTCATAACAGTAGCAAAAATACAGTTATGAAGTAGCAGTGAAATAATTTTATGGTTGGGGGGTCACCACAACCTGAGGAACTGTAGTAAAGGGTCGTAGCTTCAGGAAGGTTGAGAACCACCGTTGTAAGGAATCAGCCTCCAGCTCATGCCCACTATGGAATGTTTATGTGACGCTGTTTGGGATCAGTTGCAGTGTTCCAAGTGGCACTGTGTGGCTTGTGGTCAGAAGCCTGGGGACGGTCAGATTACTGTGGAGGGTCAAGCCCTGTGTCGTGTGAAATGACAATACAACACAGACTTGAGCGGCAGGTGAGGCATGAGGCCTGGAGTGCTGTGTGGGGCTGAGACTGAGCTGAGGGGAGAGCGGGGTTGGGTGCAGCAGGAAGAACAGAAAAGTCAGACCCAGGGAAGCTGGTGAGGCGTTGTTAGCAAGGGTGGCGGGGCTGGGACTGAGGCGCCACAGAGAGGAGTGTCAGTAGCGCAGAGGGAACTGTGAGGCTGATGTTGGTCCCGTGCAGGAAGTGTGGAGCCTTCCTCCTGGTGTTGCTTCCTCAGGGAATGCAGTGTTGAAGGCCAGACGCTTAAGCTTTAGATTGCTGTGCCTTTAGTCTATCATGTCACAGCTGAGGTATCTTGACAAGTTACCCTGCCACCAGAGGGACCTTGCTTTCCTCACCTCTAAGGTGGAGTAGCAGGGCCTGATTGTAGCAGCAGTTAGGAGAATTTTCCATCTGGCACCCTCAGTGTTAGTAAATATTCACTGTGGTTCCTGTTAATATGATTATTACTGTTGTTACATTGACGTCAAAACAATGGTGATCAGCCCTGAAATCTGGTCTTCAGCCTGTCTGTGTGTCCGAGTGAGGATAACAACAGCACAGAAAAGCAGTCTCCCTTCTCCGGCTCCTGGCCTGGCTTATGCTCTGAATGTGTACAGATGTATGGAGAAAAAAATCATTGTGTACTTTGTGTGTGTGAGTGTGTGTGTGTGTGTGTGCGCGTGCGCGTGTGTGAGTGTGGAGCAAAGCCAGAGTCCCATCACGCTGCCGCTGTCTTCTGTAGATGCTCAGCACTGTCGCTCCCTGAACCTTGGCATTTAGAGACAGATGCATAGGTAAACAGTCCGCTCGCCCGTGATTAATCTCAAGCCATTTCCTTATCTCCAGGAACTAGACAAGGATTTATGAGCGAAGACGATCTTCCCTCCACACAAATAACCTAATAAATAATATCACAGAGCACCAGGCAAATGCTTGCCAGGATCCAGCTGTGGAATGCACTTTCCACTGCTCTCTCTGCCGTCGTACTCCCAGCCCTGCTAACTGTGCTGACTGCCCACAGATATAGTGAGGGGATGGATACAGCTCGCAGTGTGCTCTGGAGTGCTCATTGGCTCAAGATATGGTCAAACACATCTTCACAGAGACTCCGCTGAGCACAAGCTTTAACAATTCATGTAGACCTGGGTTCTGTCCAAGTTCCGGTTCTTGTTTGTTATAGGACCTTGGACAATTAACTCCTCTTTTCTGCCCCACGTGCATACAGTGAGGATAACAGTTGTAGACACCCCACACACACACACTGCCATAGAAACAGCACAGTGATTAAATGAGATATTGTACAGTGGACTGACTTCCTATAGTAAGTCCAGGCACTGGCCTGTTGTGTGCAGTATAACGGCCACTGTTAATTAGCTCTCAGTCTGTGTGCACTTTGTGTATGCTAATATCCTTCTGCAACCAGCTGAGGCACACACTGTTTAACTCTAAGATGGAGAAACTGAGGCAGAGAGAACACGTTGGGCCTGGAATCTGGCTGCAGTGCCCACAATGTGGCCATATAGTTCACCCCTATGCTGTCCATGGTGCTTGTGGAAATCACCCCCCCCCTCCCCCACTTAGCCTTCGGAGCTTAAGATGCACAAGGCCCAGGACAGCCCCTGAGGAGCAGCTGGGCAGAGACCTGTGGGATATGTGACTCTGTGTTCTGTCTCTGGGGATTCAGCATCTGCCTTTTATTTACAGGGTATGACGCCGCTGATGTATGCCTGTGCTGCTGGGGATGAAGCCATGGTCCAGATGCTAATTGATGCTGGAGCAAACTTAGATATACAGGTAAAAAGAAACCCCTGCAGCCAGGCTGGGTGTGGTATTTTTAGACATACTCAGTAGGTGTGTTTCATTAGCCTAGAAATGGGCACCATGACCACAGAAAAGAGCCAGGCGTGGTGGCACATGCCTGTAACCCCAGCACTCTGAAGACTATAGAAGGAAGTCCCACGTTGATGCCAGCCTGTGGTACATAGGGAAACCCTGTTTAAAAACAAGCCACGAAAGATGGTGGTCAGAGCAGAGAGCACTTTCCTCTAGATGTGGGCTGAAGGAGCTGAGTGGAGACAATGCCCATTACTCCATTTTCACAGCCCTTGTCCTCTAATCCCTGACTGTCCCTGTCTCCTTCTAACACCTAAAGTGCTCCCCGCTGTCTTCTGCTGACGGTAGACATCACTAGATGGACACTTACCCTTTTCTTTTGAACCTTGCCCACACGAGTGCTCTCAGCAGACATTACCAAGCAAATGTAGATACACGTCGGTTAACTTCACTGTCCTCACGATGTACCCCGTAAGCTAAGGTACCTGTGTCATCTGCTCTGGGATGTCACCTGTCTAGGAAACAGTGATGGTTTGTTGTATTTTTCAGGTTCCAAGCAACTCTCCCAGGCATCCTTCCATCCACCCGGACAGCAGGCACTGGACCTCACTGACATTTGCAGTGCTGCATGGACACATCTCTGTAGTGCAGGTGAGCTCCTAGGAACTGCAGCATGGCCTTCGGCTCCCTGGTTGGCCTGGGCCCCATACTCAGCCCTGGCCAGAGACACTGCTCCAGGCCAGGGTCCGTCCACCTGACCAATAAAGCTCGCCTGGTTTGCCTTGGTTAGTGTAAGGACACCTGTAGAATTGGAAGAGGAGATCCAGACCCAAGCGGTGTCTCTCCCAGGGAGTCCCGAAAGACCTGGACTTCAGTCTGCTCAGTTTCACACTTCCAACCCTCTTCGGGCCACATGCTCTTCCCTCAGAGCTGGCTCTGCGTCATGGTGTCCTTCAGTCCTGCCCCTCCCCATCTCCCAGTTCCTGAGATAGTGTCCTGTGTCAAGGACACTGATGGCACAGGTCGAGTGTCAAGCGAAGCTTCATTGTTGCCCACCTTGGCTGCTGTGGCTGGCATCACAGTGAGGCGATGGTTCTAGAAGCACAAGCTGTGGGCAGAAGAGGTACCAGTGACCTGACACTCAGCTCACAGGACCTCTGGTCAGTAAAGGTCTGCAGGACGTCACAGAGCTGCCCCCTGGGGAGGGCACCACTCCCTCCTTCCCTTCCAGGATGCGAGGCCTCGTGGGTAGTGCCGTCAGGCTTACCTGCGGTCGTCAGCAGAGCCTGGCATGCAGCCAACACTCTGGAGGTGACGGTTGGCTACTACACCCAGTCTGCTTTGTAGTCACTGCCTTCCCAGAGCTGCAGCCTCAGTCTAGGCTTAGCCTGTGGGTTGTGCCCTGAGCTGGCCCGGTGCCCAGTTTCATCCGGCAGGCCTCCACCCCCACTGCCTTGCCCCAGCAGCAAGCACATCTGGTTTCTGACGGACAAGTCTCCAGCAGATACAGACCTTCCCTGTGCCCACGCCCTGCAGGGGAGCTTGGAGCTCACCTGGGCTCCTCAAATCTGTTTGACAGGGAGGGGTGCTCAGAGACTTGAGGTGTGTGTCTCCAGGAGCCTGGGGTTGTCTGAAGCAAGCCTCCTCTACAGCAGAATGCAGGCAACACCCCTGCCCTAAGGCAGACCCTTTGGGAACAGATAACCCTGCCTCATCTGACCCCTGGCAAAGCTGTCCTTGCTAGAATGAGGCCACTTAGACTCCTGGCCAGCCTGCAGCGTTCTGCTCCTCCTCACCGCTTGCCAGCCTGGGGAGCTGCTGAGCCTCTCCAGAACGGAGCCCCCAGGCTGCTGGTTCTGAGTCCTCAGTGGGCTGGGCATTGTAGGATTTCATCTCAGCGATGCTGCCAGGCAGTCCTCAACCCACTTTGTAGATCCGGAAGACTGAGGCTCAAGCCACTCTAGGCAGTGGCCAGTGCTGTACCCCATGCTTTCTGTACCAGCTACTGTTCAGGACCTCGGGTCCCTCTAGGGATATCAGGTGACACTTCCCTGTCCTGCTGATCTATGTGAGTTCTCCAGAAGGTCCCTGAAGCTGATTGATGGGAAAGTATTGAAAAAAAAAGAGTTGAAGGTCGTCACTGTTTAGGGGCTTTGATGCATGGCCACATGAGTGGAAATGACGGTTATAGAAATGCAGATTGCTCCCTGAGGGTGACCAGGCATCCCACGACTCCAGTGTGAGCCATTTTTTGGTCAGGTATTTGGAGACTTGCAGGTCCTGCCCCCCCCCCCCCAGCACTCCCTCCTCCCCAGGCACGCTGCTGTGCTCAGTAGCGCCTTCTTCCTGTCCCTGACAGCTGCTGCTGGATGCTGGTGCAAACGTGGAGGGCTCGGCCGTGAACAGTGGGGAGGACAGCTATGCCGAGACACCCCTGCAGCTGGCCTCTGCAGCTGGTAGGTGCACTGCCTTCCCAACCGACCGACAAGTTCTCACATCACTAATGTTCTAGCCTTGTCACCCTGGCTGGTCACTGGGTTAGTGCTACCTCTGGGAACCCTTAAGGTCGCTCCTTCTAGGCTACTGGGAGGGGTTCCTTCCCTCTATATCCCAGTGTTTTTGCTGAGCACAGGGTCCAGTAGGGCAGGGAGCATTCCCCTCCTGAGGCCCTAGGCAGGGTCCTGTGGTAGGACACAGCCACCTTCTCTGACCTCCACTTGCATCCTTATCGTCCCTGATTGTGACTGTGCCCCCCACCATCACCACACATTCCGAGGACCAGATCTTGGAGACCCCGTCTGCCGCCATCTTGGTTTCCCTACTCAGATACTAGCCCATCAAACTCGTCACTGTCTTTCAGGAAACTATGAGCTGGTCAGCCTGCTGCTGAGCCGGGGCGCTGACCCCCTCCTCAGCATGCTGGAAGCCAATGGCATGGCCTCTTCCCTCCACGAGGAGATGAACTGCTTCAGCCACTCGGCTGCGCATGGCCACAGGTACAAACTGGGGGATGCCTGCCCAAAGGAACCGGGAACATGAGACAGGCTTGCAGGAGCCTGGGCTTCCAGAGGCTGCAGAAGAGCCAGGCTGGTGACCTTTCCGATGTCAACCAGGATGATGCCCAAGGCTTTGGAAACCTGGAAACACCGGATGAGTTGCTGGGTCCTGATGCACTGGCACTGACCGGGACCTGCACCTCCCATACTGGGGCAGCCCACCCCTTTTTTAGCCAAGCAGTGACTCCTGTAGCTGCCGGGGCCACTCAGGACCACACTCCTCTGTGAAGCTGGTGCTCACTTTCTAACACCTGTGTGGCCCAGAATATCCCTAGGGTTTCCACTCAGAGCATGGGCCAGCCGTGAAGAGGCTGCTGGTCGCTCCTGGGACAGATGGCAGGCCTGCCTGGCCTTGTGACTGGCAACAGCAGGCTGAAACCAGAGCCATTACAGAGTAATGGGGATGGGACATGGAGGGGACCAAGGGGAGACGTCACTGGAGGGCAGAGGAGGAGACAGGAAAGGAGGATTGGTGGGCAAGATGCCAACGTGCAGGTTAGGGTGTCTTCTCACCACTACTAGACTTGTGCCCCTGCCACGCCCTCCCCCACAGTGCCTGCCCCTGCACCTTTTCCAGACCCACGCCCTCCCCATTCATGCACAGGAGAGGAGCAGCAGGGGTTGATAGGCTTGGTCATTGTGGGGTAGGTTGCTGAGGAGGGGCTGCTGTACCGTGTTCTGGGTGCATCTGGTACCTTTACATCAGACTGGCACCAGCCCCAGGAGAGGGTGACCCTGGCACCCTCTCTTAAGGTGGCAAGGCAGTTAGGGCTCAGAGAGGTAGAAGAGCCTGAGATCATACAGCCAAGTGCAGAGCTGACTCTTCAGTCATTCCAGGACAGAAGCAAGGTAGGGTCCTTGGCCTCTCCACGCCCGGGAGTGGGGAATGCTGAGAGCCCTCGGCTGCCCCGAAGTAACCCACCGTAACCACAGGGCTCTAGCCTGTAGCTCAGGCGGGCACTGTCCATCCATCTTGGGGAGCCTGGGGCTCATCTTGCTATCTCTTGGCCACAGGAATGTCCTGCGGAAGCTCCTGACTCAGCCACAGCAGGCCAAAGCCGATGTGCTGTCCCTGGAAGAGATCCTGGCTGAGGGTGTGGAAGACAGTGACACATCGAGCCAGGGCAGCAGTGAGGGGCCCGTGAGGCTCAGCCGGACCCGCACCAAGGCCCTGCAGGAGGCCATGTACTACAGCGCCGAGCATGGCTATGTGGACATCACCATGGAGCTGAGGGCACTGGGTGAGGCTGTGCACACGGGAAAGGTCACTCCACTGCTCTCGGGGTCCCCGTCGATGCGCGGACCCGCTCTCCTTTCTGATGGAACTTCAGAAGTCCTGTTAGGACCCTGAAGATTACAAAGATGTCAGTGTGTCTGGTTGCTCAGCCAGCTTTCTACTCCTGGGATCTGAACCTGTGGGCTTGTGTCCTCCAGGGAGGCTCGTCAGCTGGATGGACTTGAACCAGATCCTGTTAGCTGTACACCACATGATCTCTCCAGGTCTCACTTCCCACCTCCCTGTGGGTTTGTGCTGATGACCCTCATCTAAGAATAGGATGTTGTCAGCTAGAGCTCCAGGCGTGGCAGTGTTATCATGGGGCCAGATGCACAAACCCCTAGAGCAGTGTTCTCAGCCTTCCTACAGCTGCGACCCTTTAATACAGTTCCTCAGGTCGTGGTGACCCGAACCGTAAAATCATTTTTTTTGCTGCTTCATAACTGTGATTTTGCTACTGTTATGAACTGTAATATAATGTCTGTGCTTTCTGATGGTCTTAGGCGACCCCTGTGGAAGGGTCGTTCGGCCCCAAAGGAGCAGTGATCCACAGGTTGAGAACTACTGCCCTAGGGCCTGGCCGTCAAAGCTCAGGCAGCCCCAGAGGCATCATTGGGATGTAACTGGTTTTGTGATACATTTAACACACTAGTTTTAAGTTGGCCCCAGACTCAGTCCAGGGAACTTCAGTAAACACTCATGCCCTACTGTGCACAGATATACAATGAGCTAACTGCTGTGAACTCCTCCACGATGGGACCCAGTCCATTTCTGGCTCTGTACTGGAGGGGAGAGTTGTGTCCTTGAGTGCCCTGCGTATTTTCTGGGTCTATCTGGTCATCCCTCCCGAACGGGTTCTTCTCAGCAAATAAATTCTAGGGGCCAACAACCAATAGGCCCTGAACTTGGCTGAGGGCCTTCCTCCATGTCATCTGATGAAAAGCCAAAGCATCCTGTGCCCTGCCAGCTGGACCTAACAGGAAGTCCAAGCTTTGTATACCAAGCTCAGCTGAGGGGCATGCAGCACTCAGTGGGGCAGGGGTTCCCACGTCATGGGCCATGGAGGCAGAGCCCACCCTGGGACAGGTGTGGTCTACAAGCTCTGCTTTACTGGAAGGGAATGACAGCTGCCCTTCTCTCGGGCCAGGTGTCCCCTGGAAGCTGCACATCTGGATAGAGTCTCTGCGGACCTCTTTCTCACAGTCACGGTACTCGGTGGTGCAGGGCCTCCTGAGGGATTTCAGCTCCATCAAGGAGGAGGAGTACAACGAGGAGCTGGCGACGGAGGGCTTGCAGCTCCTGTTTGACATCCTCAAGAGCAGCAAAGTGAGTGGGGCCCAGCAGCCTGGGCCTGGGGCTCAGAGAGTCCCGGGTCCCCGATCCTGGGGTGGTCATAGAAACTTCCATGCACAGACAGCCCCAGGCACGTGGACAAACACCTCCTCAATACCCAAAGTTGCACTGCGTGGCTGCCAGCGGGCAGAGGCCATGGCGGTCTGGGCTGGAGCCCAGCCAGAGCCATTTGGGAGATCGCAGATGAAGTGACAGTCCTTTCTGGCCAAGTCAGATCCGGCAGGATCAAACAGCAGCAGCTCTGATCCCAGCCTGGAGTTTTGAAACAAGCCTGATGTAGCCACAGGCAGCCAGCCACGTGTATGTGCTGACAGTCCTTTCCACGTCTCCCCGCAGAACGACTCTGTCCTCCAGCAGCTGGCCGCCATCTTCACACACTGCTATGGCAGCAGCCCCATCCCCAGCATCCCGGAGATCCGGAAGACCCTGCCAGCCAGGCTAGGTGTGGGCCCATCCCCTCGGGCTTGTCCCCGTGCGCTCCTCTTCCCTTTCTCCCCATCGCTTTTGCCTCCTTTTCTGTTCCCAAGGGCCAAGGCCCTAGCCTCAGTTTCTCTAGTTCTCCCTCTGTGTCCTCTGCCCCGCCCCCCAGCCCTCTCAGAAACCCCGGAGATGGACACCCCGCCACCCTCTTTGTCTTCCCATCCACAGATCCTCACTTTCTGAACAACAAGGAGATGTCAGATGTGACCTTCCTGGTGGAAGGGAAGCTGTTCTACGCACACAAAGTCCTTTTGGTGACAGCGTCCAACAGGTAGGCAGCCTGGGGAGCAGCGCTGGCCCCAGGGACACAGTACAGGTCTGTCAGCATTGAGGTGTGTTGTGTGAGTCTTCCGGGGAGATGTAAACAAGCATGTGTCCACCCCAGACCGAAGTCTAACTTAGAAAACCAGTGAGGGTTTTTTGTTTTTTTGTTTTTGTTGGGGGGGGGGCCAGTACTTAAAGGAGATGATGTCCTAGAGTCAGCCCCAGCATGAAAGCTGCATCTCTGAAGTTCCGGGCCTAACTTGCCCAGTCTCTTCTTCCCAGGGGCCATTGCTGCTTATGGAACCTTAGGGGGACAATGTAAATTTTGTAAGTTTCGGGAGCTTCCTCAGAACTGCTTTGTATACTTCCGAACCTTATTGCATCTGCTTTGGAAGAAAGCTACACCAGGTGACAGGCATACTGGAGAAAAGGGACCAAGGGGACATTATAGCCTCTGCCCCGTGGTAATGGAGCCCCCAGCAGCCCCCGGAGTACAGTGTGGGCTGGACTGGTTGCAGCAGGAGCAGAGTCCAGCATGCAAGGGGAGTTTTGAGGGCTGCTTTCTGCCCCGTTACTGCAGCTGACAGTTAGGATACAGAAGTATTCTGGAGTAAAGGGCCAGCGTTCCCCCCACAGCTTCAGATCACTGTGCAGGGACTGGTGGTCGAGACAGAGCTGGGCCCAGCTGTCAGCCCAGGATCATGTAAAATGTCACCTGCCAAACGTTAGCTTGGGAACAGGACAGTCATTTGTAGTGTCCCGTCTCCCAGAAGCTGCTCAAATGGCGGTGCTGTCGGCACAACAGGGGATCAGGCCACGTTTAAGCCCCACCTTCTCACCTTGTTCCAGGTTCAAGACCTTAATGACCAATAAATCCGAGCAGGATGGGGACAGCAGCAAAACCATTGAGATCAGCGACATCAAGTACCACATCTTCCAGGTATGTGGGCCTCAAGAGTTGTATCTCACTGGAAGTCCCTCTGCACAGCCCATCCTGGGCCTTGTCCATCTGGTCGCTCTGTCCTCTAGGCCTGTGTGATTTACCAAGTCAGAGATCACAAGGCAGCCAGCCAGTCTTGCCCTGAGCCAAACTGACCCACCGTGGGGCCAGGCGGCCTGCACATAGACATAAAGGAGGTGTGCAGGCCCCATTCTGTAGTGAGCTGCTGAAAGCTCACTGGAAATGCAGTGGCCCGGGCCAGTAGGCAGTGAAGGTGCAGGCTACCCTGCTCCCCAAGAGTCCACTCCAGTCCTGCCGGCCAGATAGGAAGAGCATGGGGAGCCAGTCGGCCTTTGGACGCCATTTGTAGCACATGAGGGGGGTCTGGAGCGAAGAGGCACTTTCCAGAAAATGGGGCTTGCCGGCCCCCAGGTGTATATGTTTGGGGGAGTTGGTACTCGGGCCCGTAGATCCCCTTCAAGGCAATGACCACACAGAGGCACAGAGGCCTCAGATAGGTAGTCCTGGGCCCTGCCTTTGCCTGGGCAGATTAAGATCTCACGGGAAGGATCACAGAATCCCTACCACCATCACTAAGTACACAGAGCCACCATCTACAGCCCCTCGCCCTCCGTGCCACCGTCCTTAAGGCCAGGTGTGGTGGCAAGCACTTCCAACCCAGCCCTCCAGCCCTCAGAGGCTGAAGCAGGAGGCTCACACGCTTGAGGCTAGAGTGGACTACAGTGTGAGGTCCTCAGAGCCTCCCCAAATGCAATCCTTCCTCTTAGTCACTGCTTTGCCATAGCCAGTCCAGGACGGAGGAAGTAAGACGGGGCCACCCTCGGGGAAACAGGGCTGTGACTGTTGTCAGCGAGTGTAGGACAAGGGAAGGCACTTCCTGGAAAAGTGACAGCCAGGCTGTGGTATCAACAACCAGTTAACAGGACGTAGAGTGTCCCAGAGCCAGAGCGTGGAGTCCGGAACTTCAGCCCCAGGACACGGGGCTCCAGGGAGGGGGGCACTGAGCACGGACACTGCATTTTTAAATTATTTTTGTGGGGTCCAGAGGGAAGGCATGCCACTGTATGCAGGGGCGTGCTCCTTCCACTGTGTGAGGCCTGGGAGCAGGCACCCTTACCCACTGAACAATCTCTAGCTCACCAGAGACTTCTTAGACCGGTTCAAAGTATTTCACCTGCTCCTCACGTCAGCCTCACAGCACAGTCTGAGGTCTGTCCCCGTCTGGGTGGATGAGGAGTCAGATGTCAAGGAACACAATGGGTAGTGACAGAGCCACTTAAGGCAAAGAAGGAATTTGATAAAAAGCTCGGCTTCTAGATGGAAATGTAGTGGGACATGGAGGGAAGAAGAGATGGGGCCTGGGACTCAGTGACTGGGGGTCTAGAGGCAGGGGGAGAGGCCTGGGGCTTCCGGCATGAGTGCTAGAGCCCTTCTCTCTCAGCCCTGGGGAGGGACAGCTCTAGAAGCTGGTGTGGCCAAGTAGCTCAAAAGTGCAGATGACCGACACATGAGGGAGCGCTGTGCTCAGATGTAGGATGGCCCTAGAGAGCCGCAGGGATTGGTGGGAAGGTAGGGAGATGCGTGTGGGCTCAGTCTTGGGGCCAAGGAAGGGCACCTGTGCCAGGACAGGCTGGCAGCTCCTGATGGGGGTAAATGGGGACAGTAGGCCCAACACAGTGGCACACATGGGCCTTGGAAACGTTAACCCTCAGCTCCTCACCCCGTGTGAGCCAGTTATTCAGATCTGGCCCAGGACACCTACCTGCCTTGTCCCATGGATCCCTGGGCCCATCTAACTTTAATTATATACTCCAGCACATCAAAAATGCTTTAATGTGTGCATTCCAACATTTTCAGTAGTATAAGAAACTGAGATTTTCTTTTTGTAGTGCTGGAGACGAAACCTAGGGCCTTCTGCTTGCTAGACAAGCACTCTGTCACTGAGCTACATCCCAGAACTGCTGGCCCACTTCTGTCCCAACTGAGGGAGCGTATCCAGGTCTGAGATGTTGTCCTGGTGGCTGAGGAGACACACAGCACTCGGGGACAGACTGAGCCACTGTGTGGTGGCTTTTTGCAGGCTCCAGCTTGGGCTGCAGAAGCCCTGGGAGCCTGGCTTCCCGATGGGAGTCAGCCAGTCCCTGGCCGAGCCCCCGGCATGCTGTCGGGCTTTCTCCTAGACCCTCTGGTGCCTCTCCAGCCCGAGGGCCGGTCCTAACAGAGTCTGCCTGTGCCGGCTGGAGCCTTGTTTACTCACACGCCTGCCAGCGCCTTGCTGGGGCTGTTTCTTCAGCCAACCAGAGAGAATTGTTTTTCTCTTTCCAACTGGGAACCTCACCAGGTTCCAGTGTAATGGCGGTATTTGTGATACAAACCTCAGAACTCAATATAGCTGCCCACTCCTGGGCCTGTCCGTGGAATCCCAGCACCCACTTCCTGAGAGCCCCGGGCAGGTCCCGGCCAGGCTGCAAAGTGATCTGCCAAGGTATCTGAATGTGGCCTGCTTAGACAGTTGTCCCTGGGACACTCACCCCCTCAGCTCCACAGAGGCTAGTTTGGCAGTTGAGACGGAGTCTTAGTGTGTAGACCAGACTAGCCTTGAACTTGCCATCCTCCTTCAGTGTTGGATTACAGACCTGTACCAACATGCCTGGCCATATGTAGAATGCATTTTATACTTTTATTTTGCTTTGAGATGGGGTGTCCCAGACTGGCCTGGTGATGTGTGGTCCAGGGTGGGCCTCAAACTTGAGTAGTCCTCCCAGCTAGACTTCCTGAGTGCTGGGATTATAGGCATGTACCAGCACACATGGTTCATATGTAAATGTTGTACAGAAGAAGCAATGAGCACACTGCATGGGGGGGGGGACCCTGCTGTGGAATCAGAACCCAGAGTCACTTGAGACCAGTCACCTTCCCTCCTGGGCTATAGGGCTTGCACAGGGAAAAGCTCATTATCATGGCAGGGCATCCCACGGGTGGCGGTGGCGTTCACACAGGTCACACCCGGGTAGCCCGCGGGCGGCATTCACACAGGTCTGCTTCCACTGCAGATGCTGATGCAGTACCTTTACTATGGAGGAACAGAGTCCATGGAGATCCCCACTGCTGACATCCTGCAGGTAAGAGCAGGGTATGCGCCCAGAATCCTCCAGACCTTCTGATCTCAGGTACATATGGGGACCTATCGCCCAAGTAAGGGCACTTACTGAAGACCAGAGATTGGGCACACCCTCAAGCCCAGCTTTCTTGGCCTTGCCTGTGGTTAGAAAGGTACAACTCAGCAGGATGGTTCAGCCCAGGAGCAGACCGTGGCTGAACCTCCTGCTCACCAGTGGCTAAAGCACATAGCTCAGGCTCGTGTAGGTAAATACCCTAGCTTGTAGCCCAAGAGCTCTTTTGAGGTCGGAATCTCGGCCCACATCGGTCACCCATCCTATACCTCTCACATCCCAGCTACTACCATGATGGCCAAGAGCAGAAGCATTACTAGGCCGCCATCTCTTCTCAGACTAGTCTGGCAGGAGGGCTGGGTCCTGGGGCTTAGGAGGAAGCCTTCATTACCAAGAGGTCTGCTTTCCCCTGCCTAGCTGCTGTCAGCTGCCAACCTGTTCCAGCTGGATGCCCTGCAGAGACACTGTGAGATCCTGTGCTCCCAGACCCTCAGCGTGGAGAGTGCAGTCAACACCTACAAATATGCCAAGGTAAAGGCTGGGGATGCCCAGCCACTTCCACCACTCTGCAGGGAAGTGCACGTGAGCAGACACGAAGGGCGGTGGAGGGGCTGAGGGAGCTTAACGCTCCAGCTGGAGTCTCTGGTCACTGGTGTGGTGACATTGGCTTAGGCCCCAGGTCAGAACCATCTTTACATCTGGGTCACCTACCTCGGGAGCACATCAGCCACCTCGCCACTTCACTTCCTCCTCTGCTACCCTGTTTCCGTCTGGGGCAGTAGCATCCTCCGGGTTTCTCCACATCCGGTCTTCCCATGCAAACCTCCTGCTTCCTTCAAAAGTAGGAAATCATCCAGCCCCCACTTCTGCCCGCCCAAGGTTGTTGGCTGCTTGCAGACTAACAGAAGCCAGACCATAACAAGCTAGACAAGACTCCCAAGATCTCTCCTTCATTTCCCTTGCCAGCCTGTTCCTGCCCCAGGGCTCCTGTGACAGCTCTTCCCTCTTCCTGTAGGGCACTTCCCAAGACCAGCCAGCCATGTCTTCATCAGATGGTGTCCTTAGGCCTCAGAAAGCCTTTATTGTCCATCTGCAATCACCTGGCTTGTCTGTTGATTCCTTGGGTTTTATCCTCCCTGTCCCAGAATGTTCACTCCAAAACTGCCTGAGAGGGACCTCACCACCCATGCTCAGAGCCACACTCGAAGCCAGGGCTTGGTACTTGTTGAATTAGCACAGCTTTGGTGCATTGCCGTGACACTCCTGTGGCCTTGTGCTGGGCAGTGCGTGGTCACTACACTTAGGAAAGGAGCCGTTCAATAAGGCTGTCATCTGTGCCACAGATAAGGAAAAGGATAGGGCCAGGGACTCACTAGTGCTCGGGTGACTCTAGGAGACTTAAACCAGGCACTCCCAGATGCTCACAGGAGGGAAGGTGACTTCCAGAGGCAGGCAAAGCCGTCTCCCGAGGCTGAGGCTGAGCCCTGTTGGGAGTAGGTGACCTCTGAAGGTTGGGGCAGGTATACGAAGACCATGGGCCTCATTTCTCTCCCATCCACAGATCCACAACGCCCCAGAGCTGGCCCTATTCTGTGAGGGCTTCTTCCTCAAGCACATGAAGGCCCTGCTGGAGCAGGATGCCTTCCGACAGCTCATATATGGCCGGAGCAGCAAAGTCCAGGGCCTGGACCCACTGCAGGATCTGCAGAGCACCCTGGCTGAGCGAGTGCATTCTGTCTACGTCACCTCCAGGGTGTGAGGCAGAGTGGAGGGTGACTGCTATCTGTGGGTGTGCGAAGGTCTGCTAAGACCAGGAACACAGCCACCAGTGACCCCTCAGCAGAGGGAGGCCTATAGGCCCTTTGGAGCTAGGCTCATGGGGGTACGTCCTGCTCTTCCCTCAGATAACCCTCTGTGGTGTTGACTCATCCTTGGGTGGGCAGAGAGCCCACTTCTCTGTTGCTCAGCCAGTAACTGGCAAGGGGGTGTGACACCGTTTGCACCTTGAGGGCTACCCTGTGTCCTCTCCTCAGCAGCAAGCTCCACCCATCTACCTGGCTGGGGCTGTGAGGAGCATGGGCATTCTCACGAATGTAGAGAATGTATCCTGAGCCCCAGGCCACTAAATGCAATAGCTGGTATGTTTTCCTAAATGCCACACAGAGAAAAGGCTTTCCAAATCCTGTCCCCCAAGCTGTGCCTTTGAAAGGGCGGGTGGCCCGTCTGCGAAGACTGGGCCTCCAGTGGCCCTCCCTGCAAGACTACTAACTTGGAGTCTGAGCTCAGCGCTTCTGAGTTGAGGGTATGATGGGGTACAGTACAGGAACACGGGACCTCAGCTCTTGCTGCTACAGCTGGCAGCCAAAGTAAAGAGGCAGGCTCTAGAACCCGCGCCGAGTTCTAGTGTCTGGAGACTCACTCAGGCAGCAGTGCTTTCGTGGCCTCTCAAGGGCAAGGCTCCTTTCACTCAGGACTGGAGTGCAAGAGCACACTTCTCCCTGGGATCTGTGACTCTTGGGCATGAAGGACAGGGCCTTGGTGGAAGAGAAGGAAGGGGTGTCCCTCCCCTCCTGCCCTCGGTCTTGGCTTCCCATGCTCTGACCTGTTTATGGACAGATGTTGGGACAGCATCAAGAACAGCTACCTTAGAAACTATTTATTCATCAGAAGCCCCTGGGGCTTGCAATCCTGGAAAATATTTTCAACTCGCTGCTTGTGCTGGATGTACAAAAGAATGAGTGGTATTTTATTGCTGTAATATTGTATGATACTGTAACTATACCTTCATGTTGTCACTCACTGTAAATGTCCTATGGTTTTATCAACAATAAACACTCATTAACAATGACCTGGACATCTGCTCCTGATAAAAGAAGATTGCCTAGAGTTGAGAGCTGGAGAGGAGTCCCATTGGACCATGCGGGAACCCAGAGCTGCGTCTGTGCTACGGGGCAGAAGGACCCTACAACAGCTGCCATACAGCCATCCACTCACCTGCCCAGGGCTCAGTCTGACTGTCCTTAGACGGGTCCATTTCTTCACCTGGGAATGAGGCAGATGAAAAGTTGCAGGACTGACCTTATGGCCCCGGCCCCTCCATAAGGAGGGTGACATGAGGACGCTACTTAAGTGCTTGCAGACCTGTCCCAGCTCCACACTGCATGGTCTGATGAGAAGCACCTGGTAGGCACGATCAGGAGTTCAAGGCCAGCCTGGGCTAAGACTCTTAGCTAAACAGTCCACCCCCACTTCTTGGTAAGATCACTAGGAACTGAACCCAAGGGACTACCTAAGTTTAGTTAGCATCCTGGAACTCTAGTTGGAAGACACAGACTCTAGGAACCAGTCCCAGGAAAGGCACATTTCCTAGCTCTACTAAGGTAGAGGCCAGGCAGAGTGGCTGGAGTCTCAGTCTGGGACTCAGCAGTGAGGGCTGTACATATGTACCACAGTGCCCTCTGGGGGCCACAGGAAGGAGATGCCGGCCACAGTACCACCCTATGAAGGTGGAGCATCAGAGGTGTGGAGTGTCTGACCACTCCACCTACAGTCCGGTGTGCTTACAATCTGGCTCCAATCAGTTCCTCTGCAGAGGTGTTAGGAGGATTAAATGAGGGGTTAGCCCTCTAGGCTTATATATAATAGACACACTTTTAAACGAATAATTAATCATTAAAAAATATTATTGGGGCTAGAAACAGCTTGATGGGACACTTGCTGTGGAAGCATAAGGGTCAGAGCTGGGTGTAGCCGTGTGCACCCCTGTAACCCTAGTCAGTACTGTGGGGGCCAGAGATAGGATCACTGTGGCTTGCTGGCTGCCAGTCTATCTCCAGGTTCAGTAAGAGACCCTCTCTCAAAGGAATAAAGTGGAGAGTGACAGATTACACACAGGTATGCTTACCCACATCCACACACACATTTTTGTAGGACCTAAAACAGCAACAGCAACAGGAGTATGCGATCACTTACCCCAGGGCAGCTACTCAAGATCATGGGAGCCGCTTCTCTGCCAGCCTCTTGCGACTAGCAGCTGAACAGGAGGAAGCAAAGTCCTTGGGCCGCCAGGGCTGGGTGTATCAACAGTGCACCCAGGGACAGCAGACAAGACAGTATCTGAGCAGCAGGTATCTGAGACCGTTCTACCAACACAGACGCCCCCAGGGCCACCAAAAGCAAACACTAAGACTCCAGCCTCTCTCCACTAAGCTGGGTTCCTCTCTTCTCAGGAGTCCCCTGTGCAGATGCAGGGCTGGCAAACCAGAAAGTTCCTTTTGCACAATGCCTGGGATTAAGCAGTTGTTTACAGAATCCAAGGCAACCCCTTTCCCTATAGCCCGAAGTCACATACTCAGATGCAAAAGGCTTTCTAGATCGATCCATGCCCTTCTCCAGGCCCACGCAAGCTGCTGGGTTGTAATGGCTTTAGATGAGCCTACATTTTCCCAGCGTGACCGTCACCTGTCCTGCCCCCTTCTAGCACAAGTATCCACACTCCCTGTGTCTCTTGGTCATTCCAGCATGCTCTGGGATTGCCAGGACCAGATGAGCAGTGGGAACAGTACAACAGGCTGGCATCAGCCTCTCACAGCTTAGGGGTGAAGGTACCCTCTCTTTGTTCAAATATTGTCAGCCCCTTTCCCATCCTGGTGACACATGCAGAGCTGGCCCATCTGATTTCACTTCAAAAGTGACATTTCCTGAGAGGACGGAGCTTTACAGATGTCTTTCTGTTGGGGGCCAGATGGTGAGGTCTGAAGGAGGCATGCCCTTCAGGTTTGGAGGAGACAATGCTGAGACCTGCTTAGGACACAGGCTTTGAAAAGGACCTTGACTGCACACAGCAGGTGGGGGCATTTGCTTCCTCTTGTGTCCTGAGAAGCCATCCTGACCAAGTCGAGAAGCACCTTGCCCAAGACCATTCCTACCGAGAGCTGGGCACCTCCAGCTGCCAGGCACAGACTGGGGGGCTCGCGTGTCTGGTTAGCTCAGGCTTACTTCAGAGTATGGCCCGCCATTCCATCACCCCAGAGTAGCTCCTGGGGAGCAACCAGAACCCAGACTGGGCCCACTCTTGTTAGAGTTGGACACTGTTCTAAGCAAATCCTGTCTCGGCCTCCCCACCCCCAAGCCACTGTTCATCATGGATGGAATGTGAGTGCCATCACCACCACTCAATTGTGACCCTCTTGGGCCTGGAGCAAGGGGACGCCACATGTCATTTTGAACAGAATATCCAATATAAAGAGAATTAACTTCAGGCAGGTGGGTCTCTTGATTTTGAAGCCAGCCTAGTTTACCGAGCGAGTTCCAGGACAGCCAGGGCTACATAGAGAAACCCTGTCTAAAAAAACCAGAGAGACAAAGACAGAGAAAGAGTGACGGAGAGAAATAGAGACAGACAGACCGACAGAGAAAATGAATTAATTCTGGAAGCTGTCAAGTCCAAGACTAAGAGGCAGAATCTAATGAGGGTCTTGATGGTAGCGACTCTGTGTCACTACCACCTGTAGTAGTAATGACTGTGTCCCCATGTGTGACAAGAAGGTTCATCTAAGGCAGAGCAGGTTTTATAATAGGCCTACTCTCAAGTTGACCCACTAAAGCCCTCCTAACCACATTACCTCTTAACTGCTCCACGTGGAGACGGGACATTTGGAGCACACACCGTACCCAAAATCTCAAAGAGGCTCAGGGTAGAGCCATGGCCAAGTTCACAAGGGCGGGCCTGGCCTTAAACCCTTGGCCTTGCAGCCTGCACAGAGCCAGTGGGCAGTTTCAGGGGCTGGGGTGCAAGCTATCCAACTCTTCTCAGCTAGCTCCTGCATTCTGGTTTCTGCCCATGCTCTCAAATCTTCCCTGAACAGCAGGCTTGGGAGACTACCCAAGAAAACAGCGAAAAAGATCCCTTTCCTGGCTCCTCTGACTCCTCAACAAGCTCCCTGCAGACCAGTGGAAGGTGTGCAGCCCTCAGGTGAGCACAAAGCCTCTCCTCAGGGTCAGCCACATTCTCATTACCTGTCGGTCCAGATGCTTGCTTCCTTCCTTGTCTATTAGACTCCATCAGCTAGCGCTGAACAAATGGTGCAGTCACCACTAGACATGGCCAGGGTACGTGTGACGCCACCAGGTCACTCCTGTCTCTAACAAACAGGATGGACCGTAGGACCCAGTGTGGGAGCCCGTTCTCGGGTTCCTCGTGGCTTTACCCAGCAGGTCCACATAGAGGATGATTAGACCACGGGCCTGCAGGTGTCTGAGATGGTCTGCACTTGGCTGTGCTGGGGGAGGAGGTCTTTTGCTCCACCCCTTGGCGTCTCTATAAAAACCCTGGGGCAGAGACAGTCGGGGCCCGTTGGACTAGGTTCCAGGCCCTCTCGAGGCTATCCTTTATTTTCTGTTTATCTCCGCAAGATTCTCCGCAATAAATCCTTCTATCTAATATTTCCTGCTGCTCGCACTCAAGAAAACTCTGGGGAACTGTGGGGGTGGTGGGTAAACGCCCCACAACCCAGCAGGAGCCAGCTAACTTTCAAGGTGACTGCAGTGCCACTGGGTACCCGCCACATCTGTGGAAGGTGCCTAGGCTGGAACTCTGGCTCCACAGCACACCCATGGCCTCGATACCTGGGCCTCCACTTCTGACCTGGCAGCCAACTCACCAGAAGAAACAGGGAAACATGCAACTTTCACAGATGTAGACTTTATGAGCACCACAGGCAAATGCTCTATGGTGTGTCATTTATTAAAAATAGATTCTTTCCCTCCCCTCCCTTCTGCTAGCAAGAGTCTTTCTTGATAGTCTCTCCAAACGAAGAAGTAACCAAAAGGCATTTCATTTAGGTGCTCAGACATTGCTGCCTACCTAAGGACTCAGGTGTTCCTGGGACACGGAGGACAGCAGATTCACTGCAGCCAGGAACGGAACAGAAGGACAGAAGTCCTGCTGACCTGGGCCTCAGTGCTGGGACAAGTCTTCAGAGAGACAGAGCACTGCACCAGGAGGCTGTGTACTGGGAGGTGCCGAAGGCCAGGAGCCAGTGCAGCATCCCCGAGTGGGAAGAGCCTGGAAGAAAACCTGGCCCGAAGTGGAACCGTGGCCCTGGGGTGAGTGACAGCCCCGACAGGGCCAGAGCCTCCCTGCCCACCGAGTTCTAAGCTGGAGACGGGAGTCTTCGGCCACAGAGGACAGAGGGAATCACGGGCCTGCCTCTGCCAAGGACTCATCGCTGCCCAGCCGAACACAGCTCAAGTCCGGCGTCTCCTCCAGCCTCGCTACTTCTTCCGCTTCAGTTTCGAGTCCTTTCTGTTGTTCATCTCTCTCTTCTTCAACTTCTTGTTCTGTTTGGGTTCTTGTTTTGTTTCCAATTTCCTTTTCTTGTCACTGGAGGAAAAACCACAGCACCAGAGATAGACAGAAAGCGTTAACAGCACAGATCTGCATCACCAGAGGCTGCTGTTTGAAAAATGACCCACAAACTCGTCACCCAGACCCGTTCCCTGCGAACCTCCAAGGACAGCAAGCAGGTTTCATGCAGGGACCACGTCACAAGGTCCAGGTTGACTGAGGTCAGCATCTGCAGAGTTCTCCTCAGAGCACTAAGGTCTCCTATCATAAGAGCTCGAATATCTAAGTCCCATGACAGACCATTCCCACCACAAAGACCCCCGACATCACCCCAGGGGCCCTAACGGCAGTTCTTCGTACAGACACAGGATCTTCAAGGAAAGCCTGTGTCCTTCCTGAGGCACTGCTATTAGCTGATTTTTCCTAAATCAACAGCACAAACCCCCAGTAGTAGTGACTTGGGAGTCACTGCCTCATGCCAGGGTAACCTTCCAGTCAGAAGCCCTTGGAGATAAGATTCTTTCATGGCATTTTGCCCTGGGAACAGACTCCCTATGAGGACAGAGCATCCGGAGACTATAACATTACATACATCAAGTACCTCGTGGAGAAATTAATAAGATAGGTAAGGGACTGGAGAGATGGCTCAATGGTTCAGAGTGAGCAACTACTGTTTTTTGTTCCCAAGCCAGGGTCTTCAGGGTCTTTCTATGTAGCTCTGACTGGCCTGGAACTCACTAGACTAGGCTAGCCCTGAACTCACAAAGATCTGCTTGCTTGCCTCTGCCTCCTGAGTGCTGAGATTAAAAATGTGCACCACCATTCCCAGCTCAAAGCACTGCTTTTGCAGAAGATCAGGGTTCAGCTGCCAGTGCCCACACAGTAGCTCACAACTACTGTTAACTCCAGCTCCAGGGATCTAGCGCCCTCCTGCCTCCACATGCACCAGGCACACATATGGCACAGGCATACACACACACACACACACACACACACACACACACACACACACAGGCAAAACACTCATAAAATTCTTATTTTAAAAAAGGGATGGGGCAGCAGGCCTCAAAGAACATCCAAGGACAGACCTGAGTACTTCACCTCACCACCTGCATTCCAGGTCCTGAGTCCATGGACCACATGGGCTGGCATGACTCACAAGGCCCTCACCAGCAATCTCAGTGGGAGCTGAGGGACAGGCTGGCTCTGCAGAGCTCAGAGCCAGGAGTCTCCACAGTGGGCTTATTCCCAGGCCTGTTGTGATAGTCAAGCCACTGGCATGGCTAGAGCATGAGGGAGCTTCCTGCATTTGTCAGAGTGTTCAAACCAGAGCTCAGGCTGACAGCAGGCCCCTAGAGGATCCGGCTGCCACCAGCACTGGACCCTTCAGAGTGCTGGAGTGACTTATGGAGATGGTGTGGCAATCCCTGACTTTTTGGAATTCATCACTCAACCTTCCCAAACGCTCCCACAAACCTCATCGGTAGGTAACTATGGCAATGCCAACAATTCACCCTTCCCACAAGCCCAAAGCAGCCATGGCAGCTCATGTGTGCTGGCCCTGGGCACACACACAGCTCTCCTGCTAGTCCCGAGGGAGCTACAGCACCATCTGCAAATTCATCACTTGGCCGCTGAGATGCTGGGAAGAAGGGTGCTTGGTGACCTCAGGATACCCGGGGTGCCCTGGGAAGTCAAACTGTCTTCACTGAGCACTGGCCCCTCCTCTGCCTTTGCCACTCTCTGTCTCCTGCACATGTTCTGCTTCTCACACGGCACGAGGCGGGAGGGGACCACAGTAACTGTAGAGGCAGACACCAGAGACGGGACTGGCCAAAGTGAAAACATGTCTTTCTCAAGACTTAGCCTGGAGGGGCTTGAGAGACGGCTCAGAGGTTAAGAGCACTGACTGCTGCTCTCCAGAGGACCAGGGTTCAATCCCCAGCACCCACATGGCAGCTCACAACTGTCTATAGCTCCGGTTCCAGGGGATCCGGCACCCTCACACAGGCATACATGTAGGCAAAACACCAACACACATAAAATAAAAATAAATTAAAAAAAAAAAAAAAAAGACTTATCTTGGTGGTAAAGGACCTGCCTAGCACATACAGGGCCCTAGGCCTGATCCCCAGCATTGAAAAAAGAAAAAAACACAGCCAAAAACTTAAATCCAAACCCATACTATTAGTAATTTCAAACATTATTTTTCAGTTTCTCCGTTTTTAATTTTTGTTACGGGAAGTGTCAACAAAATGGAAAGGACTCTAGGACCCAGGGCTCTGAGAAGCAGCGGCTCAGAGGAAGGGCAATTGGTGACTGAAATGAGTCTGCAGTGGACACCCCTGGCCAACGCTGGCCGTCTTCACTGCTGTAAAGAAGCCATGCAAACACTTGGCCCCTGTGCCACTGTTCACGGCTTACACAGCACCAGGACAGAGCAGCGGGCCGGCTCTCTCTCTCTCTCTCTCTCTCTCTCTCTCTCTCTCTCTCTCTCTCTCTCTCTCTCTCTCTCAGGCCGGCTCGCTCTCTCAGGCCGGCTCTCTCAGGCCGGCTCTCTCTCTCTCAGGCCGGCTCTCTCAGGCCGGCTCTCTCAGCCCTGGCCCTGCTGTTGAGCACAGCAGAGAAGAGATCCGAGCCTACGATGCTGCCTGGTTTGCAGATGAGCTACCAAGGGGACTCTAGAGAACAGAGGAAGAAGGGAACAGGACACCTCCCTCAGCATGTGCTCCCACCTCCTGCTCCCAGGAAAGCTACAGAGCCTACTGGAGGTGTGGGGGACACACCGGCCTTACCTTTTCAAACTAACGATGGAGGCATTCTGCCCAGCTTTGCTCAAAGCCTCGTTCCACTCCTCATCGTCCCCACGGATTATGTATCTGTAAAGAGCCCGTCAAAAGAGACTGCTTAAGAGAAATATGAAGGCGACCCGATGCCCACACCAGCCGCTTCCTACCAGGAGACACGGAAGAGCTGCGCTAATGGGAACGAAGGGACAGGCACGACCAGGCCCGAGGTGCGGCCCCTCCGGACACAACAGTCACCTGAAGGTCGGGGGAGGGGCCAGCCTTGGCACAGCTCCCTTCACCACTGCCCCTGCCATCGCTGTGCTCACTCGACCACAGCCCCTGCCCTGCCGGCCTCCCCCTCCCTACCCTGCACCATCTTCTCTCAGATGAAGCCGTCCGGCCGGCACATCAAGCAGAAACTAGTCTGGCACCCTGAAATGGGCCCCTGGCCGCCCCCATCTGCCCGATCACCATCATCGATGATGGGGTGCAGACAAGCTGAGTGGTGCCTGGCCTAGAGCTATGGGGCAAGGCCTGAAGCACCAGGACTGTGAGACCTGTCAGCCCTTAGGTGAGAGGGGAGGAAACATCTCAAGGAACATTTCAAGGGCACGAGGCCTTGTACACAGGATTCTGGAGCAGGGAGCTCGGGTGGTAGAACTCTTCAAACAATTTTCAAAAATTCACAAGCAAAAGCCAAATCTGGAGAAGGGACTACTCAAAGTGGGTGTTCTGCTCAACATCCTTCCTGGAGGGGCCTGAGGAGCAACACAACCCATGTGATCAAGAGAGCACAACTCTGGGTCCAAGGAAATGGACAGACTTCGAGGTCTCCATTGCAGTGCTCCTGAAATGGTTTCTGAGCATGTGGGGCCTGGGGCAGGAGACACCCGGAGCAGACTCTGCAGGCCGCGGAGGCCAGGGAAAAACTCTTGGTTTCCCGTGAGCGGGAGGGGCCTTACTGAGAGAAGTCCATGTCCTTCAGCCTCCCCACTTCTTTCTTGTGCTTCTCCTGGAATTCCTTTGCTGCTTCATCCTGTGGTCCACAGGCAGAGGAGAGGGTCAGAGACAAGGAGTTCACACGGCCCAGGAGACGGGGAAGCAGGGTGTGACAAGGAGGAAAGACACTTCCCTCCGAGGTATCCTCAGAACACTACAAGCAGCTACTAGAGTTTCACAGTATGCACACCCATCAAGTATGCATCTGGAAAAGTATCTGAAAGGGTAGTCAATGTGTGCACCAATACTGCTCGATCCTACACTCCCACACGAAGTGAGAGGCACGCTGGCTTAGACCTACAGAATGCTGTCACTTAGCTGGACTAGGGCAAAGGACCAGCTTTTTTAGTTGTTTCTTTTGAGGAAGTCTTGTTCTGTATCCCAGACTGATCAGAAAATCTAGTTCAAGCTGGCTTTGATCTGGAACAATTCTCCCGTCTCTCAGCCTCAGAGTACAGGGATGCCAGGCATGCACCAGCACCTCCAGCCTGCAGGACAGGTCTGAAGCCGTGGAGGAGGACAGTCTACATTTGCAGCCACAGGGAACACAGGGACGTACCAGGTCATCACTCAGGGTCTTCATTGTGGGCTCCATGACCACATCCTTCACTGCCACCATCTGCTCCTCAATGGCCTTTTCCTGAACATCATTGAACAGCTACAAAGACAACATGAAGGAAGAAAGATGCAGAAGCAGCAAGGGTCAGTCACTCACTCCTCACCAAGGCATTTAGATCTTAAAGAAAAGCATTCAAAGCAATGCTCCAGACCTTAGGCACACAGATGTTCACATGGCAAGCATAGAAACAGGCTGGGGATATACCAAATTCCAGCAGTGATATCTCTAGGATGGAATCCAGCCCTTCACAGGCACTGGCTGACACTCTAACACCCCCCACCCCCCACGTGTGTGTGTGTGTGTGTGTGTGTGTGTGTGTGTGTAATCTGCAGCAAATACATCTAACTTTTAGTACTTGTTAAAAACAAAGAGTGGGCATGTTGTGTTAGTGAAAAGAGACCAAAACCCTGCCTGTTCCTGGACCAAGGTTACCTTCACAACTTTGCGGATGATCCGGTTGAAAAGCCCCATCAACTGGCCTGAGGGTAGCTCGATCTCCTTTTCCAGCTGATCCACAGACTTGTGCTGCAGGCCGATCCCCAAGAGAAGAGCCTGGAGGAAGGAGAATCAACTGGCTTTGAAGACAGCCTTTCCCGTTAAAACAGCCCTGAGAATGGAACTGTCTTTTGATGAGGCTATCCGGCAGGAATCAGAGAGCAGTAGTGCTATCTGGTCTCTTCTCTTTCATCCTGTCACTAAGGCACCAAGAAACACGCCTTCCTGAAATGCACTCTAGCTCAGACTGTCCTGACAAACACACTTCACAACTGCAGCCTGAGTCCAGGGTAGCCTGGGCTTCCGCTAGGGCAGCGAGTGGGCTGGAGGGAGTATGGACTCCAAGTGCAGCAAATCTGCTTGCTAACTACAGCACCATGACTCACCCCAGCCTGCAGGTGAGAAGGACCAGCCATCAGCTCTGCCAGAGCTCACGGCACAAAGCCACCTCTAACTACAGCACCATGACTCACCCCAGCCTGCAGGTGAGAAGGACCAGCCATCAGCTCTGCCAGAGCTCATGGCACAAAGCCACCTCTAAGCACTCAGCTAAAGGCCCAGCACCAACAACTCCACCACCCTCTGCTCTCCCTCATGGAGTCTCAGGTGACCTACCGACTGGGCAGCAGACAGGGCCAGGTCCCCTAGCTGGTTCAGGAAGTACAAGCGGGAAATGGCTGGGATAAGGTCCATGATGAGATGATAATCAACCATGTTCCGAGAGTACATCTCCAGCCGCTTCAGGTCATAGGGGAGAAAAAGCGCCTCCAGATGCTCCCGGCCTAGGGCTGCACGTGTGACAAGGGCCAGTGAGTCAGGGCAGTCTGCAACCCTCACAAGACAGGACCCACCACACAAAGCCACCAGGAAGGGGCTGGCCGGGTGGCTCAGCAGTTAAGAGCATGCATATGTTGCTCTTGCAGAGGACCCAGACTCAGTTCCCAGAACCCACATTAGCTCACAACCACCCATAACTCCCATGCCCTCTTCTGACCTCCACGGGCACCAGGCACACACGTGGTGCACCTGGACACATGCAGACAAAATAAATAGTCTACAAATAAACCTCTGAAAAGAATTTCTTGAAATAGCTTGCCGTCGATACAATCCTGAGCTGGCCGTGCAGAAGCCACCAATATGCAGGGTCAAAGAAAGGCCCCTCGTGCCCTAGCAGTCCAAGGACACACCTGCACCCTTCCCCACTTCACTCTTCCTCCAGTTCAGCTTAGGGAAGTGCATGCTCTGCCCACCTCAAAGAACCCAGATTTTCCCATAGAAATATAATCAGCAAGAGATAAGTAAACACACACACAGGAACATGTGTGTGGACATAGATATACACATACATAAAAATGTACATAGACACATATAAAACTGTTAACGGGGAAAAAAAGACCTCTTATACAACTTTTTAAATTTTCACCCAACTACACTGATTTATATGCATAAAGCTCTTCCACACACTGGCCCCAGAGAGCTGATGGCATACTCTTAGAGCAATTTCACAATTGAAGAAACAGAGCCCCAGAGTCTGACTAGCTCCTTCAGAGCCAGGTTTCAACCAGGTCCCACAGCGAACCACTGTGTGAACTTCTCTTACCCCTGCTGTCCAGTCACGGCCTGGACAGAGGCCAGGCTTGGGAACAGGCCTATTCAACATGGAGAGACCGCAGACTAGACATGGCCCTCAGCTCCTGGGCTAGCAGCTCACCTGGCTGGGCTGGCTTCGCGATGTTCCTGTTCTGAATGATGTTCAGAGACAGGGCCGGAGAGAAGGAGCTGAACTGGTAAGACAGCAGGGCCAGGAACCGTCTTCGAAAATCTGCAGGGCCCAGCGGCAGTTAGCAGTCTAGAGGGCCCTGGGCTGCCACCTCCCTGTCCCCTCTCCACTCCACTGGCCTTCACCTTTCCAAAACGCTGCAAGCCAAGCTCCCTGCTCAGCCTCGTCCTCATCAGCCAATGTCTTCAGCATGATGCATGAGTGTTCTCCAGTCAGGTCGTTCTAGGGAACACACATTCATTCCTGCTTGGCACCAACAACTCCCTTCTCAGAGCGTCCCATTGGTGGTTAAGAGCAACCGCACAGAGAAGGACTTGGTGCTCCCACACTGCCCCTGTGGCCTCAGTTCACACCTGCACTTCTAGTGTTCACACTGCAGGCCACCTCCTATAAGGCCGTGGAAATGGAGCAGGCCCGGCAAGTCTCCAGGTCGGGCCTGACTTCTGCTCTGCACCCACTCCTTGCAGGCAGACTCTGAACTCAGGGCCACGAAGGCTTCAATAGGCAGCATCCTGTCAGCGCACTCATGGTGTTTATACAGCAGGAACTTCCCCACAAACCCAGAGACTAAGCAGGCAGCCAGTGTACATGTACAGGCTATGTAGCGTAGGCAGGTCTAAAACTTCCGAGGCTTCAAGCTTCCCTCAGTGGTGAAGGCCACCCTTCTGGACTCCCCTACATAAACAAGGTCTCAACTGCATGACAGCACCTAATGGCTTTCTGCTGCACAGCACTGAGAACAGAATGGCAGAGCCAAGTCGGAGCGAGCGAGCAGTTCAAGGCACAAGGACACAAGACACCCTCCAGCCCATGTGGCTCACTGGTTTACATCCTTCCTGCACACAACTGCCCATTTATATCCCTGTCTGGACAAGCACTAGCCCATCTGCTACCAGCTGCCGCCAGCACTCACGTCTCCAGCAGTCTCACTTCAGACTTCACGTGGACACTCGCCACTGCCCTTGCACACCAGCCTTGCACTCTCCCAAAGCCACACCCCCTTACCCCTTCAGCACTGTGGGCCTTGAAAACGGAAGCAATCAGACATCTTCACTGTCTCAGTTGCTGTACCCACACTCATTCTTGCCCTCCTGTAGGGAGGGATGAGGTGCTGCCGATTCTCCAAATCCCGGGTTTCAGCCTCCCGGCCTCCCCAAGGCCTGCACCCCTGCAGTCAGCCCTCTCTGCCTGCACCCCTGCAGTCAGCCCTCTCTGCCTGCACCCCTGCAGTCAGCCCTCTCTGCCTGCACCCCTGCAGTCAGCCCTCTCTGCCTGCACCCCTGCAAAGAATCTCCGTGGTGAACAAACACACATCAAGAATCTTCCACCCGACAAGTCCTCCCTCGTGTCCAACCCCCACAGCTATCTCTCTGCTCCCTCCATTCTGGAGAGAATGTCTATTCTTGCCTGTATCCACACCTCCCATTATCTCCACCTGGGTACCAAGGCCTACTCCGTCAGAACACCAGTGCTGGCAAGCCAGTGGTCACTTGTCCTCTCTCTATGTGATTCCAGGAGCTTCTAAGAATGCATCCCTTCACCGAGTGCATGCTGCCTTGAGATGCCATTTTAGTGCTGGGGACAGGAGTGAACAAAGAACCCGATGCCACACAGGCTTAGGTGTGTGGAGGACCAGGGTGAGCACTAGACTTCTACGGTCCTGCTTGGAAACCACAGGAACACACCAAGAAACGTCTCCTGTTTTGTTGTGTGGTGTATCGGATGGCTTCAAACTTCCATTTCAGAACGAGATTGCTTAGAACTTTCTCCCCAGACTCCATCTCCCTCCAGCCCCAACCACCTTCTTCAGTCCTGGCCCCTTCCGGACACCTGGCTGAGGGTTAAGCTGCAGTCGAGGTGACTGTGCTGCAATCAGCATTGAGGACTTCAGAGCACAAGCCACTCTGAGAAGCGCCTGTGTGTTCTGCTGTTTGCCATTTCTACCTGTTGGAAAACAAGCTTCACAGCTGCCCCATGCACTGGCTGCTCCTCCATAGGCACTAAATACATCATGTGAACTCACTGCTGTTCTCACCCACTTTCCCAATAGCTTGCTGTCCGCCTCTCTCCTTCAGAAATCCACAGAACTCAGTTCTGCTGTACAAACTCAGGGAAATTCCAGCCTGCAGAGTGAGCCTACACTCTGACAAAGCCCATGTGCACCCCTACCACTTTATAATGAAGCGCATAGCCAAGGATGCACCAGACCTGTCAGGTGTCACGGAGGAATCATTTTGTGCCAACCTGCCTCTGAAAGGGGATAGCTGTTTGTCTGTCCATCAGAGTAATCCCTTGCAAAAGCACAGGAACACCCGCCCAGGGCACAACCAAGGAGAAAGCTATGCTCTGTGCCAACTGCAGATACAAACCCAACCCCCCCTCTGCCCCAAGCCTCACTCACTGGGGTCTGTCTCAGATAGACAGGAACAAAGCCAGCTCGTTTCCAGAACCTACAAAAAAAAGGAAAGAAAGGGGGTCACCATTTGTGCCCTCTGTGAAGCAGCTGAGAGATGAAGAGAGAAGGGCCAGGAGGAGCACAAGGCAGTGGACATCAACACAGACCCCAGTTGTGAAGGGAGACACCGCCCACAAAAATGTCTTCTCCCACTGCCATGCGCTGGTGCCAGAGAACATGCACTTACTTGAGAAGCCTGGGGGTCAGTCCATAGGAAACCCCCAGGTAATCCAAGCGCTCTGCAGGCCTCTCATTCAACTTGAAGAGTAAGGGAGGCAGATCCTTGCGGGGAGTGATAACTTCTTCCAACAAGCTAACGGCCTAGGAAGAGAACACCATCCCCTTAGCAAAGCAAGAGTGGACAGTAGGGTCTCAAGCCGTCCAGTACACCACACAACAAAACACAGATTTCTTAGTGTGTTCCTATGGTTTTCAAACAGGACCCCAAGAGTCAAGTGATCGCCTCCAGTACTCCACACACCTAAGCATGTGTGAAATCACAGCGTCCCCATGCTAGAACACAAGGAAAGACCACCAGTTTAGCAATGCCTAATACACTTTAAAAGGGACAGAGGCAGGGTTCTGAAAATGAAGCATGAAATTGAGTCTGTCACCTCCAAGAGTAACCCACCTGAGCCCAATGCTAAATCAAAGCCCACAAGCTCACCCAAGGCAGCTCTCCCTTGGGCATCCAATACAAATCTGTGAAGGTCTGTAAGTCACTAGTGCAGGTCCCCTTAAGCAAGGCAAGTGGAACTCTGTCACTGGATTAATGCCAACACAGAGGCCGCTGGAGAGCAGTTTCTCCAACTTGCCGGGCGGCACACTTGCAGGCTGGTAAGCCGCACTCCTCTCCCAGAGTTTCTGCTGTGGCACCAGATGACGCTGGTGACTAGGCTGAGACACTCTACCAGGGTTAGGGTGGAGAAAGTGGCTGGCTGCCCAAATGGCTAAGAACCCAAAGACCCATCCTCTTAGTCCCAGGACTGGGGCTCTGCCGGAACAGGCTTACCTCACTGCTCACAGTGTGGATTTCTTGTGGTGTCTCAAAGACCTTTTCCTCCAGACAAGGGAACCTGCCTTCATAGTACATCTGAAGCAGCTGCAGGGCTCGGCTGCCATAGCCCATCTATGAGCACACACAGGAAAACAGAAGAGGGAAGTCATTCTCAGTCTGTCTCAGCCATGCTGTCTTGCTTCTAAAGCATTTGCTCTGGGTCAAACTGCATTTTGAAAACAGTTATCAATAAAACCCGACGCTGTTAAAGCTGGTGCTGGTGTGCTGAGTTCTTACATCAGACCAGCCCACTTGCAACCCAAGTCTAAGGATGCTGGCTGTGCCACTGTCAGAAAGGGACGACACTTGTCCAGCTGACTCCTCAATGAGGCTTTCAAAGCGAAGAAGGCAATTACAGACCATCAATCTGCTCCAACATGCCTGGGTCCTAAGATGGGAAAAGGACTGTATACCACCAATCTTGCCCACCTGCCCACCCCAAGCTCTGGCTAAATTCTCCAGAACCAAGTACACCTTAAATGTTCCCGCCGTAAGCACCTTTTTATTCAGGCACACAGGTACACTGCCCTAAGAAGCTGCCAGGAAGGAGCCCATCATACAGCAACACACAAGGTCTGACAGAAGAGAGGACGTGTTACCCCTTGATAATCCGGATGAACAGCAATTCGAACAACCCGTCCACCAGAAAGGCCTCCGAAGTCTGGATCTTGAAACTGTGGGAGACACAAACCAGAGGCTTAGCAACACAAACACCCTCTGGCAGTCAGCTTGCTCACTTAGACAGGTCAGGGACAGTCCCTCCCTCACCTGTTCCGACACTGTCCATGGAATCAGGTCCCCTGAAGCCTTCTTGCCTCGAGACAGGCTATTCAAAATGGACTGGCGAGAAATCTCTCCTTCGAGGCACACCTGAGGGAAACAGGACAGCAAGGCACGAGCTAGCCCCAGATCCCAAGCATCAACCTGTGTTGGTTTTCTAAGCCACTGTTTCTACCCTGGGGCTCAAGCCCGACACTGACCACAAGAGGCTTCATTACTGTGTCGAAGGCTTTTACTAACTCACAAGGCACCCAAGAGCAAAAGCCAGAGCACAAAAGGGTCTCCATGGAGGTCAAGCAGCATGTCACTTAAACACACACCAATTAAGACACAGGATATACATGCAGCTCTATATGGAGCAGCACAAATTCCAGAGAACCCAAGTCTGCGACAGGGAAGTGGTGAGACAAATACTGTCTGATCATGTAATAAAGCCCCACGAAGCTTTTATTTTTTTTTTATTTTTTATTTAAAAAGATTTATTTATTTATTATATATACAGAAGAGGGCGCTAGATCTCATTACAGATGGTTGTGAGCCACCATGTGGTTGCTGGGAATTGAACTCAGGACCTCTAGAAGAGCAGTCAGTGCTCTTAACCTCTGAGCTATCTCTCCAGCCCCCCACGAAGCTTTTAAATGTTATGTAGATTACAAACACTGACACACTGCAGCCAAGTCTGACATCTATAATCCCAAGTTTATGGGAAGGAAAAATGGCAGGTGTATATGCATGTGAGAGAGAGAGAGGGGGGGGGGGGGGAGCGCATGCGTACATACCAGGAGTTAAACTTCTTTCTCCATGTAGCCTTTAAGTTTACAAGAATCGTGCAATGCTTTTGTAATAAAGAGGAAAAAAACAGTTCTGCCTTTTCTCCAACCGTGAACAGGTTTCTGAGAATGTCAGCTTTCTCCAGTGCATGTCCTTACTGCCTCAACTGACCCACTCACCTAGATCCAAGTCAGGACCTAACAGCTTCCCTGTCCACACGAATGCCCAAGCCAATGCCACACCATGCTTCTCTCTGCTCTGTACCTGGACAACTGCAAGCACTTCCGGCAGGGCATTCTGGGTAGGGGGCACGGGTGGCAGAAGGCAGAAGAGGTGGTGAGCAGGCGCATCAGAAAGCATCTGCAGATCGTTTGGAGAGTTCTGTGGGGCACACACATGGGTCAGTGCGACGCACTCCTTACATCATCCTTTACTTGATGAGCAACTGAGCATCCATGGGTGACGGCAGCTCCAAAGCCTCGCAAAGCCCCCTTCTATCACTGTGCAAGCCAAGACTCCACATGGCTGCAGGGGGAGTGGGCCTCCCGCACCTACCGGCCTGTCCTCTCGGGCTCCATGCTGAGGTCATGGAGCCGAGTTATCTGGCACTGTTTATTTCACAGCTGAGAAGTAAAACTCCTCCAGAGGAAAGGCTACTTGCTATTTCAGGAAAGCATGCCACCACAATTAAGACCAAGTCTTCAGCCTCCCCTCAAAGGTTGTTCATGAAAATGCTGTAATACCCAGCCACTCGGGAAGCAACCTCTCCAAGCCGCTATTAGCTCTTGTGTTCCACTCCACTAAGTCAGAGCCCCTGCTCCTTCGTTCAACAGGAGGAGCTGGCCTCAGGCCAGAAAGCACCTCGGGGCTTCAAGTGCTGATCCCACTTCAGCCCATCGGTTCGGGCAGTCTGCTGGATGGCAATACCAGTGCCCCTTAAGATGAGCAACACTGGGCTGGAGAGATGGCTCAGCAGTTAAGAGTACTGACTGCTCTTCCAAAGGTCCTGAGTTCAATACCCAGCAACCACATCGTGGCTCACAACCATCCGTAATGAGATCTGATGCCCTCTTCTGGCCTGCAGTCATATATGCAGGCAGAGCACTGTGTACATAATAAATAAATAAATCTTTAAAAAAAAAAAAAAAAAAAAGATGAGCAACACTGCCCCCACCCTCTAGCTCCCACTCACTGACTCGGAAACACTGTGTCCAAAGTCTGACCCAACCACACAAGCTATAATAGGGAATATGACCCTTCCAAAAGATCACTGGACCCTGCCAGCTTTGACACATTTAAGTCCCAATGGAGTGGCCACCTAGACCCCTGAGGAACAGGATTGGGAAGACGTGAGGATTGCTCCCTACTGAAGGGCACGTCAGAGCAAGCTGGTCACCTTGTAATGAGAAGCCACATAGAGGGCCATGAGCCGCTGGAGGAAAACTTCAGAGGCCTTGTGGTAGCAGAAGAGAGTATCTCTGTTAACGTAGTAGCTGGTCTGGAGTTAAGCAACAGGAACAAAACCACAGAGAACCCAAAACAAGACACATCAGAAAAAAATTCCCCCAGTTTGAGAATAGTATTTCCCCCATCATAAGGAATAGGAGTCCAGTATCCTGACCAGAAACTACAGTGGAGAAGCCTGAGAAACAAAATTAGAAAACGTTCCTTAAAAATAATAATAATAATAATAATAATAATAATAATAATAATTTAAAGGCCCATGCCTGATTTAATCCCAACACTTTGGAAGAAGAAGTGAGTTCAAGGCCAGCCTGGTCTACAGAGTTCCAGGACAGCCAGGATTACACAGGACACAATGAAATGCCTTATTTCATTGCTCATTGTTTTGCTTGGGCTGGCCCTGAATTCGTGGGTCCACAACCGCCTGCCTCTGTCTCCCAAATCAAGGCAAGGACTGCAGGGACACGCCACTGCACTGAGCCCAAACCCTTTTCTCCAACTGCTTCAGCCCTCACAGGGCCAGGGACAGAGGATACAGCTCACAGGCCTCAGGTAACGGGCAGCCGGAAACTATCCGGGTGATGTTGAGGCAGTCCAAGCAGAGCAGGTCGTTCAGCCACTTCTCTACTGCATCCCCAGGGGCGTATCGGATTGACTCTTGGAGGGAAACCTCGTGCAATGTCCGAGCTGTCACCCACAACACATACAATTAGAGACAATTACTCATACAGCATCTAACAGCAATAAGGATATTCCACTTGATCTGAGACACAGTATCCAGATATCCATGGCTCCAGAATTTAAAGTGGGTGATTTAAGGTGTTTTGGGTTAGATATTCACTCAGCTCTAACCCCAACCTAAAAGACTCCTACTAAGTCAATATACCCTACCTGTATCTTTGAGTAGGGACCAAAAGGCCCCAGGAATCTGAAGACGCAAGTTAAGTTCCCACCTGGCAAGTGGACTACAGTTCCTCTCAAAAAAGCTGTAACGTCCTAGGACTCGAGTTTTCAGACAGCATCAAGTTTTGGTACTGCCAGGAGTCCTAGGGTAAGATGGTGCGAGGCCTGCTAGGTACCTGAGGCCAGTCTGGCTGTTGTTGTGGTCTTATTCTCAGCAGTGGTGCTGACCTGGCTCTGGGCACTCTGCTGACGCAGCTGCTGAATGAGTTTGAGGGACAGTGACCGGCCAGTGCCCTCGTACCTAGAGAAAGACAAAGGCAGTTAGACATAAGGTCCCCATCTACTGCCCAAGCAGAGATCTCCAGATGAAATCAAGACAGCCTTGCTCATCTGAACTTCCAGCACAGCACACATCTGTCCCAAGGAGAGCCTTAGGAGATGAACCAAGATGTGAGTTGGCTAGGAACCAGTCAGGCTCACAGTCAAGCCCTAGTATGGACTTCAGCACCTTTGGGTGGGGAACCTGATCATCCTCATCCCCAAAGGGGATTGTCCTTCACATCTCACAGGACTGTGATCTGAGAACAAGGCCTGAAAGATGCTGTAAACAAAGCATTTAGCCAGTGAAACTGGAACAATGCTACAGTCACTATCAGTCGGTTCTACTAGAAGTTACGTGAAGATATGAACTGAGACCTTTTCACATGTGGAAAATCAAACAAATCTACCACCCAAGTGATTCTTTTTGTAAGATTTATTTGCTTTAATTTTATGAGTATAAATGTTGCTTACATGTATATATGTGTATCAGTGCATGCCTGGTACCCACTGAGAAGAGGGCATCAGTTCCCCTGGACATGGAATTACAATTGGTTTTGAGCCTGGGTGCCTGGAATGGAATCGAGTCCTCTACACAAGCGGTCAGTGCTCTTAAGCGCTGGGTCATCTCTCCGGTGCCCTGTCAAATGAGTCTTTACATTACCTTCACCTAAGAGGTGATACAGGGCTCAATGGGTTAAGTGAGGCCTGAGTCTGGATCCCCCGAACCCACTTAAAACAAGGCTTGGGAGCATGTCTGGAATCCCATGCTCCACCAACAAAATGGGAGGCAAAGACCGAAGAGTCTCTGGAAGCTTGAGAGGCAGCTAGCCTGGTGTATGTAGCAGCATACAACAGGCTCTGTCTCCAACAAGGCAGGGGGGTTAGGAATAATACCGGAGGCAGTTCTCTCTCTCTCTCTCTCTCTCTCTCACACACACACACACACACACACACACACACACACACACACACACACACCACTACTGCCCTGCTACAACACGTAATTTTAAAACTTGAAAACATTAAGCCATTTATAATTTGCTCACTGAGCCAGCTCTTCATTTTTCAACATCTCCTCCTTGTTGGCAGTCCAAGCTCATGTGGTCACAGGACACACACTGTTGGTGATTTTCTATTTTAATTTAGTATTACATAATTTCATAGTTTTCGTTATTACATTCCAAGGCTAAGAATGTTTCCTTTTACACAAATGCTACTTGTACAGAATGATCAAAAACTGCAAAGTTGAAGTGTTTTCTTCCTCCTTACTACCCCATAAATTTCTCCAAAGGAATCCTATTTATTTAAAAAAAAAAAAAAAAAAAATGAGGCCGGCAGGACGGCTAAGATTTGCTTGCTGCCAAACCTGATGGTCTAAGGTCAATCCTTGGGACCAGCATACAGGAGAGAACTGACTCTGGCAAGTTGTCCTCTGATCTCCACTCATAAACTATGACACACAGAAACACCCACCACCTTACACACACACACACACACACACACACACACACACACACACACACACAATGTAAAAAAAATTTTTAGGGGCTGGAGAGATGGCCCAGAGGTTAAGAACACTGGCTGTTCTTCCAGAGGTCCTGAGTTCAATTCCCGCAACCACATGGTGGCTCACAACCATCTGTAATGAGATCTGGTGCCCTCTTCTGACCTACAGAGATACATGCAAACAGAACACTGTATACATAATAATAAATAAATCTTTTTTAAAAAAATTTTAATCCATGAATAAACAAAAGCAACAAAACAAATTTTTATGTTTAAAAAGATGTTATCAAAAAAGTGAAAAACCCACAAAATAGATTGAGTTTTGTAAATAATGTATTTGATAAGAGTCTTGTACCTAGAATATAAACCTTACACCTCAATACTAAAAAGACTGATAATCCAATCAGAAAACTAAGCAGAGCAGCCTGAGGACGTAGCTCCGTGATAGAGTGCTTGCCTATCAAGTGCAAGGGCCTAGGTTCAATCCCCAGAACAGGAGGGAGGCAGAGATAGGAAAGAGAAGGAAAACCAGCAGAGGACCCTCAGCATCATGAGTTATCAGGGCCAAACACATGAACAGCAGAGCGAGCCATCACTTCAGAGTCAGCATCCAATACACAAGTGTGTAAGTGGGAACTCAGATCCTCACATGGCACAGTCCCTAGGCAGGGGAATTCCACAGTAGAACTGAATCCACATGCATGCCATGGTTTTCCTACACATGCACATCAATGTAGAGTTTAACTTACAAATGAGGTACAGTAACCAAACAGCAATAACTAGTAATAACTTTTTTAACAATATAACCTAATACAAATTATACAAAACATGAATTGTTTCTGCAATTTTCCATTCAGTTTGGAGTTTTGTTGCTGTTTTTATCATGCATGGCCACAAGTTATTGAAACATTGGGAATTAAATGGTGCTGCAGCTGCTCTGGAAAACAATCTGGCAGCCTGACAGATGGTTATAGTCTCCGTTTGACACAGTGATCCCACTCCTCAGTTGCAATGTCCACAAGGACTGGAAACAAGTCCACACAGAAACCTGTGTACAAATGTGCCTGTCAGCTTTACTAATAGCCAAACAGACAGAAAAACCAGATGTCCTCACAGACGAGTAAGCAGGGCCTCTCCACACAGCAGAGCATCAATCCAGCCACACAAAGGAAAGAAATACGGGCACAGCTACATGAGTGAACCCCGAGAGCACTGGAGTGAAGTGAAAAAGCCAACCACAGAAGCCGACACACTGGGCGGCTAGATGTCCTGACTTTCACACACTTGCCACTGGTTAGTACTAGAGCACGCAAAGCACATCACAATAAAGATGTCTTTAAAGGTAAAAGCCTATGGGCTGCAGAGATGGCGCAAGCATTACCAAGGCTAGCTTACAACCAAAGGTAAACCATCTGTTTTACTTAAATACTTTTGATGTTAAGTAGTCACAATTATAAATCTGAAACACAGAATTCTCTCTCGAAGATGTGATTTCTGTACAGGAATCTTTTCAATACCGAATATACATTTTTACTGACCTGGAGAAATTTCACAATACATATGTAACAACAGTATGTAAACTTTATGTTCTTGTTCAAAATGAAAGAGTAGGCCAGTGTGGTAACACATGCTTTTAATTCTAGCACTTAGGAGGCAGAGGCAGGCAGATCTCTGAGTTCAATGCCACCATGGTCTGCATAGTTAAGACCCTGTCTCAAAACAATAAACAAAAAGTAAATAAATGAAAAAATAAATGGACAGAACATATACACAAACTTTCTACATAGCTGGGATGAGGGGATTTTTCTTTCTTTTTTTTCATGTGTGCTTCTGTGTATGTGGTCTACACATGGTACATGCATAAGCGTGTATGAGTGCATGAGACTACGTGTATGCACGTGGAAAGCAGAGCAGGACATTGGGGGTTTCCCTCCTTTGCTGTTCACTGCTCTGCCGTCTTGACAGAGGCTCTCATAACCGGAAGCCCACCTCATCACCACCCCCAGTTAGGCTGCGAGCTCAGGATCCAACTGGCTGGTCCTCAAGCCCTACCCCCTGCCAACAATAGGATTACAGCCATGCCTAGCTTTTTATGTGGATGCTGGGAATTCAAAAGTAGATCCTTATGCTAACAAAGCAAGCACTCTTATACACTGCACCATCTCCCCAAGCCCTACTTTTTGAAATTTCTAAGTGCCAGGGATTAAACCCAGGTCTTGGCAATAGTAAGCTTGCATTCTATCACTGACTTTTTCCTTTTGCTTGCTACCTAATTCCTGTCGTTTTTCTATATCAAGGTGAATTATCTATTTTAAAGTTTTAAGAACAACAGTATAAGCCTGTTTTAATGCGAACTATAGCTATTTTAATATTCCATTTCCACATCCTAAGATATAGGACATTGGTATTGCTACCAGGCACTTTTTAAACCCCGATCATACTTAGTCAGAAGGCATGAATCGCATAAGGCTCCAACATCCTACAATCTTACGGCGCCCACCTAACAGCAGACCAGAAGAACAAGTTAAGAGGCAGTTCCTGCTGAAGAAGCCCCAGGAAGAACGGAGCTGCCCAGACTCACACTGAGACCGAACGGTTCGGCACGGCCAAACTCGTCAGCTTCTTTACCTTTCAATTCATCTGCAAGATCACAGCCAAGAGTAACAGCTCTGCCCAGGAACCTTACCCGTTGATGGTAGAGGCCATGAAAACCAGGTAGGGCCCAAGCAGGCTCTTCACTAGGGGGAGTGGAATAGCGGCAGCTTCATCAATGACCACGAGCTCAGCCTGGCCCAGTTTCACAGCATCTGCAGGATGGATGTACTGTGGGGAAAGAAGATTCAGACTGTCAGTGTGGCCACCAAAATCCACCATACCCGGCGGCTAAGGACCTCACTGTCCCCTCCTCCTATCCCACATCTACTTTTAGCAGGTCAGGAATGAAATGGGCCTCCTGGGACCAAGCATTTCACTCTCTGACTATGTGACCCTGAACAGAGCCTCATGTTCTTTTTCCTACAAAACAGAGGAAAGGGGTGGAGAGGCGGCTCAGTCCGTGAAGGATTTGCTGCACAAAGGCGAGGGCCCGGGTTTGGAGCCGGCCCAACACCACAGGAACGCAGCACACAGACCTGCAATCCCAATGGGCAGGAGACAGAGACGAACTGCCTGGGGCTTGCTGGCCAACCAGTCCAGCCCAATCTGGGGACACAAGTTCAGCGAGGGAGAGCAACCGAGGAGGATACCCAACGTGGACCTCTGGCCTGCACACATACTCATCTGTATATGCTCATTCATAAAAATATGCACACAGCATGCACGCACACACACAGATACAAGGAAACACCTACTCAATGGCTGCTAAAGGAAGAAGCAAGCTCATTGTGTAAAAGGACCTTGAAATAGCCTGGCTTACAGAACTGACCAACTGACAGTGGCTACACTCCTTTCCCTCTTTTGTGTCTCTTGATTTTCTTCAGCCTCAGATTAGAGGCAGTAGTGAGAGGCACAGCCCTTACTGCATGTGACACTGGACTTCAATCTATGTGCTGTGTTCTCTGTCCTGACACCAACAACCTCTGGTGTGGTAGGCAATTTCCAGACTACTCTTTTTTTTTGGGGTCAGGGAAAGCAAGGGGGTTGTCATGTAGCCCGGGCTAGCCTCAACTGGAGTGTGGTGATATATTGTGTACCCCAATAAAGCTTGCCTAAGGATCAGAGGACAAAGCCAGCCACTAGATTAGACACAGAGGCCAGACAGTGGTAGCACACACTCTTAATCCTATCACTCAGGAGGCAGAGATCCGTCTGGATCTCTGAGTTCAAGGCCACACTGGGAACAGAGTCAGGCAGTGGTGGCACACAGCTTTAATCCCAATACTGGGAAGTACACATGCCTTTAATCCCAGGAAGTGACGGCAGGGCGGAGAAAGGTATATAAGGCGTGAGGAGACAGGAAGACCCTTTCAGGTGAAGACTCAGAGGAATTCAGAGGATTCGTGGAGTTGGTGAGGTAATAGGTTGGCTGTGGCTTGCTCTGCTTCTCTGATCTTTCAGCTTTCACTTGGCTCCGGGTTTGTATTAAAAGACCATCTAGATTCGAACAACACTGGAGATCCTCTTTCCTAAGTCCACATTGTTCCTTTCCCATCCCCCACTACCCATCACCTCTTCCCTTTCCCCACCTCTCGTCTCGTCCTTAAGCACATAAAAACTCATCGGGTTTTTTAGGGTTTTCTGCTGTTTTTAAAAGGCCACGGAGGCAATATGAATAACCAATGAAAAAAATTAAAGATAATTCAATTTCATAAACAATCAGAGAACTGTGGGAGACAGCATGCAGACAGACAAACCCAAATTCCTGGAATGGACATGGTGTACGGATCTGTAAACCAGCATTTAGGACGTGAAGCAGGAAGTCTCAGGAGTCTAGGGCTCCACAGCGAGCTAGGGTCAGTATACGTAACATAGGCAGACTCTGGCTCAAACCAAACCAAGTAACAACCAGAACAACAATCAGGTATGAGGGTTCACACCTGTAATCAGAAGCTGAGACAGGAGGACAGTGAGTCGAGGGTTCAAACACAACAAAAACAAAAACTCATAGCTGCTGCACCATACCCACAATGGCTGAGGATGTAAGAAAATAAAAATTCAAACCAAAAAGTGGTATGAAGGTAACTAGGGACAAACACTGTAAAGGAGAATTTGGAAAAATCCCACAAAACTAGATATACACACATGTAAGTCTAAAGCTCAACAATTCAATACTTGTTCTAGAAAACAAAACAAACACAAACCCTAGTTCCTCACCCAACACTTAAAGGTGCATCAGTCTGACCTGCAAGCGTCAATCTAGAGCTCTGGCACCAGATGCAGAATAAAAAGGTGGACAGGGGCAGGGCAGTACATGCCTGCATACGGGGCAGACACCAAAAGCAGACTGCCACGCTGGCTATCCAAAGGCTAGGCTGGTCTCTGTGCTTCCCTACAGGCTTGATCAGGAGAGTAAGAAGATCGGGCTGGTCTGGAGGTGACTGGATCAGGGAGAGAGCTGCCCTACTCACTCCTGGTCTCACATCTTCCATGGGACCCCACATCTTGATTTTTTTTTTTTTTTTTGGTTTTTCAAGACAGGGTTTCACTGTGTAGCTTTGCGCCTCTCCTGGAACTCACTTTGGAGACCAGGCTGGCCTCGAACTCACAGAGATCCGCCTGGCTCTGCCTCCTGAGTGCTGGGATTAAAGGCAAGCGCCACCACCGCCCAGCCCACGTCTTGATTCTTAACTAAACAATTATCTCATAAAAGCACAGAAGTGGCCTCCAGGGAGGACCTGCTTTAATCTAATGCTCTTCTTTTTTCTCACTCTCCACCCTAGAAAGAACACACTTGGAGTCTTAGAAAGCCAAGTCACCTCCTCTGCACTCACCCAGAGTCTACACACAAACGGAATCTTGTAAGGAAAGGGGGTTGGGTTACACAATTTTACAGAGAAACCAGGGCTGAACTAAGGTACTCCAGGGAAATGTTTTCCTTCTCTGGTTTGCATATATTTCTTGAGTTTTAACAGTTCCCTGTAATCTGGGAGCCAACAGCCCACCCCACCCCAACCCACACTAGCAGCAGTTTTCCCCTCAGCTGAGGTCATCTGGCAACCGTGGATGACATGGGCAGGAAGAAGAGACCAGAAAAGGGACTTCAGAGACGGCTCGGCAGTTAGGAGCCCTGGCTGCTCCCCCAGGGGACTCAGGTTCAGTTCCAGCACCCACACTGGTGGATCCAACCATTTTTAACTCCAGTTCCAGGGGACCCAGAGCCCTCTTCTGGCCTTAATGGGTACCAGACACATCTGTGGTACATACATACAGGCAAACACCCACACACATAAAATAATTAAAAAAAAAAAAAAAAAAAAGGAATCTACTAAAACTAATAGAGAACCTTGGGATCAAGGCATCAACACTGGTGTTAGTCGTCTACCTATCTCTCCTTGACAGGTCTACTCACTGCTTCTGCAGGCTAAAGTTCAAGGACTATAAACTGCCAAGTTCACTTGGCTTGCTTCCCATGCCAATCTAACTTCCAAAGCAACCAATGAATCCATCCAGCAAGAGCCAGTGAGTCTCGGTGCCTCTGCGATCGTGTCACATGATGTCTCGTAGAGACTGAACAACACTGAAGCCTTCAGACAAATGCAGAGCATTTGGACTCACAGATTTGTGCTCGAGATTTATGGAGCTTTCTGGAAAATGCTGTTTGAAAGGGAAATAGAGCACTGGCAAAGCCACAAAGATCCCCAGCACATTCAGCAAAGCTCTTTCTCCTTTGAAATGGTGATGTTATTGTTCTAGCTACAGATGTCCTATTTCAAAACCTACAGTAACTCAGCAAAACCTGAACTGATTAGAACCACAGTTTTTTCACTCATTAGCATACTCTCAGTCCCATTCATTTCACAGTCAAGAGACAAACTGTACTTTTCAATACTACTACATGCATTTCTATTAGCCGACCTGAATGTCTTCTTCACATTCAGCTGAAAATCTGCAACAGGCTTCTCCCACACCACTGCTGGGTCAAGGACAAGGAGTCATACATGTGGGGAAAGACCACCCAGCTAGGTCCACAGAGCAGGACCCTGGCCCACAGAGCAGGACTGAGATGAGCCTCACCTGAATAGTCTGCCTGTGCTCTCGGAACACGTTGACCCTGATCACCGCTTTATTAAACTCGGGGTTTAGAGACTGTACGATCTCGTAATCCAGGTGCTCCTGGTGAAGAGAGAATCAAACAAATTACGGAGACTCACTCCTGAGAAAGCAAGCATTCCACAGACCACTGGGCTTATTCTGCATTACACCAAAAGGTCCTACCCTACTTTCCTACCTGATACTGCAGAGCATCAAATCCTTTAAACACAAATTCAAACAGGGTGTGCAGGTTATCTGGGCTTGGGGAGGTGACAAAAATATTGGAATACCTGCAGAATGAGAGAAAAGGAGGGTTAGAAATAAGGAGACTTAGGACAGACAATACAAGCAGGTTATGGATGTGCTGGTCGCAAGCCCTGGCACACACTACCTCATCAGTTCTGGGGTGCTGAGTGGCAGAGTAGGAGAACAGCTGTCAGCGTGCAGAACCCACACTGCCCCCAACCCAGTGTCCTGACCAGAGGACAGCCTCACACTCATCACTAGCCAGACTATTTTGAAACTATGAAGTCAAGGAGCTCAGTGGGTGCTTAGGCCAGCCAGGGCCACAGCTCTGCCAGCAGCAACTTGCTGGGGGATCTTGGGTAATTATTAGAACTCCCTGGGCCTTGGTTTACAACACATACAAAATGCCCACAGAACTCTAAGTATCACCAAAGAAGATTGCCCATGCAGGACAATGGGTTGTAGGTCCCTCATCTAAGCTAGCAAAGCACACCGGGCAATTACATAAATACCCGACAAGGACAGAAAATAACATCTTACTGAAACAAGACCCCCAACCAACCAAGATCATAACACAGTTCGCTTGTATTTGCTCAATCAGCAAAGCTGGTCACAGACACTCATGCTGACAGCTGTTCTTCACATGTTGTCAAGCTGTTGTTCAAGGGAAGCAGCAAACAGAGAGCCCTGGCACTGCCTCTGTGCCCAGTGTGCCTCTCAATGACCTAGGGGAACAGTGCTGCTGATTCCACACAAGTACCCAAGACCCAGAGAGAAATTACATGGTGACCAGCACTGATGAGGAACCAGAGACAATTCCACCAGGTTCCCAACCCAAATACCCATAAAGAACCCTTACCCAAATGCCACTGCCCCAGCAATAGCCAGGCCCAGGGCTGCAGACTTGCCCCGTCCCCTGGCGGCGGTGAGTGCGACAGTACTCCTCAGGGTCTTCTCTGAGATCCCCTCAATGAATTTCAAGACAGCTTTGGCCTGTGTAAAGGGAAGCATTAAGTGAACACCCACAAGGGCTCCAGGTTCAGCTCTTACCACCGTCTGTGTGTAGAGGTCGGGCTGATGCCGAGGCCAACCCAAGGGCATCAGTTCCTAGAGGCCAGAAAGCAGTGCTCAGCACCTACGTTTCTCACCCCCTCGGTCAGCTCCGCAGCTCTGTCAAGACCACAAGGACCAAGCGAGTGCCCAAGGTTCTCAAGTTTCTGTCTCCACTGTCGACCCCTTCCCCACACGCCACACTCTCAGGTACCTGCAACCATTGCTCTACAGCTTCACCCATACAACAGGCATCTCAGACTTAAAGCTGAGGTAGAACAGGTCCCCAGACCTCCATCTATTAACTTCCCCATCTGAGTTTAACTGTCCAATTCTCTGTGCTAAACATACCCTCAATTTTCGCACCCAGCCCTGATTTTCTAGCCCCCCTTTTGGTGACCCCTTCAGAGTCCTGCCCTTCCTCACGTCCTCCTCTCCAGCTCTGCTCCCAGCCCCTCCTGTCCCAGCTAACTCCATCCCACAGCAGCTTCATAATTAACCTTCCTGCTCCAACCCACATCCCACCACAGCCTGAAGTCAGCTCAGCAGCCAGAAGGTCCTTTTCTAACCTTGGGGATGCTTCCACGCTGTGCTAAGACACACAAAACTCTCCATGTCACCACCTCTCAAGCCACAGGCCTCCCAGTGGCCTTAATAACCTCCACCTCCCCGACCACTCCTTCTTGCTGCCAGGCCTGCTGACCTCCTTGCTGGTCCCAAGCACCCAAACCACATTCCTGCCTTAGGCCTAGACAGTTGTGACCATTCTGCCAGGGACTCTTTCCACAGCTCCTTCAAGGCTTTGTTCAAATATCCCTTCTAAAATACTCCATCCCTCACCACTCTATCTAGAAGCTTTTGATATGCCTAGGCCTCTAGGCTACCTTTCCTTTTTCTCTGCTCTACAAGCACTTTCCAGTAAACCGTATGATTTGCTAATTTCCTCCACGCAGAATCTGTCTCATCCTACAGAGGACAAGCTCTGAAGCAGGTACCCTCATTCACGTCCAAACCCAGCCCCCCAGCCGAGCGCCTGGCACCAGAGGGAAACAAGGACTAACTGGGAGCCACACTACTACTCGGGGCTAAATCTGGATCCCTGCTGAGATCGAAGACTGGGAAGGAGGCCATGGCCGGCTAGTCCTGAGGAGCAAGTCTTGCACTAAGCTGAAGGCCCAGCATAGATGAGAAAGGACTCCAGGACACCAGGCTCAACGAGTCGAGCTTCACACTGGCCTGACTTGGCCTTTACTGGACTATATTTTACTTTTTTTGTGTGTTTTGTGTTTTATTTTTTGAGACAGGATTTCTCTGTGTAGCTTTGCGCCTTTCCTGGAACTCACTCTGTAGCCCACGCTGGCCTCAAACTCACAGAGATCCACCTGCCTCTGCCTCCCAAGGACTGGGATTAAAGGCGTGCGCCACCACCGCCTGGCTTATATTTTACTTTTTAAATTTTAGGGAACTGAAGTTCTAAATGTTAATTACAAATAACTAGACTAAAACGTATCCTAAAATATTTATATAAAATGAAAGGCAAATGAAAATGAAAATTCTAAATGAAAAAGACAAATAAATAAGCAATACAGACATAAGTAGACATGATAACCAAAAGGGAAACCAAAACAGAAATAACCAATAATCACTGGTCTGCCTCTCTCATGATAAAGCCAATTCAAACAATGATCAGACGTTCCCACACCTGACTAGTGTAGACTCCAATGTAACTGTAGAGAAAGCTGGAAGGCAGGCATTCTCCTACACTGTCAGCAGCACTACCAACTGGGGGCACACTCATTTCAATGCCCACAATCTCCGACCCAGCAGCTCCTGGATCTATAATGGCCACAGATCTATCTGGGAGAATTTCCTATCAGTAACTCTTTTCTGAGACGGTGGCTTGCTCTATGTAGCCCAGGTTGGCCTCAGAAACAACGATCCTCCTGTCAGTATTAGACAAGTACTCAGAACACAGGCATACACCATCACACCTGGCACTACTGTTTGTAATAGCAAAACAGTTGGAATCAACACAGATGCCCCTTTCTATTTCGTTAACATGTATGCTTTCATGCTTTACTAACTGGTTTTGTTTTAGATGGCTTCTCATTTTTTCTAAAGACAGGATCTCATGTATCCTAAGCTGGCCTGGAACTCACTATAGCCTAGCATGACCTTGAACTTCTAGGCCTCCTGCCTCCACCTCTGGAGCAGTAGGATTTCAGGCAGGCATCACCATGCCCAGTTTATGCAATGCTGGGGATCAACCCCAGAGCTTCGTGCACACCAGGAAAGCACTGAGCCTCCATCCCTTTTTTGGAGAAAGGATTTCACTAGATAGCCCAGCCTGGCCTAAACTCATGACAATCTTCCTGCTTCCGCCTCCTGAGTAAGCTGTTTTGATTTGATAATGCTGTTCCCAGTATTATAGTTTCTCTCAAATCCTGTTGTTCCCTCTTTCATTAGACCACGAGTAGGTTAAAACAACCTAGAGGCTGTAACCTATCCAGCACACAAAGAGTTTAGGATTGTGCTTCCAGAATGAAAAGGAAGCCAGCCTATCAGGCCTCGGTCCCGAGTGGGGGAGGTACCACTGCAGCTATTGTCTGAGGAGGGAGAAGCCCTGTGCTGCTCATCTGAGCAAGGCTGGGCTGAACTCGAACACACAGCAGCTTGAAGGCCTTCAGCAGTGCTAACTAGCAAATCCTCATGGCCCAGAAGCCACTGAATAAGACTGGCCGACCACATCAGCTAACACAGAAACACATCTTGGTGTTTTCACTCAAACTCCTATTAGCATACATACAATACAATACAATCCCAGATAGGATTCACACTAGATGGGGCTTTAGTAAAAGAAGCCTGAAGCCCATCCACTCCCAGCTCTTTCATATAAGTCATAAGCAAAAACTCTGGACCAGCCAGGTGGTGGTGGCACATGCCTTTAATCCCAGGACTCAGGAGGCAGAGGTGGGCCTGTTCTACAGAGCGAGTTCCAGGACAGTCAGGGCTACACCAAGAAACCCTTGAAAAAACAAAACAAAAAAAACAAAAAAACAAAAAAAAAACAAACAAAAAAAGCAAAAACCCCTTGTATCATCAAACTTAACTGAAATTAAAGAACACAGAACTATCATCCTCTATGGAAAAGACAATTCCTCTTTAAATACAACCCATCTCCTCAGCACAGCTCACTGACTGCCTTTCTGTGTGATCCAAGACAAACACGTACCTGGTCCAGGGTCTTGCAGCAGTCCACCAAAACCCCCACAGGCTGAGTGTCCTGCAAACTCTCTTTCAACTCCTGCAGCTCCAGAGCAGCAGGACTGAGATTCTCATCCTATCAGAGAAGAGAAAGCAGTTTGCCTTGGCCCAGGAGTTCACATGGAAATTATACCTGACACCCACCAGATCCCAGGCCCCCTCACCCAGACTTACCGGGGCCTGAGGAGGTAAGGCCTCAATGCTGGCCACATGGGAGGAGATGGGCAGGATGTTGAGCTGGTCATCAATGACCAGACACTTCTTACAAGAGGCCAGGGAGAGAATAAACCTGAGGGACAGACAGAGCTGCTGCAGTGAGGTGACAGGAAAGACAGGCACTGTCTAAGCAAGAACTCAGAAGGTTTCTTCAGGAAACATAGTCAGGACCAGGTGGAGAACAACGAGACGCCTTCAGCCAGCTCTGCAAGTCACCTGAGTGTATTTATACAGGAAAACCTAGGACCCTAGCCAGGAGCTCCACTGTCAGCAAGCACCACTGCTCCTGGATCATTTGCTCCCCCCACCCCCATCCAAAGCTCCTTAGCAATGAGGTAGCTCGGACTCCAGATCCAAGCCACATATGGTCACCAGTCACACAGAGAAATCCGAATCTACCTCGTTACAGGAAGAAAAAAGCAAAAGAGGTGGAGGGAGGCCCTCTTCACTTTCCATGCGCGTGTGGTGGTCTGAGTAAGAATGGCCCCAGAGGCTCACAGATCTGAGTGCACAGTCATCAGAGAGCGGCACTGGTTGAAAAGGATTAGAAGGATCAGGAGGTGCGGCCTTTCTGGAGTAAGTATGCCCCTGGCGGGTGGGCTCTGAGGTTTCAAACGCCCATGCCAGGCCCACGCTCCCTCTCTTTGCCTGCAGATCAGGATGTAGCTCTCAGCTACTGCTCCAGGGCTAGGAATGCTGCCATGACCCTACCATGCTGTCTGCCATGATGATACTGGACTAAGCTCAGAAACTGTAATGAAGCCTCCATTTAAATGCTTTCTTTCCTAAGAGTTTCTTTGGTCGTGGTGTCTCTTCACGTGTCTAAGACAGCACGCTTTTAAGAGCCTCTTAGTGGTTAAGAGCACTTGTTCTTGCAAAGTCTCAGGTCTGATATCCAGCACTTACATGGCAGCTCACAACTCTTCAGAATCCAGTTCGAAGGAATCCGATACCCTTTCCTGACCTCCACTGGCACCAAACACACCAGTCACATGCGCTACACAGGTATACATGCAAACAAAACATCTAAGCACATAAAATAAATCTTAAAAAAAAAGGGGGGGGGGCTAGAGAGACAACCAGCAGTTAAGAGCACCTGCTACCCTTCTAGAGGACCAAGGTGGGCTTCCCAGCACCTTTGTTGGGTTGCTCACAACCACCTGTGATGCCAGTTTCAGGAGCTCATTACCTCCCTCTGGTACTGTGGGCACTTGAACACAAAGTAACTTTTTTTTAAAGAGGCTTAGCTCTCGGTTGACAGGTGTCTCCGCTAGTCACCAGCACACAGATGCCCCTCCTCCTCCTGCATCACACTCAGCTCAAGTGGGAAAGACTCCGGGGCTCATCAAGGCTGGGTGTGTGTGTGTGTGTGTGTGTGTGTGTGTGTGTGTGTGTGTGTGTGTGTGTTTTCTTAGCCTCAGCAGAACTGCCATCTTGGAGCTGACAGTTCTTTTCCACAGCGGCTGTTTCGTCCACTGGGGGTTCTCAGCACCAATCCTAGCTTCTTTCTATGCACTCAGTGCCAATGGCACCCCCACCCCATCATTCCCAGAGTCAGGATATGATGCTCAAAGGTCTCCTGTTTTGTCAAATGTCCCTAGAGGGCAAAGTCACCTCCAGTTAGAAAACTACTGGTCTAGACCAAAGCTTGAAGCAGTGGTTCTCAACCTTCCTAATGCTGTAACCCTTTCATACAGTTCCTCATGTGCTGACCCCCAACCAGAAAATTATTTTCATTGCTACTTCATAACTGTGATTTTGCTGCTGTTATGAATCATAATGTAAATATGTGTGTTTTCCGATGGTCTTAGGTGACCCCTGTGAAAGGGTCATTCTACCACCCCCACAAAGGGGTCATGATCCACAGATTGAGAACTGGTGGCTGAAAATGTTTCACTGGCTACTAAGGTCCTTTAAAAAGGAGGCTCCATGGGAAAATGATCAGTAAAACACGGTTTCTCATGTTGTGGTGACCCCCAACCGTAAAATTATTTCATCACTACTTCATAACTGTGATTTTGCTGCTGTTATGAACATAACGTAGATATCTGATACGTGACTCCGTGGGGGTCGAGACCCACATGTTGTGAACTGTTCTAGCTGCTGCAAAACATTTCAGAGGCTCCAACAACTCAGTCAGTCTCCACAAAGGAAAAATTAACAACAGTTCCCACACTTAACCGGCCAGAAAACCCTCATACCATAAAGTCCCTCTTAAAAGACTAGTGTTCTAGCCAGGCAGTGGTGGCGCACACCTTTAGTCCCAGCAGAGGCAAGCGGATCTCTGTGAGTTCGAGGCCAGCCTAGTCTATAGACCGAGTTCCAGGACAGACAAGACTACACAGAGAAACTCTGCCTCAAAAAAAAGGGGGAAAAAAAAAAAGAACTAGTGCTCTCTGAGATGCCTTCTGGGAAAGTGATTTAGATCAGCAGCTCTCAACCAGTGGGTCATGACCCTTTTGGGAATCTAATGACCCTTTCATAGGAGTTGCCTAAGACCAATGCAAATACCAGATGTTTACATTATGATTCATAACAATCGCAAATTTACAGTTCTGTACTAACAGAAATAATGTTATGGTTGGAGTCAGTACAACATGAACTGTACTAAAGGGTCGCAGCATTAAGAGGCTGAGAAGTACTGCTCCAGACAAACCAGCCCTTGGACAGAAGAATAAGCTTAGAGCCAAAGAAGAGAGAGCCACTAAGCTGGTCAGATCAGCAGCAAGGTTAAGCACAGTCCCAGCTCTTTCTCTTCGCCAGTTGGTTTCACAGGAATAGCTGCTAGCAGGATCTCACTGCTAGCTGGATGAACACTTGTAATTCTAGCACTTGGGAAGCTGAGGCAGGTGAGTCTTAAGTTTGAGGCTAGTCGAAGCGACACAGTGAAAACCTGTCTCAAAACAAAACAAGCCTCACTTGGTTTTGAAAGCCTGTACTACGCCCCTCTGATACAAGAGCAAACTCGTTGGGGTCTAAGATAGAAACATTTCTTCTCCCATTCTGTTCCCAGCAACTGCAGGAACTGACCTGTAGACCTACCTCTCATTAAATCTTCCCACCACGTCCTGATGGGCCTCCGTCCTGTACCTGGAATGCACATCCTAAGAAAGCAAGAGAACATCCATTGACAAAATCTTCGAAAGCAACATGAAACGCTACTCTAGACAACATCAGCAAATCTGTGAGGAATAAGACCAACTCCTCCCCCCTCTGTGCTGCATCAGACACCACATGCAAGATTGCTATCCCATTCACTGCCCCTCACCTATCACTCTTTTCCACAGTTCATCCAGCACCACAACTCAGCTAAATGTACATGCCAACTAGTGTGCCAGATACACGACATGTGCGCTGTAAACAAGAATCCTGTTCTCATGGAGCATGTGACCTCACAGCTAAAGACAAAGAAGTGTTAGAAATGAAACAGTGTAGAGAGAGCAAAAGAGGAGACCCACTTACTTAAGGTGGTCAGGAAAGGTCTTTCAGAGATGAGAAGAATGGATGAGCAAGCAGCAAGTCCAAGAGATGGGATGAATAAATAAACTAATGTGGGCACAAAGTCATCCATTCATTCACTCACATGTCTAATGAGTGCTTCATACATGCCAGGTGAACACAGCTGAGCCCCTGCTCTCCCCAAGCCCAGAACCAACAGAGGACAGACAAAATATAAACAATGCTAGGGAGCTGACAAGTGCTTTGAAGAAACACAATTGTGGCGGTTTGAGTAAGAATAGCCCCCAGAGGCCAATATATTTAATGCTTAGTTATCCTGGCTAGTTTTATGTCAACTTGACCCAGGCTAGAGTATTCAGAGGTGGAAGCCTCAGCTGAAAAAATGCCTCAATAAGATGGGGCTGTAGGCAAGCCTGTAGGGCATTTGTGGGAGAGCTCAACCCATTGTGGGTGGAGTCGCCCCTGGGATGGTGGTCCTGGGTTCTATAAGAAAGCAGGCTGAACAAGCCATGTGGAACAAGCCAGTAAGCAGCACTCCTCCATGGCCTCTGTATCAACTCCTACCTGCAGGTTCCTGCCCTATATTGAGCTCCTGACATGACTTCCTTCAATGAACAGGGATATGAAGTGTAAGCCAAATAAACCCTTTCCTCCCCCACTTGCTTTTGGTGTTTCATCACAGCAACAATAAGCCTGACTAGGACAGTAGTTATCGGGCAGTGACACTATTTGAGAAGGATTAGGAGGTGTGGTCTTGTTGGGGGAAGCACATCACTAGGAGTGGGCTTGGAGGTCTCAAAAGGCCACACCAGGCTCAGCCTCTCTCTCTCTGTCTGGATCAGGATGCTTACAGCTCCCAGCTACTTCTCCAGAACCAGGCACACAGCCATGCTGCCATGCTGGCATGTCTCTGCAATGATAATGGACTAACCTCTGAAACTGTGAGCAAGCCCCCCAGTTAAATTCTTTCTTTCATAAGAGTTGCCTTGGTCATGGCATCTCCTCACAGCAATAAAACAGGGACTAATACAACAATGCAGATAAAGGAGTGACAGATGGAACTGCCTAGTCTAAAAAGGCTATGGTGGCCCGTCACAGGGGCCACACCTGTAATCCCATCTCCTGGAGAAGGAAACAAGATAAAGAGTTGAAGGTCATTCTCATGCAGATATTCAAGGGAGACACATTCCAGAAGGGATATTAAGTGCAAAGGCCCTGGGGTATGTCTGAAGGTATCAGAGGGGCTTTAGTGACAACTGAGGGTGGGTGAGGGAGTGATAGAACACAGCCTCAAAACTGCAGGAAGTCTATCTCACCAGAAAAACGGCTCATCGGATGCCAGGGCCGATTGCAGCGCCATCCCGGAGCCCCTGGCGACAACTTTAAATTTGGCTCTCAGGACACTGGCCTGGCAAGACAACCCCATTCTTACCATGTCCTCGTTGTCCCGTTTGGGAGGGGCACTACCTCTGCCCATAGTTGAAATTCTTACCAGACTGAAGTAGAACTAGCAACTATTACTTTGTTTTCCCTCCAAGAGTGCCGGTGAGGAAATCTGCCTATAGTCCCTCTATACGAGACACAAAGTTAGGCCCAGGCCCATGGAAGTACACACCTACAATTCCAGCACTAGGCGGGGCTGGGGCAAGAGGATCAAGGGTTCAAGACCAGTCCTGGCTGGAAAGTGAGAGCCTGTATCACAAAACACAAACAAACAAAAAGCTGCACTGCGTCTCAATCTCCCCAGTGTGGAACTGGACCTGTCTGAAAAGAACCGTGACCTTCGGAGACTCCTCACGTGAGCAGAAGGTCCTCTGCAGTGAGGGTGGTGAAGCCGACATGGCCGCTGTGCAGAGAGAGCACTCGCTGACGGTGCCCACACCCCACAGCGAAGGCAGCCGTCTGGACCGAGTCCGGAAGCACTCTTACCATGGTCATTGTGTACAGCTGCTTCAGCGAGTTCATGGTCCGTAAGAGGATGACCACCAGCCCACCACCTTCTACTGTTTCTACAGTTCTGGCCAGCAAGTTCGGAGTTAAGGCTTCAAAATCCTAGAAGGAACCAGAGACCTTAGGAAGGGCTAATGGCACAAGCAGCCCTTCCCGACGGCCTAACTAAGGGGCAGTGGTACAGCAACAAGGGCTTCAGAGCACAAGCCCCAAACCTCACCTCTCCCCGCTTCCCACCAGCGAACAAAGGGACCACAGGAGACAGCCCATCCGAGTTCAGGAGGACTGGGGATTATAATCTAATAAACTATTCGGAAGCAAGTCTACCAAAGTTCACTGATTCACATCTAATTTCAGAAGCATCTTTCCTTTTCTGGACAGTTTATAGACAAGCTGACAAAACTAACCTACACCACATGGGGGCACTACTGCCCAAAGGAACGAGTATTCTGGTGCCTGGTAATGGCTGGTGCAGAACACTGAGACCAGAAAAAAAGCCAGAGGTGGGAACACTTTCAGGCTCACCAGGTGGGCGGAAGCCAGCCTTGCTGAGACAACTCACTAGAGATGCAGAAGAAAACCCTAAGAACTCTGATTCTTGAGTTCCCATTCTCACTTTTAACTTACATTTTGTGAGCTGTTTTCAAATTTACATAATTATGGTCACAGTACTTACGTAAATAAACGTATGGATTTGTACAGACATTTTGTCATGGGCTGGGGCCTAAAAGGTGTATCACAGACATCAAATAAAGTCAAATACCATATATCAACCACCTGAACTAAGAAACATGTTTGATTACCTTGTCTGGCAAGAAGACAAATACCAGTGGAGAGCCTCACCAAGCTTGCTAAGGGGAAGGATGCGGTTCCTAAGGGCCAGAATGGGGGCGGGGAGTGGGCTTTTGCAGCTCAGAAGCAGGTGTGAGTGATAAGCAGGTCCAGGCTGTGTGACTGGGACCAGGCTAGGGTCTCAGTTCCACAGGGACCTGGATTCTAGGGCGACTCCAAGTCCACACTGCTCGTGGACTGCTGTTGGTTTCCTTTTAGGAGACAGGACCACATGATGAAGGCCAGGCTGGTCTCAAACTCACAGGTCTCCTGCCTCAGTGTGCCCCACTGGCCCAGAACTTACTGACCAGAGCAGCGGGTAGAAGCACCTCAGATGATGCAGCACTCTCCTGCTGATGCAGCACTCTCCTCCTGCTGCCTCTACTCAGGTGCAGAAAATCCTTTTTTGGGGGTTTTGTTTTTTCGAGACAGGGTTTCTCTGTGTAGTTTTGGTGCCTGTCCTGGATCTCGTGCTGTAGACCAGGCTGGCCTCGAACTCACAGAGATCCGCCTGCCTCTGCCTCCCAAGTGCTGGGATTAAAGGTGTGCGCCACTGCCCGGATGAAAATTCTTTTTACATAAGGCAAGGAACCCAGTTTCCTTTTAAAAGTGGCCAAGTCTTCCGGTAATAATGCTTAGGTGTAATGCTTACATGTGAACCGTCTCTCCTTACTGTACCCCTGTTCTCAGTGGGGAAGCAAGCAGCCTAAGCCCCCTGCCCCATGCCCTGAAGTGCCAGGCTGGAAGAAGCCACTCACCTGGAGGACGCACATGCCGAAGGTATTCCCCAGGATCTTGTGAGTCTCATTGTAGTAGCAATAGCGAATGTTTGTGGCTGCTACGAAGAGCTCAAAGGGGTCATCTTGCTTTATGTTCAAGGTCCCGCTTTTTATCTTCTTCTGTAGCTGCCGCATTCTCTTCTTCCGGTGACTGTAATACCACCATCCCAAGAAAGGCAATTAACCAGGGGCAGAAAAGGCAAGAGAGGCTCACTGGTCCTCTCAGCCCTGCAGGGCTCGTGAAAATTGGAAGCGGTGAGCGCGGCAGCCTGCCTCCTTCACTTTAAGGGGGAAGGAGTGGAGGGAGGTTCACGGGGATGTCCTGGTCAAGACAGACTTTGCAGGCTGACAGGATAGCTCAGCAGGCGATTGCCAAACAAGCCTAACAACCTGAGTCCAATCCCTACAACCCAGGGAAAGGTGGGAACAGCTCAACTAAGTTGTCTTTGACCCCCACATACACACAGTGGCATACATAACACACGCACGTGCACACGCACACGCGTACACGCACAGGCACGTGAACACACACTTTGGAGTATATGTGAACTACTCCACTGTTTGCTATAAAAGATGGCACAGGAGCAGCAAGGTCTAATATTTGGCCACAACTGAAGCTTAAAACCAGACCTAGATGCCTCATTACCTTAAGTCTGAAACCAATGTTTCCACTAACTGTGCTGCTCCCCATAGGGCCTGGGAAAGATGGGAAGCTAGCAGGTTACAACACTCATGTTTCCTAGACAAAGCCTTCCCTTCTTTGTCCACAGTGTGGGTCACGTCTCAAGGATAGTGTTTCTCTAAGGAAATGACAGAAGGATTGAGACAGGACCTAGACTGCCCTGAGAAATTACCTGTCCTTCATTTAAATTTCCCAAGATTAATTTTTATGTGTATGGGCGTTTGCCTACTTGTATATCCATGCACCATGCACGTGCAGTGTCATGTGTGGGCTGGAAATCGTGGTTCTTTCAACCACTGAACCATCTCTCCATCAGTCCTTTATAAGACAACCCACGAGACTTTCAGAATGGTGGTGGCCTCTAGTTGACGACAATCTTACATAGCTTCTTCTCTCACTGACCTAATCTAGTAAGCTAGGCTTGCCATCCAGCACCAGAGATCCACCCGTGTCCACCTTCCTCAGCACAGGGATTACAAGTATACACCACTAAGCCTGAGTTTTGTTTTGGTTTGTTTTAGTTTTTTGTTTTGGTTTTGGTTTGGTTTTGTCGCCCAGGCTGGCCTCCCGAGCGCACCACCACTGCCTGGCTCTGGCTTTTGATATTGTAAATGGGTTCTGTGGACTCAAACTCAGGTCCTCATGGTCGCAAGGCAAACCCTTTACCAACTGAACTATCCCCTCAGCCCTAGCTGAAGACAGCGGAACCACTGTTTTCAAACTTACTAGCTAGAACTACGGTGTTCCCTTGTGGGCCTTTACTCGCCACGTGAACTGAGGCCCATGGACAAGGTGACCACCACTGGTGCTTCTGGCTCCTTCCCTAAGCCGTTCTCTTTCAAGGCGATGTGAAAGTCAAGACTGGGGGCAGGCTGGAAGAGCTAGAAGAGGTACGGACAGATTCCCCACCCTCCTTCACTTTCTGAGACAGTGTCTCAACTCTGTACCACCTGAATTCCTGGCAATCCTCCCATCCTAGCCTCCTGAGGGCTGGTGTTACACACAAGAACCACTACTGCGAAGGCTGTGGCCACAGAGCAATTTTTTTTTTCAGAGCTGAGGACCGAACCCAGGGTCTTGCGCTTGCTACGTAAGCACTCTACCCCTGAGCTAAATCCCCAGCCTGCCACAGAGCAATTTTAAAAAGTGAAACCAGATGGGTTAAATTTGAAAAGAAAATCTGCCCAGAATACCGAGAGCTGATTCCAATCTCTTATTTACCAAACCAACCAACCAACCAACCAACCAACCAACCAGAGAGTCAGGCAGTGGTGACGCACACCTTTAATCCCAGCACATGCAAGGCAGGTAGATCTCTGTGAGTTCAGGGCCAGCTTGATCTACAGAGTGAGATCTAGGATAGCCAGGACTACACAGGAAAACCCTGTTCGAAAAGGGGAGAGAGAGAGAGAGAGAGAGAGACAGAGAGAGAGACAGAGAGACAGAGAGAGACAGACAGAGAGACAGAGAGAGACAGAGAGCGCACAAAATCAAAATCTTATCAATCTTTTAAAAATGTATGGGAGGGCCTGAAAGATGGCTCGGCGCTCAAGAGCAGCTGCTGCTTCATGTGGAGGGGCTTAAGAGACTCCACAGTGAAGGAAATAACCAACTTCATGTGGAGGGGCTTAAGAGACTCCACAGTGGGGGGCTGGAGAGATGGCTCAGTGGTTAAGAGCACTTGCTGCTCTTCCAGAGGATCTGGGTTCAATTCCCAGCACCCATATGACAGCTCACAACTGTCTGTAACTTCAAGGGGTTAAACACCTTCATACAGACATACATGCAGGTAGAACACCAATGCTCATGAAATAAAAATAAATATATTTAAAAAAAAAAAAAAAAAAAAAAAGAGAGACTCCACAGTGAAGGAGATAACCAACTCCCGAAGGATGTCATCTGACTTCCACATGCATGCTGTGGCACTGCATGCCCACACACCCCTCTCTGTCCCTCTCCCCTTACCACACACACTCAAACACACAATACAACTTTAAACGAGAAAATAGAAAGATAATGAGAGAAAACATCTAACAAAACAAGTTTATCGCCTAACAGGGGAAAAAAGTCATCAATGCACACTGCAGACCACAGAGGAAAGTCTGATTAAGAAGAGCTGGAGAAGGCCGGGTGGTGGTGGCACACGCCTTTAATCCCAGCACCTGGGAGGCAGAGCTAGGCGGATTTCTGTGAGTTCGAGGCCAGCCTGGGCTACAGAGTGAGTTCCAGGACAGCCAGGGCTACACAGAGAAACCCCGTCTCGAAAAACAAAACAAAAAAACCAAAAAAACCAAACAAACAAAAAAAAAAGCTTAGAGAAAGCTTCAAGGAGGATGCAGACACAGAGAACAAGGGATCTGAGCAGCTGATGTCAGGGGTGGAAATACCAGCCTCAGCCTAGGCGCCAGCAGGGAGACCTGCCACAGTGTGGGAAGTCAGGACAGAGCTGGGACCTGAGAGTGAACTGAGCTGAGCACATGTGGGGCTAACAAGGCAAATGAGGCCTGTCAAGAGAATCACATGAACTAGGTAGCTAGGGTGGGGAAAGTGACCACATCAGCAGTGGGCTGAGTAAATACACGGGAGCCAGGAAAGAAGGTACCTCAGGGGACCACAGAGCGGGTTATCTGCCAAAGTGTATTGCCCACTATATCTCAAACTCCCTCAGAGTTAGAGGAGAACTGCTAGGTTTCTACCGCATGACTAATCATATTACTATGTGATGCCCCATTTGGAAGCATCTTTTGACAAGAATTTGGGGAGAAAGCCTGACTTCCATACGGCTGGCCTTAGACATAAAACTCAATGTAAGTTTCTGCCAGGGAGACACACAGACCTAGTTTACCAAGAGGAAGCACAGAACACATTTACAGAAATGAGAGATGATCAAGACAAGAAACAGATGCACTCTGGGTCCAGATTACTTACCCCTAAGCCGAACTGAAAACTTAACCCCTTAGGCCCTGAATCATCCTTTCTATTTCCAAGCAGTCCCAAGGTACCCACATGTGTTTGCTTTGAGGGTCCCCTACAAGTCTTCTTTAAAGATCTGTATTTGTGTTTTTGTGAGGTGTGTGTGTGTGTGTGTGTGTGTGTGTGTGTGTGTGTTGGGAAATTATTTTAAGGTGTGTTACTTTTGTTTATGTCGCATTTGTTTAACTCTGTGAAGCTGTGTTGCTTTGCCTGTCTAAAACATCTGGTGGTCTAATAAAGAACTGAATGCCAACAGCAAGGCAGAAGAAAAGACAGGTGAGGCTGGCAGCAGAGAGAATATATAGAAGGAGAAATCCGAAGGAAGATCAAGGAAAGAAAGAAGAGGAAGGAGGACATCAGGGGCCAGCCACCCACCTACACAACTAGCAACAGAGTAAGAAAGAAAGGTTTACAGAAACAGAGAAATATAAAAGCCCAGAGGCAAAAGACAGACTGGTTAGTTTAAGAAAAGCTGGAAAGAAACAAGCCAAGCTAAGGCCAGGCATTTATAATTAAGAATAAGCCTCCGTTTGTGATTTATTTGGGAGCTGGGTGGTGGGCGCCTCAAAAGAGCAAAACCAACCAACAATATGTGTCTCTGTACTTGTGCCCATGTGAGTACATACACACAGGCATGCATGGATGGAGCTCAGAGAGCACTGGACTCCTTGGAGCTGGAACTGTAGGCATCTGCAGGAAGCCTGGCTTGTGGTATGGCTGCTGGGATCTGAACTACAGTCCTCATGATTGCACAGCCAGTACTCTTAACCAATGAATGATCTCTCCGACACTACCACCATTACAGCTTCAGAAAATCAGAGGAGTCTGGATATGTAACTCCGTGGTAAAGCACTCATCGAGCACACATGAAGTCCTGTGGTCAATACCCAGCACCACACACACACACACACAAAAAAAAGGAGGGTGGGGTGGTAAAAATAATCAAGTGTCTAATGAACAGTAAAGTGGTCTCAGAAGCTCTCTGAAGAGGAGAAAGGGAGAAGCATTGTGACCTTAGGCATCAAATCTCTAGGAATGTCTATGAGTACAGCGCTATCATGATCTTGATGCAGAGTCAGACAGGAAGGGGAGGTGAGGAAGTACAAAGGCTTCTGTCTGAAGGGCAAATACTGGCCTGAGAAATAGAAGTAATCCTCAAACATTGTCATTGAGTTTCTCCTGGCATTTACCTAGGAAGCAGGAATTGAAAGGTGGATGTGACATCCGAGGGCCAAGCTTACCTGCTAAACCCCAGCTCTTTCTTGTAACACCACAGGACTGAGGGCCGAGCCTTCACAGTGGCTTTGGACAACATATGATGAAGAATAACCACCTGCCAAGAAAGAAAAACATCACAGAAGCTCAGTGTCAAAGACACCATAGAGACCGCCAGGCCCACGACATCATTAGAAACAGTTAGAAACTAACCTGCCAAGGAAAGCACCCAAGGTCACAAGACAAGAAATAACCAGACAGGAACCAGAAGCTAGGTCACATATGTTTGTTTGTTTGTTTGTTTTCTTTTTTTTTTTTTTTTTGGTTTTTCGAGACAGGGTTTCTCTGTATAGCTTTGCGCCTTTCCTGGATCTCGCTCTGTAGACCAGGCTGGCCTCAAACTCACAAAGATCCGCCTGCCTCTGCCTCCCGAGTGCTGGGATTAAAGGCGTGCGCCACCACCGCCCAGCTAGGTCACATATGTTTAACCTTGAGGTCATGCCATCATTTCAGCATTCTAAAAATATTAGTTCATCTGCTCATAAATTTAAATATAAAAAGTTTACCATTTCCAGGTACTAAATGAATGCTCCTACCAGGCACTTTACCAGCCAAGGGGTCCTAATGCCACCATATGCTGAAACCTCAAACGGCCTAGGTAACCTGCCAACTTTGGGACAGGACACAAAGCATTTACCAGGTCTTACCTGATCTTTTCCTCGATCCCCAACTACAACAAAAAGAGACCTCTGCCGCTCAGCCACGCCATTCTCAATGAGAATCCGAATTCGGTTATCCACCTTCTTCCGGTGCATGGTGAAAGACTGTCACTGAAACAGAAAGAAAGGCGATGCAGATGAACTAAATACCACATCCGCCGGGCGGTGGTGGCGCACGCCTTTAATCCCAGCACTTGGGAGGCAGAGCCAGGGGGATCTCTGTGAGTTCGAGGCCAGCCTGGGCTACCGAGTGAGTTCCAGGAAAAGGCACAAAGCTACACAGAGAAACCCTGTCTTGAAAAACCAAAAAAAAAAAAAAAAAACTAAATACCACATCCGAGTAAGTGGCACCAGCCTTCTGTGGAGATTGTGCTAAGCACAGCTGTAATCTTAAATACAATCTTAATCTTCAAACAGTTTCACAGGCCTCAGTTTTATAATCAGGAAACTAAGGCTTGAGACACGGTGTTCCTAAGCATGGGAAGTCAGCAGAGAAGTGGATTTTATATCACCAAGGAGTTTAAGAAAAATTAGGGGAGGCAGAAGCAGGCTGATCTCTGTGAGCTGGAGGCCGGCCTTGTTTACACAGTGAGGTCCACAACAGCCAGGGCTACACAGAGAGACCCTGTCTCAAAAACACAAAGAAAGAAAAAGAAGAGAGAGAATCAGGACATGTGTTTAAAATAAATAAAACCAGGAATGATTAAAGTATAAAATAGTATCTCTATAGACCCAAAAGAACAGCAAGATAAAGTATGATATACTCTTTTATTCTACTGGGTTTTGTTTTTTTACAGTGTGATGCTTCCCAGGCTGACCTTAAGTTCACTATAGCCCAAGATAACCCTAAATTTTGATCTTCCTGCCTCCACTTCCAAGTACTAGGATTACAAGCAACCGCTCAAAGTACAGACATACATCACCACACAAGATGTTATGTTATGCTGGGAATCAAACCCAGGGCCTTGTTCATGCTAGGCAAGCAAGCATTCTACTATCTGAGCAGCATTCCCAACACTATAAATACCATTTGATACACATACATAACACACAGAGGGGAGAAAAACTAAAAAGGACTAGATGGGGGGAAAGCACAAAATGTAATTTCTAAATAGTGACTTTATTTTATTTTATTTTATTTTATTTTATTTTATTTTATTTTATTTTATTTTTTGGTTTTTCGAGACAGGGTTTCTCTGTGTAGCTTTGGAGGCTGTCCTGAAACTCGCTCTGTAGCCCAGGCTGGCCTCGAACTCACAGAGATCCACCTGCCTCTGCCTCCCGAGTGCTGGGATTAAAGGCGTGCATCACCACCGCCCGGCTAAATAGTGATTTTTATTTTAACATTTTGTCTTTTATGATTTGGTTTCTTTAAAATTCACATGTGTGGACTGATTGGTGCCAAGCCCAACTGTCATCAGAGAGGCTTTACCCAGCAACTGATGGAAACAGAGGCAGAAACTCACAGCCAAACACTAGGGGGAGCTCAAGGAATCATGTAGAAAAGGGGGGGAAAAGGATTGTAGGAGCCAGTGGGGTCAAGGACATCACAAGAAAACCAACTAACCTGGGCTCACAGAGACTGAATTGACAACCAGGGGGCCTGCATGGGACTGACTAAAGTCCTCTGCATATATGTTACACTTGTGTACCTTGGTCTTCTTGTGGGGCTCCTAACAATGGGAGCAGGGGCTGTCTCTGCCTTGCTGCCTGCTTTTGCAACCTATTCCTCCTCCCGGAATGCCTCATCCAGTCTTAACAGAAAAGGAGGTACCTAATCTCACTGCAACTTGATATACCATGGCTGGTTGACATCCACAGGATGCCTGTCTGTATCTGAAGAGAAACAGTGGAGGAGGAGTGGATAGGTTTGGAGGGGGAGAGGGAAACTTTGGTTGGGATGTATTTTAAAAAAAAAAAAAAAAAAAAAAAAAGATGTTCACATGTGTGGTAAAATGGCTCAGCAGGGAAAGGTGCTTGTTGCCAAACCTGATGACCTGAATTTGATCTCGAGAACCCACAAGGTAAAAGGAAAAGAACTGCTGGGTGGTGGTGTAGCACATCTTTAATGCCAGCACTTGGGAGGCAGATCTCTGTGAGTCTGAGGCCAGTCAGGGCTACACAGAAAAACCCTGTCTCGAAAAACCAATGCTCCTCCCCCGGCAAAAAAAAAGGGGAAGAGAACCAACTCCTAAAAGTTGTTCTCCGGGGGCTGGAGAGATGGCTCAGTGGTTAAGAACACTGGCTGCTCTTCCAGAAAACTCAGGTTCAATTCCCAGTCCCCACATGACAGCTCACCACTGTCTGTAACTCCAGAATATATGACACCCTCACAGAGACACATGAGCAGGAAAAATATCAATGCACATGAAATAAAAATAAATCATTAAAAAAAATTGTTCTCTGACCTCCACAGGCACTCCATGACATGCAAAACAACACACACGCACAAATTATAATAAAAATTAAAATTCACGTTATTCATCAAATGAGGGAAAACAAACATATTTCTATGAGACAATGCGTTTCCTTGGGTGAGAAGTCACACTACAGGCTACACGGCGGCTTCAAAAAGCACCATGCGGGCCATGAGTGTACAGTGGGACAGAGTTTGCCTAGCTGTGGGAAATAAGTATCCCCAAACAGTAGGGCTTCACACTGCCCCCCAACTCCACCTGAGCCCCTTCCTTTGTGTATCAGTTCAATTTGTAAGCTCTATGTTGCCAGACACGTAAAGACCCACAAAAAATGAATGGGTACCTAATTTTTAGAGTCTATCGTGTGTTTTAGTAGGAGAGTCCTTTACCAGGAGTTTACCATTACCAGGTAAGGCTCTTAACTACAAACTTTAATTCTAAGAGTATTTTTAAAAAGAAATGAGGTAGAACTACACAGACGAAATGAGATATAAAAGTAACAGCTAGAGTAAGGAATCTGATAATGGTCTAAGATCACTGTTGCCAAAAAAGGCCTAATGGACGAGGAAGGCAACTCTGGACATAGAAAACTCAAGATGAATCGGTCTCTTTTTTCTTGTTTTGTTCTTGTTAATTTTTAATGTTTTGTTTGTTTGTTGTTTGTTTGAGACAGGGTTTCTCTGTGTAGCCTTAGTTGTCCTGGAACTCACTCTGTAGAACAGGCTGGCCTCGAATTCAGAGAGCTCCCTCTTACCTCTCTGCCTGTCCAGTGCTGGGATTAAAAGCATGGGCCACCAGGACCAGCTAGATCAGCGGTTCTCAATTTATGGGTTGCGACTCGCGACCCCCAAAAGGTCGAAAGACCTTTTCACAGGGGTCAACTAAGAACATTGGAAATATCAGATATTTACATTACGATTCATAACAGTAGCATAATTACAGTTATGAAGTGGCAATGAAAATAATTTTATGGTTGAGGGACACCACAAGGATTGAAGCATTACGAAAGTTGAGAGCCACTGAGCTAGATGAATCGCTGCTGTATCCATTCCTGTACAAATACCAAGCACCCTGTGCCAAGCATCACCGGTGCACTGTCAAATGTCCTAAACGAGACTCAACTGGATAGAGCATAAAACAATGGACAAGCTGCAGTCCATTAGGAGCAGAAGATTCGGGATTAACCAGCCTTAGTACAAAGCCTACCACTGCTGCCAGGAGAAAGCTTCTCGGAAAGCGGCTTTGAAACCCACCCACTCTCTACCCTCCCAGTTAGACGTCCCTGAGTGTGGAAAAGAGCCATGCACCCCCGAAAGCGCTCAAGAAACCAGCCCCAAAGAGTGTTTGAGTATCCAAGACCGGGAGAGTCTGTCTGCTGGGCGTCCAGAAGAGAGGCAGTCCGAAGATCCCGGCACCAGCCCGGACAGGGGCTTTGGTCCTCGCGCCAGAACCGCGGGCCGGGAAAGGACACCGCCGCACACCTCAACATCCGACCAAACCTTTCCACAGAGTACCTGCGTCCGGAGTCCGCCGGACCCCAGCCAGCCGCACAACGGAAGTAGGTGAGGGCACAGAGCTGCTCCGGAGACCTGCGCGTTTGCGAAGAAAACGCCGACAGCCAGCTGAGCACGCCAGGAGCCGCCAGTGAGTGTGGACACTTAGGCTGCCGACAACACGTGCGCAAGCGCTCAACGGGGGTGGGGCCACTAGCGCGATGGGACCTTCCCTTGCTTCGGCGCTTGGTGATGACGCCTACGTGACGCAAGGCCCATACCGCAGGTGTCTACTACGGCTGCGCACTAGCTGCCGGTCGCCATTGCAGTCAAGCTGTGTACCATTTGCATCTGACCCTACAGCCTAGTTATGGCGGGCGGAAATAAACCGTTTGGATATCCGGGCGCCCGCGGCAGGCGTTGGACACTGGTATCCGAAATCATCTGCTGCACCAGTAATAAAGGGCGCCACTGTAGCCCGAGTACATGAGACACAGATGTTCCAGGCGTGGGTGCAGTTTCATCGACCCCGCCCCCCGCAACTTTTAATGACATGAAACTAGGCCAGTAGCTTCTTTATTCATCTCACCGAACCCTGCAACCCGCAGCAGTCGGGGGGTGGGGGGTGGTTGGGGTTGGTCCGGGTTTATGTAGACTGTAACCACAACCGTGGCGGCTGTTCTTCTCAAACCCGTACCATGTGAAGTGTCCCGAAAACCCAACATCAGGGCTCTATTGAGTTACCTTCCCTGGAGTCCACCTTCTGGGCACAGGACATGTTAACGCCCCATACTCTTGGACAGCATAAGCTCTGGTGTACAAAATTGAATTCCTTCCCCAAATTTAAGCACTTCCAATTTTAAAATCAATGTATACATTAATTAACAAAACTTTACGATGCCGAGTAATAGTATGTTGATAGTCACCAAATGGTCCTAGCTTTAAGTTCTAAATGAGCTTAATTAAATAAAACTAGCAGTATCGTATAAACGGGCAGAGAAGTCCTGTCAAAGTGGACACAGCAATACCCAAAATTCCGAAATGACACTTGACAATGTTCAACTTAAAAATAGCAAGTTGGGGCCGGGCGGTGGTGGCGCACGCCTTTAATCCCAGCACTCGGGAGGCACAGGCAGGTGGATCTTTGTGAGTTCGGGGCCAGCCTGGTCTACAGAGAGAGATCCAGGAAAAGGCGCAAAGCTACACAGAGAAACCTTGTCTCAAAAAGTCAAAAAGTCAAAAAAAAAAAAAAAAAAAAAAAAAAGCAAGTTGGGTAAACCTTAGGCTATGTAAATGCTACATAAGTGGACTGGATTACAGGATTTCAGTTTTAATGGGGGGAGGGGGGAGACCCACTGGAATTTTGAGGACAAAAATTACCAGCTTGACTCCTAGTCACTGCAAAATCTATGACACCACCATGTGAGAGTAGAAATAGGGAGAACTGCCATAGGATATTGTACATTTCTGGTCTAGAATGTAAAGGAGTGAGGCAAGTGAAGAGTGGCCACAGTGATAGATGGCTGTGCCAAGCTGGGGAGCCATGTGATTTTACTTAAGGACCGTATAAAGACATCAAATATTGCGTTCAATTTATTGCCCCCTATCAAATGGTTGGACAAAACAGGCGGCAAAGTACTAGGCCAGTTTGGAATATCGAAGACAACCAAAAATCTTAAATGTCTACTGAGAGAGGATGGGTATGAGCATGGCACTACACTCCTGGGGAGGTTAGAGGATAATTTTTGGAAGATGATTCTCCTCGACCATGTGGATCCCAGGAGTCAAAAACTCTGGTCAGGCTTGGCTAAAAGCGCCCTTACCCGATGAGCCATGTCACCAGCCTACTATCTCTCACTACCCTAATATCAAGTATGAGTTTTGAGTTTGAGGAGCTTGCGACTTATGTATTTCTAGACAAACTTAACTAAAAAGAACTAATGATAGAACAGTGAACTGGATTAGGTCACTTTCGTAAATATAACAGAGATGAAGCCTATTAACCAAGGATACTCAGTGCAGACAGGAAATCTGTTAGCCCCTCACCACTGCCATCTTTGCTGCAAAGAATGAAATGTACCTTCTAGATAGATTCCATTGACCCATAAACTTTGGTTTTCAACACTGCAGTGAGGGTCTTTTAAATGGCAGTTTTATTGGATGGCCCACTATCCCAACCCCCAAACAATACATACACCATTTGAAAATCTTCAATAGCTTCCAAATGTTAAGAGACAAAAACTGAACATAAAAGAAAAACTGCCCTTACGAGTTTCCCCAGCCATATCTTGCTAAAGCTTAAACCAAACAGCAGTCACTGAAGCATGGGCCTCTTTGCTTCTCTTTTGTCCAGTTTACCATTCCCCACCCATATTATCTTAGTCCAATTATCTTTCAATGAAGTCTCACCTTATCACACTGACTAGGTCACACCAGATTTATTATCATTAACCACAGTTGAATCATGTCACTTACCACATACATTTGGCCCACTCCATCAGTGTCCTGATTGGTTCTTTTTGCCACCACTAATTGAACACTGGCCATAATGCCGGGCAAAGAATACCCAAATGTGCTAATAAAGTTCAAGTTGTCTCCTTAAAGAAATACAGTACTCACAGGAAATTAACTTACAAATTAATATACCAAAACTTGACTAGAAGTGGATCTGAGAAACTGCTTCTTCCAATGTCAACAGTGAAGAACCAAGGCAGCGGCAGGAAACTGGTAAGCTTCAGAATAGCTTATTATGTATAATGGAAGACATACAGTAATCTAGCCTTTTTCTTGAAAGACCAGATCAGGGTCTTCTCTTCTCCCACAAGGAGCATTTAAGGAGTTTTTCCTTAGGATGTATCCAACTCACAGGCTTTACTAATGAAATTTAAAACATTCTCTAGTCTTTTCAAGGATGTTTATAATTCAAAATAGTAAAGGAAAAGCCTGATTTTATTTTTCTAGATTTCAATTCCATTAACTCCATAAAGGGGACATTAAGGGCAGTACTGATTGAAATATAACTTATACTCAAAACTAAGAGTACTTAATAACTCAAGTAGGATACAGATTGAGAAGCTTAAGGTTGAAATGAAGGGTATGAATTCAGTCATATGTATACCCCATTTCCCTTAATTAGATGTACCACTGAAAATATAACGAACAATACAAATTGCCTGGCACACATAAGAAGCTGCTCAACTATATTCTGCACTTATAAATTGGTTGTCAGCTAAGCACCTTAGTGAATGAACCTGAGAATAAGTATACATTCTCATGTCTCTTTGAAGTCTCTATACAATAGCATTGTATGAGTGCATATATATGTATATGTACATATATATGGAGACAAAAGAACTATAGAGAAGTTAATTTACTACAATCATTGGAAGGTCGTGTGTTTTAATATCAAGATATAATGATCAAAAGAAGAGAGAAGGAAAAACTCTTTTTTAGGAATATTTAGGGCCTGGTAATAAAATAGCCCCAACCAAAAAATAACCAATGGCATGCTACCTTTAACAAAGTTTTCTTGTGTGTGTGTGTGGGGGGGGGCGGCATTTTCATCATACATGTAGTATATATACATACTGGTAATTGTGCATGTACAAGATCTTTTATATTCTAACTACACTGAGAGTGTGACAATCATTTCCCTGTACTCTACTAAAATACAGATTTGACCAAACAAAAGGTCTTCTGCATATTATACAAGATACTGAGTACCAGAACTCAGGCCTTAATGGAACTACTTTAGTAGTTCTGTCTAGTGAGGCATTCCTTAAGAAAAAAAGTCTAAATTGAGACATTAAAAAGTTTTACATATTTAACCAGTAATGGTAGAATAACATCTAATTATATGGTGCTCTTGAAAGGAATAAGCAACTCTTAGAAAATACAGAAGTCAAACTACGAACACATGGTACACATTCTGCCCTACACTATGTGTAGAAGCCATTCTCCACATTCACCTCAGAACTCAAATTCAATACTAAAGAACTTATTTTACGTTGATTCTGATGTCTGAATATCATGAAATTATTTTATAGACATATAGCAAATTTAGTTCTCTATAGTACTTCAAAAGCACACACCATCTAGTGATTATCCAATAAACCACGAATGTTTTAAGCATCCCACTAAAATACAGCTAACATATGGTTGTGGTACATCCCAGGCAGATGTCATTTAAAGCACACAAGGGGAGGTGCTGACAAAATACTCTTGGCAAAAGTAAACAGATAACCCTTCCAATATGATGTACCACAACCACACATGAGGAAAGTCGAGAATTTATTTTATTTATTTTAAAATAAACATTGACGCTTCCCCATTATCCACCACCCTACAAAACTTTTGAAATGTGGAATGTTCGATGATAGCCTAAACATTTTTAGTAGGCAATAAAACCAGCAAAAACTCCAGTTGTCTAATGATGAATATCTGAGAATTTTGTTTTGCTTTTGAGTAGCTGATTACCTGCTGGGAAAAATGTTTGCTAAAGGCTGAAAGTAAAATTTAATTCTATACAGAAAATAACATTAACTTAGTAGCCTTTGTTTAACAAGAGGAATTAATTCTCCATGGAGGAAAATGGAATGGGACAACAAGCAGCATTAAGTTCATAGGCACACAGACTAGTGCTCAACCTGCTAGCACAAATTCCAACACAGAACATATGGCTAAGTCACAGCTAAACCTTCCATCTCCAAACTGTATACTCTCCCTATGCATCTAAGGCAAGGAATCAACACTTTGAACATAAATGTCTCCACAAGAAAAGGAGAATTAAATCAGACAAAAGGTAAGTAAAACTCCTTCAGAAACAGCTGCTAGACATAACCACAAAGTCTGTGACACTAACAATGCATGGGGTGAATCAGTTTAGCTGCTAGCTGTTGAACACCAGTGTTTCAAGATACAACTTTTAGAAACATGTTTTATTTGTTTTGCTTATACCATCAGAACTGAAACTACTGTCTGTCATTTCCCTCAAACAGGGAAATCGATCTAAAACATATACTGGTGCTTTTCAAAAGATAGCAATTTTAAAAGGGTGGTAGCAGCAGGCATTTGATCTTTTTCAAGAACTTTCAGGCTGCAGGAGAAAAACATGTGACCAAAAGTGTTATGATTATCCATCCATTAGAGATTTTCATCAGTACCTACACCAATTTAGATAACAATACAGCAAGATCCAAGGATTAGTGATGACAATGCACATTATCGTGAGGAATGACAAACAGTACCAATCCTCATGTAAGTCACTGTTTCAGAGTAACTGTTAAGTGTTTGAAAGGATCTAAATAGTTCACATTGAGTACAGAAGCAACCCATCCAGATCATACCCCGTATTTGTTGCATATTTTTCTAGAAGAGCCAATCAAAGCCTAATTTGCATTTTGGCTTTGTCTTACACCATATCCACTACTAAAAAGCAATTTACATGTGTTTTTAATCACAGTTGTTTGGCCAGAGGACTAGTGCTATGCCAAGGCTGGTGGCCAGCCTCACTTGTGTGATTAAGGACCCATGCATAATTTGGTATGCTTCTAATCAGTCGGTGCTCCAAATTAACAGGAAAAGCTGTGAAATGTAGTTGTTTCGCCAAACCACACTCCACTCCTTCCATCTTCCTCTCAAGGAAAATGCTTTGTCAATTACCACTGAATAATTCTAGGGCTGATTGTAGATTTTATCCAATATCAAAAAGTCAAACTTGCTTTTTTTTCTAAGCCACTTCAAATAACTGTGGAGATATTATCACCCCATAAGTATATAATGTTTTACTCCTAAGCAAGGGTGAGGAATCTGAGTATCGTGTGCAAGGCTCAAGATGACGCTTAGGACAGAACATGCAGAGTAAAAATTGTTTCCTTCCATATCCAGGTAATATAAAGCTGACAATTGTAGTCCTGTCTTTATGGGATGAACAGTCCCTTTACAATAAGATTCCTGAAAGGGAGAACAAATAGATAATAACTCTTCTGGTAACATATTATAGTACACTGGCCAGTGTGTTTTTGGCGATTAAACATAATCCTGTGAATCACATTAATTCACTTGCTGAGTGTTCATTTGCGGCATCCCTCTGTTGGGTCTTGGGGGCCCTCCACGACCTAGAAGACAAAAATGGCATTTGATTTTTCTTTCAAGTATTATTTGTTTTGCCTTCAAGCAGACTTTCATCTGAAGTCAAGAAGCATGTGGGCAGCTTGTCAGCACACTATTAGGCTTAAGAGGCCAATTCTTCAGTGTTCAAGTTTCACCTGTCCTGGAAGTTGTCTTTTGCATATTTGCTCATGTTCTCTAGCCAAAAGAAGAGTAGAGCTAATGGAGTATTCCACCAGTACTCATTCATTCATTCATTCAACAAGTATTTATTGAGTGCCTACTATGTGCCAGGCACTGTCATGAGGCGTTGGGAATAGATACAGCAGTGAAGACAGACAAGGTACCTGCTCTCATGGAGCTTACATTCTAATGTACACGCTAGCTTACATTTCAATAGTAAGTAACATCATACTATCAAAATTAATAAAAGCACCAGAATGAAAACAGACCTTTTTACCTAAACTGTTAAAAAGAAACTACATAACATTCAAAGTTGTATATTGACTTATAACAGGTAAAGTAACTCTTTACATGCTGTTAAAACATATTTTATCTATCAGTTAACTCAACTTTCATAGAATATGCTACAAGGTGGGATAGAAGAACATAACCCACATTCACATGCAAATACCTTTGATACTTCAAGTCAGTATTTCCCAGATGACCTGTTAACTTTTTTAAAAGAACTGCCTTAACGGTTAATTGCCACTAGCATTCAAATTAAAGTACTTTATAATTCTTCCTTAATATACATTTTATACATGTCATGGCCAGCCAATAACTGTTAGAAACCTAATTCTTTAACCTCCTTCAATCAGAGAACCATTTAGAACTTCAGATTACATGAAATGCTGCCTATAATTAATTGTTCAACAGATTAACTTTCTCTCCCTGTGAGAAATTATTTTCCATTACTTGAAAGACAAATGAAACAAAAGACTCTAAACTTCTAATGTTTAATTCCAATGCAATTAAGTTGCTAAGAATTTGGGAGTTCTATCAGAAATACATTTGATATTTAGATCGCTAACATTGTTTCTGAAAGTATGCAAATTACAGTTAGTCTGTCACTTCTAAATGGTTCTCTAGGTGTACCTGTGGCTTATCTGGCCATTAAAGGGCTTCTGAGCCTAAAATATAATATGCATGTTTCAAAAATCAAAGAGGGTAATAAATTTATATAAATGTTCAATCTCGTTCCAAAAATGTCTTACAAAAAGTTTCAGTAAGTACTTCCTAAAAACATTTAGCAGGTTTTAAGACCTGAAAAATAAATTTCCAGTTGGAAAAACACTTTTCTGAGGCAGAGAAAATGTTCCGATTTTCAAGACAATAACAGGGAAAGTCATTCAAAAATTAAAATTTGGATTCAAGATGAAATTTTAGAAACAGAGCATTTCATTTAATCTTTAGCAACAAGTCTGGAAAAGATAAATGCACTCCTAACATATAACCTACATGCAGACTATGAACAGCTCTTCCAAGGCCAGAACAGAAGCTCCACATAGGAGCTAGGATCACCACCACAAAATATTACCTCGTGGGGCTCCCCGTGGTCCACTCTGCCCAGAGCCTCGCTTGAAATTCTGCTGATATCCATCCTAAAAGACAAGCTAGTTAGTACTGAAAAGGAAAGTAATTTTGTAAACCTCTATCTAGTCTTAGCGCTTAACACTAGCAGAATACATAACTCCTTCTAGACATCAGTGGACTACAGCTAAGTTACTCTGTTCTTACTGTGCTTCCATTAAACTCAAGAATGTTTACATGTAGTTCCATATCGAAACCACTTTTAGCAAACTACATTAGGTGGTTACAGATGAGTGTTTAAAAAAAAATAAACCAAAGCCATCATTATTATAACAAAGTATATTGGACACCACAAAATTAACCCCAAATCACTTAATCACTGAGCTTCACCCTATGTTTACATACCCGCTGGTAGCCAGAGTAGTCCCGGGGAGCACTGAACTGAGACTGTGTATAACCACTATTTGGAGTGTTTGAGAACGAAGGGCGGTAACCATCATATCCTCCTAGAAGTTAGGACAAGGAAATAATTTACTTTTCCTTACAAGGAATTTATTTTCTTAAAGGGAACGGTTAAAAATGCATGACACACTACTTATTTAAACTAATTTTGAATTTCCCATCTTGATCCAATCTGTTTATCAATATCTAAGTACCATCTGCTTTAGATGATACTTTTTTGTCCATCTAGGAATGAACACGCATGCGCGCGCACACACACACACACACACACACACACACACACACACACACAAAACAAACTCAGACAAACCTATAAACATCTGTGTAACAACTCAATTTTTCTTTCCCAGTTTTGTCATAAAAAACTGGCAAAATTAGCCAGGCATGGTGGTGCATGCTTTTAATTCCAGCACTCAAGAGACAGTGGCAGGTGGATCTGAGTTTGAAGCCACACACATACAACATACACTTCAAATGTTTAAAGTATACATTAAGAGACTAATACAGAGAGGCAACTCTTACCCAAAAATGAGACATATCTCTACATATTTTACAAATCAGGGGAGACTTGAAACTGTAAAAAGTAATCCCAACTTGCTTTATTTGTTTACCTCTAAATCCATTGGCAGGGCCCCTGTATCCATTCATCAAGCCTCGGGCACCACGAGACCCTCCTCGGGACACACCACGACTGTTGTAATAAGGCTGACTGCTACGTGGAAATCCAGTGTTCTGCTGGGGAGGCTGCTGGTGGTTACCGGGCACTTGATGGGGCTGGTCCTGGGAACCATGGTAAGTGCCAACCACTGTTAAAGGAAAATGTGCATACATAAACAGAGTTCACTACTGTTCTTTCTTCCCACATGCTTTCTGAATTATACAAAATCTACACTCTAAAAGTTAAATTACTTTAATAAATTTGCCTATTAATAGGAAATTATAACACTAATGAAGTCCCTATTTTTCCCCTACCCACTTGTAAGATTAAGCTAAAGAGGGTCATTTCCCCAATAGTAATTACAGACTGCTTAAATCAGAGCTTACAATACACCATTCTTCCACACATAAAATTGGAAAAGGCTCTCCTCTATCACCAACATCTTCTGAAAGTAACTGAACTTTTAGCAAAAGTAAACTCCGAAATTCACAAAATCCATAATGAAATAGTATATGTGTCATAGATTTTCATTATAACTCTCCTTAGTAATGTACATTTTCTTATACTTTCTTATTTCCCTTGGCACATAGTGAAACATCCAAACCATACTCACAGCTAAGTGGCTCTATAGAAAAATGTCATCAATTTTGTATCTGAAACATGAGAGGCTTTCAACTTCCATCCTTTGGTGCCTAACAAGTACAGCTGACTTAGAAGACAGCAAAATGGTACTCACACTGGCATTCAACCTACTGGAAGGGCTGGTTCTAAGAGGGGCTCACATTACTTTGCTCCCAACCACCCAACCACCCCTTCTCAACCTCCATAATGAAAAGAGTTATACAAAATAAAAGTCAAACATAAAATACTAATGTATGTTATCTGATTATTATTCCAGTGTTTATTATACATAGGAGAGAAAAAAAATTCTAAGTACCTTTGGAAGATGAGGAAAAAATAGAATCAAAAACAGCTTCTGCAACACCACTAATTTCTGGAAATTTAACTTGTGTATCCCCCCACCCACCCCAAGAAATTCCAGACAGTGCCTTTTTTTTTTTGCCATGAAAAGCCAGAAAACACCTATGCAGAGAGAAATAAATGATCGTGGCATCTTTCAAGCTTTACTGAATATATTATTCATGATATAATCTTTCTATACACATTATCTTTGATTATATTCAACATAAAAATTTCAAGCAAATGTCAAGTACAAATTACATTTATTATCTTGAACATTAAACTGAATTTTCAAATCATATTTTTGTTGTTGTCTTAAGACAAGTCTCACTACATAGCCTAGGCTGGCCTTGAACTCAAGACTCTCTTCTGCCTCAGTTTCTCAAGGACTGGATTACAACAAGTATGCACCATCACACCTACCATCAAAACATTTTTTCCCCCTTTGGTTTTTCAAGACAGGGTTTCTCTGTGTAACAGACCTGGCTGTCCTAGATCTCTGTAGACCATGCTGGCCTTGAACTCACAGAGATCCACCTGCCTCTGCCTCAGAGTGTTGGAACTAAAGGCGTGCTCCACCCACCACCCAGCTATCAAATCACATTTTATCATTAAGAATTGTATTAAGGTTCTGCAGAGTTAAGAGCACTGGCTGCTCTTCCAGGGAACCTGAGTCAATTGCCAGAACCCATATAGAGCCCCCCACACACACACCCATATGGAGGCTCATAACCATCTGTGACTCCGATTCTAAGAATCCAAAGCCCTCTTGCGGCTTCCTCCAGGAACCAGGCAAGCATATGGTGCACAAACATGCAGGCGAAACACCCAGACAGGTAAAATGACATTCTACTATACTCATAGATGCCTAGCCCAACTGGCATCAGAGAGGCTTTACCCAGCAACTGATGGAAACGGAGGCAGAGACTCACAGCCAAACACTAGGGGGAGCTCCAGAAATCGTGCAGAAAAGGGGGACCCAGGAATGAAGGAGCCAGTGGGGTCAAGGGCACCATAATAAACCCCACAAAACCAACTAACCGGGGCTCACAGGGGCTCACAAAGACTGAAGCGCCAAACAGAGAGCCTGCACGGGAGTGACCTAGACCCTCTGCATGTTACAGTTGTGTACCTTGGTCTTCTCGTGGGGCTCCTAACAGTGGGAGCAGGGGCGGTCTCTGACCTATTCCTCCTACTAGATTGCCTCATCCAGTCTTACCAGAAGAGGAGGTGCCTAGTCTCACTACAACCTGATATGGCTGGCTGATATCCATGGTTTGCCTACTGCTTTCTGCAGAAAAACTGAGTAGATGGAGTTCAGGAGGAGGGGATGGGGATGGGGGAACTTGGAGAAGAGGGAGAGGAAACACTGGTTGGGATACAAAAACAAAGAAATAAAAACAAAACCTTAATAGGTATGTAAGTCAAACATCTAATACTAATAAATCATAAATTTTGTTTGTTGATAAAGGACCTCACTATGTAGCCCTGGCTAGCCTGAAACTCAAGAGATCTCTGCCTGCCTCTGCCTCCTGAATACTAGGGATTAAAGGCATGCAGCACCATGCCAGGAAAGAAATTTATTACCAAAAAAGGGGAAAAAACACAATTAAAATTTCATAATTATTTCAGTGTAGCAGAATTTCTATTTATTTGTTTAGAAAGTAGCTTACAAAGGAAAAGCCGAGCCAGGCATGATGGCACATGCCTTCAAACCCAAAATTCAGAAGGCAGAGAAAGACAGGTTTATCTAAGTGTTCCAGGCCTGCCCATTTTACAAAGCAAGTTCTACAACACACAGACCCTGTCTTAAAAGAAGAAAAAAAAAGAAAAAAAAAAAAAAAAACCCCAAGATTCTTTGCCAGGTACTTTTTTTTCATGTAGGAACAAATTACTTATTAGATTTTATTCAAATTAATGCCAGGCCTAGAACACACTAGGCATTTTCCAGACGCAGGGGATATAAATTACCAACACAGTTCTTATCCCCTTGGAAGTTTTACTACTCTAATAAAAGATAGAAAATTAATGAGTGACCAAAAAGTACGCTATATTTGAAATGAATGATGAAAATATTCCTGAGGTAACATTTGCATACAGAATGGAAAGAAGTCAAAAATCCCCAAGTGCAGAGGACTTCAAGAGATCTATTATACACAGTAGTGACTACAGTTAAGAAAAGCCTATACAGGGCTGGTGGGATGGTTCAGTGGGTAAAGTGTTTGCCCTGCAGCCTGTGACCCACACTGATGGACAAGCAGAGAACTGACTCCAAAGTTGTTCTCTAGATACCACATGCATGACGTGGAACATGTGTGCACATGAAATTAAAGTTTTACTTTTCAACAAGATGTTTAAGTGTTTATGTGCTTTGTTTGTGTGTATATAAGCACACTTTGTATGTATAAAAACATTCTAAATTATGACCTTACTGGCCAAAAAGGATTTCAATGTAGTCCACCAATTACAGTCAACATAAGTTTTTGCCCAACATTTTAGCATGTTAAGAAGCAAGCCAAGCTGGGAAATGGTGGCACAAACCTTGATTCCAGCACTCGGACAAAGAGGCAAGCAGATCTCTGAGAGGCCACCCTGGTCTACAGAGGACAGGACAGCTGAGGTAACATAAGGAAACCCTGCCTCAAAAAAATCCAAAGTGGGGGGGGGTGAAGCCAACCTATTGATTCTAAGCTTGCAAGTGGCCTACTGCTAACCAAGTACCATGTTACTGATTCATCTACAATGCAACTCTCTGCACCCAAGATTCAGAATCATTGCAGAAGAAGGGGAGATAGGATTGTTAAGAGCCCAAATAGGCAATGTGCTTTGAGATTCTGTCTCCTAGAAACATCAGAAGCTAAATGCATGAAGTCTCCCCAGCACAGATGGTTAAACACGAACTATGAGAGAATGACACCAATAGACATTATAAAGCAAATGGGAAGAAACTCATGAGGCCTCAACCCCAGACAAAGAACAAGAGGGAACTATGGAATGCTGAGAGCAGGAGAAAGTCTTCCTCGGCAAAGAGCAGAGCAACTGATTATCCAATACCAAATGGTCAGCCCTGAAAACATACCAATAACATTATACAGACTGAATAGGTTGTAATATGTATTTAGGAATACATAAACATGTTAACAACAATTAAGAGAAAAAAATGGCAATATTTGAAAAGGGCGGGATACTTGGGAGGTTTCCAGACAAGAAGTGGGGGAAAAAGGATGTTATCTCATTATTTTATAATCTCAAAAATAAATTATTTTAAAAAACAAAAATAAAATAAAAGACTGAGAAGAAAGTCACCCTAGGCTGGGCAGTGGTGGCACATGCTTTCATCAAATCACTTGGGAGGAAGAGGCACAGTTCCAGGACATCCAAGGCTCCACAGAGAAGCCACAACAATAAAAAGGAAGTCACCCTGGCCTTCTTACCTGTTTGCAGTTGATCTTGTTGAAGCTCCGTTTGCTCCACTTGGTGGGGCTGACTGGGAAAACTCTGGTTATAACTGGCCTGGTACTGATTTTGCTGTTTCAAAGTTTCTGGTTCATTAACAGGAGGAACTGGGGCATTCATATTAAACACCTGTAGCAAATGAAGTAAATGATTAGTTCATACCTCTAATCTTGCTTTAGACATGGAATATCTCAGCATTGGCTTTCCTTCAAATATTAATTTAAAAATTACAAGAAATTTCAAAATACACATACAACAAATAAGCTACCAAACTTTTGATGAGGCATTATTTATTAACTCAATTTATTTTTATTAATGTATTAATGAAAAAAATTGTAAGTGATTAAATCTTCAGGAATTCCGTTGAGCACTAATTCAACTGTATTCCAGATTATAATACTTTTTTCTAGTAATTATATAATTTAAAAGTAATTACTGATGAATCAGTGAAGTATAACATCTAAATTTTACTTTCAAACATTCCAGTACGGTAAAGACTAAGCTAACAGGTTCTAACTGCAGACATTTATACGACACTCCTTTGTTTTGTTTTAAAGAATCAGTGTGTGTTTATGAGTATGAACTGCGCAGGTGGAGGTTGGAGGACAACTTTAAGAACTCAGATTTCTTATTCTACCATTTGAGTTCCAGGGATTAAATTTAGAATATAAGGCATGGCAACAAGGACCTTACCCACTGACTCACCTCTCTGGCCTTTTTGTTTTGTTCAAACTTTGTTAAATCTTGTAACCTTTGGGATAAAGCTAAAAAATCTAAATATGAGTGACTCCTAAGGCTCAAATTTATCACTGAGAAATCAAACAATCAGCGTCTGTCTAGTGGTCAGTAAATATAACACAAATACAACAGTACATACAGATGCAGCTCAGCTGTATTTAGCATGACTCATAGTACACACTAAACAGTGTTAATTGCTCACCGTTTGCATGGATTGGAATGGAGCTGCATTTACATTGATTCCACTGCTATGCAAAGGTTTACTTGTCCCAGCCTGGAACACTTGAGGCTGAGAAGCAGCAGGAAGGGATGATGATGCTGTAGTCTGGTCTGTATTTAAAGATATTGTTGCCTAAACACAAAGTGAATAAATAAATATACTTTAATGGGAACCTAACTCAAAATTTTTACATGTTAGGTAAAATAGGACCTAAATGCATTTATAATTAAAGTACCATCCCAATTCATGCTTGGTAACAGAACTTGCCTGAATCTGATCAATTGGCTCCTTTTGTGGCCGCTGCTCTGTAGCATGAGAAGGCTGGTACAAGGGTTGCGACGCTGTATACCCCTCACTTGTGGATGAAACCAAGGGAACCTATACAAAAATAACAATTTCAAATCATATTTTTTTCTAACTAAACTATTACAAAATAATAATAATAATAATAATAATAATAATAATAATAATACCAACTCTAAAACAGATTCAAAGAAAAGACATGTCTACTAAGAGAAATTTTCTCTCCATTTTGAGACTACAGACTTTACAATATGACTGGACAGGTGACACACAACTTTAATCACAGCACCGGGGGTAGGCAGAGGAAAGCAGATCTCTGTGACTTCAATTTCTACATAGCAAGTTCCAGGCCAGTCAGGATTACATATTAAGACTTTGTTTCAATATGAAATAAACACCTAACAATTGCAAACTATGCTGATATTTAAATCTCAAAGCTAAATCAAAGCTTTGTCTAGTTAGAATTGTTTTTTGGGGATTTTTTTTTGGGGGGGGGGGCGTTCCTTGAGACAGAAACAGTTTCTCTGCATGGCCCTGGCTGTCCTGGACTCACTCTGTAGACCAGGCTAGCCTCAAGCTCAGAGATCCACCTGCCTCTTCCTTCGGAGTGCTGGAATGAAAGGTGTGTGCCACCACTGCCCGGCAACTGTCTTAAATAAAGACATTTGTTTCACTTTAATTCACTATTACATATGCAAAGCAATGTAAAAACAATATTAAGACAAAGTCCTGCTGTGTGAATCATGAAAAAATTTTAAAGTCACCAAAAGAAAAACAAATATATGCATGGAAATAAATTCTAAAAACTACCCATTGTCGATGAATCTTTAACAGAACACTTTGAAAGTGATCAAATGCATCCCAGACTAACTCAACTAAGAACGAGTCCTCAGGAAAAAAAAAAAAAAAAAAAAAAAATGAAACTACTCTTATTCGTTCTTACCTGTGTGGCTTCTGGTTGTACAGGAACTTGATTAGGTTGGGCAAGTCTAGATTCAGAATGAACTGCAAAATTAAGAGAGGTGTTACCTAAAATTTGTTGAGAGAAAATCCAATTTCTTAAACTTTATCTACATCATACATAGTGTTAAGGGTAAATTTCTATAACCAAATGATTAATGAACAATTTCAAAATAAATTACAAAGCACAACTAAGATTTCAGCTTTCAAATTAGCACTAAGCACTTTAGTTTATCAACAGTGACTATAGTTTACTCTCATAGTTGTTTCAATTTTGTGTTTTGCTGGGTAAATTAAGATGTCAGTAAGAAAAGTATCAATAAAAGGTAGCCAATAGATAATAACCAGTGCCAGTACTTTTGAGAAAGTCCACCTCTGAAAGTAGCATAATCCCACATGGTCTGGCCGTTAGGATTTCCTAGTTCTTACATTCAGAAGGCCTGGTCTGGTCCCTGAGAGATGGCTCAGCAGGTAAGAGCACTTGCTGCTCTTCCAAAGGACTGGAGTTCGGCTTCCAGCACCCACAGCAGTTGGCTCACCTGTAACTCCAACCTGTAACTCCAATTTCAGGGGATCCAACACCCTCTCTGGCCTCTGCAGGCACCCAAACACACTGGCATACACATGTATACATACATACAGAAATAAAAATAAAAAGTTAATTTTTAAAGTAGCACAAGAAAGCAGTGTCACTGATATTCAAGACTTTGACAAGGGCTGACACAAAGGCTCGGTAGATTAAGAAACACTTTTGTTGTCAGGTCTTACAACCTGAGTTCTTTTTATCTTTAGAACTCTCAGGGTAGAAAGAAAGAACCAACTCCAAGTTGTCCTCTGACTTCCACATGCTCAATAGTGGTGCGTGCACACGTGTACACACACAATAAAAAAAAAATACACTATAACTCTTGCATACACACAAAATAATAAAAACATAAAATACAAGATTTTTTTGCTATATTTTAAGACAAAGTTAATATCTTAATATCAACTTAATCATGTTTCTATAGATTTAAAAAAAAAAAAAAGATACAGCCAGGCACCAGGCATAATGACACACATCTTTAATCCAAGCACTCGGGAGGCAGAGGCAAATAGATCTCTGAGTTTGAGGCCAGCTGGTCTAAATAGTGAGTTCAAGAACACCCAGGGTTACATAGTGAGACCCAGTCTCAGAAACAAATAACAAAAACCCCACATTTTTACTAAAAGCACACACACCGTATGCATCTTTATTGGATGTTCTCTTTCTCTTACCTCTCCCCTTAACCACAGATCATCAAAAGTACAGATCATTGGATATGTTTTCAGAAAGCATCAAACATCAATGGATAGTCTAAAGGGCTTAGTTAGCATTAGCTGAGTGTTTGACAACCTTACAGGTCAGTACTACATGTATTAACTTTGGCACAATTCCCAGCTGAGAAAACTACACAGCTCCTTACTCTGGTGGTGTTCACAAAAACAAACATTTAAAAAACAAAAACAAAAGAGGGCTGGGCTGGAGACTTGGCTCAGTAGCTAAGAGCACTTGTTGCTCTTGCAGAGGAACCCAAGTTTAATTCCCAGAACCCCCATGACGGCTCACAATCATTCCAGTCCCAAGGGATCTGATGCCCTCTCCAGGTATATATGTGGAACACAGGCATACATGTAGACAAAACATGTAAAATAAACATAGAAATAAAAATAAAAAATAACAGTTGTTTTTGTAGGTATTACCTCTTCTAACTCTTGGTTCAGAGATATGACATGAGCTCCCTTTAATGTACAGAAATCCTAATGACATTTCTAAAGTTAACTATTTGTCACTGAGCAACTTTTTACACTTAAGAATATGGCAGGCGTGGTGGCACACACCTTTGACTGCAGTACTTGGGAGGCAGAGGCAGGCTGGTCCCAGAGAGTCCAAGGCCAACCTGGTCTACATAGTGAAGTCCAGGACAACCACAGCTATGTGGTGAAACCCTATCTCAAAAATGTCGGGGGGGGGGGGGGGGAGGGGGGAGGGAGGGAGGGAGGGAGGGAAGGAGAGAGAGAGAGAGAGAGAGAGAGAGAGAGAGAGAGAGAGAGAAGGAAATAAGAATATACTGGATTTCATGTTACTTTATACCACTTTGACACCTTGATATGCTCTGGTTAGAAGACCAAGATCAAAATCACCAATGATCCTATAGCAAAGATCTATACAACACAATGCACAGACTATGCAGTTGCTACTCAGGATTGAATGTCTCATTCATCTCTTCCTCTCAAGCTCATGAATCCCCTTCCATGGTTGTATCATCAGAAATTCTCCCTTAAGAGCTGCAGGAATCCACATTATTCTTCTTAAGATTTTTAAAATTGGCAGGTGGTGGTGGCACACGTCTTTAATCCCAGCAATCTCAAGGCAGAGAGGCAGGCAGATCTCTGTGAGTTTGAGGCCAGCCTGGTCTACAGAGCGGGTTCCAGGACAGCTAGGGCTACACAGAGAAACCCTGTGTGTGTCTGGGGAAAAGGGGGGAGAGAGACACATACGACAAATGGACAATTTTTGACAATGAGGCTCGTCATTTAAGCGCACACACAGTTTGCTGGTTCTTCCCCACCAGGCAGCTCACAATCAGTTAGAACTCCATTTCTAGCAGGATTCGAGAGCCTCTAGCCTCCAAGAGCACCTGAACTCACTATGCATAAACCAGGGACAGGCACAGACACAGACACACACAGAATCAGAACTTTTAAAAAGATTTTTGAAATTTTAAAAATACCACACAGTTTCACTAACACAAATTGCAGCAACTGTCAAAACTATATCAGAAGGAAGTGGTTGACATCTACAGGTGGGGAGGATAACTTATAAACGAAAGAAAACATAAGTGTAGGCTTCTGGAGCACTAATAATTTTCCATTCCCGACTTAGACTGTGAGAAGTCATCGATTCTGTGTGTGTGTGTGTGCCAATACAAGTGTTACAAGAAAAAGAAATCACAGAACTAGTTATTAACTGTTTATAGGCTAACAGTTCTCATCAAATCAAAGAACTCAAAAGAAAGCATTAAAAAGGGCAAAATTATCTTTCAAAAACTCTGAAATTACTGGGTCTTAAATTTATTTCCTCTCATAAAAAAATCATTGCATGGTTAAAAGACAGACTTTGGAGGCTGATAAGATGGTTGAGGGTAAAAAAAGCAACTTGTCTCACCAAGCCAGATGACCTAAGTTTGTTCCTTGGAAGCCATAGAGGAGAGGTTGGGACTCCTGTAAGTTGTTCAGACAGCACATATATCCCACCACACATGCAAGCACATGCATGAACATACATTCTCTAAAAATGAACAATTTTTAAATCATTACTAACCTGGAGGGCAAACCAGTTGAGGCATTTCCATGTTTTGAGTAGGATTCATAGGTTGTGCTGATACAATGGCAGGATCAAGTGTCTGATTTTCAAAATCCAACATTGAATCCTACAAGTCAGGATATAATTGAATTACATCAAACAACATATTTAAAGTTACTGTTAACAGTGCCTTACTAAAATACACTTACCTGTATGAAATTATAGGGTCCCTGCATTTGTGCCATAAGATCTTGTACTCGCTGCCGTCTCACAAGTGGATCTGACTGAGCCACTGGAGTCAAAGAGTGGGGCTCTGGTACTGAAGGAGATGCAGCCTGAGGTTGCTGCTGGAGTGAGTTTACCACCTAAAATATGAGGAAAAAACCTCCAGTGTTTTCAAACATGTTTCTCAAAACATTAAATATGCAATCTACACTGTAATGAGGAAAACAAGCTTTACCCAAAAAAAAAGTAGGGCACACACAGATGGCTCTTGGATAAAAGCACTACCAGTCAAACCTAAGGACAGGAGTTCAATTCCCCAGAACCCACATGGTAGAAGGAATCAACTCCTGCAAATTGTTCTCTACCACCAACATGCAGCTCATGGTCCAAATAAACACTTCAGAGAAGTAGTAGTTTTTAAAAGGTTGTAGAGAGCACTGACTGCTCTTCCGGGGACCTGTGTCATCCCACCCCCCCCCCACTCCCCCAAAAAGAGGTTCCTCAAAAGGAACACAATAAAGTTAATGTTTTGGATTAATATATTGCTTCGTTTCTTAACTTAAAATTAGGATGTAGCGTTTTAGCTTACTTTTCAATCTATTTCGAACTACAGAGAAATATGAAGGGGACTGATGAACTAGAGATGAGGACCTAAAAGGGGCTTATGTCAGAGACTACATCAAGAAACAACAGAAATCCATAAAGTCTAGTAACAAAAACAGCTTCTAAAGTAAAGTTAAAGATGATGGCACTCTTTATAAGGTGGGAGCCTAGATTTTTCTACAACATGGTATCAAGAAACAAATAAGGGGCCTGGAGAGAGAGTTCCTCACTTAAGAGCACTGACTGCTTGCTCTTCCAGAGAACCAGGATTCAATTGCCAGAACCCACACGGTAGTTCACAACTTCTGGTTCAAGGGTTATCTGGTACCCATTTTTGGCTTTTGTATGACCTTGGGCACACATGGTGCACAAACATATACTCATGCAAAACTTTCTTATATATTAAACATAAATTTTAAAAAACGACATAATCAAAAGCAAAACCATGTATTTTGACAAATGTGTAAAAAATACAAAAAACACCTAATTTTTTTCTCAGGATATAAAAAAAAAAAGACTAATGTCAAAAGACATTAACCTTACAATACAAAGAACTCTTACCTCAACTGTTTCAACTGCCCACTCATCTACTTGCTCCTTCTCACTGCTGCTGAACTGTGTTTCTGCCATGAATTGCCTATTGACATACTGAAAAGAAAAGTCAACGTTTGAGATGTCTGTTTTAAAAACAGAAGAATAAAGGTAGTATTAAACTTTTTAAAGAAATGATACCTCTGTTGATTCAACCTCACTTTGCTCCGTGTATTCTTCTGTTGGTTCAGGTTCTAGAGTTAAAAAGGAAATAAAACAGAAGATATTTATTTAAGTCAATGAAATTATAATGGTAGAAACATGTTATATACTTATCTAAATCTACAGAATGTACAAGGAGCTAAGGGGGAGCCACATATAATTAGGTAATAACATATTAATTAGGTTTGTCTAATATAACAAATATACCTCTGATGCTGTAGTAAAAAAGTTATGCAGTTGTAAGGGAAAGAGTGATAGCAATTTAAGTTGTTTTTTAAGTATATGGATGTTTTGTCTACTTGTATGTCTGTGTATCATGCATGTGCAGTCCCCACAGAGGCCAGATGAGGGTGGTAGATCCCCTAACCTGGAGTGACAGACAGTTGTGAGCTATCCTATGGGTGCTTAGAATCAAACTCTGGTCCTCTGCAGGAAGAGTCAGTGTTCTTAAGTAGGGAGGCATCTCTCCATCCCATTTTATGTTCAATTTAACTGTGAACCTAAAACTGCTCTTAAGAAAAAGTCTGTTTGTATGTAAATGATATCAAAAAAAGGTAAGTTTGTTTTAATGTTATCAGTTCCACTTAAACTCTACAATACTTTATCATTATATAATCAAGGTGTCTGAATATATTAGTGATAAGTTCTTACATTTACTATTTTTACAGTCAGTAACTATATTTTTAAGTTACTTTATTCCAGGATGAATTACTTTAGCATTAACTGTAGTTTCTAGGACAAGCATATTGAAAATAAAAACCTTCTAGATTGGGCCTGGAGTAACATGCATGTATATACACCTCAAGACAGGGTCTCACTATGTATGTAGCTCTGGTTGTCCTGGAACTCCAGGTTGGCCTCGTACTCACAGAGATCCACCTGCCTTGAAACATGCCCAGCTTGGTGCACACCTTTAAACCCAGCACTCCGAGGCAGAGGCAGGCAGATATCTGGGAGTTCCAGACCAGTGGAAGCGATATACTAAGACTGTCTGAAGGAAGAAAAACAATAAAATCTTCTCCATCTGTTAGTAAAAGCAGAAAAACTAAAAACACAAAAGTCTGTCTTGCTGGGGTGGTGGCAGTGGCGCACACTTTTAATCCCAGCACTTAAGAGGCAAAAGCAGGTGGATCCCTGTGAGTTCAAGGCCAGCCTGTTCTACAAAGTGAGTTCCAGGACAATCAAGGCTACATAGAGAAACCCTGTCTCAAAAATCAGAAAGACAAAAATAAGTCCATCTCACCTATATTCCACCAATCAGCAGTCTTCCCTTCTGGTTAGACCTAATAGCACTTGGAGAGTGTTTACCATGTGCCTTACTGTTCTCACCCCTCACACACTGCACAATCTGCTAAATGGCAACTTGGAGTATTCAGTAATTACCCCAAGTTAGACAGCTGGTGTTCAAGTATGTTTTTACCTCAAGCAATCAAATTCTGAACTCATGCTTTAAACTACTCCAAAAATTGTGTAGTATAATACTCATCAACTTAAGAATTACCATAAAAGTACTCAGATTATCTAGCCACACTAGTGTTTCATTAAGATGCTAAACACAAACTGCAAAGAATCCCTTGCTGTTAAGTTTAGTTCAAGACCATGAGTTCTACACTTTCTCTGACCCTCCTTCTTAAAATTCACATTACTATTTTATGTTGGTATGGTTAAAAAAAAAACTGTACAAATCAGACAAAAATCTATCTGAAAATCCTTACAGCTGCCCCTAATCCATACTCCTTGTCCAACAATACCAAGTAGGTTTAACTGTGATCAAGGCCTGTAAGACAAATGATGGGCACTGAATATATCAGATTACTAAATGTATCTTGCCATGCTCCAAGTACATTTTAAAATCTAAGTATAGACATAACCATATATCTATATGTATTTTATAAACCTATATCTATATGTATAACCATATATCTATATGTATTTTATAAACCTATCTCAAAGGAAATGGAAAGTTAAGGCCAGAACCAATACTAAAACTACTATCTTCCCAAGTACTCACCAGCTTCAGCTACCTGGTCTTCCACTGCAGGTGCCGAGGCTGCCTCTTCCTCCTCACACAGCCCATTCTGGTGGTTGTGAGTGCTGTCAAAGTAGTTTGACTGAAAAACACGCTCAACAATTTCCTTTAGGGCTTTATCTTTAAAAAAAAAAAAAAAAAAAAAAAAATTACAGTGTTATTGTCTGACAATACCAGATTTGAAAAGAAATACTTAATATTCTACAAAATAGCAAGAAAAATTATCTGTTAGTAAAATACACACAAATACATAAATTATAGCATGATAGGAAGGAAACAGGAACCTACTTACATTATTAAGTAAGCAAGTAAAGAGGGAATAAAGCTGAGATTATTCATTCAATAAGCATTTCTGTAGCACATACTCTGTGTGTGTGTGTGTGTGTTAGGCATGTTCTTGGCACTGGAGAAATGGCTCAGAGATTAAGAAAGAGTACTTACTTGCTGCTCTTGCAAAGGACCTACATTTAACATGGGTTGGTTCACAAACATCTAAATGCCAAAACCAAGGGATCTGACGCTCTCTTATAACCATCTCAGAAACCTGAACTTACATGCATACTATACAGACACACACTCACACAATTAAAAATCAATCTTTTATTTTTTTTTGGGGGGGGAGGGGAGGTCAAGACAGGGTTTCCTCTGTGTAGCCCTGGTTGTCCTGGAACTTGCTTTGTAAACCAGGCTGTCCTCGAACTCACAGGAATCCGCCTGCCTCTGCCTCCCCAAGTGCTGGGATTAAAGGCATAAGAACCACACCCAGTGCACACTAATTTTATAATCTAATGGGTCATCAAAACATAAAAATGACAAAATTCCATGATGTAAAGTAACAGATTTGGACCTAGTCAAGGTGAGACTACTAAAGCTTTCCTGGTATAACTGAGCAAGAGCTAACATAGATGTTAAATATCTAGAAGGGAAGCATTTCATGGCAGAAGAAAAGCAATTTACAAATCTTGCCCAATGAAAGGTGTCGAATACAAGAAACAAAAGATGTCACTGAAGCATGCTAAAAAAAAAAAAAGTGCAAAAAAAAACCCTAAATGTAAATTGTTACTCATACACTAGTAAAATGTCTTCAACATTAAATAGAAAAACTTAAAGAGTCCTAGCTACACAATCAGAATTATCTAATACTCACAGGTTGTTCCACATACAGGCTTTTCTTTCCCTTCCAGCAAGTCCCACAAGTGAATGGAGGCATGCTCATACTGCTCATTTAACCTTGCAATAACAAAGAACACATTAAACACCTTCCAATTGTCAATTAGAGCAACACCTCTAAGATTCTGTTACCAGATCCCACCATACCTTAAACTCATGTCCCGCTCGGGGTCCACTAACTTGTAGAATTCATCTAATAAGGACAGTTCCTCTTCAGACAGTATTGGCACTCCGTTCACACCTTGTTTCAGATCAGCTCTCACTTCATCATCTCCCAGCTTATCCAATACATACTGTAACTCAAGAACAGTTTTTAAGCGCTTCTGTTCCGCTTCTTCTCTCATAAGCTGTTCCCGACGAGCTGTCTTCTTTATTGTTTTCTGAATCTGCCAAAGAACATAAACATGAGACATCAGAATTCCAACTTAAGTACCTTCTACTAACTTGTAAGAACAATCCAAAAATCCACCACTTCCTCCTTGCTGCAAACAATCATTGATGGTATGAGAAATGAATTTCAGTATTTGAAAAGCAGTAAATAAAATTCAGTCTTTATGAACTGGGAAAAAAAATACTGACAGAGAAAAATATACTGCATAAGTTAGATAAAGTATGAAGTATTTTTTTTTTTCACTTCCCCCGTCCTTCCCTTGAAAGGATAAAGGACTGCATCAAAGTCAAGTATTTCTCTCCTCTCTATCATGTTTAGCATCAGCTTAGGGATAGAGAAAGGTAAAGTTCTTTCAAGAGTCACGGCACTGTTTTCCTTCACTCTTCCCTACCATCTCAAGCGTCACTAACTGAACTGACATGGGAAAAAACAAAACAGAGATATACATACAGACCTATAATTTGAGGATTGCAAAGTTGGCTTGGAGGGGGTCAAAGAGCACCAGCTACTCTTCTAGAGGACCCAGGTTCGATTCCCAGCACCCATAGATCACACAACCACCACTCACTCCAGTTCTAGGGAATCTGAGCACTCTTCTGGTCTCCAAAGATACTGCACACATATAGTACAGATATATTTAACAAGCAAAATACTCATAAAACAATTTTTAAAAAAAAATTTTAAAACTTAGAAGAATGTAAGAATAATGAAGATTGCAATAACAAGATAATTTATATTGGCAGCAAAGGAAATAAATGTTTTATCACAGCAATAAATGAAAAGTAAATATACAGTATATGTATATAAGATGTAAGTTAGGATGGGCAAGTAAGCTTACAAGGTGAAAATGCCGTCTATTGAAATGGATGAGCTTTTCAATGTTGGGAGCAGTTTAAATGAGGAAGGTCTTTCAAAGGTAGCTGGAGGCAGAAAACAGGAAGAGAAGTAGGAATGTGAAAAAAAGAAAAAAAAAAACACCCTAAAGAAATAACTGTCCAAGTGTGCATATGTATGTACACATGTGTAAACACATGCACACACACACACATACACACACACACTCCTGGAGGCCAGAGGAACTCAGGCCTCCTTTCTGAGGTGCCATCCACTTTGTTTGTTTTAAGATAGGGTCTCTCTCTGGCCTGGTGCTGCTCACCAAGTAGGATAGGCTGGCTGGATAGCAGGCCTCAGGGATCTGCCTGTCTTCACTTTTCTTGTTCTGAGATTAGAAGCAAGTACTAGCATGCCTGGCCTGTACATGGGTTCTTGGGATCTAACTCAGGTCCTCCCTTTACCAACTCAGCTCCCTAGCCCAAAGGTTTCTTTTATAACAATAATGTTGATGAAATATAAACTCAAGTAGGGCAAGTGTGAGCAAGAAAAGATAGATGAGAGAGGCTAATGCTACTCTTTGTAGATACAAAATAAAAAACATAGTCTAATAATTGTAAAAAGCTGTATCAAATGATCAGAGTAAATTAACTGCATAGCATCTTTTTAAAAATAAACTATGTTTAGAAAAGGAAGGGTCAGGGAGAAAAATGGTACATCGAGCTTAAAGTTCTGACCTAAACAAGTATAATATCTTCCACTTAGTTACTACAGTTTCTTTGTAACCCCTACACCCTGTATTCATGTGTTCGAAATGTAAAGACCTAAGTTCAAATGCTGAGAGGTAGTATTTGACCAATTACTTCGGTCCTAAGAACACCACCCTGATGAACTGGTAAATGTTGCCATGAAAAAGGCTATGAAAGTTAAGATCACACTCTTTTTCTTCCCTCTTCTGTCTTGTGACACACAATTCTAAAGACCTCACGAGATGTCAATATCATGCAAATCTTGGGATTCCAGTGTCTCAAACTGAGAAATATTATTTTTATTCTTTACAGACTGCCCAATCTTTGATATTCTATTAAAAAGGCACTGTGGTTTGAATAAGAATGGTCCCCACAGGCTCATATATTTGAATGCTTAATCATTAGGGAGTGGCAATATTTGAGGATTAGGGAGTATGGTCTTATTGGAGTAGGTGTGGCCTTACTGGAGGAAGTGTCACTGGAGGTGGGCTTTAAGGTTTCAAAAGCCCAAGCCAGACCCAGTTTTCTATCACCCTCTATGGATACAGATGTAGAGCTCTCAAATACTTTTCCAGCACCATGTCTGCCCATGTACCAGCATGACAACAGACTAAACCCCTATAACTGAAATCAAGTCCCCAATTAAATGCTTTCTTTGATAAGAGGTGCTTGGTCATGGTGTCTTTACAGCAAAAGAACAATGACTAAGACGGGCATAAAACAAACTAAGGTTAAAAAATTGGTTAAAAAATTCAATTATCACTAGTCAGTGGTAGCGTAAGCCTTTAATCCCAGCACTCAGGAGGCAGAGGCAAGCGGATCTCTGTAGTTTGAAGCCAGCCTGGTCTACAGAGCAAGCTCCAGGACAGCCAGGGCTACACAGAGAAATCCCCCCCCAAAAAAATTCAATTATCTTTTCTCTTTTTTTTTTAGGCAAATTACTAAAATATACCTCTGTACTCAATTATAAAATATGACAATAACACTGAGTGCTTGGAATATATTATGTATCACACACTCATAAAGAGTTTTATAAAAGGGTACATTACTATTTTATAGATTAAAAAACTGAGGTGTTGAGATGGCCTTGTCTATCTGTCTGTCTCTCTCTTCTCTGCTTCCACCCTACTAGCTCTATTTTTCTGTGAAACTTTTAATATAGGAACAACAAAATTAAATAACTTGGCCAAAGTTATACAATTACTAAAAAAAAAAAAAAAAAAAAAAAAAAAAAGAGGCAATCAGGACTCAACCAAGGTGAATCTCATTCCTGAGTAAGTAATCTGAGCTCTGAAGTCTCCTAAATCATGTGAGAATTGTCTCTCATTATGTAGAAGACTTTTCATTTACCAAATGAAAACTAACCTGGTATTTCCCATGTGTATTATTTTTTAATTAGCACACAAAATAACAGGTTTCTTTCTGGTATTTTTCATTCATACTTAGTTTTGACTGATCTTCCCTCACATCTGTCTCTCCCCTCCATAGATGGCCCCTACCCCTGCTTGCATTTTTCCAATCCCCATTATTCCTCCACCCTTCTATTTTCATGTCATGTGTTCTATTACTCTTCCCAAAACGCTTCCTTAGAGCCTTTCTTTAAAACTCCTTATAGGACCCATCACAGTCTCCTGGTCTCTATCAGAACCCACTCACTCCTACATAAATACATACATATATATATATATATATATATATATATCAACTATAAGTTAAAGTCCACTCATGAGAAAGAACATGCTGTATATTTTTGCCTTTCTGAGCTTGAGTGACTTCATTTAATGATTTCCAAGTTCCACACTTTTTCTTCAAATTTCACAATTTCATGACCCAAATATTCCCATATTATTAGCCATTCCTCAAATAAGCTGACATTCATTCAGAATGTTCCTCAGTCTCAAAAAATTATTTGACTTTGTTTGTATTTAATTTTTGTTCTATTACCAAAGGCTTTTGTCATATGAACAGTTATCTAAGGAAAACTTACCCTTCTGTTGGATCAAGAGCTAAGAGCAGTAAATGTATCAGTCTGTCACTAAGGACACTGATGAAATGAATATATGTCTGTATAGAATTAAAGGAATATATGGAAAATCAACTTTAAAGCAGCTGAGATCTTCCATGTAATTATGCTTATCCTATCTTTAACTCAGTCCTTTTCAAAAAGTGTTTCCCGTTACACAAAATTGGCAAATATATAGGATATAACTGAATCCAATCTCCACACCTGGCAAAGGGCTTATCAACAGTAGTGAAGGGACTAACCCCAAATAACCAAGCTTCCACTAACTTCATTTTTAGTATTTTATACATTATCTTTTACTTACATCTTGACTTAATGCCATGAAACTCCTCTGTAATTCCTTTGCAAACTCCAAATTATTTGTAACTTCCTGGTATTTAGATACAGCATCCTAAAATGACAAAAACAGAACCCGTTTTTACTAGAAACACAAGCACAGAATTTTCCTTTACAATACTGAGCACTGAGCCTTTACTGAGTAAGACATGGACATCTTTACCAGCTGATCTTGATTGAGCCTTTCTCCTTTGTTCATTCGTTCCTGGTAATCATCAAGTTTACCCTACATCAAAGAAAGAAAGAATAAATTCAGTTTAACCATGCCAACATGAGAAAACCTAACCAATATTCAAAGCCTACTTCAAATTTTGTCTTAATTTTCAGATATACTACAGCTTAACTATATTCATCTAACTAAAGTTTAACAGTAAACTAAGAAATAAATTTAAATATTGACCATTGCTGAATCACAGACATCAAATACTAGTACATAAGCCAACAAAATACTGCTTACTTTGGTACTAAAAAACAGATGCCATCATCACTCAGACATGAGGGTCATGGGATGATTAAGATACTTTTCTACTCAACTGTGCATACTGGACATATAAGCTAAAATTCTGTGCTTCTGTCTGTCCTTCCAGCCTTCAACGCATTCATGGTAAATAGATGGCATAAAGTCTATTTTCCTGAATGAATTCAGAAGTGTATTTGTTCTATTTTACCTTAAATAACATGAAGCTACCATTTCAGCTACAGTCCATACACTGTAACCACTGTGCTGCTTCTATGAAACTGAATAGGGTTTCAACAACCCTGTCACTTGATATTATCTTTTTATGTAAAGATGAAAACTTAGCCAGGCATAGTTTCACATGCCTTTAGTCCTAGCACTTGGGAAGCAGGAGGATCTCTGAGCTTGAGGCCATCCTGGTCTACACAGTCAGTTCTAGGACAGTCAAAGCTACATAAAGAGACCCTGTCTGGAAAACAAAAAAATAGAAAACAGAAAACTTAAAAGATTTCCCAGGCTTAGGCTTTAAAGACTCCCCCTCACAAAAGATTCAGACAATGAAACAGTGTCAGCAAGTCAATCAACTACTGTTAAGAACTAGGATAAACAGAAATCTAACTTAAAGGAAAAGTATTTCAAATAAGTATATCACATACAGTTCCTTGACAATAATTTCTTCTTTTTCTCTTACACTTTTTTTCATTTTTATTTGTATTTTATGCCTGGGTGTATTGTCTCTATGTGTCTACGCAGTACCCACAGGGGCCAGTGGAGGGCATCAATCCCCTAGGACTGGAGTTACAGAAGTTGTGTGCCTCCATGTCGGTGCTGGGAATTGCCCAAACCATATTACCTTGAGAGCCACCAGTTTTAAAGAGGATTGCTACATACAACAATGCATTCACTGTGAGGGAAGAGGTGCATAAGCCACACACAATCTCAAGAACCTCCATGAGGTTTTCAAAAGGCAGACCACAGTTCTTTGGTCACAAATTCCTCAAATTACTAAATTAAAATAAAATATATTTTTTTTCTTAGTAAAACAAATGAAGCCACTATAATAGTTTCTTCTTAGCATTGCATGGGTCATTTTGTAACTGTAATACTTTCTACATTTAGATATAAAAGTAACCTCAAGGGACTAGTCATCTTATCAGCATATATAATATAGAATCACTGCTAAAACAAAATTTTACCAGCATGGAAAGATGAGCGAGAAAGGAACTCTGTTCACTATTACATACAACCAAATCTCTACAAAGCAAAGCCTCTGTAGTTCTAAGTCAGTGATTTCTGAAGCATAGCCCTCAAACAAGCAACATCAGGCAGGGAAACTTACAAACACAAAATCTTGACACTGGGTTCCAGCAATCTGCATTTTATCATGCCCTTTGTGATACTGTGCATAGCTAAGTTTGAGACCCATATAGGCCAAACACAAAGTAATTCCCTTGTAATAGTAAGTCCAGTAGAGCCCAGAAATTTTAATTTATAGAAACAAGTTGCTTAAAGGTTCAACTATAAATAATTCAAAAAAGTTGATTTGGTTTCTAGACCAACTTATAATCTTACCCAGCAACTACTGGGTAAGGAAAAAAAAATCCGCTCATGATCTGAATACTTGTTAAGATTTGCACCTGATACCCATGACCACATGAAGTGCACTTTTGATGGAAAGTTAAAATCTCAGGATACAGTATTAATGAACCTCTATAGATGAGTTTTCCCCAAATGGACTTATGATCCATATGTACCAGAACCAGTACCAAGGATGAAGTGAGATCTCAACAGCATCTGAAGTGGACATGGAATAATGGAGTCAGTGTGGTTTCAAAAACCATTAGGGTTCTGAGAACAAAAAGGGAGGATGGAGAACAAACAAACAAACAAACAATTGTGCACCTGAAATCCCTCCCCAAGGCTCACGCCGTGATCCAATGCAGGGGTGTTCTGAGACAAGAATTGTGGAAGTGACTAGATGGTATTAATTAATTCTCACCAATGAAGTGATCTAGATAGGTTAGTGTCTCGTCCCCAGTCCTTTCCTCCTTTCTGCTTCCCAAGCAGCTTTGTTCCATACTGTGTTTCTGCATTCAGATGAAGACAGGTAAATCTGTCTGTCTCCAAGTTGATTTTTTTTTCAGGTATTTTATCATAACCACGGAAAGCTTACTCATTGAATTACCACCTTCTGAGAAGTAGTGCTTCTGTTAAATCCTGGTCATAAACTAAAGCCCCAGCAGTTAAAAGCGGTTTATGATTTAATTCAGTAATGAATTCAAAAATTTGTACTAGACAGAAAGCCTCAACAGCCTACTGCTATTTCACAGAATAAAAATAGCTTGCCATGCTAGTAAAGTTAACTGCTAAGTAGCCTTTAGTGAAGGAAAGTGGTACAGTTCTCCCACTGCACAATACCACCAGTCACCTTATCTTTAAACAGACTAGAAACAAATGACACTATCTTAAGACTTGCGCTCTGATTTTTTACTTCCAATTCAAATTAAGTTCAACTAGAAATTTATCGATTGGGGTTTAAATTTCACATTATAAAGTAAGTAAATAAATGTAGGAGGACTGGTTATACTACCAAGTCAAACATAAAACAAGGGGGCAAAGATAAAAGGCAGGAGACAGATTTGTTCTTTCCTGCCTCCAGAACATGGCCATCTAACAGTGACTAAAAACAACTGGTCATCCTAAGCACAAAACGGGGAAATCCTTCCTTCCCTGCAAAACAGAACTATACTCACAGCATAAAAAGGTATGTATCTTCATCAGAAAGCCTACCACAATAGTAATTAGCACTAATCTGCCCTTCATGTCTTGAAACACCAATTGTAAAATTCAAGTTAGGGTTTTTTTTTTCCCCAACTACTACATATCGTAAAACATATTAAAATTTTCATTGATAGTACCATATGAGGAAGATAAAAACCAGAGCATTTCCCAAAATAACAAACCTTTTAAAAGAAACCATGCAATAGAAATCTGACTATATTCAAAAGTGGAAGACTTTAGCCATGTTAGAGAAATAACTGCACCAAATGCTAGTCTGTCACTTTCTAAGTCTAGTTTCCTTGTTCTCTCAAAAGCCAGCAGTACTATGTGAAATTCTGACTTAACTATCAGAAAGCTAGCTAACCTTATCAGTGAGGCACTGCTATCAATCATACTTCACCTAATTGTAAACTAAAAGACAGAGGTAAAATAACTTGCCATAATAAATCCCAGAAAAATCACGTCTCCCTCAACATCTTTTAGATCACTGCATTCCAGGTACTCTATTTCACTTCTGCCTTTGCCTCTACTGTTGCTCTCTTTTCTCCCTGAGATTATGATGAGCAGCTGTGCGTCTTCAACTTCCATCCTTCCCAGAGTTCTATATCACCTTCAAAGTCCCTTTACTGACGGAGGTATCTGTGACAGATGTACTCCCAAACTTTTCTATTATAATCAACAATTCCCACTAAAGAAACGATCTTTAATTTTTTTAAACTTATCTGTTTTTTCTTATGAGTGTTTGTATGCATGTATGCATGTATACCATATGCAGACCTGGTGCAATGAGGTCGGAAGAGGGACTCAGCTCCCCGGGAACTGGTAGAATAAGAATTACGAATGGTAGTGAGCCACCATGTGTACCCTGGAAATTGAACATGGTTCCTCTGCAAGAGCAACACATGCTCTTAATTGCTGAGCCACCCCAAAGAAAACATTTTTCTCCCGAGACAGGGTTTCTCTATGTAGTTTTGGTACCTGTCCTGGATCTCGCTCTGTAGACCAGGCTGGCCTCGAACTCACAGAGATACACCTGGCTCTCGCCTCCCGAGTGCTGGGATTAAAGGCGTGCACCACCACTGCCCAGCAAGAAAACATTTTTAATTATGCATTTTCAAAGAAACCCAGATGTGAAACTCCAAAAATATTAAAATTACTCAGTTATAACCAGTCCCAGGAAAAACTAGGTAACTCCTGTTCTTAACTAATGAGACCCTAACCTAACACAGATTCTTTTAAAGTAAAGCCTAAAGTAAAAGGGCACCTAGCTATATTTTATGTTCCCAAGCCAAATAAATCTAGTAATACCTTTAAAACCCCATAAATCCAGACACAGAAAGGTAAAGACTTCTCTTCCTTTTAACTTTCCATATTCATTAGTGACTTCTCTAGATATTATTTCAAGTTACTAATGCCTCCATTCCCCACATATCACCTAGAGACATGCCACTTCTCACTGTCTAAGCAATGGGCAGTTAACTTCCTAGTCACTCTCCACTGAGAATTAGTAACTGGTAAAATTCATAAAAGCAGCAAAAATTGTCAGTTTTTCAGAGAATAGTGGAGAAAACACGTACAACTCAGAAGATCTGTAACAGTTCTCTTCAAATGCTGAAGGCCTGTTCGTGTAGCATTAGTCTGCCCTAAACAAAAAAGTATTAAGAGTGTAAGAGGAAGATATTTCTTGGTATTTTATTAGATGTTATCTAATCTCATTCTATTTTTTTTCAAACAGGTTATATATACAAAAGTTTTACTTCACAATTTAAAAAGATAATCCTGTACAACTCTTACTCACTGTCCATGCAGAAATGGAAGCAACTGACACTGGTGGTAAAAAAAAAGAAAGAAAGAAAGGAAGGAAGGAAGGAAGGAAGGAAGGAAGAAGGAAGGAAGGAAGGAAGGAAGGAAGGAAAGAAAGAAAGAAAGAAAGAAAGAAGAAAGAAAAAGAAAGAAGATAATGTATTGTCAGAGTTCCAACACCATCTCCTTTGATCACTCTTACAAAATCTGAACTTTGGGGCTAGAGATGAAGCACACTGAAGATTAAGTGTGCTTTTGCCTGGTGTGTCAAAGGCCCCGAGTTCGATCCTAAAAGAAGTTAAAAGTTGAAAGTTGAAAAAAATAATGATCACACGTTTGTGTTGGGGTTTTTTAAAGGGCTTAGAACTATTAGTTGCTTTGTTTCACAGAGCTACTCAAAAGACAAATCTACAACTTAAGAACACAGCAGCAGGCTGGCCTCAGACTCAAAGACCCACCCATGTGCTGGGATTAAAGGAGCGCACCACCACTATGTGCAGCAAGGTTTTTTAATTTCTATGTTGGAATAAGAATACTATAAGAAATGCATTGTCTAATAATTCACAATGGTTCTAATGCCAAGAGTTACCTTTGTCCTCCGTACTAAAACTACTGACAAAATCCTGCTTACCAAAATTTTCTAATTGTCTACTCATCAATCCTGCCCACGTGAAAATAAAAATTCAAGCTCACTTTAAAAAAAGAAAGAAAAGCTGGACAGCAGTGGCACACACCATTAATCCCAGCACTCAAGGAGGCAGAGCCAGGCAGATCTCTGTTTGAGGCCAACCTGGTCTACAGAGCAAGATCCAGGACAAGCACCAAAAAACTACAGAGAAACCTAGTCTCGAAAAACAAAAGCCAAAAAAAAAAAAAAAAAAAAAAAAAAATCAATGCAAGTAAATAAGTGTTTTCCACTCATGGATTAATCTAGTTTAATGGATTTTTCCCTTCAATTTTAAGGGTTTTGTTAATGATGATGCAAATATTTATAGGTAATGATTTAGTCAAAGTATGAAACAGTCCTATTTAGCACATATAATGTGTGGAGGAACAGCAGAATGGTTTACTAATGATCTTTACCTTCAATAAGGTAACCAACTTTAAAAAACTTTAGATGGCTGGGCAGTGGTGTCACACATCTTTAATCTCAGCACTTGGCAGGCAGAGGCAAAGCAGACCTTTGTGAGTTTGAGGCCAGCCAGCCTGGTCTACAGAGCTAGTTCTAGGACAGCCAGGGCTACACAGAGAAACTGTCTCAATAAACAAAAACCTTAAGGTGAAGAACCAAGAGCAGTATACAAAGAAGGTCCCAAGTAACAAGGCTAAAGGAAACAGTCTTTAGCAGCCTGATCAACAATCACACTTTACCCTTTCCTCAGGAATTATGAATTTTAAGAAACTTGATTTTTTATTTTGTATTCATTGGTGTTTTGCCTGCAAGTATGTCTGTATGAGAGTGTCAGAGCCTCTGGAACTGGAGTTACAGTTGTGATCTGCCACATAGGTGCTAGGAATTGAGCCCAGTCCTCTGGAATAGTAAGTAGCCAGTGCTCTTAACATTAATTCTCCTACCCAGATAAGCATGAATTTTGAACTCTACCCAGGGAAGTCTCTGTCTCCCATCCTTTTCTACACGTACTCTGGTAAGAGCACTGGCATAGCTGGTGGGAAAAGCAAGCTGAAGCCAGGTAACTTTGGGCTGAATTTTGCTTGTTTCACTTCTCACTCCTTAACGGTATGCCCACTGTGTACGGAGGACTGACATCAATTACTAAGACACTCAGTTGCTGGAACCTAAGAACTGAGATGAAAAGTTGTCATCTGCTCCTCAAATGTTCCTGGTTTACATTTCAAGATTGAGACTGGCCGGGCGGTGGTGGCGCACGCCTTTAATCCCAGCACTCGGGAGGCAGAGCCAGGCGGATCTCTGTGAGTTCGAGGCCAGCCTGGTCTCCAAAGTGAGTTCCAGGAAAGGTGCAAAGCTACACAGTGAAACCCCGTCTCGAAAAACAAAAACAAAATCAAGATTGAGACTGGCAAATAAATAAATACCCATGCCTACCAAGATAAAGAACACTTAAAGGTTTTTAAGAGTTTAATTTCAACTGGGCATGTGGCACATACCTGTATCCCTAGCACTTGAAACAGAGACAGCAAGAGGGGCAAAAATTTAAGGTCATCCTTCTACAGTGCAAAGGAGACCAGCCCTGACTATATTAAATCATTTGCAAAGATCTGGAAAATGGCTGAGTCAGTAAAGGCACATGCCACCAAAACTAATGACCTGAGTTCCATCACAGGACCCTCACAGGGAAAGAAAACCACCCCCAGAAGTTGTTCTGCGACCTCCACAAGCACACTGTGATATGTGTGCTCTAGAGTATGGGTGTGTACACATACAAATAAACTCCATTTAAAATTTTTGATGTTTGATTTAATTACAATAATGCCCCAATACCTGACATTGCTTATGTTCACACCCCTTATTTGGACAAATTTACAAAGCTCAGCAACTTAACATTAATAAAAGTCTAACAACAAAGAAAAGCTATTTTCTTGCATACTAGACTTTTCATCTGTTATTTTGCTTTTTGAGACTAGGACTATGCAGCCCTGAATGTTCTAGAGCTCACTATGCAGACCAGGGTAGCCTTGAACTCAGAGCTCTACCTACCTCTGCCTCAGAAGCGCTGGAATTAAAGGCATATGCCACTACATCCAGCTGCATGTTGGCCTTTAAAACAGTAACTAGGAGCCGGGCGGTGGTGGCGCACGCCTTTAATCCCAGCACTCGGAGGCAGAGCCAGGCGGATCTCTGTGAGTTCGAGGCCAGCCTGGGCTACCAAGTGAGTTCCAGGAAAGGCGCAAAGCTACACAGAGAAACCCTGTCTCGAAAAACCAAAAAAAAAAAAAAAAAACAGTAACTAGGGACTAGAGAAATGGCTCAGCAGTTAAGAAAGCTTTCTACTCTTGCAGGACCCAGATTTGGTTGCCAGCACCCACATAGCAACTCACAACCACATAAATACTCAAATACACTCAAGCACAAACATTAAATAAACTAGAAAAAGAATCTTAGCACAATTCACGTTGGCTGTGAAAACTGCCAGGGACAACATTAAAATACACACATACATACAAACATACATACATACATACATACATACATACAGCCCAATTCAGTGGTGCACACCTTTAAGCCCAGCACTTGGAAGTTGAAGGCAGATCTGAGGATAGCCTAGTCTACATAGCAAGTTACTGATCTACATAGCAAGTTCCAGGACAGCCACAGCTACACAGTGAGACCCTGACTCAAAAAGGAGAAGGGGGCCATTGAAGAGGTGGTTCAACTGTTAAGAGAACTTTGCTGCTCTTGAGAAAGATACCGTTCCATTCCCAGCACCCACATGGCAGATCATCACAACCATCTGTAATTCCAGTTCCTCAGCAGACATTATACAAACATGGTACATTTAAATACATTAAGGCAAACATTCACGCTCATAAAATAAACTTTAAAATGTTTTAAAGAGGGCGGTGGTGCCACATGCCTTTAATCCCAGCACTCGGGAGGCAGAGGCAGGCAGATCTCTGTGCTCGAAGATGTCTTGAGTTCGAAGCCAGCCTGGGCTACAGGGTGAGTTCCAGGAAAGGCGCAAAGCTACACAAAGAAACCCTGACTCGAAAAACAAACAAACCAACAAAAAAAAATGTTTTAAAGAATTTGAAGCAAAAGGGCTAAATTTAGTTCTGCAGAGTAATTAATATGAACAATTACACTTAGGTTGAACATCATTACAAATTCTAACTATCCCAATAAATATTAAATCACCCATTCAGACCTGGGTCATTTTATAGAAGCATTTCTATTTGCTTCTCTATAAGATGAATTGGACTGAATTCTAAGGTGGCTTTAAGAAGGTGTAAGGTTCTGTAACAACATGGTAAAAAATTTAAAGTTAATTAGTCATAACAAAATGCTTTTACCAACTAAATACTTTACTAATTTTCTGAAAAAATGAGACAGTACTAATCTTCATCTAGCCCTAAATATAGATTTAGTAATTATTTACTTAAAATTTTAACAAACTATACAGTTTTTTTCTTTCACTCCTTCAAGACAGGGTCTCATATGTAGTTCTGGCTGTCCTGGAACTCACTATGTAGACCAGGCTGGCCTCGGCTCCACAATTTATATTCTTAATCTGTATTTAACACAAAATGTATTCTTATTCATTGGGGCTGGAGAGATGGCTGAGAGGTTAAGAGGACCAACTGCTCTTCCAGAGGTCCTGAGTTCAATTCCCAGCACCCACATGGTGGCTCATAACCATCTGTAATGAGATCTGGCACCCTCTTCTGTATACATAATAAAATATTTTTTTAAAAAATATATTCTTATTCATATAAGTATTCTAAAGCAAAATACTTTAAATACTTTGGCCAAGTAATCTATCATTTAATCTACCATTATAATACCTATGATTCTACTCTCACCCAAGAAAAGAAATCCACAACCTTTTTAAATAACATACACCATGGGGGGATAGGGGGCACAAGAGAAAGCTGAGAACCAATTACACATCATCATTTTCCCCCTTGGCAAGGTGAATTCAAAACGAAGTAATCTTGTGTTGTGGCCCATTACTTTAATCCTAGCACTCAGGAAACAGGGGCAGGTGGATCTCTGAGTTCCAGACCAGCTTGATCTAAACAGCAAATTCCAGGACAACCAGAGTTACAGAGACCCTATCTTAAAAAATAAAATAAGCTTGCTCCCAAATTAAACATTATAGCCTTTTTTCTGAGACAAGAACACAAAACTAAATAACTTTAGCCTCTGCATTGCAGATGAACAGATCTTGTAAACCAATGAAGAAGCTAACTCACCAGAAATCTGATGTCAAAAAAAAAACTTCCATTAGCCCAACATAAGATTTATACCTATAAAAGTTTAAAAATTGAGTATCTGTCAAAACACTTAGCAAAAATCCTGTACAATAATTGCACCAAAGATTCCAAGAGACACTGTAGATCTAGAAAGGTTATTCTCGCTATTTTTAATGAATAATATTAACTATAAAGATATAACGTGCATGAAGTCTTTAGCAGTGGTTCTCAAACTTCCTAATGCTATGACCCTTTAATACAGTTCCTCATGTTGTGGTGACCCCCAGACATAAAACTATTTTCATTGCTACTTCAAAACTGAAATTTTGCTACTGTTATGAGTTGCAATATAAATATCTATGTTTTCCAAGGGTCTTAGGTGTCTCTGTAAAAGGGCTATTCAACATCCTCTCCACGAATTGTGACTCACAGGTTGAGGGCACTACTTTAGAGAATGGTGCAAAAATATACTTTTTTTCTTTTTCTTATCAGTTTGGGTTACAAACCAGTTAAGCTTTTTTTAAAGCAAGAGATCACCTAGCAGAGTTTCCAGTTGTTTTAGATGCCATCTATTAAAAACATCCTTTACATCAAAACTGATTAAATTTTATGCTATCAGATGAGTGTCTCTTAAAATTCAGACTTTGTTTCCAAGTATCTTATATAGCCTAAGGCCCAGGTCAGTACTGAAAGGAAACTAGGTAATAAATCCCTCAACTCAGTATTATTTTTAATTTGTTTAAATCAAATTTCTAATTAAGGTTTTTATGTTTACATCTGATTCTCTATATTATAGTTGTATTTTTTTTGTTCAGTATCAATATACTTTTTATTATTAGCCCAAACTTCAAAAATGACCAAGACATTTGCCACTTATTAGGTTGAATTACATATTTTGCCAATGGTAAGACTGTATTCTCAATGGACAGAGGAAAACTTTCCTCTAATGGCAGAAATTAACAAATAAACAAAAAACTTTGTTTTCTTAAATGAAATAAAACTGTATCAGGTTTCTGCTTTAATCTGATACTACATTATCTACTGGTAACTTTTGTTAGGATACCTTCCTGGTCTAACAGGTTGCAGTATCAATAGGTAAGAAATAAATATAAGTTGCTAAATTAAGTTTAAAAAATGGTTATTGCATTAGAGTTGCTAAAAAAAGTTTAAAAGTGATTCATAGAGTAAATCCTATTTTAGGTACATTACAAATGCCAAACGCTCAATCTTGACAGGCAGTGGTGGCCAATGCCTTTAATCCCAGCACTTGGGAGGCAGAGGCAGGCGGATCTCTGTGAGTTCGAGGCCAGCCTGGTCTACAGAGTGAGTTCCAGGATAGCCAAGGCTACACAGAGAAAGCCTGTCTCCAAAAAATAAAAATAAATAAAATAAAAATAAAAAATAAATAAAAAAAGCTCAGTCCTATTGAAAACCTCTCACTGGACAAATCATCCAGTAACAGAAAGAAGAAAAAAAATAAAAACCAGATGTGCTTATATTAGTACAGAATCCAATGCCTTAAGCATCTCTCCACTGTAATAGCCATTAAGCCACATCAACAGTCTAGTGAGCAGCTCAGCCTGTGGTTTATAATCTTCACTGATATTTGGCAACCAAAAAACTGAGAACAGAAAAAACTGATACAAAAGATTTTTATGTGATGTTGTTTGTTACACATCATCATAAGGCAGTATTTTCTGAGTCAATAATCTCTTTAACAATAATTACATTACTCTCTTTTTTTTTGAGACAGGGTTTCTCTGTGTAGTCCTGGCTGTCCTGGAACTCACTGTAGACCAGGCTGGTCTTGAACTCAGAGATCTGCCTGCCTCTGCTTCCTGAGTGCTGGGATTAAAAACAATGCACCATCACCAACTAGGTAATAGCAAATTACTCTCACCCAAGTTAGAGGAAATGAATTCAAATGTTTACAACTACACACAGGTGGCTAGTCATGGTTCAAGTCTTCCTAGGGCTTATAACCTAGATTTCTGCATCTTGTTTATCAAATACCCTTAAACACCTCATAAATACAATCACCGCTACTCAGCATTGTTTTCCCAGACAGATGTCTCTGTGTATCAAAGGTGTGTACCATCACCAGGCTCAGCATTGTTTTTTAATGAACATATTATATTTAAAGATTTTACAGCTGCTAACATCTATACTTACAATATTACATTATTAAAGCTCATGTTTGTTCCTCTACTAGAAGAAACTCAAAAATTAACCATTTGGAGCATCAGCCAATAATAGTACTGCTTACTGCATTAGGAAAATTAAAGGTACAAGTTATACTCATTTTTACACAGGTGGCAAAAACTCATACATCGGCCGGGCGGTGGTGGCGCACGCCTTTAATCCCAGCACTCGGGAGGCAGAGGCAGGTGGATCTCTGGGAGTTCAAGGCCAGCCTGGTCTACAGAGCGAGATCCAGGAAAGGCGCAAAGCTACACAGAGAAACTGTCTCGGAAAAAAAAAAAAAAAACTCATACATCATGAACCAAAAAACGCTGGCACACAATTCCATATTTGAATGTAGCTTATGATGCTTTCACTATTTTAGTATTTTTCCAATTACTAAGAAAACACTTGTATATCAAAATAATTATCAAAAAAAAAGCTTGCTATCTCCAATTAAGGTATATACTCAGTTTCAAATAAAGTCTGGGAAATTAAATTTTTGAAAAGGTAAAAATGTTCAGCACTGAGACAGTAAAGTAGCAAAGGTGAATGTTTCAAACTCACCAAAAATGGGAAAGTCAGTAGATAGATGATAAACTATCAAGACTAAGACTTAAAATATCCTATTTTTCCAACTTCCTACAGCTCAGATTTTAGCCAATATTCCTCTCAATCCTATAACTAAATAAAAATCTTCACGGGAATTTTCAAAATTGAAAATGTCCTAAAGACTGGCAGGCCTAAGTTGTCAAAGTTACATTTTACTTAAGGTAAAAGGGCAAGTTAGCATTAACAGTCCCAGGTGTAATTGACTCCGTTTTGACTGTACTAACCATCTGTTTGTCCCTTTCCACTACTTTCCTGAAGGTAGAAATTCACTTCTACGGAGACCCTTCGCCTATAAACTGTGTGGTACACTGTCCTGCACTAAAAGTATAAGACAAAAAGCCGACTTAAGTAACCACATCGTGTGGCCCAGAATGGCTAAATATTAAAGCCAAAAACAGAGTGGGTGTGGCTCGATTTTTTTTTGGGGGGGGAGGCTGGGGGGGAGGCTAGGCGGGGCGGCTGCTTGGTCTCTGCCCTCCCCCTCGGCTTTCGCTTTGTGCTCACAATGCAGCTCCTGTACAGCGCTTCCCTCTCCCGCAGCCGCCGCCATGTTAGACACTCCATGTGCCCAGGGACCCAGAGGTAGTCCACTCCAGTCTAATCTAGATCCACCCTCGAAGGCTCGCAATCGAAGATACCCCCTGCCCCTTAGAATGCTGCAGAGACAAAAATAAATTAAAATACAAAGTCGCTGCAAAAAAAAAAAAAAAAAAAAAAAAAAAACGGGGGAAAAAAAAACCACCTCGTGACTAGGCTGGGCGTGAGGTTCGGAGCACCCAGACAATCGAAACAAAGGGGGAAACGTAGGGAGCCCATCGGAAGGGGGAGGGGATACCCAAGCGAAGGCCCGCTCGAAGCGGGCCTGCAACCCTAGTTTAGGAACACACACACATCTCTCCCTGCGGAGAGAGGCCAGAGCCCTTCCACCGGCCACGAGCCGCGCTAAGAGGCAAAAGCCACGGCTCCAGGGCATGGGCCTCTCAACTCCACGAGGCAATCGGCTGACCGGGCACACTTTCTTCCCCACGGCCTCCGTCAGATGCCTGGCCTCCGTTTCGGAGGATGTCTCGGCAATGGGCCCCCACCACCTAGGCAGCCCGTTACCGGGAGGTAAGGCCCGACACAGCGTGATGGGAGTAACCGAGGCCTAGAGGCAGCGCCGCGGTCGGGTCAGGTGACAGGCACCTCCCCGAGGCGCCCGTTTTCTGGGCACGAAGCTCCGTCCGCCGCGGAGACAAGGCGTGGGGCTGGAGCCACGAGCCCTCCCTCTCCGTTATCTCCTCGCACCTTTTTCTTCTCCAGGTTCCGAAGTTTCTTGTCGATCACCCCGAGAATCTGCTTCATGGCCTCGGTCTGGACCGCGCCGGTGCCGGTTGCCGGATGCTGAGAAGCCGGCGCCGCTGCCCCGGCCGCCGCCGCCGCCTCACTCCCGGTGGAACCGGACGGCGGCGGCGGTCCCGACGACTTGCTGCCGCTTCCGCTGTGGCTGGTGGCCGAGGGCATCTTTAGACCGAGAAGAGAGGAGGAAAAAAAGCGGGAGGGAAGGACAAGAGCGGCGAGTCAGGAGACGGACGGGGCGAGACGCGGGACAAAACGCGCAGCGGGCGGGAGGCTGCGCGCGCGCGCGCGCGCGGCGGGGGGAGGAGGGGGAGAGGGGAGGGAGAAAGGCGCGCGCCGCCGGCAGGAAGGGGGCCGCGGGCACGCGCGCGACCCGCCAGCGGGGCGCCCGGACGCCCGCCCCTCCCCCTGCCCGCCCGCCCGCCCGCCCCGGGGCACCGAGCTCGCGCCGGGGGCGGGGCCTGGCACGGCCGCCGCCAACCGCCAGGGCAACGGTTCCCCGGTCGGGTCGGGCGGCACCCGTTGCCGTGCGCGAACAAGAGGGACGGAGGTCAGGGCCAGGGGTGGAGAAGGGCACTGGGAGTGACCGGGGTGGGGGTGGGGAGGGCCGGGGAGAGCCCCTCCCGCCGCTCGGGCCGCTCCGGAGCTAACAAGGACAACTCGGGTGCAGCGGCCGGCGTCCCCTTCGGCGCCTCGGTCCGGGATGGCGCTCACCGTGCGCGCGCGGAGCCGCTGGACGTCCGGAGTGGGCAGCCGACGGGGGCAAGGGTGGCGCTGCGTTGTGCGAGCCGAGGCGTGCGCTCCGTGGGCGCAGACCGCTTCGCCCTGGCCCCGCGGCACTGAGCTGCTCCTAGTGGGACAAGAGCCGGCGCGGGAGGGACTTAGCCGGGCAGCGCTCTGAGACGAGGGGGGCGGGGGGCGGGAGCAAGAGGGAGCAGGGGCCTTCAGGCCGCCGGGGCTGCCCGCAGTGAACGCCTGTCTGGAAAGATCGCCTAGACCGCGTCCCCGCCGGGCCAGAACCTCTGCGCCGGGCTCCTGCCACTCTGCGGATCTGGATAGTACCTCCACGGTGGCAGCTGCAGCAGTGCCTTGGGTTTTGAGTGAAATCTAAGCTGGGGTCCTTCAGGCGAAATCACTTGACATCCAAACGGGGACAATAGGTGTCAAGCGGCAGGCTCCGGAGCCCGGGACTGCCCCTTGCAGAGCCCTTATTTGGGGGTGGTGGGGGTTGGGGAAGGCAGAGGTTTCTGAAAGTAAGGGGTGCGTGGGGTGGGTGGTGCCATCCTAGCTTCTAGAATTCCTTCTATATGCACAGCAAGCAAACTCACCCTAAAAGGTCTGAAAAAAGACAACTGGCCACATAACAATCATCCAGTAACCTTGGCATTCTCTGTAGAATCCATGGAGAATGAGCATCCTTAAGTGGCCTTTTGATGTCCTAAAATTCCCCAGGTCATGTTAAAAACCGTCTTCACCTACCCTGAGTTAGTTAACAAGTAGGCCCAGGCCCTATCATGAATTTCTCAGCTTTCGCCTTTGTTTTAGATTTTACCCAAAACTTCGAAGACTATGCTTGATGGGGGTTTGGGGGCTTTTCTACGAGAGAATTATTCCAGGATGGGGGTGAACAATGAGTAGAAAAGGAGTGCTCTAGAAAAATGTAATAAAAGGAGTATGATCCATGGAAAATTCAACATAGTGTTGTATGATAACAGTAAATGACCAATTTATAATTTAAATTCCATGAAAAGATTTAGCAGAGAATTCTACCAAAGTCACTGTTCCCTGGGGATTAAAATAAGTAATGCTGGCTGGCACCAATACATCTGGAGGAGATGTGTGGTGATATTTTATTTGTGCACCCCAATAAAGCTCATCTGGAGATCAGGAAACAGCTAGCCACTATATTAAACATAGAAGTGGCACATGCTTTTAATCCTATTACTTGGGAGGCAGAGATCCCTCTGGATATCTATGAGTTCAAGGCCACACTGGAAACAAAGCGAGACAGTGGTGGCACACACCTTTAATCCCAGCACTTGGGAAGGACACACACTTTTAATCCCAGGAACTGATGGCAAGAAGCAGAAAGGTATATAAGGCGTGAGGACCATGAACAAGAGGCTTTTGAGCAGTTCAGCTGAGATCCATTCCAGTGAGGACTTGGAGGCTTTCAGTCTGAGGAAACAAGATCAGCTGAGGAGTTGGTGAGGTAAGATTGGCTGTAGCTTGTTCTGTCTCTCTGAACTTTCAGAATTTACCCCAATTGGCTTTTTTTTTTTTCTTGACAGGATCTCACTATGCAGCTCTAACTTGATCTGGAACTCACTGTGTAGACTAGGCTAGTCTTAAACTCAAAGGGGCCTGCCTGCCTCTGCCTCCCCAGTGCTAGTATTAAAGACAGGGCGCCCACGCAAGATTCTTTAGTTCTTAGTAAATGATGTTCCCTTTACTGGAAAAGTCCTCTTCTAAGCTTTCCTTGCTTCCTTCGGTCCTTGTTCAGAAGTATCCCAGTAAGGTTTTTTGTTGTTGTTGTTGTTGTTTGTTTTTCTTTTAATAAGACCTTTTAAGATTGTCTTACAGAGATGTACTGTTGTTTCCTGGAGAAACAAGCAGCCTGTGGCCTTGAGATATTCCAGTTAGCTATAAAGTCTGTAATCTGTACATTTAAATATTTATGAGCATCTGATGGCATACTAAGAACTCCTCAGCTGGGCTGGAGAGATGGCTCAGCCGTTAAAGGCTAGGCTCACAACCAAAAATATAAGAACTCCTCAGGGCTAGGAATGGTGAACAAAACATTTTTTTATGGAGTTGGTAGGGGATGGTGTTCACAAATAACAAGGAAAGTAAAGGAAGGAAAGGGGTGGTGGCCAGCGAAAGCCTTACTGGGGTACTGGGCAGGCAGAGGCAGGCAGGCCTCTTTGAGTTCAAGACTAGCCTAGTCTACACAGTGAGTTCCAGACCAAGCAAGAGTTGCATAGTGAGATTCTGTCAAGAGAAAAAAAAAAAATCCTAATAGGTTCCACAGTGGCCAGAGAAAGGAGTAGAAGAAAAGATCTAGAAGGGGCCTGACCAGTATTTCCATAGTGAAGATGGGAATGTTAGTTTCATCATCGTCCACCTGTGTTTTACATCACTCTTATGGCAGTGGGGTGGTGGCAGCGGCCGGCACGCACCTTTAATCCAACATTTGGACTTGGGAGGCAGAGGCAGCTGGATCTCAGTGAGTTAGAGGCCAGCCTGGTCTACAGAGCAAGTTCCAGGACAACCAAGGCTACACAGAGAAACTCAGTCTCAAAAAGACAAAATAAGTTAAAATAATAAATCACTCACTGCTATATAAAAAAATTTCAATGTGTAGTGGAGGTGAAAGGCTAAATGCAAAAGCAGAATCCAAGAGACCAGGGAATGGGCTGATATCAGCCTGCCCACAGTGGTGTTGCCCAAAACTGACAAGCAGTAAAGGTGAGTCGGATTCATTATACATTGTAATTATAAAACCGGTAAGGTGATAACAAGGGTCGGATTCATTTGTCAGTGCCATAGTAGATAGAACCAAAAGATTTGCTAACCAGTTGTATGTCAGGTATGAGAAGAATAAAAGTTAACTTACGATTAGACTTAAATAAGTAAACTACTTAGCACTATGATAAAATATTCTAGTGCCTAGAGAGGATTATGATTCTTAGCTACTTGTAATTCCAAGCATATTCAGACCAACCGATGTCACTATCACTATCTTTGACCTCAAAGGCAAACCTACTGAATTAGCCTTCATTTTTACAAAATCTTCAGAATTTTGAAGAGTTTTGAAAAATTGTGTGATTCTGCAGAACTTGACCAATGTATTTGAGATCAGACATTGAATACTCCAGTAGATAAATTCTCCACAGACCTACAGGATCGGAAACCTCTGGCATGAAGCCCAACAACTGTTTTAACATGCTCTGTGGATAATTCTGATGGGTACCAAAGTATGAGTACCAGAGCCAGCAAGATGGCTTCATGGGCAAAGGAACGTGACTCCAAGCAAGTGGCCCTCTATTTGTTTTATGGTTTTAGGTATATGTATGCATGTGTGTACAAGTAAGTTGTGCCCAAGCATGTAGAATCTAAAGCAGGAATATTGTCTTCTCTATTCTTTGCCTTATAGCCTTGTAACAGTATCTCTGTAAGGGAAACTCACTGTTTTGGCTAGGCTGGCTGGCCAGAGAAGTCTCAAGATCTGATCTTGCTGGGGTTACAAACAGCCATGCTCAACTTTTTACATGGGTGCTTGGGACCTTTGCTTGCAAAATGAATGCTCCTACCCACTAATGTGGAATCTTTTTATACTGTGAAGATGTATATTTGCCCAGGCACCTTCTGATTGGTTTAATAAAAAGCTAAATGACCAATAGCAAGGCAGGAGGTATAAGCAGGACTTCCAGGCATAGGGGGGACTCTGGGAAGAAGAAAGAGAAGTCAGCCAGACTTGGAACAAGTTGGACACACAGGTAAAAGCCACATGGTAAAAAACAGATAATAAAAATATGGGTTAATTTATAAGCGCTAGTTAGGAACAAGCCTAAACTATAGACCAAGCTTTCACATTAAGTCTCCATGTCACTATTTGGAAGCTGTCTGACAGGACAGTCACCTTACACATTAAGCCATCTCCCAGATCCATCCATTTGTATAATGATTTATTGGAACATATCTGCATCCATTGATGTATTTTCTATGGTGACTTTCATGCCACAGCAAATCAGTTAACTATGACACAGAGTGTTCGACATCTAAAAGACAAGCCAGCAAGATGAGTCAGTGAGAAAAAGCACTTTCCCTAAGCCTGAAAACCTGTTTGATCCCCAAAAACTACATGGTAGAAAGAGAAAATGGAGTCCATCAAGTTGATTTCTGACCTTCATATGCTTTTTGTGGGATATGCATGCCCACATATACAGCCCCTCAAAAGAAATATCAAATCTAAAATAACTTTCTCTTCCTCTTCTGTAATGGAAGTTTTCAAGTCCCTGCCTTAAACGTATCACAGTTCAACAGAGGGCTCTCATAGTAAGTTGCTCAGCAGACCAGACTGCCAGAGAAGCTTTTGATTACTATAAGACTATCAGAGGTAACTGGTGGTGGGGAATGGAGGATGTCCAGACAGGATCTCACTATGTAGCTCAAGCCAGTTTGAACTCATACTTCTACCAAAGCCTCCTGAAAGATGGGATTACAGGAACACACATGTATGCATCACACACATAGAAGTCAGAGTCTCCAGACAGGCAACATATGCCAGAGTTACATGAAACACTATTCAACTTAACGTAAGAGGATAAAGAGATGATATTCTGTCAGAGACCTAATTGGGAAACTTGATGTACTCAAAATATTTGGTGAACTGTTACAGTTTCACTTTTCATAATCTGTCTTCTCAATCCCCCCTTTTCCTTTCTGTTCTGATATTCTTGCAGTAGCAGCAAGTCCAAGAAAACCAATAAATTTAAGGGAAAGCTGCATCTTTAGGCTGACTTCCTGCCAAGCCCAATGCAATGACCTCAGTAAGCCAAATATGTCTGTTTCCTGTTTGACAGAAAGTGAAATGTTTATGCAAAGCTTAATCACAGCTGTATTTTGACTTTTTTTTTCTCCAAAGCCATGTAATAGAATCATGGTTTTGATGAAAAAAAATATAAAAGGTATTCTACAAACCCAAGGGAATTGTGCAAAACACTGGTGGAAAACACTTGCCAAGTGTCCTCAAACCTTGATAGTATGCACAATAGTGCATTTTAACAATCCAGATTTCCCAAGCAGATGCTCACTTTAATCCCTGAGACCACAGCTTTCTGATGTTTCCATGGTGACATTGAATAACAGAAGTACTTAAATAGTTTTAGTAAAATTAGTCCAGCTGCTTCAATTTGAATCAGCTGCTAACTAATGCCTTTCCCCTCTCTTTGGTTATTTTACACACACACACACACACACACACACACACACAAACACACACACACACACACACACACACACACACACACACACACACAAACACACACACAGCCTCACATGCAGCCTAGACTGGCCTTGAACTTACTCTGTAGCCCAGGTTGGCAGTAAGCTGTGACAATCCTCCTGCCCCAGCCTACCAAATTCTAGGTGATGTCAACTTCATGTGTAGTAAAAAAGATTTTTCATCAAGGACAACTTTGCTTCAGCTTGACAGAAACCTAGTGAAAGTATGAACCTCATTGCATATACAAATAAGGTTCTTAAACTCTCAACTGCTTTCAGTCATTTGAACACAAATCACAAGTATTTCCAGTATACTTTTCCTGATACTCCTTTCCTATTAATTCAGCCAATTTAATTATGGTCCACGAACTACCATTTAACCTAAGCTCTACCTATTCAGCTCTTGTGTTTTCAGAAGCAATATCACAACTGCCACAAATATTTTGTCAATAAATGTATTTCCCCGTATTAGTACATCAATTTGATACTGGTTACCACAGTTGACCCATACTGTCTCTTTGCTGTCTTAGCCTAAATAGTATTCTTTTCAATATATATTTTCTTATGTACACCTTTTCTTGTGATATTTCTAGATATAGAATTTTGTATTTTGTAGAGAGAGATGTGGTATGTTCAGAATAGGGTTTGTTTGGTTTTTGTTTTTTAATTTTCCCAAATACTGTTGTTTTTGTTTGTTTGTGAGACAGGGTCTTAAATAGCCTGGGCTGGCCTCAAACTCACTATGTAGCCAAGGATGACCTTGGTGCTAATGAGAGGGATGTATTTTTAATTATGTGTAGGAGTGTGTATCTGTGTATAGATATATGCATGTGAGTGTAGGTACCAGTGGAGATGAAAAAGGGCATCAAATACCTTGGAGCTGGAGTTAAGATATTTTAGAGGAGCGCAATGTGAGTGCTAGGTCTAGAACTCAAGTCCTCTGAAAAAGCAGTAAGTCTCTTAAACACTGAATCTTCTCTCAGTCCTTGACCTGAACTTTTGATCCTCCAACTCCCAAGTGCAGGAATTAAAGGCATGTGCCATCAATCCTAGTTTAATATAGTGCTGGGGATCAACTCAGGGCTTCCAATTGAGCCCCAAACACTGTTATTTTATTCTTTAATGGTTTGTTTGAAATTAAATCCCAGTTTTCTCTTACACTACACAGTTTGTTCTTCACAGACATTTGTTCTTCATCAGCATTCTCTAAGTGTGCTCCATTCAGATCTACCTGTGTCTACCCTGGCCAGGGGGCCTGCTCGCAGGTTTGATAGCATAATGCATTAAACAGACAACATGCACACACACACCCTCCGTGCCCTTACCTGTTCCTGTCAGACTGGCACCCTCTGTCTGACACCACATCCATATACTCACCTCACCAGCATTTATTTACCAGTCCTTTCCCACTCCCCTCAGCTCCTCCCTTCAACTTGAAAATGTGAAGTCAAATGGCCTGGCATATGGTGGTGGATAGATAAACCATACTTTCTACTATGTTGAGGAAAGGAAAAGTAGGTCACCTCCCCAGAAAAATTGTAAGACACCCCACATCTTTCTACTCCCAGCACCTCCCTGGGGAGTGGTCTCCTGAAAGCATAATATCCAAGCTAACCGTGAAAGCTGCCATCAGCTCTACAGCTTCCTGGCGCATGAGAAGAGCTGCCTGGAACTCTACAAGTACAGCTGCAAAATGCTCATGGGAGCAGAATCTTTCAACCAACATCCCACCGTGACCACACTGTGCTGCTCATTTTGAAAGAGACAAATGTAGGTGACAAAAGGGCTCACTCCTTGCCCCCATTCTGGCAACCAAGCAGAAACTGTGAACCTTAATTTAGTGGCTCTGGACCACACCATGAAATATACCCCCTTTGTCCCAGCAGCAGTGCCCCGTTAACCAAGGTATCAACTGCAGAACAGATGTTTAATGGTTCCAGCATAGCCAGTGCTTGTGTTCAGCTCAACTATGGCTCCCTCCCTCCTTCACATTTCAGACCCTGCAGGCTCCATGTTCTGCTTCTTCCCCAAGAGTCCAACTGTATCCAGGTCTGGATTCTCTTTTCAGACTATCTAAAGAACTGAAGAGAAAACCTAAAGCCTTTACACAGATTGGTGACTGGGCTCCAAGCCACCCAAAGAGGGAAGCTACAAAGGGACAGCTCAAGGTCAATCATATCCCATGGGACCTATATCTGTCATGGCTACTGCCGAGCAAAAGTGGTTCTCACCCCTAGTACTCTAGAAGGACCAAAGTGACCAGTTTACGACATAATGAAGGGCCAGCAACACCCACCCTGACACAGCCGGTGAAGATGTGTCTTGTTCCATTTGAGGGACAGAATAGGGAGAAGGGAAAGTATTTTTTCCTTTTTTCCAAGGTAAAAGAGGTCCTAGGATTTCTGAGAAGCGAGTAGACAGCTGGGATTTCTCGTGCATGAGCCATGATCTTCAAGATGTTAGGTTTTCTGACTGAAGCTGCATGAGATGCCTTCAGGCAGATTTTAGACTATCCTGGAGATCTGAGCTTCATTTCTTCTGAGAACTCCTCAGGGACTTAGTGGGTGGAGTCCTGGACCCAGAGTGCTGGGGAACCCCACAGGACCAAGTTTGCCTCTCTGTGGAGGTATCTATGTGGGTGCTTGGTTTCCAACTCAGCAGCCAACTCAGGATCAAGCCAACAGAGATCAATACTGCTGTTCCTTCAGGAACACTTAGGAGCTACACACTATGTTCAATATAATAAAAAAAAAAAAAAAAACGCTGGCCAGAGGCACTGAACTCTTCCATGTAGTTTTCTAGGTGACTTGCATAGTTTTAACTTCACGTTTCTGCTTTAGTGCTTGTCTACCTATAGTGACTTCACTCCTTAGGGATGTCTGCCAATGTATGGAGCTGTTTTTGATGATACAATTTGAGGGAGTGACGTTAATTTCACCCAGTAAATGGAGGTCAAAGATGCATCTAAACATCGCACAGTATACATAAACTATTATTGAAAAAAAAAAAAACAAAAAAACAAAAAAAAACTCTCTTCTGGCCTGCAGGAACACATGCAGGCAGAATACTGTATAATAATAATAATAATAATAATAAAAAACTATTATTGGAGCCAAAATATCAGGAATACCAGGGTTAGGAATGCCCGCTTTCTTTTAAGAAGAGAAAAAAAATGTTTTTCATTAGTATTTTACAGTCAAAACATTGAAATGACATTGTCAAAAGAGAAAGCACTTAGTGACTGTCTTAGTCAGTGTTCTATTGCTGTGAAGAGACACCACGACCATGGCAACTCATTTTTAAAAAGCATTTAAGCCAGGTGGTGGTGGTGCACACCTTTAGTCCTGGCACTTGGGAGGCTGAAGCAGGCAGATCTCTGAGTTCGAGGCCAGCCTCATGGAGTTACCTTAATATTTTAACCAATATCTGGCGCCCAATGTGGGGCACAAACCCACGACCCTGAGATTAAGAGTCTCATGCTCTACCGACTGAGCTTTTTTTTTTTTTAGTTAAAAGAGGGAGGTTTATTTTGTGGGGTAACTTAGAAGTGAAGGGATAGGTTACAGGGTCTGGGAAAGGTGTAGCGCAGTCCAGCGGTGTTCTCTGGAGAACTCTGCTCGGTCTACCTCCAGTACATAAAGTATTTAATCGGGGCTTGCTTGCAGTTTCAGAGGTTTAGTCCATTGTCATCAAGGTGGGGAGCATGGCAGCGTGCAGGCAGACATGGTGCTGGAGAAGTAGCTGAGAGTTCTACATCCTGAACCACAGGGGAACAAGAAGAGAGAAAGTCTTTGGGGTTGGTATATTAGTCAAGATTTTCTAGAGTAACAGAACTTCTAAAGTGAATCCCTCTGTGTATACATGAAGGGGGTTTATTGTAATGTAGCTTACAGGCTACAGCCCAGCTAATCCAACAGTGGTTGGCTGTGAATGCAAAGTCCAAGAACCCAGTAGTTTCTCAGTCCACAAGGCTGAATGTTTGGCTGGTCTTCAGTATATGCTGGAATCCTGAAGAAGTAGGCTGCAATGCCAGTGAAAGAATGGATGTGCTAGCAAGGTGAAGGCAAGCAGGCAAAGAGCAAAAGCTTCCTTCTTCCATGTCCTTACATAGGCTTCCAGCAAAAGGTATGGCCCAGAATAAAGACATGTCTTCCAACCTTAACATCCAAATTAAAGATGTGAATCTTTCTACCTCAAAGGTCTGGACTAGAAGTGGATTCACCCACTTAAAACCTAACCAAAAAAAGAAAGAAAGAAAGAAAAAAGAAAAGAATCTCTCACAGATGTACCCTCCATTTCTGATTTGTAGTTCATTCCAGATGTAGTCAAGTTGACAACCAAGAATAGCCATCACAGTTGGCATGGACTTTTGAAACCTCAAAGCCACCCTCAATGATACACTTCCTCCAACAAGGCCTTACCTCCAGATCCTTTCAAATAGGGCCACTCAATAGTGACCAACATTCAAATCTATGAGCCTGTGGAGTCCATTCTTATTCAAATCACCACAAAAAGTGAAAACAAACATAAAACTAAACTGTAAATAGATAATCACCACGCATCTTGGAGGGTGATATGCAACCCTGGTCTTTTTCAGACAACACAGATGCTGTGAATTACACATTCAGCCCTCTGTGAATAATAATTTGAGGAAAGAAATCTTTTTAGGTAATTGCTCCAGGAATGTTACAGGGACTAAAACTATGTATCTCAAACTTAGAGAGTGGGCAAGTAGAAGTATAAAAATAGCTGTTCAAAATTATTTCTACAGCTAATCATGATATCTAATATTTCAAAACTGACTTTCACACCTAACAGAATAATTCGAATTTTTTTTTTGAGACAGAATTTCTCTGTAAGAGTTCTGGCTGTCCTGGAACTCACTTTGTAGACCAGGCTGGCCTTGAACTCACAGAGATCTGCCTGCCTCTGCCTCCTGAGTGCTAGGATGAAAGGTGCGTGCCACCACTGCCAGCTACATTTATTGTAGTATGTGTGTGTGCATGCACTCATATGCATTAGCACATGTGTGGCAGTTAGAGAATAACATATAGGAGTCAGTCCTCCCACAATGAGGGTCCTGGGATTCTACTAGAGTCATCAGCCATGGTAGCAAGTGCCTTTACTCACAGAGCTATCTCACTGGCTCATTAACTTTTTAACCTTGATAAGAACTTAATTTGAAAGTCTTGTCTAGGGGTTTCAGTGGATGCTATGATTTGCAAATGAAAGAGGTGTATGAGCCTCATCCCACCAGTTCTCATCCTTGAGACAGGATTTCTCAAAAGGAGAAAGAACCAGAGACTTCAAAATCACCTAGTACTCTTATTAAAATTAAGATTCCCAGGTTCCATCCCAGATATTGTATCTATATCCCCAAATTTGGCACTTGAGGGCAATGCATTTAAAAAAAAAAAAAAACTCAGGCTCAAGCCAGGCTGTGGTGGGGAGCACTTTTAAAGCCAGCACTACGGAAGCAGAGGCAGGCGGACTTTGTAAGTTCCAGTCTGACCTAAATAGGGAGTTCCAGGACAGCCAGGCCTACACAGAGAGACCCTGTCTTCAAAAACAAAAAAATAAGTAAATAAATACAAATTTAAAAAGCCTTTTTGCACATCTAAGTTTGTGAATCTCTCTTTACTAAAGGAAATTGCATGTATTAAAGCATTTTCACAAAATAAGTGCCCAAAATATCCATTCAAACAAAGGTTTTTCTTCCAATGCCATCAATTTCTCTTTGTTCCCAGAGAGTGATGTAAGGAACTGTTAAGTAGAGGATGTTAACAATCACCACAGGGGGAAAATGTCTGCAAACTCTAGTGGCTGAAACAGGAAAGAAGCGAACAGATTGGAAGGTGGGAGGGAAAATGTTGGGAGAAATCCTCTGGGAGAAGAGTGCACACAGAACGGAGAACGCATGTTTAGGGCAGGGAAAAGGAAGGTGACTCAGCAGGTCAATGAGATGGAGGGGTGGTGGCAAGACTGGAAGGTTCCATACACTCAGGGCTCCTTAAAAGCACTGCTTGTGCTGTAGAGATGGCTCACAGGTTAAGAGCACTGGATGTTCTTCCTGAGACCGGATTCAATTTCCAGCACCCATGTGGGGGCTCACAACCATCTGTAACTCCAGTTTCAAGGGACCCAATACCTTCTGGCGTCTTCGAGCACCAGATGTACATGCCGGCAAAACACCCCTATCAATAAGACAATAGAAACAAAATGGAAAGCACCACCTCTGGACCCACCCCTGTATGTCTAATTGACCTGAGTAGCCAATCCTACACATTAGATGTACTAGAGGACACTGGGCAATCCTACACATTAGATGTACTAGAGGACACTTGGTCAATCCTACACATTAGATGTACTAGAGGACCAATGGGCCAATCCTATACATTAGATGTACTAGAGGACACTGGGCCAATCCTATACATTAGATGTACTAGAGGACACTGGGCCAATCCTACACATTAGATGTATTAGAGGACACTGGGCCTTATAGTGACACTGATAATGCAAATCTGAAGATGACAGCCAGCCAGAGATACTAGTGGTTTTTAAATTTTTACTAATTTTTGTTTTTATGTGTATGGGTATTTTGCCTGCATGGATTTCTATGCACCACATGTGTACAGGGTTCTTGGAAACCAGAAGAGGGTGTTGGAACCCCTGGAACTGGAGTTACACACAATTGTAAGCTGCCATGTGAGTGCTAGGAGTCTGGGAAGAGCAGCCAGTGCTCTTAATTGCTAAGCTATCTCTCTGATCCTCTCAAGAAATTAAAAAAAAAATTGAAATCATTGGAGCAAGGAAAACACTAAGGGAAAGATTAAACTGTTTGTTTATTTGTTTGAGACAAGGTCTCTCTGTACAACCCCAACTGAACTGGAACTCTCCTTGTAGACCAGACTGGACTTGGATTCACCTCGGGCACACTGGAATTAAAGTTGTGAACCACTACTCCCAACAAGAAAAAAATTAAAGTAACAGAAGATAACAGTAGTATGCTGCTATAAAACCGCATTCTCTACTGTTACTCTTTGGTTTCATAGTGGCCAGGCTAGTCATACCCCATTAGACACTGCTTACAGAGGAAGGACCAGCAACTTCCTTATCTGAACAGAAGGCCTCTGGCAGCCATCCACTACCTCAAGACCAGGTACCCGAAAAATGAGCAGATCACTGTTATATTTTACAGTGTGGATGAGTCCACATGATGTTGAATCAAAGAAACATCAAAGACACATGAAAGCATGGAGTTAACTTTGCTATGGAAACCTATTCCCCTGATGTTCTCGTGAAGACTTTAGATCATCTCACTGGGAAATGCATGCATTAAAACTCTGTAGATAATCCAGTTGGACACTTAGCCATTGACTCTTGGTTCATAGGTCCAGACCCTAAGCACCCTTTCTTTTCAGGGTTAGAGAGACGGCTCAGTGGGTGTTTTGTTTACTTGCTTGTTGGTTTGGTTTGGTTTGGTTGTTGTTTTGCTTTTTTTTTTTTTTTTGAGACAGGGTCTCTCCACATAGCCGTGGGTGTTCCCAAACTCACTATGTAGACCAGGTTGGCCTCAAACTCACAGAGATCTGACTGCCTCTGCCTCTCAAGTGCTGTGATTAAAGGTGTGCGCCGCCGCCACCGCCGCTGCCACCACCACCACATTTGGCCTACTTCTGGGATTCTTGAAGTTTCTAACTTGAATTAGTGTTCAGGTAAAGATGCAAACCCAGGAGGCAGGGGCAGGCAGATCTTTGTGAGTTTAAGGCCAGCCTGGTCTACAGAGCGAGATACAGGAAAGGCGAAAAACTACACAGAGAAACCCTGTCTCGAAAAACCACACACACACACACACACACACACACACACGCACACGCACGCGCACGCGCACGCACACGCACACGCACACACACACACAAACCAAGATGCAAACCGAAGAATTAAGAATATTTTGGTTACAGATCAACAGAGGCAATGATGCCTCTTAGACAAAACTCATTTACACACATGGGCTTCAAACACCTCAGGATTGGTTAGGGCTCTGTTTCCCTTCAGGGGCACCATATGCTCTTGGACCTCTCATGCAGCAGAGCTGGGCAGAAACAATCTGAATGCCACAAAACCATTTGCCTTCAACACTAAAAGCAGATGCTGTCACCAATGAGAACAACTCAGCCCTGTATGAATGAAGAGATGTGTAAGGTAAGAGGGAATGTTGGAAAACTAAGCCTATGACACTGAGCTGTCATAGCTGAAGAGAACACTTCCAAAGGTTGTGTTTTTCTTTCCCTCCTTCTAGAAGTAAGTACTGTTGGGCCCCCAGATCATTAGAGCACCACCTTTCACTGAGTGGATACCACCCTGGCTCTTTGGTCACATCTGGCCATAGCAAATCACACTGCAAGGGTTCGGTCTACGGATGACAGAATAGGTAGAATCCCGTGTTTTACTGACAGCCACAGCAAGTAAAAAAAAAGAATCTGCACAAATTTTCCAGCTCTGTTTATTAAGACAATCTGAACCTTTGGAATCTGAAATTATCACACGAGGGAGACAAGTTGAAGGCTTGAAGTCATCTGATTGGAGCTCTGAGAGGAATGTGACCTCATTTTCAACCCCAGGAGAGTGAAACAGGATATATCGGTCTAATCAGATCTGTATTCTTGAAAGCTCACTCTGGTTGCTTTGCAGAAAATAGATTGGAGAGAGGCAAATGTGGATGTAGGAAAACAAGAGGCCACTGTACCAGGATTTTTCTTTTAGGCCACCAACCAGTTCCCAAATCATGATATGGAAACTTCTTATTAGTTTTAAAAGCTTGGCCTAGCTTAAACTCATTTCTGGCTAACTCTTTTAACTTAAATTAACATGTTTCTCTTTATCTACCTTTTGCCTCGGGGCTTTTTACTTTCCTTTTTCTTCTGTATATCTTACTTCCACTGCTTCTCGTATCTGGTTGGCAGTGGCTGCCTGGCATCTTACCCTGGGCATATCCCTCGTTCTCTCTTCCTCCTCCTTTTTCTCTCTCGAGCCTAGATTTCTCCTCCTCTTTATTCTCTCTGCCCACCAACCTCGCCTTTCCCTCTCCTGACTAGCTATTGACCATTCAGCTCTTTATTAGACCAAACAGGTGCCTTAGGCAGGCAAGGTGAAACAAATGCAACACATCTTTACAGAGTTAAACAGATGCAGAATAAACAAAAGTACCACACCTTTACATAGTTAAAGTAATATTCTGCAGCATAAACAAATGTAACACATCTTTGCCCAGTTAAATTAATATTCTGCAAGACACAGCTGTCATAAAAGCAACTGGCTTAGACCAAGGACTGCCAGAAGATATGGAGAGATTTCAACGGGCTAGATTGATATACATATATTTTATATATAGTACTTCAGGGGTGAAATAAATAGAATGTGGTAATTGGCAAAATGTAGGGCAGTGGTAAGGGAGAGAAAGGAGATGTACATGACATAGGTTTATGATATGTGCATCTGATAAACAATAGAGCTAGCTCTCTCTGAAGAAGGACCAGGTGGTGCAGTAGAAGGTAGAAAGTTCAATTTTATACATGTTAAGTTTGTAGAGTTTATGAGACATCCATGTGGATTTACCTAGCAGACATTTGAATCAGTCCTAAAGTTCAGAGGCAAGGTCCCGGTTAAACAGTCAATGTGTGATTCATTCATACATAGCTAGCAATTGAAGCTGGTGATGAGAATCAATGAGACCTATGGAAATATTAAAAATGAGAGGATCTAGGATACCACAAACATTTGAAAGTTACGTGTTGGGGAAAGCTAATACAGGGAAGGGAGTGTGCAAGTAAAAACGAGAATATGACATCAGAGAAATCAAAGGAAGAAATGATTTCAGACAATCAACTGTGTCAAACAATTCTGAACAGTCAAGACAGAAACTGGGAAATCTACTGATTTTAAGAATTGGATGACACCAGGACGGTAGCCGGAGGTTGGGAGTTGCAGTTTTGGTGTTTTTCCCATGTAGGCAAAGACTTGGACATACACGATGGTGGACACTGGGAACTCAGCCGCAGGAGGAGAGACACTTCTTTAGTGTGAGTGAATGAGGGACATCATTTGTAGCTATTATATCGACAGTGGTTAGAAATGGAAAGGATTACTACGGGATGGATTCATTTTATTTTTCCTGTAAAATAGAGGTGATGGCCACTTGCTGAAAATGATGGGGGGTGGGAAGAATTAGAATAAAAGTATGTGAGTGAGTAGGGTAAAGCCTGAAAAATTGGACTGTAAGTTACCTGATAGAATGCTGCTAGTCCAGGATCCCATCTCCAGAGAACAATTCAGAGACAAGGAGTTTTTGTTGTGGTTGTTTGTTTTATAGCACGGAGGAGCAAACCCCAAGGGTTTATAAGCACTTGGCAAGTGCTCTACCACTAAACTGCATTCCCAGCCTGGGAACATTACAGAGAAAGAATCTGATTATCTCTCCAGTCCAACACTTTCACCTCCCAGTTAGACCACAGCAGAATTCTCCTCACTGTGCTGTGGCCCCACCCCCACTTCCCCCCTCCCCCCCTTTTTCCTCAGACTGTAGTGGATAAGAAGACTTCTCTGCTGTGCTAAACTGTTATTGTTAAACTTTTTGAGCCAAAATTAAACTTTCTTTAGGTTAGTGTGTTCTGACCATTTCAGGCAGCTTCTTGAACTCTTCAGTGGCTCGCCCTAGCCCTTGAAACAAAGTTTCAGGCATAAGCTGGAAGTCCAAGAGCCCCAATTTCCAAGAACAAGCAATATCTGAAAGTAGGAGAGAAATATGTTCCAGACCATGAAGAGCAACCAAGACCTGAGAATTCAGAATTCATCCTTTTCCCACATTTATGTTCAATATGGGTCTTTATGACTGGTAATAGTTATCAACTTGACAGGATCTAGAATCATCTAAGAGACAGGCAAATTTCTGGGCAAGCCTGTGAGGGAGTTTATAGATTGGGTTCACTGAGGTGGGGAATATCCACCCTAAGTATAGAATTCGGGGGACTGAGTTTCTGGGCAGAATGAAATAGAGGGGAACTGAGTACTTCTCTCCCTCTCCCTCTCCCTTTCCCCCTCCTCCTCTCTCTCCCTCCCCCTCTCCCTCCCCCTCCCCCTCCCTCTCCCACTCCCTATCCCCTTCCTGCTTCCTGACAGGATGCAACGTGATCAGCTGCCTCAGACTCCAGTGGCTAAGACTTTCCTGCCAAGAACTATTATCATTAAACTTTGAGCCAAATAAAATCTTCTTCCCTTAAGTTGCTTTTGATAGGAATTGTGATAGAATATTATTTTAAGATGTGTTACATTTGTTTATGCTGTGGAACATTTGTTTTAATGATGCAAAGATGTGTTGCATTCTTTTATGTTGCATTTGTTTAACTCTGTGAAGCTATGTTATTTTGCCTGTCTAAAACATCTGGTGGTCTAATAAAGAGCTGAACAGGCCAGGCGGTGGTGGCACAGGCCTTTAATCTCAGCACTCGGGAGGCAGAGCCAGGCGGATCTCTGTGAGTTCAAGGCCAGCCTGGGCTACCAAATGAGTTCCAGGAAAGGCACAAAGCTACACAGAGAAACCCTGTCTTGAAAAAACCAAAAAAAATAAAAAATAAAAAAATAAACCTCCATGTGTGATTTATTTAGGAGTTGGGTGGCGGACCCCCCAAAAGAGCAAAGAGCCCAAAGAGTAAAAAGAGCAGAAACAAACAAGGAATTTTGTCACAGCAAGGAGAAATGTAACTAATACAGTCCTCAATGGATGATGCCCAGCCATATTGGTGAGGGTGGACCTTCTTTCTGTAATCTACTAATTCTAATGCTGATTCCAGAAATAGATTTTGTAAAGATGTTGTACCAGCCATTTGGGGCATCCCTTAGCCAAACCAAATTAACATAAACTTAAGTACTGCAGAACAGGAGCCTCAGTGAATAAGAGTTTTCACAAAGGAATGGGGATAAAAATAATGATCTAGAGACAGTGGAGGAGAGAAAGGAGGATAAGGCCCTGTCTTGGTGGTAGATAAGTCTGGGCAGAGTCATCACCACAGAGATCAGGTTTCAATCAGTGCAAGCATTGGGAAAACATTCCTGGAGGGTGCAGGATATATAAGGGCATCTGTTCATTAAAGAGCAGGTACTCCAGAGTATACATGGGAAGTGGTACTAGATAACGCATTAGAACAATCAGAAGCTGAGTTGGAGACGTGGGGAGTGGAGAACAGGTAAGGACAGTGGGAAGCTGAGTCAGGACCAAGAAATAGCTAGTATATGAGCACACAGAGGGCTGTCAGTCATTTTCATAATTTGGAGGATATCAAAATGACAGGGATAGCTTATTACAATACAGACCCTTAGGCCACAACCCCAGAGGTTATAATTAATATGGGATGGGACCTGAGAATTTCTTTCTAAGTTTTTCAGTCATGCAGATGGTCCAAGGACCACACTTTCAGGCCACTGATGGAACACAAGATCAGTGACTAATGTGGCAAAGAAAACAGGGATGACAATCTAGAGGAGATTCATCTGAAACATCTCCTCAAGCACGGCAGGCCTTGTACTAATGGACAGTGAGCCAACACATTAAGCTTGAAGATGGTATCAGGGTCTGATCTGACTTCTAATACTGCCAGCTAAGTCCCAGAAAGCATGTCACTGGGCCCAGAAATCTTTACTATATGTGCTGGTTTGAATGAGGCTCATGTATTAACACTTGGTCCCCAGTTGGTGGTGGTGATTGGGAGATGGTGCAGCCTTGCTGGAGGAAGTATGTCACTGGAGGTGAATTTTGAGAATCCATAGCCTCGCTCTATTGTTTTTGCTCTTTGGGGGGCCCGCCACCCAGCTCCCAAATAAATCACATACGGAGGCTTATTCTTAATTATGAATGTCCGTCCTTAGATTGGCTTGTTTCTTGCCAGCTTTCCTTAACTTTAAATTATCCGTCTACCTTTTGCATCTGGTCTTTTCCCATTCTCTTATGTCTGTAAATCTTACTCTTACTCTGTGGCTTGCTGTTTAGCTGGGTGGCTGGCCCCTGGAGTCCTCTGGCTACTACTTTTTCCTCCCAGACTTCTCCTTCTATATATTCTCTCAGCCTGTCAGCCCTGCCTATCTTTTCTCCTGCCTTGCTATTGGCCGTTCAGTTATTTATTAGACCATCAGGAGTTTTAGGCAGGCACAGTAACACAGCTTCACAGAGTTAAACAAATGCAGGATAAACAAAAGTAACAACCTTAAAATAGTATTCTACAACATCACTCCCCTTCCAATTTGCTCTCTACTTCGTGTTTAAGGTTGAAGATGGGATCTCTCAACTTCTTGCTCTGGCTGCCTGCTGCCATACCTCCCCCACCACATGGACTCTCCTTTGTTCCGGAACCCTAAACCCAAATAAACTCTTCCTTCTAGAGCTGTCTTTGTCCAGGTATTTTTATCACAGCAACAGAAAAGTAACTAATACACTATGGCACACTCCTTCCAGGAGCCTACCCCAGGGTATTTCTACCTTATGAATTTGGAGGGTGTTTATACTTCATCTCATGGAATTAGAGGCCTGAAAAACTGGATCATTGAGGCCTGGATTGTGGAGTCTCAGCAGTGATATAATCAGGCACCGGCTCCTGTGACAAACAGCATTGGAGCTAAAACAACAAAGGTCTTTCAGGCATACAGACAACTTGATTAGGACAGCAATGACATAGAACTGCTGATAAATCTCCGGCCTCAGACTTCAACAGGCTAGAATACAAATGAAGGCACAATTATGTCTCCGCAAACTTTCCTAATCAACTAGCAGACATTCCAGTCATTTCCAGCGTTTTCCTTGAAAACACCTGGACATACATGTGATTTTCAGACAGAAACACTAGTGTGAGAGAAGGCTAATATTAGAAATGCAGTCTGGACAGATCTTGGGAACTACAATAGGAAAGTGAGTATCATTTTAGATCGTCGAAGCCCAGACAAAGGAGACTGCAAAATTCCTCCACTAGCACCAGTGTCCTAGGGGACTATAGGGTACTCTAGGAGGTCTTCAGAGGAGACCAATGGCCCCAAATTGACATGCATTCGGCCTGTTAATCCTTGTGAAAAGAGTAAAACCACCACCACCACCTCTGCACTTCTTGGATGAGCCTGAGTTTACATCAGGCCCTCCCCTTTAATTGGCTGTGGGAAAGAAGTTGGGCCACCCATAAATACCTATGTGTGTCCTGGCTAGGGACTAGCGCAGGGCAAGCCCTTACAGAGCCAAGGATCTACAAGAACATTGCATATCTGTCTGGGCAGGCCTTAGAAAGTCTCTTAAGTATAGTGCCCTGTGCCCTTGGGGCATGCTAAAGTTAGCTGGAAATTAGGGTAAATTAAGCACAATTTGGCAGCATTGAACATCCTCCAAGAGACTTTTCACAGCAAGGCTCAGGGGATCTGGTATCCATTCCTTTCAATAAATAACTAGGTGCACATCAGACTCGCCACAGATGCCCTCCTCCCCAATGCACATCATTTTACACACTTGCTGTGCACAACCCTTCAGAGGCTTTATTTCTTCCAACACACTATGTGTGAAACTTGGAAATAGTGAATGATTGTATCTCTGTAGAACTACATATCAAGTCAAATTTTCCCAGTCTTAGGTAACCTATTTTTTTTAATTAAAAATGTATTATTACTCTGTGTGTGTGTGTGTGTGTGTGTGTGTGTGTGTGTGTGTGTGTGTGTATGTGGGGGAGGACATGCCACAGTATACACGCATAGGTCAGAAAACAGCTTTGTGCTGTTGATTCTCTCCATCCACCTTGGGGTGGGTTCTGGGGATCAAACCCAGGTTGCCTGACTTGATTAGTAAGAACTTCACCCCTGAGCCATCTCACTGGTTTTCAGATGATCTACTCTTAAAATTCATCCCAGCCGGGCGGTGGTGGCGCACGCCTTTAATCCCAGCACTCGGGAGGCAGAGGCAGGCGGATCTCTGTGAGTTCGAGGCCAGCCTGGTCTCCAAAGCGAGTTCCAGGAAAGGCGCAAAGCTACACAGAGAAACCCTGTCTCGAAAAACCCAAAAAAAAAAAAAAAAAAAAAATTCATCCCAGATACTTTTTCTGTAAAATCATTAAACAACTACTATCTCTTATTTTTTGGCTTTTCAAAACAGGGTTTCTCTTTGTAGCCCTGGCTGTCCCTGGAACTCTGTACATTGGCCTTGAACTCACAGAGATCCTCCTGCCTCTGCCTCTTGAGTACTGGGATTAAGGCATTTGCCACCATGCCCGGCATAAACTATGTATATTCTAAAGTATCTTCCCTTAGGAAACATTCTCTCCTTCTAGTTCCTTCCTCTGAAAAGGCCTTGGCCTTCAGTAAACTAGTAGGTCCTGTCTGTAAGAACCTCACTTCCATCCCACTCTATTGAATGCCATGGTCTTTGCCCCCAGTTCTGGGTTTGAACTCAGCTTGAAGTTGGTCTTGAAAGACCTTGTCAATTGTCCTTGTCCTCCTCGTTTTCTTTTCCCATTTTCCCCTCCCTTCTCTTTTTAAAAAATTAAGCTTTTCCTTCCTCACCAGGAAAAACAAACAAACAAACAAACAAGAAAAAAAAAAACAGTTCTCCTCTCCCACTGAAACTTTGAGGCCAAAGCTTTCTTCTGGCTTCTGTCCAGCTTCTACAGCTTTGCAGTTGAAAGTGAGACCAGAGGCCCCAGCCTACAGTTCCTGACACCTGCAGCAACCCCAGTTCTGGGAGCATGCTTTCTGCGCCACACTGTTGCCCCGGTGCTTGGTCGTTAAGCACTGAATCTCTGGCAGGCTACTCCAGTTAGGGTGGATGGTCAATCCCCAGGCTTCACTAAGCCAAGGTTGCCCTGAATTCTCTCTGTCATAGTTCCTTAGTATTGTTGACACTGCCATTTAAAAATTATTTATTGTTAGTGTGTGTGTGTGTGTGTGTGTGTGTGTGTGTGCACGATGCGTATACATCCCCTGGTGAACATATGGAGATTGTAGGATATCTTTGTAGTTTCCCTCCTTCCTCTTGTATGTGACTTTATGACATCAAATTCAAGTTCGCAGGCTTGGTGGCAAGCACCTTCTCCTGCTGAACCATCTCACTGGCCCAGTCATTTAAAAACCATTAATTTTTAAAAAGATTTATTTTATTTTTATTTCTCTGTGTGTGTGTGGAGACCAGAAGATGGCATCAGAAGCCCTGGAGTTAGAGTTACAGGTGATTGGAAGGTGCCGGACGTGAGTGCTGAGAACCAAACTGGAAGCCCGGAAAAGCACCAAGTGCTCTGAACAGCTCTTAACAACTGAGCCGTCTCTTGAGTCTCCCCAGTTTTTGAAGCCTGCACTCAAAGAGGTTGAATTAGAGCCTTCTCACAGATCAAGAACCTTCATTTTCTTTTGCCATTGTATGATGCGCAAGCAACCCAATGTTTCATGGTTTTTGTTAGTTTGTTTGTTTTGGTCTCTGATCATGGGCACTTTGTGTTACCAACATCTACCACGACAGGTTTTATTAGCTTCCGATTTCAGATTACAAAGCTTGAGGGTTTTACCTTTCCCAGACCAGGGAGCTACTAAGGCAAAAGTGTGGCAATTGTGCTGGTAAATGTTTAACAACCAGCTCTCCGGGGATATGGGTGTACATGGGCGTTCAGTTGGAACCTCCAGCTCGCTCAGGCAAGGTCTGAGAAGCCCCATTCCTGTCTCTCCAAACCCCTCCCACTAAGAGAATCTCCAAACAAAGGGAAGGCACCAAAAAGCCCAGTTCCGCATTCTTGGTGTCTGCTGCAGCTTCCTCCACTGAAGTTGCCAGTTGCCCAAGTCCCTGCCTAAAGTGTTCGGCTTTTGACCATACTCCTCGGGCAGAAACCCAGCTTGTGGCAGACACATCATCACCCTTCGCCTGCAGGCTATATAATCTCCCTTCTTTCGTTTGGGTGTGCAGCTTCTCTATCCTCGATCTCTGGGACTGGAGAACCCGACCAGGAGTTGTTTTGCTCAAATAAACCCGTTGTTATACTTTTTGAATTTGGCTTGATCTGGCTTACTGTGTTGGCAGAGAAACCTATTATGGGGGGGGGGACCTTAATGTGTAAAACATATACTTGGTCTTCATTCTGCTAAAAGTTCAGCTGCTAAAGCTTTTTTTTTTTTACTTTTTTATTTATTTATTTATTTTTTTCCGAGACAGGGTTTCTCTGTGTAGTTTTGGTGCCTGTCCTGGATCTTGCTCTGTAGACCAGGCTGGCCTCGAACTCACAGAGATCCATCTGGCTCTGCCTCCCGGAGTGCTGAGATTAAAGGCGTGTGCCACCACCACCCAGCCAACTGCTAAAACTCTTAAAGTCAGGGGTCCTGGGAAAAATTCTTATGCTCTGATATTGGGTCTTTGATATTTGGATTTTCAAGAGCCCTAAGACCTTTGTGATTTTCTGAGCAACAGAAACATTTTCTGTTCTGATGAAGTGATTCTGGATGGAAGCTGGTCACCATGATGACCAATCATATGATTAACGAATTGCAAAGTTCAGCCCCCACCTCCCACGTTTGAATTGATCACCAAATGGTCAATTATTTAACCAAACGTGTTTCTGTGATGAAGCTTCCCTAGCAACCCCTAAGAGCAGGCTTTGAAGAGCTGCACGGTGGAAAGACACCTGGGTACCCGTCAGTGGCACAGTCCCACATCTCAGGCCGAATCTGCTATTATGATCCTTTAAACTCATTTGATATACCTTTTTGTCTGGGTATTTATTTGAATCTTTTACTGTTTCCTTTGTCAGAGTTCAAAATGTTTACCTGAGTTCTCTGAGGCACTTTAGCAAATCAATCGAACCCAGGAGAGAGTCCTAAGGACCCCAATACATAGGGGATGTATAGAAGTGTAGATCATCACCTATACTTTAAACTGGCATCAGGTAGGGACCGAACTCCCAAAACTGTGGGACCTGACATTATCTCCAGGTATATAGTGCCAGTATTGAATATAATTAGAGGATATGCAACTGGTATCTCCTGGAGAATCTTCTAGAAGATTGCTTGGTCTAGGGGGACAGGGACTCTAAATCTGGTGTAAGAAGCATGGTGTGAATGCCTGAGAGTAGAAAACAGAGAGGTGTGTTTAGGAGAAAATTAGTTTTCCTATCTTCTTAGCATGTGTGTGTGTATGTGTGTATGCTATACATATGTGTATATTTATGCATATGTGCATATGTTTACATTTTAATGTAATGACTAGCATACAACTTGAGATATGATGTATGATACCTCTGGTTTAAAATTCTGTTTTACAAACTGATTATCACAAGATGATTTTGTTGGTTTTTCCCTAAATCTTGCACTCATGGATAACCAAGGGATACATAAATTAAATTGTAAATGCTGGTTAGTACTTCCCATCATGGTAACCAATGAGGGGAAAGAGAAATGATGTGTGTGTGTGTGTGTGTGTGTGTGTGTGTGTGTGTGTGTGTGAACTCTTTACTGTCTCTCTTAGGGGAGTAGATTCTGAATTCTGCAAGAACACCTTATTAAATTGTGTGCCATTCACAATGTCACAGTTACAGATAAAACATATTCATCTATTTACTACATTCTGTTTTTTTTTAAGATTTATTTGTGTGTGTGTGTGTGTGCGCGTGTGTGCGTGTGTGCGTGTGTGTGTGTGTGTGTGTGTGTGTGTGTGTGTGTGTATGTGTGTGTTGCTGGGTGTGATTTTGAGCATGTGCTTGCCACAGTGCTCCCATAGAGGTCAGAAGATAACTTTGAGATCAGTCTTCATCTTTCACCATGTGTGAGACAGGTTCTCATGTTGTTTGCTGATGCCTGTTCCAGACAGGTGGCCCATGGTTCCCAGGGATTCTCCAGTATCCATCTCCATTTTATAACGGAATTAGGACATGTGCTGTTATGTTCAAGTTAAAGTGAGTTCTCAGGATCTAGATACAAGTCCTCATGCTAACAAGATGTGCTGGCTAGTTTTATGTCAACTTGACACAAATTAAAGTCATCTGAGAGGATGGAACCTCAATTAAGAAATGCCTCCGTTGATCTGGGTGGGGTGGTACATGCCTATAATCCCAGCACTAGGGAGGTAGACAGATGGATCCTTGAGTTCAAGGCCATCTAGCTCTGCAGATTGAGTTCTAGGACAGCTAGGGCTACACAGAGAAACCCTGTCTCGAAAAACAAAAACAAAACACACACACAAAAAAAAGAAAAGAAAAGAAAAGAAAAGAAAAGAAAAGAAAATGCCTCCATGAGATGGGGCTGTAAATAGACTGTAGAGCATTTTCTTAATTGGTGATTGTCGGGGGAGGGCCCAGCCCATTGTGGATGGGGTCATCTCTGGGCTGGTGGTCCTGGGTTCTAGAAGAAAGCAGACTGAGCAAGCCACGATGAGTAAGCCAATAAACAGCACTCTTCCATGGCCTCTGCATCAGCTCCTGTCTCCAAGTTCCTGCCCTGTTTGAGTTCCTGTCCTGACTTCCTTCAATGATGAACAGTGATATGGAAATGTAAGCCAAATAAGCCCTTTGCTCCTCAACTTGCTTTGGGTCACGGTGTTCATTGTAACAATAATAGCCTTAACTAACATGCAAGGTAAGCATTTCACCCACTGAGCCATCTCCCAGCCACCTCCTAAGTTTTGAGTTTTGTTTTTTTAGATTCAAGGTCTGATCATCTATTTGTTACTCTTAAAGACTTATTTTTGACTGGCTTCAAACTTAGAAGTAGCTCTCAATGGGCACAGCCTCGTTTCTTGACAATCATTTTCTTTAGCTCCCCTCATTCTCTTGGCCAAGAGTTTAGCATATTCTGCAGACTCCTTATTTTCCTTAGTGTAACACGTTGGTGTTTGAGTTATAGAACATGTGAAATGGCAAGATACTGAATCTTGGGTGCTTTGGGCCAGGGCTTCTTTCTTCATTTAAGGACTTTTCAACAACATATTAGTGGACATCATTTTTTTTTTCTCCAAGACAGGGTTTCTCTGTGTAAACCTGGCTATCCTGAAACTCATTCTGTAGACCAGGCTAGACCAGGCTGGCCTTGAACTCAAAGATCTGTCTATCTCTGCCTCCTGAGTAGTGCTGAGATTAAAGGCATGCACCACCACACCCAGGACATGCCTTTAGAGAGATTGGAAAGCTTATAGATTCTGCTAGCTCTTTTGGCCCCACTGCTGAGGCACAGTAGTACTGTCATTCAAGGAACATCTTTCTCTGCCCCCCACCCCCCAATAACCAAGTTGAGAACACTCAGATTGACATCTACCATGCATTGCTGAACAGACTTACACTTCCTCTCTCCAGTTCCCCTTGGTCTATAACAAGAATGCCCTTTACTCAGTAGCAGGCATACTCACTCTGCTGTGGGTCAAGATGCCTTGCTTCATGGAAAAACTTTTTTGTTGTTCCTACCACAGATTCGGACTACACAACCGTTCCACTCTTCACCAGAGCATCAGTAGCTATTTCTGAAGCCATGGATTTCTCGTAGACAGTATGAAGTCTGTGTTCATCATCCACTTCAGTGAGTTTCTGTCAGTCAGTGACTGGGAAGGAGATACTCTGCTTCGTCTTGACACAGCCGATGGCCTAGGAGGCGCCACAAAACAACCCCACAAGGTCCTAAGTCTTAATGAGCCTTTCTCCAACAGGGAATGTTATTATTATTGGTTTTTTTTTTTTTTTATGTGTATAACTGTTGGCCTGTGTTCCATGTACCTGGTGCCTGTGGTTCAGATCCCCTGGAACTGGAATTGCAGAAGGTGGTGTGAGCTGTTTCATGGATGTTGGAATCAAACCCAGATCCTCTGGAAGAGCAGCAAGCTCTCTTAAGTGCTGAGCCATCTGACAGCCTCTGTTTATTGTGTTTATGGTCCTGAGGATTGAACTAGGGCTTTAAGCCTGCTCTCTGGTTCTCTACCAGTGAACCATGACCTTAACCCTTTTGATTTTTAAAAAAGGGCTCACTAAACTATCCAGGCTGGCCTTGAAACTTTGATCCTTTTGCCTCAGCCCTCCCGGTAGCTGAGATTACAGGTCTGTCCCACTAGGCCTGACTAGTTTGAGTATTTATTAACTTGGTTTTATAATGTTAGATAATGACTTTTGTTGTTGTTGTTGTTTGTTTGTTTGTTTTTTCGAGACAGGTTTTCTCTGTTTAGTATTGGTGCTTGTCCTGGTTCTTGCTCTGTAGACCAGGCTGGCCTCAAATTCACAGAGATCTGCCTGGCTCTGCCTCCTGAGTGCAGGGATTAAAGGCGTGCGCCGCCGCAGCCGCCGCCACCGCCGCCCCACCACCACCTCCACCCGGCTAGATAGAGACTTTTTTTTTTTTTTGGAGCTGAGGATCGAACCCAGGGCCTTGTGCTTGCTAGGCAAGCGCTCTACCACTGAACTATATCCCCAACCCCAATAATGACTTTTTTTTCTTTCTTTCTTTTTTTTTGGGGGGGGGCGGGGGTTTCGAGACAGGGTTTCTCTGTGTAGCTTTGTGCCTTTCCTAGAACTCACTTGGTAGCCCAGGCTGGCCTCGAACTCACAGAGATCCGCCTGGCTCTGCCTCCCGAGTGCTGGGATTAAAGGCATGCACCACCACCGCCCGGCCCGATAATGACTTTTAACAACTACTAAAGAGCCTGAAAATTTATCAGGTAGCTAGTAAGCTGATGCACACTATATAGAAACTAGTAAGCTGAAACACACTATACAGACTGCCTTCTCCAACATACCACTGGACACAAACCAAACACTTACTCATAATAAACCACAAAGAAGTGTATTTAAAAACAATTCTTAGCTGGGCAGTGGTGGTACAGGCCTTTAATCCCAGCACTCAGGAATGGCAAGTGGGTCTCTGAGTTCAAGGTCAGCCTGGTCTACAGAGTGAGTTCCAGGACAGCCAAGGCTACACAGAGAAACCCTGTCTCAAAAAACAGAGACAAAAACAAAAATGTGGTGGTATTGTGTTCCCCAAAATATTGTGCATGCTAATAAACTTATCTGGGGTCAGAGAACAGGACAGCCACAATATTAAACATAGAGGATAGGCAGTGGTAGCACACGCCTTTAATCCTAGCATTCCAGAGGCAGAAATCCTTCTGGATCTCTGTGAGCTCAAGGCCACATTGGAAACAGCCAGGCATGGTGACATACGCCTTTAATCCCAGAAAGCGAGCCTTTAATCCCAGGGAGTGATGGCAAAAACACAAAGGTATATAAGGCATGAAGACCAGAAACTAGAAGCAGTTTGGCTGATTAAGCTTTTAGGCTTTTAGCAGCAGTTCAGCTGAGATCCATTTGGATGAGGACTCAGAAGCTTCCAGTCTGAGGAAACAGGATCAGCTGAGAAACTGGTGAAGTGAGGTAGCTGTGGCTTGTTCTGCTTCTCTGATCTTCCAGCATTCACCCCAATAACTGGCTTCAGGTTTGATTTTATTAATAAGACTCTTTAAGATTCATGCTACACAAAACAACAAAACAAAAACAACAACAACAAATTCTCGTGCTCGCTTCGGCAGCACATATACTAAAATTGGAACGATACAGAGAAGATTAGCATGGCCCCTGCGCAAGGATGACACAAAAATTCGTGAAGCGTTCCATATTTAAAAAAAACAAAAAACAATTCTCTGATCTGGGGCTATAGTTCAGTGGTAGAGTGCTTTCCTACAAGGTTCCAGGTTCAACTCCCCAGTACCACTGGAACAACAACAACAACAACAAAAAAAAAACCAAAAAAAAAAAAAAACCCAATCCTTTGTTAAACATATAATTTTATAATTTATTAAAGATAAAATTTGCACAAAGAGAATGATGTGCTTGTTTATTTTTACATGATTAAATGTTAAATTAAGCTGGGCAGTAGTGGTGCATGCCTTTAATCCTAGCACTTGGGAGGCATAGCCAGGTGGATCTTTGAGTTTGAGACCAGCCTGGGCTACAGAATGAGATCCAGGACAAGCACCAAAACTACAGAGAGAAACCCTGTCTCGAAAAACCAAAAAAAAAGTTAAATTAATATTTAGTACTTCAGGGAGTAGATTTTCTTCATTTTTTTTTTTCATAATTGATCCATATTGTTATTTTTGTTTTGTTTTGTTTTGTTTTGTTTTGTTTTGTTTTGTTTTTTTGGTTTTTCGAGACAGGGTTTCTCTGTGTAGCTTTGCGCCTTTCCTGGGACTCACTTGGTAGTCCAGGCTGGCCTCGAACTCACAGAGATCCACCTGGCTCTGCCTCCCGAGTGCTGGGATTAAAGGCGTGCGCCACCACCGCCCGGCCCATATTGTTATTTTTTATTGTTTATTTATTTACTTTTTTTTCAGGTCAGGATTTTTCTGTGTAGCCCTGGCTGTCCTGGAACTTGCTCTGTAGAAGAGGCTGGCCTTGAACTCAGGGAGATCCACCTGCCTCTGCCTCTAGAGTACTGGGAGAAAAGGCATGCACCACTACTGCCCAGCCCATGTTGCTATTTCATAATGGTCAGTTTTGAGTCAAGTTTTTGTATTTCTGAAAATATATACTAAGCCGGGTGGTGGTGGCACATGCTTTTAATCCCAGCACTGGGGAGGCAGAGCCAGGAAAATATCTGTGAGTTCGGGCCAGCCTGGGCTACAGAGCAAGATCCAGGGCAGGCATCAAAATTACACAGAGAAACCCTGTCTCAAAAAAAAAAAAAAAAAATGAAAGAAAGAAAGAAAGAAAGAAAGGAAGGAAGGAAGGAAGGAAGGAAGGAAGGAAGGAAGGAAGGAAAGAGAATATATACTAGAGAGTGGCAGGAATGTGTTTATGAGACTCAAGTCAGCAACCCACACAATCTTTAAAGTAAAGAACTTTAACATAATATGATCCAAGGATATACTAATTTGATACTTACATGCTGAGGAGTGATGTTAGGAAGATATTAAAAATCTTTGGGGGCTGGAGAGACAGATCAGCAGTTACAAGCACTCGCTCTTGCAGAACTCAGGTTCAGTTCCCAGCACTCACATGGTGGTTCACAACCTCCAGTTCTAGAGGATCCAATGCCTTCTTCTGATCTCCACAGGCACCAGGCACACGTGATGCACAGACATATATGGAAGCAAAATATTCATACATAAAGCAAAATTAAAACCATTTTTAAACCTTTGTTTTCCTTGATTAAGCCATGTTGTTTCTATAAGAGAACTTGTATGCACAGTAGAAATATTGCAGCGGTCTCAAGTCTTTGCCAAGTTGTTCCAGGCAGCCATCTTGGTGTCGGACCGCATGCTGGCGTTTGCTGTGCAAACGGCAGATGCTGTGTGTTTGGAACCAAGGCAGAGGTGAAGCTGTGGGACACAACACAAGTGCTGCTGCAAACACCCCAGGCTCATTTCCTGTTCGGTTTTCCAAAAATTCTTGTTCAGTATTCTTGTGTGACCCCTTCGTGGGTTGGGGGGGGGGGTGTCAAGCTCAAGTTGCCAGGTTTGCAAGTGCCTTTGACCACTGAGTCCTCTCAGTCCCCCACCCCATGTATGGCTGCGAGTCTTTCTTGTTTTGGTCGTTGTACTTTCTACAAGAAACATTTTAATTGTTGCCCAACTTCGCGATTCTGACTTTCAGTTTACCCGTCTGGAACTGCAACCAATCATTTAAAAAGCTGGGACCAGAGCCAGTGAGATGCCTCAGTGGGTAAGGCCACCTGCTGTCAAGCCTGATGACCTGAGTTTGGTTCCTGGAACTAGCATGGTAGAAGAAGAGAACCAAATCCCTCAGGTTGTCGTCTGGTCTCCACGATGCTGCTGTAGCACACATGTGCCTACACATACATGCTCACAAGTGTGCACAAAATGTAATTTTAGAAATTCAAAATAAGAAAAGCTAGACTGGGCATAGTAACACACATTTTTAATCTTAGCGCTCAAGAGGCAGAGGCAGTGAACACAGCATGGTCTGTCTAGCTGGGACTACACTGTGAGACTTTTGTCTCTAGAAAACAAAAGGAAGGAAGGAAGAAAAGAAAGAAAAAACTGGGACCTAGAGAACACTCTTACATATACTACTTTAAAAGAGTTAGCGTATAGAGAATCTTATAAGCTACCTTATTTTATCTGAAGTGTGTAATTTATTTTAGATTGATAATTTTAAATTCAAGGATGTCAGATACTTTTGAAAGTATTAGACCCCAAGAAGCCAACTTACTACATTAATACATTTGATTTATAACACTTGTAAGAGTCATTTAAGTGCATAAAATGATTTTGCAAGCATGAATTGTCTGTCCAGTAAATTATTTGAAGTGCTTGGGAGAAGCAGGGCACTATTATGCCAATCAGATTTATAATATCAGAATTGATTTAATTACTTCAGATAGTCCCTGACTTAATTTGACTTCAGGCTTCCAGTTTTATGGTGATGATGTTGAGAAAGTGATATGCATTCAGTACAAAATCGACTTTCAATTTTAAGTTTTGGTTATTTCTTGGACTAGAAACTTATGGTAAGATATTCTTCTGGGATTTCCACCTATAGGCTAATAACGTAAATGCTCAGAGCATATCAAAGGAAGGGTCAGCTAATCTACAATGCTCAGTGATTTAGCTGTATTAAACACATTTCAGGGCCAGGAAGCATGGTAGTGCATGCCTGTAATTCCAGCCCTCAGAGAGCAGAGACAGCTGGGTCTCTGTGAGTTCTAGGTGAGCATGGTCTGTAGAGAGAGTTCCAGGGCTACACAGTGAGACTCCATCACTATCTGTCTATCTATCTATCTATCTATCTATCTATCTATCTATCTATCTATCTATCTATCTATCTATCTGTATCTATATGGCCTCAAGAGATGGTTCCATGCTTAAGAGCACTTGCTGTTCTGGAGACCTGGGTTCACCTCCTAACACCCACATGATAGTTCACAACCATCTATAACACCAATTCCAGGGGATCTGATGCCCTCTTCTGACCTCCATGGACAACACATTAACATGGCACACATACATACAGCAAATACCCACATGAAAAAATAAAGTTAAATAAAAACATGTTAAGGGGTCTTTAAATAACTATTCAGGAGAATTAAGTTCATTAGACTTAAACAATTATTAACTAAAAAAAAATTCATTTATTTTATGTGTATGTGTGTATGCCTGAGTGTATGTACATGTAGACAAGGTTGGTGCCCCAACTGCCAGGATGTGCTTGATCACATGTAGGTATGAGGTACTTAGGCAGGAAGTAGGTCAGGATGTATGCTTGCCACCCATTGGATAAAGGCAGGAAGTACATAGCCTTGTGGATTTTGCCTTTATAAGCACCTGACTAAAGTAATACTCAGCTGTTCTCTGGGAATCCTGGGTATGGACCTTGCCAATGTCCATTGTCCTGGACAGTATTTAGTAAAGCTTGCTTCAAATTTGGCTCAAAATTTGTGGTAGTGGTCTTATTCTCCCTTTGCAGGATTAGCTATAGGAAGCAGGCAGAGATGAGAGCATCCTGGGGCTTGCTGACCAGTCAGCTCAGGGTCAGTGAGGGACCCTGCCTCATCAGATAAGGTGGAGAGTGATAGAGCAGAGTATCCAATGTCCTCCACTGGCATCTGAGGGTTCCTCTGGCCTCTGGCACAACCACTAGGGCTGTTGATCACGTCAGTTTTCTCTGCCCATTTTAAAAAAAAATTAAAAGGCAAGAAAAACCTCAAGCGTGACAGGTAGCAGTGAGGAAATTCTCAAGCCCACCAGACAGAATCAGCAAAGAAAGGCTTTTATTAGAGGCGAGGAAATACACACACACACACACACACACACACACACACACACACACACACACCAAGTGTAGAGAAAAACAGCTGTGAAAAGCAGAGGGAAGCTAAGGCTGGAACCTGAGGGTTGGGGTTTCTTTGCGTTTTTGAAGGGTCTTCCTATGTATAGGGTGGTGGCTGACTGGCCCACAACTGTCATAAACACCACTTGATCAGCCTGGAACTCCTCAGGCTGGTCCATCAGGAGGGGGTCCTTCCGGGAGAAGAAAAGAACAGCAACACAAACCCTGCTTGGGTTCTTGGTTGTTTTTGTTTGTTGTTCGTTTTTCAGGCCCTTATTTTAAGCTGCCAGGATTTTGCCTCAGGTCGGGAGGTTGAGGATGAAGCTGGTCATCTTGGGAGTTCACCACCTTTATTTATTACCTAATCCATGGCCCTCTTCCTGTCTCTTTAGCAGGGAATCTAACTCTTAGTGCCTCATAGGCAGATGCACCTGCACACATACACTCCTGTGCAGACACCCCACAAGGTGGGGGGGGTGGTACAGAGAGGGACATGTGCCATGACATGTGTACCTAATGCATACGCTGGCCTGCGTGCACAAGCAAGAACAGATATATACTCACACATACATTCATACACATACTCTAAATGAATTTAAAAAAACGTATAAAGTGCAGAGGAAGGAACAGTAAATCCCAATGTTTCATAGTTATAGAACTCGGTAACAGTTGTTACCAATCTCTTTCCCAAATACTATTAAAAATTAACATATACTATCTGGTGAATAATATATTAAGGCCATTGCTGTTCCTAGGATAAATTTTTAAAGTATTTATTGATTTCATTTTATGTGTATGTGCATTGTAAGTGTGCCTGCTGTCTACGGTGGTCAGGAGAGAGAGTTGATTCCCTGAAACTGGAGCTACAGAGAGTTGTGAGCCACCATGCTGGGTGTTAGGAACCAAATCTGGACCCTCTGCAAGAGCAACAAGTGCTCTTTTTTGTTTGTTTGTTTGTTTGTTTTCTTTTTTGAGACAGGGTTTCTCTGTGTAGCCCTGGCTGTCCTGGAACTCTCTCTGTAGACCAGGCTGGCCTTGAACTCAGAGAGATCCTCCTGCCTCTGCCTCCTGAGTGCTGGGGTTAAAGGTGTGCAGCATTACCAGTGCAACAAGTGGTCTCAGTAGGTAAGCCATCCCTCTGGCTCCTTATTTCAAAGCGTTACTAACACAGTAGTTATTCTTGCAGCTTCTGTTATTACAGGTTAGCAATATCCATGCACGTTAGGATAAGGAATCTAAATAGATTACCTCAATGAATTAGCACCATAATTCCATGAAGTCTGTTTTTTGGATGGGGAAGTTAAGGCTGTAACAGTCAAGTGACTTTCCTGAAATCACACAGCAAGTGATCATACTCAACTCAGGTTAGTCCATTCCAAGATTTTTCTTTAAAAATGTATTTTATCAAGTTTACGTATATGAGTGTTTTGCCTGCATGTATGCATGTGCACCATATGTGTGCCTGGTGTCAAGGATACCAGAAGAGGGCATTGGATGCCCCGCAGCTGGAGTCACAGGCAGCTGTAAGCTTCCTGATATGGGTGCTGGGAACTGAACCAGAGTGTCATGTATTCAAGGTCAACTGAGCCGTGTCCCTGGCCCCACATTGTGTTTTAATGTCTTCCCAATGTCTACATTACCCTAGAGTCTCCCTCCCTGCTCAGTGCTTTCCTCTCATCCACTGTAGCTCCAGAAAGTCTGGTGCTGGTCTGTAAACAGACCTCATTATTTTTACAACCTTGCAGATGCCAGTTCTGTCTAGAATCTTTTCTTCCCAAACGTTCTTCAAGAGTTTCTGCTCAGCCATCACAGATCACCTCCAGGGTAATTTTCATGATTTTTTTTTTAAGGCAGAGTTGTTCAAGTACCATTTCGATTTCTCCAACAGACACGAAGTTCTTTGAAGGACAGTGTCCCATTTACCTTTATACAGTGCCCAACACATAGCATGCTATCAGTGAACATCTGTTTAGTGAGTCAATTTGTTTATAGATGATGCAAGAGCTAGGAGACGTTTCAAAGCCGCTGTTGTTTATGATGACTAGTTACTGGACTGCTCAGCAATTCCTTTCGACCGGATGGTGGGAGCTACATCTGCTCAGAGAGTTAATCCGGCACTTGCAGTTACAGGACCTTAAGAGTCTGACTGTGATAGCTTAAAATCAGAGTCTAAGGTTTCTATTTCTGGCCCACAAAGCCAAGGTTCTATTCTCAGTCTTAAGGTCTCATCTTAGTTATTTCTCTGGGGAAGCTGGATCAAGAATCAGTTACTGCTAGTGAGGGAGAGCTTGGTGAATTAACTGCCTTCCCAAGCTTCATGTTATTGCCTATGCCTACCTCACAGAGGATGGTTAAATGAGATGATACAACGCAAGCCTGCATGGTACCCAATGCCAAGGGAAGACTTGGGCATTAGGTGGGGACCATGTTGCCTTGTGCTTATGTTCAGCCACAATTTCATCAGTTTCTCTTCACGCTTTGTTTTTGGAGTTTGGTAATGGGTACCAGTCTGACCATTTTGATAATGTGTTCCTGGCAATCTCCATACATCTATCTTTACATTATATCTTTATATAACTATTCCATTTTAGGATTTGGAGTATACCTAGTCCATATCATCAGAGCCCTTCACATCATATCTCAGACCTACCTTTATCCTCAGGCACTTGTCTAAGACACCATCTTTCTTAAAAGTCACAGCATTTAGGTCATTCAGGATCCTTCAAGTTCCTTTTTAGTCCCCATTTCCATCTCATTTTCTTTGCCCACTGAGTACCACCATAGCATAGTATATACAGTGACAGTTCAACACAACAGCTGTGTAAGGCTGACCATCACTTTTCTTCCCCAAAGTAGAGCTTGCTGGGAAAATTTTAATAATTTCATTAATTAATTTTGTTCTACGTGTATGAGTGTTTTTACTTGCATGTATGTAGGTGCACCACATACTTGCCTAGTGCTCAAGAAGGTCAGAAGGGAGTGTCAGATCCGCTGGAACTGGAGTTACAGTAGTGAGTCACCATGTAGGTACTGGGAACCGAACTCAGGTCCTCTGCAAGAACCACAAGTGCTCCTAACTGCTGAGCCATCTTTCTAGTCTCTTGTTAGGAAAAGTCTAATCAGAAATAAAAGGTCCTGGGTTTTCAGTTGACTTAGAAGCAAACGTGCTGCTAATCACTGTTTATTTTTCTGGTTTTGTTGCCTAGAGAGGAGGAATTGTTGGTGAGAACTTATTTATGCCTTAGAGGCTTCGGACCTCTCTCTGGCTTCCTCCATTGATAACTAATGTTGTCAGCGGAGCCTTTAACCCTGAACGTGGCCCCTAAGGAGTTCAAGTCCTGCCCACATCTGCTAGCTCACTCCCTAACCCTCAGCATTTCCACCCATAAAATAAGGATGGCAGAAAGATAGCTAATATAAGAAAATCAGATGATAACAAATTTACTCTGCACAGTAATAGGTTTTCTGTACCCCAATAATAGGTTTCTCTGACAACATAGAAAGCCAGATCAAGCTGAAATGAAAAAGTAGAACAGGTTTATTTGAACAAAGCAACTCCCAGGTGAGTTCTCCAGTCCCAGAAGCCGGAGAAACTGTTGGTTTGACGGTAGAGGAGAGTGCTGATCGGAAGAATCATAAGCCATAGTTACCTTTTTAGAGCTTTATTGGGGGGGGGAGAGAGAGAGAGAGAGAGAGAGAGAGGAAAAAGCTGGGACACTGTGGCAGGCTGATGATGTAATTAAGGACAGAATCCTTACAGAAGCTACATGCCCAAACTAAAGCAGAGAGATTATACAGCCTGTAGGCAAGTATTGGGGACTAGGGGAGTCCAGTCCCTCGATAGTCCCCTCCCAGGGTCAGGGAAGAATCTACAACCAGCTGATAATTCATCTTTGATGAAAAGAAATGAATCTATGTACACGAAACTCCTTAGTCCATATACTTTATTATTCTGTGTCAGTTACAAGCTTATATTCTGCTCTCATATTTAGCTCATTTCTTGACTGATTTCTCCCTACACTTATCTGCGGTCCCCTCTGGGTTCTATCTTAATTCCTTCACCTAGCTCTGTCCCTTCTAGGTTCTCATCCATCTAGTTCTTTCCCATATCAGCTCCTCTCCCATTCCCTTCTCTCTCGTCTTATTCTTCCTCATCTTGTTCTTCCCCATCTGGCTCTTCCTCATCTTTCATCTCGTTCCTCTAGTACTCTCTTCTAGCCCTTCAATCTAGTTCTTCCCCATCTCAGTTTGTTCCTCTCAAGTTCTTACCCATCTAGTTCTTCCATTCTCTTTTCTCTTCTCCATCTCATGCCCTGGAAGTCCTGGTCCAAGCCAAATTGTATAAAGCTATTATTTAACGTCCACCTGACCTAGGCAGTGTCTCCTTGTGGAATTTACCTTAAGTCAGGAGACTTGCACTTGGGCTGTTATCACTGTTAGTCCTTGGAAGTTGGGCGACCACCTGGGCGGTGTCTCCTTGTGGAATTTAAGTCAGGAGACTTGCAGGTGGGCTGTTATTATTGTTATCCTCGGAAGCTGGGTGCCCAAGTGGGCGGTGTCTCCTTGTGGAATTTACCTTAAGTCAGAAGACTTGCACTTGGGCTGTTATCACTGTTATCCTCGGAAGTTGGGCACCCACCTGGCCGGTGTTTCCTGTATCCTTGAAAGTGGCTAAGAGAGATTTCTGATTCCAGAGAAAGCCTTTCCTGAGGCTGTTCTCCAAATACCTGGAATGTGTATGTCCAGAGAGTGATCGGTCTACACTGTTAGCCCTTCTTAGGGAAAAGTCCATTGGGAAAACTATGAAGGCACACATGATTTTCATAACAGAAGACAGCTGATATATAACAAGCCAAATAATACCAAAAGCTCCTTGGAATTTGGCTTCCTCTGGAGGAAATCCTTGATCCCTCAAGGCAGTGACTTTGCCATAACCAGCTGAGTTCTTATGCTATATTCCTGTGGCCTGCAGTGATGATGAGTCTGCCAGGACTGGTCTGCTGGCAACTGCAGGGGAAGAGCTGCAGTAAGCAAGCATGGGGACTGGGCCTTGTGGTGCCTGTGTTCGGAGATTCTCGGAGTGGGCGGGGTTTGCAGAGACAGGACCGGCTTTCCGGATCCTGCAAGGGCAAGCTGGAGGCTCCAACCCAACACACAGTATTTGGTATAGAATAAGTGCTGCATTGAGTGAGCGCTCTCCCTCTCTCCCCGTCTCTTTCAGGAGCCTGAGAATGAAAGCCACTGAGCTAGGTTGAGAATAAAGGTGGGATTCCTGCACAAAGCTGGAGAAAAGGTCTTCAGGGGGCAAAGGTAGGTCTTGAATGCCGTTGACCTTTCCAGGGCCTGCAACAACAGACACTCAGGGGCTTCACACATACTAAGTTGAACATTCTTTTCCCTCTGTCAGATGTTAGTTCTTGTGATATAATGTCTATAACATACAGTTTATCGTTTTAATCATTTTTATCTTGGATCATCTTTTTTTAAAAGATTTATTTTTATTTACATGTCTCTGTATATGCCACATGTATATGGATGCTCATAGAGCCCAGGAGTGGGTGTTGGATCTCTTGGAGCTGGAATTATAGGCAATTGTGACCTATCTGATGTAGGCGCTGGGAACTCAACTCGTCACCTCTGAAAGAGAGGTAAGTGCAGCTGGGCGTGGCAGCACACACCTTAATCTCAGCAGATTTCTGGGTTCAAAGCAAGCCTGGTCCACAAAGCGGGACAGCCAAGGCTACTCAGACAAACCCTGTCTTGAGAAACAAACAAAAGAGCGACAGTGCTCTTAATTGGTGTGCACCGTCTCTCCAACCCCTCTTGGATCACCTTTAAGGCTATCCACAACCCTTATAAAAATGACCATTGATTAGTTCGATTCTGTATGTTTTGATAGTTTACAAAGATCTATTTTGGTTGATGAACTATCTCAGGGGGTAAAAGCTGCCAAATCTGACAGTGAGTCTTCAATCCCAGAGATTCCCTCTCGTGATAGAGGAAAGACTGCCTTCTAGAAATAAGCTGTCCTCTTACATATGTGTGGGCAATATACCTTACATGCTGCCATCCCAAACAAAGTAAGCAAATAAATGTGAGACCCTTTTAAGCCTGATATACTGGTGTGAGAGCCAAAGTTACATTTTAAGTTCTAATTTCTGTGGCTAAGGTACAAAATGCCTCTGATCTGCAAGCCCCCCTTGCCCAAGGACAGATAGTTCCTGAAATGCTGGAGGCTGTTGTTTATGGGAGATAACAAGTCACATGTTCTCACTCCCCTAAACAAGTTTGTTTGACCCATCTGCACAGGATGTACTTGATCACATGTGGGTAGGAGGTTTATAGGCAGGAAATAGTCAGGATGTATGCTTGCCCCTGATTGGACCTGATGGGAAATACTTTCAGTCCTTGCAAATTGTGACTTGGGGCCACTTTCTGGAAACCCAGAGATGGACCTGGCCAATGAGTCCATCCGTCTGGCTAGTATTTAATTAAAGTTTGCTACAAATTTGGTTTTAAACTGTGGTAGTGGTCTTATTCTCGACAGGTGGCACCCAGCTTTAATCCCAGTACTCAGGAGGCACAGGCAGGCGGCTTGGTCTACAGAGTTCCAAGATAGCCAGGGTTACACAGAGAAACCCTGTCTCGAAAAACCAACCAACCAAACAAACAAAAAAACCCCAAATCTCCAAACAAACACACAGACCCATTTAAACAAGGAATGTCACTGGCTTATTTACCCACAAGTACAGTGAAATCTGGCTTAAGTGTGCTTCAGTCTAATGGCTCAAATGATTTCAGGTAAGAACTTGTTTCTCTCCATATTTTTTCTTTGCCCTTAGCTATTTACTGGCTTTATCTTATTGTTAATTTGTCTCTGGCGTTGGAGAGCAAATCCAGGGTGCTAAGCATGCTGGGTAAGCTCTCTCCATCGGAAGACTTTTGTGCTGGTTTTATTGCTTACAGAGAGTGTTCCTGGCAGCTCCAGATGCCACCCCTTGTAAAAAAAAATGGCTACTTTCCAGGTCAGACCTCTTATCTTTATGACCACTGTTCGGTGGAAGAGAGTGCCTCGTGGTATTCCCACTGATGGAAAGGAAACTTCCTCTGCTCAGGCATCCCCAAATCTCTTTGAACCTGGATGTCTTAGGTTGGATTGCAGGCCCTTTTTGGAAAGACTGTGGTTCAGGGGACTGGACTATCCTAGAATTACAGCTAAGCCTGCCCACCCGAATCAAATGGCCACACTGAAAGAGAGGTGCTTCCCCCAAGGCAAAACTGGCAACTACTGGTATTGTCCACTACATGTGCTGGAGAGAGAGCTCAACAGTTAAGAGCACTTGCTCTTGCAGAGGACCTGGCTTCCATGGCCAGCACCCACATGATGGCTCCCAAGGGTCCATAATCCCAGATCTGGGACATCCAATACCCTTTTCTTTTTTCTTTTTGGTTTTTCGAGACAGGGTTTCTCTGTGTAGCTTTGAGCCTTTCCCGGAACTCACTCTGTAGCCCAGGCTGGCCTCAAACTCACAGAGATCTGCCTGGCTCTGCCTCCCGAGTGCTGGGATAAAAGGCGTTCGCCACCACCGCCCGGCTAAATATGAAGTCTTTGGGGTTTTTTTTGTTGTTTTGTTTTTTTAAGATTTATTTATTATGTATACAATATTCTGCCTGCATGTGTCCCTGCAGGCCAGAAGAGGGCACCATATCTCGTTACAGGTGGTTGTGAGCTACCATGTGGTTGCTGGGAACTGAACTCAGGACCTTTGGAAGAGCAGTCGGTGCTCTTAACCACTGAGCCATCTCTCCAGCCCCAACACCCTTTTCTGACCTATATGGGCACTAAGCATCCAGGTGGTGCAGAGATACACGTGCAAGCCAAACACTCATACACATGCAAAAAACACCTGCCCTGACCTAGAGTTCCTACCCACCATCCAAAATAAAACTTTTCATATTTTCTTCTCATCATCCATATTTTAGCAGGTAGTCTGGCCTCATTTTCCATCGCTGCTCACATGACCACAGGAAGATGAGACACGGACAACCACTAATCTTTTTGTTTGTTTTTGTTTTTAAGATTTATTTATTATGTATACAGCATTCTGCCTGCATGTGTTCCTGCAGGCCAGAAGAGGGCACCAGATCTCATTACAGGTGGTTGTGAGCCACCATGTGTTTGCTGGGAACTGAACTCATGACCTTTGGAAGAGCAGTCAGTGCTCTTAACCACTGAGCCATCTCTCCAGCCCCAACAATCACTAATCTTAAGGTTTAAGTTTTTCAACTACTCCACCATGAAGGGATCCTTCAGTGAGACTCTGAGATACATCTAGAATTGCTGATCTGCGCCTACAAAAGATAAGTCACCATGTGCCATGAAACTCAGCTGTGGAAACGTCACTACCTACAAAAGAAGAAAAGTTAATTTCAGAATGTAAAAACAACTTAAACACTGATTTTAATTATGTGCATGTATTATGGTGATTTGAATAGGAATGGCCCCCATAGACTAAGTTTGAATACTTAGTCATCAGGGAATGGTATTACTTGGAAGGGATTAGGAGGTGTGGCCTTGTTAGAGGAAGTAGGCCACTAAGGATGGGCTTGGAGGTTTCAAAAGCCCAAGCCAGTCCCAGTGGCTGACGCTGCCTGCTTCCTGCTAGTCCCAGATATAGAATTCTCAGCTCCTTCTCCAGCACCACGTCTGCCTGAGTGACACCATGCTCCCTTCCATGACGATAATAGATGAAACCTCTGAAACTGTAAGCAAGCCCAAATTAAATAATTTCTTTTTTTTTTGTTTTTTTTTGGGTTTTTTGTTTGTTTGTTTTGAGACAAGGTTTCTATGTGTAGCTTTGTGCCTTTCCTGGATCTCACTCTGTAGACCAGGCTGGCCTCGAATTCACAGAGATCCACCTGCCTCTGCCTCCAGAGTGCTGGAATTAAAGGCGTGCGCCACCACCGTCCTTAAATAATTTCTTTTACAAAAATTTCTGTGGCCATGATGTCTTTTCACAGCAATAGGACACTGACCAAGACAGAATGTGTTTGTGTGTGTGTACATGAGTATGAGTGTGTCAGATCCCCAAGAGCTGGAGTTCTAGGCATTTGTGAGATACCCATTGTAGGTTCTAGGAGTTGAACTCTGATCCTCTGCAAGAACAATATGTTGTTCTCTTAACTGCGAGTCATCTCTCTCGACCAACTTTAGATTCTTCACAAGTAAATGATATGTGGCCTTCATCTTGCTGCACACTGGCTTAGTTATCTAAAAAATGAAAGCATCTTGAGTTTTTCACCGAGTGTATTCATGCTGTTACATAAAGGGAGCTAGGCGTCTGCTTCTTTTCAAACACATGGAGGCCTCTAGAATAAGAGACCTTTGTTCTGGTTGCACCGACACACATTCCCCATGCTTTCTCTTCTGAAGTGCTCGCTTCCCCAAGAGTTTCTCTTTCCAAAGAAGGTGATTAAAAGAACAATTACAAATTGCATCCAGAGAGTCATTATGCTTCTGTATTGAGTTCCTAAAATCCGTTTAAAATTAAAACATACGAGAGCCCCTACAAGCATTCCAATCATGTTAAACATTCTGTCTACAGTCTACAGAGAAGATCAGTGGTTGCCTGGGAAAGGGTGGGAGGACTGGACTGTTAACTTTGTGTTTGGGCTTCTTTCACTCAGGGTAACTGAGATCCATCCATGATGTCACACATATTAAAACTCTGTTATTAAAATTGTAGTAAGATACTATTTTATTTTTATATATTTATTTATTTTGGTTTTTTTCAAGACAGGGTTTCTCTGTATAACAGCCTTAGCTATCCTGAACTCGCTTTGTAGACCAGGCTGGCCTGAAACCAAGAGATCTGCCTGCCTCTGCCTCCCGAGTGCTGGGATTAAAGGTATGTACCACCACCACCTGGCAAGATACAATTTAAAAAGATGATCTTGAAATTCATAAAATGGAAGTGTATTAATCCTGCTTAATCTTTTACTTAAGTATAACAGTGTTTTTGTTCAGGTAGTATTTCTGAAAATTCATTAGCTATGAGGTCATATAATGCAAATCTTGGGATACTAGATTTGTCTGTGACTTTAGGTCTCCATATGTTCAATTAGATTGTATTGCTATCATGTGAGGACAAGGTGGCACTTGGACTTTAGCTATGGAATTGTCTAATTTCATGACGGGGAGAGCAACTGAAATTTTCTTCTTTACATCTTAATCTTACAGGTGTGGAGGTGGAAGCCTAGGAAGTTTGCAGGGTCCGTGGTCATATGGACCAGGTTGCTTTCAGCATTCTGCTGAGGTTGGTGAGGATGTGGTGAGTTCTTCCCTTCGCTGCCTAGGCTTCCTCTCACTCCCGGCTGCAAACCTCCAGCCTCCATCCTGTCTGGTCCCCAGCCACATCCACCCCCCACCCCTGTCCTACCTGTTTGCGCAGCAGAGTGCATGGCTTCACCACAGCACATGTGTTGCAGCCTCCTGGATATCTGAGGGCATCTCATACGCTTAAGCTTCCTGCCTGCCCAGGCCTGGCTTCAGCCAGCCAATGGAATGAAGGTGACTGCTCTGTAGCTCCTTTACAACAGACCTCAGTGTCTCTTCCCAGGAGACACAAACGTATTTTATTGCTTCTTGGCGCTAGTGATGAACTATTTATGCTAAATGACAATAGTGCTTAGAGACAGAGCAATGTACTGGATCTTGGCTTTGCAAAGTTAAGATGAAAAGGTATGTTGCAATCAAGTTACAGATTAATAAATTGTTTGGATACTTGCTTACCTTTGCCCGAATTTCTTATCTGTATTTTATCCTTTATATTTAATAACTTTTTTTACAAAAAGCTTATGTGTAGGCGTATTTCACCCACATGAATGTTGGTGCACCTATGGCCGTTGGCTCATTGAAAATTGGGGTTACAGATGCTTGTGAGCTGCCACGTGGGTGGTGGGAATCGAACCCCAGGTCTTCCGGAAGGACAGCAAGTGCTCTTAACTACAGAACCATCTTTTCAGTCCCTATAAAAAAATTTTTTTAAAGCACCTGTAAAATTGCTTGGGAATGGGGTTGCATAGTTAGTAAATTAAGGAATAAATTCATGAACTGCTTTATTTATTAGTTTGTTCCAGGCAGGGTCTGGCTAAATCGCCCAGGCTGACCTTGAACTTATGTGGCTCAGGTGGCCTGAACCTCAGTCCTACCACTTCAGTCTGTGTGCTGGGATTACTAGTGTGTGTCACCATACCCAGCTGAAACTCACTGTGTTTACTGAGACAGGATGATTGTGAGTTCAAAGCCAGACTGGGCTACATAGTTAGCTGCTTGTGTTCCATGTGAGACCCTGTCTCTAAAACAAAACAAGAAAACAAATAAATAAAAACAAAGCACAAGGTAAAGTAATAATAACTACATTTTGTATATTACTTTTAGTTTTCTACATACTCTTTACCATTAGTCTTTTCAGAAATCAATTTTGTGCTGGGCGGTGGTGGCGCACGCCTTTAATCCCAGCACTCAGGAGGCAGAGGCAGGCAGATCTCTGTGAGTTCAAGGCCAGCATGGGCTACAGAGTCTCAAAATAAATAAATAAATAAATAAATAAATAAATAAATAAATGAAAGAAAGAAAGAAAAGAAAAAGAAAAAAGAAATCAATTTTGCTATTATCCTGATGTTGCTGGCTCTGTCACAATTCATTCATTTAAAGGATACTTTGAGCCGGGTGGTGGTGGCATACACCTTTAATCCCAGCACTCAGGAGGCAGAGGCAGGCAGATCTCTGTGAGTTCCAGGCCATCCTGGTCTACAAATTGAGTTCCAGGACAGCCAGGGCTGTTACGCAGAGAACCCTGTCTCGAAAAAACAAAACAACAGCAACAACAACGTGAATGTTTGGGGAGTAAATTTTTATCTCCATAAAAGAATGTTATGAGAAAAATTAAGGCTGGCATCTGCACAGAGCTGGAAAGTCTGAGGCTTTGATGATGGCCGTCACCTGAGGCACCTCCTTCCATGTGGCATTTCTTCCTGCAGGCCTTCTTGTGTGGCTAGCCAGACATCTCTACAGTGTGATAGTTGCGTTCCAAGTCATCAGATCAGTACAGAGGCTGCTAGGATCTCATAGACATGGGCTGTGAAATCCTGGAATGAGTCTCAGTAAAAAACACAAAATCATCTCAGATTTAAGAGGAGAGGTATAAACACTCCCTCTTGGTGAGAGGGGTGGCCTGCCCAAAGGGAAGAATGATTGGCAGTCGTTTTCCATGGAACCACTGCACACAGAACAATTATTATATCTACTCCTCTTCTGGGGGCCACACATGCTAAGGGTCTTGCAAACGCAGAGCTATGGAGCATCCACAGCTGCCATGTGGAACAAGTCTGCTGAAAAATAAAAACCAACCCAGAGGAAGCAGATCTGAAGGGCGGAGCAAAAACTGACCGGACTCAGTTTTCCACTGGAGTGGAACAGAAAGGTTGTCCAACTGGCACAAGTTTTGGAACCATGCCACGTTCAGTTCTTATCCTGGCTCTGCTGCTTCTGGCCACGTGATTTTTGGGAAATGGCCTTGGTAGCGCCAAGCCTCAGATTATCATCTATAAAATGTAGATAGTAATAGTACCTGCCCTCATAAAATTGCTGTGAGGTCCAAATGTAAAAACGTTTATGAGTTTTCCAAAGTGCTGGGAGCAGCGATAATGCCTTGGTAATCACTATTACATACGTAGTTGTCCAGCATCTAGAGTCTTCTTAGTCAATAATGGCCATGGGTGTAACGGTGGTCCCATAGGGCTCTATTGTCTAGTGATGTCATAGCCAGCCTGGTTATGTAAGTATGCACCACACAATATTTTCACAGCAGTGAAATTACCTACCAATGTGTTTCTCAAACTCTGGCTCCCTCATTAAGCAACACGACTGCCCTGAGATAGGCATCTGACCTTTCCCCTACAGAAATTCTCCTTTCTCTGCTAAGCTTAAAGGTCAAACAAACGTGAGGTTCCAGTCCTTGTGGGGCTGGTTTGGAATCTCCTTGACATACAGATCAAGAGATCTTACACATTAGAAGTCTTCTAATTAACACGTTCTGATTTCTGCTGGAAACATAGGAAATCAAAACTCACCAGTGCCTGACTTTAATTAGAGGAAAGGAAAATGACAGCTGGTAATGACAGTTTCTTGTTTCTCTTAGGAGTGTAAATCTTATACTAGACTAAAGAGCCTGTCTCCTGTACCACCGGAAGCAGAATGGCACTGTTGAACTCAGTATTTTCATTTTATCAAATGGCTTCTTAGAGGTTGTGCACATGGATGAGTTAAATGGTCACTTCACTTCATCCTATGTGTGAGACTTGGAGTACTTTGTCTTTTCTGCGTGTGTGTGTGTGTGTGTGTGTGTGTGTGTGTGTGTGTGTGTGTGTGTTTTGTACACCTGTTAATTCACAAGAGATTACTCCTTTCTGCTATAATTCAATGCGATTGCAGCTTGAGTCAGTGTCTGTAGTTGGCTGATGTCAGGGATCAGTACTTCTCTCTCTCTCTTTCTCCCTCTCTCTCCTCCCCCTATACATACCATACATTTCCCATCATTGACATCAACTCCACTATGACATGTGCAACCATCACCATTATCTGGTTTCAGAATTTATGTTTACCATTATTATCATCAATCATCATCATCATCATCATCATCATCACTATATTCAAAGGATGTTAGCTTTTTTGTTGTTTGTTTGTTTTTGTTTTTTGAAACAGGGTTTCTCGGTGTTGTTTTGGTGCCTGTCCTTGGATCTCGCTCTGTAGACCAGGCTGGCCTCGAACTCACAGAGATCCACCTGCCTCTGCCTCCTGAGTGCTGGGATTAAAAGTGTTCGCCACCACCACCACCGCCACCGCCACCGCCCGGCAGGATGTCCTGAGTGGCTTTTCAAGCTGCCAGGACACAGGCACCCCAAAAGTCCTTCTCCACAGCCCTTCTGCTGAAGCTTTTGGCCTTCAGGATGGCAGGCTGTTTAGAGTTTTCCCTCGCCAGAACTTGGTAGTCCCTCACTGCACCAGGTCACTGATGGAGGCGGCTCCAGTCTTGTTTTTGGCAGTATTTACCATGTCTGCTCACTGAACAGTGTCCACAGTTAATCCAGGTTGACAGCTGAGCAGAAGCACCAGCTCCTCTTTAAGTGACAATGCCTCAGATCAACTTTCCCAAAGTCACCCGGAGGGTATTGTCAAAGCTGGTTTGGAATCTCCTTGACATACAGATCAAGAGATCTTACACATTAGAAGTCTTCTAATTAACACGTTCTGATTTCTGCTGGAAACATAGGAAATCAAAACTCCTCCAGCATTACCTGGGCCTCCCAGGTCCTTCTGGTGCTAATGCAGCTGGGGCGTGCTTGGCCAGGAAGCCTCTGGGTTTTCCTCAGCCTAGATGGCATGGTGGTCGCCGAAATAAAAGCAAGTTTCTCTTCATTTGTTTTTTTTTGTTAATCCCACCAGTCGAGAATAAGACCACTACCACAGTTTAAAGCCACTTTTTTTTTTTTTTGGTTTTTCGAGACAGGGTTTCTCTGTGTAGTTTTGTTGCCTGTCCTAGATCTCACTCTGTAGACCAGGCCGGCCTTGAACTCACAGAGATCCGCCTGGCTCTGCCTCCCGAGTGCTGAGATTAAAGGTGTGTGCCACCACCGCCCAGCTAAAGCCACATTTAAAGCAGGCTTCTATAACTACTGGCCAGGTGTATGGGCTCTGGCCAGGTTCATCTCTGGTTCCCCAGAAAAATAGCCCTGAGTCTCAGTTTGCAGTATTTCCCTTCAGGTCCATTCAGGGGCAAGCATACATCTGGACATAACACCAGCCTATATCCAATCAGGGGCAAGAGGACATGGGGATGTATTTCCTGCCGGTGAAGCTCCCGTCCCCATGTGATCAAGTACATCCAGTGCAGATGGGTCAAACAAACTTGTTTAGGGGAGTGAAAACATGGCTTGTTATCTCCCATGAACAATAGCCTCCAGCATTTCAGGAACCATCTGTTCTTGGGCAAGGGGGGCTTGCAGATCAGAGGCATTTGTGTTTCATGGCTCTCTTATCCACAGCAATTAAAACTTCAAATGTAGCTTTGGCTCTCACACTGGTAAGTGTTAGAAGCAACTTCTCAGCTTACAGACTTGGCTAGCTTGGAAACTGAAAAGATTCTTGAAACCATGTGTCCTGATCAGACTGGTTCAGCAAGGTGGTAGGAGGAATCCGTTGTGGCTAACAGCGGCCAGCTGGGAGCCGGCTGTCAGCAGAGCGCACACTGCAGCACTTGTCTGCAAAGGACTGGCCCCGAGAGGACCAATGGCTTCCGGCTCATTAAGTCATTGGAATTATCATCCCTTGACTTTTCTCAGAAACAAGAAAAATGTCTTACCTTTGGTGAAATCTCTTTTCTTCTTGCTTGCCATCTGGTTGGCAGTATTCATAGGTCCATTTGTAATTCATGATGCAACTATTTTCCACAGAGAAAAAAAATCACCGCTCGTTAATCATTTCATGTGTTAGGTACCATGCTGCTAATTGGCTCCTTGATGTCCCTGTGGAGGAGGCTCCTCCATTACCCCGATTGTACAGATAGGAAAATGAGGGTGTAGAGAAGTGAATCACCTTATCCAAGCACACACACACTGTTGTTACAGGGCCTGGATCCCTCTCTGGAGTGTGTGACCCTCCAGGGCTGGTTCTGAAGGACGGTGAGTGACTATGCATACAACCATGCTTGCACCATGGTGCAAAGTCATGTATGTGGGAGATATGCTGAGACTCAAGAGCAAGAGCCATCAGTGAGAGGCTGGAGAGACGGCTCAGAGGTTAAGGGAACTGGCTGCTTTTCCAGAGGACCCGAGTTCGGTTCCCAGAACCCTCTTTGGGCAGCTCACAACCACTTGTATCTCCAGGTCCAGGGCATCTTAAACCCTTCTGGACTCTGCAGGCACCTGCATGCACATGTGTACCCCCCCCATGCACATAATTAACAATAAAATAAATCTTTAAAAAAGAATCATCTATTAAATTCCCCAAACAACAAAAATGAATGCTACAAAACCGCCAAGTAATACATACAACAGCATCCTTACAACTCTACCATTTCTACTGTGGCACCTTTGGGTGGAACTGACCACCCAGCTCAAGTCAGAACCTCTGTGGACCTCCATCTTCACTTCCTCTTTGCCTCTTTTTCATTTTCCCAGCACACTCTCCCTTTTCCTGGCTCCCTTTTCTCTCTTTAACTGTCTTATTCGTGTGAATGTGTGTGTGTGTGTGTGTGTGTGTGTGTGTGTGTGTGTGTGTGTGTGTGTCTGTGTATGTGCCCTAGGGGGTGAGAGAAATGCCGGGTCTCTGAAGCTGGAGTTTCAGGCAGTTGTGAGCTGCCTGACAGGCTGGAGCTCCTAACCACGGAGCCATTTCTCCGGCTCCCTGGGTCCCTTTCTCAACATGCTGTATTAGCTGTAGCCAGCAATCTCTCTACGTTACCTTGACCTTGTAGAAACTACAGCAAGGAAAGCTTCGGCTTGGCATCCCGCCTCTGCCTGTGGATAATAACTGCCAGAACTTACAGAACCTTTGGGAAACATCCTTTGGGGTTTATAGAAGGCATATAGGTACTATTTTCTTACTAAAAAATGACTTTCTGTTTCCTGATCGTGGACACAACTGTTTCAGACTCCCGTTGCTATGTCTTTCCTGCCATCATGGACTGTGCCCCTTGCTAAATGTGAGACAAAGGACACCGTTCCTCCCTCAAGTCACTTCTTGTCTGGTATTTGGCTACAGCAATAAGAAAAGTAACTACTATAGAGACATGTTACCAGGGAGTGTGAGAGCCAAAGTTATGCTTTACATTTTAATTACTGTGCCTAATTGATCCATAAAATAAGAATGCCTCTAACCTGTAAGCCCCTTGCCCAAGGACAGATACTTCCTGAAATGCTGGAGGCTATTGTTTATGTAAGATAACAAGCCACATGTGTTTGCTCCCCTAAATAGGTTTGTTTGACCCAACTGCACTGGATGTACTTGAGCACATGTAGGTTGGAGGTACACGGGCAGGAAGCACGTCAGGATATATGCCTGCCCCTGATTGGACCTGATAGGAAATGAGGTATGGGTAGACTTGCCTTGTTATGCCTCTGCAAAATGGGTCCCACCGCCATTTTCTGGGGACCCCGGAACAGACCTGGCCAGAGTCCATCATCCTGGCCAGTATTTAATTAAAGCTTACTTCAAATTTGGCTCAGAAATTGTGATAGTGGTCTTCTTCTCGACAGGTGGGATTTACATGAGGCCACTGCTGTGATGAACGACCTTGTGGCTTGTAGAGGAATGTGGAAGAAGTTGGAGGTCTCGGCTGGGATAAGCCTTGAAACACTGTCATAGTTAACTTTAGTTGTCAACGGGACCCAAATAGAGTCACCTGGGAAGAGGAAACCTCAACTGAAGAATTACCTTGATCAGCTTGGCCTGTAGCCGTGTCTGTGAAGCTCTTTCTTAATTGTCCATTGTGGGAGGTACCCTTCCTAGGCAGGTAGGCCTGGGCTCTGTAAGAAAAGCAGCTAAATATGAGCCTGGGAGGAGCCAGTAAGCAGCATTTTCTATGGTTCCTGCTGTGACTGCCTCAATGATGGGTTGTTATCTGGAAGTATAAGCCACATAAACCCTTTCCACTCTAAATTGTGAGGAATCTACTCGGCTCTGTTTTGAAGGTAGGAGCCATTATACTGTATCATTAAAAGTAAGTTTCCACAGCCTGAGTAGTGGTAGCACATGTCTTTAATCCTCCCACTCATGTTTAAAGTGTGTGGGGGGGATTTATTTGAGGTTTATTTGAGCAAAGCAACTCCCGGGTGAGTTCTCCACTCCCAGAGATAGAGGCCAAAGAAGTCATGCATTTGAACTAAAGCAGGGAGATTATATAGTCTGTAGGCAAGGAGTGATGATGTGTGAACTTCTAAGTTTGAGGCCAGCCTGATCTATAGAGTTCTAGGACAGCCAGGGTTATGCAGAGAAACCCTGTCTCCAAAAATAAAAACAAACAAAAAGTTTCCATTTAATGTAAGAGCTGAGTTTCTTTCTGTTTCCTGGAACCCAACCTGCCCCAACCTATGACCTTGACTTGTTTTTAAGAACACCCAAACCTTCCCTATCCCTCCCTAGTCACATGGTGACCACGTGGTGATGGCTGTTGTTGTTGTTGTATTTTCCCATACTTCCTTACGGCTCCATTCTCTCTCTTCTGTAGACCTGCTTTGCAACTTCTCGAGATTTTACTCCTTAAAAGGGCACTAAGAATTGTATTTGGTCAGAACCTCCAGCTTAGTCCTGAAAGGTCTGAGAAGCCCCCATCTCTCTCTCTCCAAACCCTGCTCTCTCAGAGAATCTCCAACAAAGGAAAGGTGCCAAAGCCCAGTTCCTCATTCCTGGCCACTGTGGCAGCTCCTCCTCTGAAGAAGTTACGAGCAACCCAAATCCTTGCCTAAAGCGCTCAGTTTTTGTCCATACTTGGGCACAAACCCATCTTGTGGCAGACACATCATCACTCCTTGCCTACAGACTATATAATCTCCCTACTTTAGTTCAGATGTGTGACTTCTCTGGCCTCTATCTCTGGGAGTGGAGAACTCACCCGGGAGTTGCTTTGCTCAAATAAACCTGTTCTTTTACTTTTTTCAATTCTGGCTTACTGCTTTAGCAGAGAAACCTATTATGGGGCTACAGAAAGCCTATTGAAACTCAGGGCTGCTCTGTTTAACCAGATTCAGGAGGCAGTTGCTAGTCAGCTCTCAGGTGCACCCCAATAAAAATCAATCTTGCTTCAAATTTGGCTGAAAATTGTGTAGTGTCTTAGCCTCACCCCCTGGGATTAACAGTAGCTTTTAGTCAGGGTTCTTGTTTATCACAGCAACAGAGACCCAATTAGAACAAATGCTGTAAGCAAGGCTTAATGGACTATTCTGGTATGTAGTACCAGTTTGTAGTAGGACCAAAATGATGAGACAAAAAGTGGAGGACTGGCTTCTGAGGTTTTAGAGAGGAACATGCACTCTGTTGGAAACAGGCCATTTGTGTTGTGCCCTACAAAGAATCTGTCTGTGTCCTGAGAACTTGAGACTGGATTTAAGAATAAAGTGTGAGAGCCAGAGTCATATTTTGAGTTGTAAGCGCTATGCCTAAGAAATCCATGAAACAAAAATGCCTCTGATCTGAAAGCCCCTTGCCCAAGGACATAGTTCCTGAAATGTTGGAGGCTATTGTTTATGGGAGATAACACATCACATGTTTTCACTCCCCTAAACAAGTTTGTTTGACTCAACTACACCGGATGGGATGTGCTTGATCACATGTGGGTGGGAGGTTTATGGGCAAGAAATAGTCAGGCTGTATGCTTGCCTCTCTTTGGAACTGAGCCCCTGCAAACTGTGACTCAGGGCCATTTTCTGGAAACTCAGAGATGGACCTGGCCAAAGAGCCCATCCACATGGCTAGTATTTAATCAAAGCTTGCTGCAAATTTGGCTTTAAACTGTGGTAGTGGTCTTGTTCTGTACTGGTGGGATTAACAAAAAGACAATGAAGGAAACTTCAAGACAGGATAGCATTCAGGTTGTGTCTATTACTGTTTTTTGCTATTATCAGTGAGTGTGTGTGTGTGTGTGTGTGTGTGTGTGTGTGTGTGTGTGTGACAAATGGAGAAGAAAGGTAAGAAGAACTTCCATTTAGGTGACTAAAGGAGCCAGCAGCTGTAGTTGCTCAAGAGATGAGCACCATAAAGAGAAACTTGGTGCTTTGTTCCAGGACAATAGGCCACATCTCTAGAAGTTCCATCTTGTAAAAATCCTAACTCATTGAGAACACTTGCCAAGGTGCTTGTTTTCAGTCGTGGGGTTGAGCACCTCAGTTGGCCTTCCTCCTTTTGAATGTTTTATCTTTGGCCTTTCTCTCACTGTGAGCAGTAGCCACACCATAGTCTGAATGCTGTCCTGTCTTGAAAATGTCCTTCACCAAACAAAGGAGACCATTACTTTCCAGTTTAGTCTCCACCAGGTTCTCAGGACATGGACAGAATGAAACCAGAGTCTTTGCCAGAAATGGCCTCTAGCTGGGTTCCTGATTGAGTCCTTGTTTGCCGGTGAAGCCTCATGAGCCAGGCCTCCAGCATCTGCATTTCTCTTGGCATTCTGGTTTTCAACTCCCACAATAGACCATTAAACTTTGACTATAGCTTTCGAGGACTTTTAACCCAAAGCTCCAAATTCTTTCACATCCCTCCTTCAACCAGCTGCAAAGGCCTACGAATGACATAGCCAGGTTTCTCATAGCAAGGACTCTACCTCCTCAGTAATTTCCTGCATTAGCTGACATTTCTTGATGCTGTGATAAAATACCAACAAAGGCATCTTGAGGATGGAAGAGTTTGTTTTGTCTCAAGAAGGGATAAAGCCTGTCATGGCAGGGATGACAGGGTAGCAGGAGCCAGCACATTGCATCCACAGTCAGGAAGCAGAGGGAGATGAAGGTGGGTGCCCAGTTTGCTTTCTGCTTTTCAGTCTGGGACCCCAGAGCATGGAATGGTACCACCCACATTTAGGGCAGGTGTCTCATTTAGGGTTTTGTAGTGCTGTGAAGAGACACCATGACCAAGGCAACTCTTACAAAGAAAACATTTACATGCAAAGGCTCACTTACAGTTTCAGAGGTTCAGTCCATTATCGTGAAGGTGTGCAGGTAGATGTAGTGCTGGAGCTGAGAGTGCTACATCTTGACCAGAAGGCAGCAGGAAGTTGACTGGCCATCACACTGAGGGGAGCTTGAGTAAAAGAGACCTTAAAGTCCGCCGCCACATTAACACACTTCCTCCAACAAGGCCACACCTCCTAAAGGTGCCACTCCCTTTGGGGGCCATTTTCTTTCAAACTACCACAGTAAATTTCTCACCTCAATTAACTCAATTTAGAAACTCCTTCACAGACATGCCTAGAGATTTGTCTTCTAGGTGATTCTGGATCCTGTTGAGTTGGCAGTCACTATTAGCCATCACACGTACTGGTAGAAATGAACACAGCTTTCTGTTTTTCAACATTCCAAAAGATACTGCAATGATCAGTTGCGAACCTGTTCTTGCAGACGTGTGCCAGACTCTTTTTTATACAGCAAATTCCTGGAAAAGGAAGTGCCGAGTCAGAATGTAAACTGATAGACAATTTCAGAAGATGCCACCAGTTGTTCTCCCGTGGGTTTCCCAGTTTTCCTCCCCATCGTCTGAGTTCGAGAATTTCCATTTTCCCATTTTCTTTTGTTCTTGACAACTCTTGCCACTGTCAGACATTTTGATTTTTATCAATATTAGTGCTAGAGATATTTTCTCCCTGCTCTCTCTCTCTCTCTCTCTCTGAGACAGGGTCTCACTTTGTTGCCTTGGCTGTCCTGGAGCTCAATAGGTAGACCAGGCTGGCCTTGAATGTGTAGAGATCCAGTTGTCTCTGCCTCCAGAGTGTTGGGATTAAAGGTGTGTACCACCACCGCCACCACCACCACCACCACCACCCACAGCCCAATTTTTCTGATTTTTTTTCTTTTCTCTTTCTTTTTTCTTTCTTTGTTTCTCATGGTTTTCTAATGGATAGAGTTTTAGCTTGTCAATTCAATTTCTTTATTGATCTGTAAATCCCCTTGAAGTTTTCTATTTATTTTTCTAATCCATTTCCTGAGTATTGAGGTTACAAATGTGCAATACCACACTTGTTATGTGAGGCATAAGGGATTGAACCTAGGACGTCGTGCATGCTAGGCAAATACTTTACCAGCTGAGCTAAACCTCCAGTCTTTGTGGATTTCTTGAGGTTTTCTTCTATTTCCATCTTTGAAATAAACTCTTCTTCTTCCTCCTCCTTCTTCCTCTTCCTCTTCTTTTTCTTCTTCCTCTTCCCCCTCCTCTTATTTTTCTCCTCCCCCTCCTCCTCCTCCTCCTCCTCCTCCTCCTCCTCCTCCTCCTCTTCCTCCTCTTCTTCTTTTTAAATTCCAACTCTCTCCTTTACTGGCTTTTGAATAGACAGCCACCACTCTGTTATCCAGAAGTTTGTTTGTTTAGTGCTAGAATCTTGCTATATTGCCCATGCTTGCCTGAAACTCCATATGAGCCTAAAATGACCTCAAACTTAAGATCCTCCTGCCTCAGGCCCCTGAGCACTGGGATTTGAGATTACAAACAGAGATCACTCTATGCAGCTAAAAGGTATATATTCTATCTTCATTCTTGCACTGGCTATTTACAAAGGTGCAAGTATCTTAACGAAGTTCAGTGTTAACAACAGCTTTATTTTCCTCATAAACACAATAAAGACCTTAAAACTCTTTAACTATACTCACCTTTCCCCAGGTGTTTGCTGCTCAGTATTATAATTCTGCTTTGTTTGCAAACTACCCTCTTCCTAATACTATTACTCCTAATTTATAAACAACTGGACTAGGGTTCAAAGAGATTAAGAGACTTACCTAAGGTCATGTGCCTACCAAGTGGCAAAATCCAGCTGGAACTCAAGTTCGTTTGGCAATAACACATGTACAGACTTGAATTCATTGGGCTATGTTGACCATTCCATTGTATGGGTGACTTCAATGATGAGATTTGTACCACAAAGAGTGGGGTATCCTCAAAATCTCTCTCAGTAGTCAGCTGGCTACAGTCAGAGTTCTGATCTTACTTTTGGTGTGTCTTGAACATTGGTTTAAGAACATTGGCATACCTTGTTTCTCAGCATGCTTGTGTAGGTGGAGTTTTCCTGTCCCGACCACCTACTCCCAAATAATCACTCAGAGGCTTAATATAAATTATAAATGCTCAGCCAATAGCTCAGGCTTATTACTAACTAGCTATTATATTTTAAGTTAACCCATATTCCTTATTTATGCTCTGCCATGTGGCAGTAACTTTATTTATTAGCATGGCACATTCATCTCCTGCTCTCTCTGCATCTGGTTGGTGACTCCTCTGACTCCACCCTTCCTTATCTCATCATTCTCCATTGGCTTTTCTGCTTAATTTTATCCTATTCAGTTATTGGCCAGTCAGCTTGTTTATGAAACTAATCACAGAGATATGTATTCACACAGTGTACAGAAGGATTATTCCACAGCATGCTTACATCTCATTTTCACTATAAAGGAGTTGACACATTTCCAGAAAGCTGACTGAATTTTGCTGATACCTTTGGTCCTTAACTTACACACTGGGAGTGGATCCCAACTGTTTCTGTGCCAGTGTGTGTGTGTGTGTGTGTGTGTGTGTGTGTGTGTGTGTTTCCTTCCCCAGAGCAGGGTCCCGCTCCTCTTTAGATTGCTATGCAGGCTCCTAAAGATGCAATATGCAGGCATACTTCCTGCAGAATCGCTGCAGCTCCTGCTGCCCCTCGTGCTGTGCGGAAAATGCCCAGTGCTGCACCTGGGGAAGGGGCATCTGGTAAGTGCAGCTGCTGAGTCTGAATGGACAGCCCTGTCTGTGTGGAAATAGAGTGCCTGGTGCAGATTTGGATTTGTTTTTCATACGACTCTCACCCCTTTGTTACATTCCCTGTTCTGTGAATAAGAATGTGGTGAACAGATGATGTGACATATCACACCCACATCCCCAGGCAAGCTGGTCATCCTACAAAGGAAGGATGCCATCCTCAGGGTTTCATATTTTCAAATTTCAGTCTATGTGTCTGTCCCTGGAGCCATTGATTTGGGTTAGTTTTATGGCTAAGGTTGGAACTGAAATTGTACAGATCTCCAGCCTGCTGCTTCAGCCTTCTGATCACATCTCTTACTAAGAAGGCTGAGCTCCCCAGGGAAGCAGTTTGTGGATAGCTTCCACCACCTATTGGTATCCCAAGAAAACTAGCAAGTTCTGCTGAAGGTGGAGAGAATTACAATGTCATCTCTGTCCTGAAAGAAAGCCCAGTTTCCAGTTGGAGAACAAAGAGTATATAGAAGGATGAAATGCTGGTGGAACAGCCCGGCTAAACAAATACTCCTGCTACAGTCACGACTGCCTCATCACTCAAAGGCAAAAGCAGGAGGGGAAATAATAGCACAGACTGCATCAACCAGGTAGCGGAGGAGAGAGGGAAGTGTGCACTTCAAAAGCTAGCAAGGAACCATGTGATCTTTGGGTATCACCATGCACTGACTCTGAAAAGGAACTTCACACCAATTTTGGATGATACAGTCATTGAACACTCTCCTTCCCTCCCCATTTTAAAAACATGATAAAGCACTAGGGAGGTAGAGGCAGGCGGATCTCCAAGTTCGAGAACAGCCTAGTCTACAGAGTGAGTTCCAGGACAGCCAGGGCTACACAGAGAGACCTCGTCTCAAAAACCCAAAAATAAATACACAAACAAACAACTAAATAAAATAAAAACATGATAAGATGTGGTGCTGTTCAGATGGGCTAGGAAGAAAACATATGATAAAACATCTCTGGCGAGCATCAAATAAAGAATCAAACATGGAATTAGTGACTTCTTGTGTCAGGATTATTTCACATATATTATCTTAAATTTTCTTAATAATCCTTTGATTCCTTATTGGATGCATGCAATAAAGGCATGGTGACCTTTAATCCCAGCACTCAGAGGAAGAGGCAGGTGGATCTCTCTGAATTTAAGGATAGCCTGATCTATATAGCAGGTTCCAGCCCAGCCAAGGCTACAAACAAACAAAACAACTCACAACACTATTCGTGGGACAGCTGGGATCTGAGACCAGGTTTGCTTTGGGTGTCACTATACATGGCTTTAAAGTGGGTTGATGTCTGTAATCAAGCAGGTCAAAGGTTGAAAGTGTGATTTCAAGCTATTTGCACCAGGTGCATTCTTTTCTACCCTCCCTGAGGCAATGCAAAAGACAGACATCATTCCTTGGCTTTGTCCTGGAGTTCTGCAAGAAGACACAGGCGATACTGTTGTGGGGTATCCACCAGAGAAGACTGCTAGGACATGGGTTTAAGCCAATAGAAAGTCTTTATTAGCTGGCTGGCAACCACATTGGGTGTTTGGGATCCCAGTGTAGCCCTGAGCCTTTCTCAGGGTGAGATTTTAATCACAAAACCATGTTCTGGGTTGACATACTTCAGAGAAAAAGAACAGTTAGGCAGAAGTAGAACTACAGGAGCCAAAAAGCAAGGTTAGTACATTTAGAGACTTTCCCAGAACTGTATGGACTGTGATGGATTAGGTCTTTGTTTTTATTTTTGGCAGGTGGTGCTGTCTAAGTGTTGAGTTTTACAGCCTGAATGGCACTTCCATCATGGAGTCAGTTGTGCTAAGGTCCTGGGACCTACTAAGGTCTAGGGCCCTGTTACAGATATCCTTTAAAAACAAAACAGGACTCCTGCCCTCTCTCACAAGTATAATGAGTCTTTCTCTGTCCTGCCTGCCAGCTTCCAAATCACAACACGGAGACTTATTATAAATTATGAAAGCTCGGCCAATAGCTTAGGCTTGTTTCTGACTAGCTCTTATAACTTAAATTAACCCATTTCTGTTCATTTACGTGCTGCCATGTGGCTCGTCCAGCTGTTGACTCCTCCCTTTTTCTTCCCAGTGTCCTCTGTGCCTGGAAATCCTCCCTAGCTATTGGCTATTCAGCTTTTAATTAAACCAATCAGAGTGACACATCTTCACGGTGTACAAAAAGGTTATTTCACAACACACAAGCTTGTCTTGAACCTTTTGTCCTGACCAGTCTCAAGGACTTTGAACGGATTTGAACCTCAGCTTCTCATGTTTTACTCCATCTCTGGTCCTTCCTGGAGAGTTTCCATCTTCCTTGTTTTTCTCCCTAGCTTGCCTGCCTTGGCTTTCCTGCATGCCAGGCACAGCTCTCCTGCCTGAGGACATGAATTTCACCTCCTTCCTGACTGTGTTGCCAGTGCATCTTAGGCCTCTGTGGCTCAACTCAGTTTCTGAGACAGTCTGCCCGCAGCCCTTCCACTCCACTGCAATACAGTCACCTTCCCACCTCCCTGCAGCGTCTGGCACTCCTGAGTGGTTCATGCACCGGTCAGTGTCTATGTGACCCCACATCCACGCACATGTGCCAGGACTGCAAATATAGGCCAAGTAAATAGAGTTGTTTTTTAGCTTTATTACACTTGTTTATTGTGTTTGTGCGTGCATGTCTCTTATATAATATTAGAGGGACCAGCCTTAATATTATACTTCCCAGCGGCTCAGGAGAGAAAACTACAAACGGTGATAACTATTTTCGTGAAATAGAATCCCACACCGAGCTCTTTCGTCCACTTGCTTTTATTCCTCTGGAATAACATCCTCTTTACACAGCTTCAGTTCTGTTCTCGCGCCTAGCTCCTTTCTGGCCTGATTTATCTGCTGTCTCCTCTAAGTTCTATCTTAATTCTCTCATCTTAATTCCACCCCATCTAGGTTCTCCTCCATCTAGTTCCTTCCCATCTCAGCTCCTCTCCATCTCGTCCTTCCTCATCTTGTTCTTCCTCATCTTGTTCTTCCCCATCTGGCTCTTCCTCATCTCCCATCTTGTTCCTTTAGTCCTCTCTTCTCGCCCTTCAATCTAGTTCTTCCCATCTAGTCTGTTCCTCTGCAGTTCTTACCCATCTAGTTCTGTTCTCTTTTCTCTGTCTCGTCCTCAAGTTCTCTAGTCAAAATCCTCCTTCTCCCTCTCAGTTCTCTCTAGAGTCTCTCAGGAATCCAGTTATAAACCCAAGCCATAGCAATCCTTTGGCCGAGCAAGGTCACCAGGCTTGAATTCTACGGGGTCATAAGGCAGGTAAGAATTTTCCCCAGGTAGTGACCTTCAGGCTTTCTTTCTTTCTTTCTTTTTTTTTTTTTTGGTTTTTTGAGACAGGGTTTCTCTGTGTAGCTTTGCGCCTTTCCTGGGACTCACTTGGTAGCCCAGGCTGGCCTCGAACTCACAGAGATCCTCCTGGCTCTGCCTCCCGAGTGCTGAGATTAAAGGCATGCGCCACCACCTCCCGGCCCAGGCTTTCTTTTATAACCCAAAATGGGAGTGGTAACAGAGGAGGTCACCTGAGTGCTAATGACCTGTTAGTATATCAAAATGGGGATCTATGTGCTCAGTCTACATTCCTAGAAGTGGTTAGGTAAGAAGTTAGGGGTCTGTTAGTAAGGCTGTATAAGAAAGGAGGGTCTCACCCTAAATTGCACAAGAAATAAAGCTATTCACCTGACCTAGGAGACAGGTGTTGGATGCTTGATAGGCATTTTAGATAAATACTGTTAGGAGTTCTTGGAAACACACAAGAAAATCATTTTAGGAACCAGATAATATATATACAAAAGCTAAAATATCACCAAGACTTCTTAAGCCATGGCTTGACCTTCAGAAGAGTCCTTGACTTTTCCAAGTAGTAGGTTTTGTGATAATAGCTGAATTCCATTGCATTTTCCTGCGGCTTGCAGCATGTGAATGTGTGGACATGATATGGCAAACTAGTGGCAGCCAGAGGACACTTTCTTGCAGGAGTCAAATCTCTCCTTCCACCCTGTGGGTCCTGGGAATTGAACTCAGGTCGTCAAGCTTGGTGGCTGGTGCCTCTCTACCTGCTGAGCTATCTTGCTAGTCCTCTCAATAGAGTTTTGAGACTATGAGACAAGAGTCCTAGTACAGATGTGCATGTGATTTCAGTGTCGTCACAGTGAGACAGCCTCCTCTGAAGTTGAAGAGGGTGTTAGAGGTGGCCTCTTGGATAAGGTGAAGTCTTACCTGAATCTCAAAGAATGTGTAGGAGTTTCCATAATCTCCCACCAGCTAGGTTGCTATGGTAATAGCTGTAGTAGGCAACTAAAACCTAAGGAGTAGGAGAGCAAGGAAGGGTGAAAAAGTGCAAGGGAGGCTACTTTGGGAGTCTTGTAGTCTCAGTCTGCACAATCCCTTAAGCTAGAGGGAAAATTCTATTTTTCACTAGTTTCTTCCACTAACAGGGAGAGACTTTTCCTTTTCATAAGAGGAGATTATTATATGAATAATTGTTTCCCATAGTAATGACTATATATTAAAGGTAGTTACAGTGTGTCAGTGTGTATTGTGTGCAAGGGTTCCCTCTTCCTGGATCCAATCTTCTCTAGCCTCCTAGACTCTATTGTTCGAGGCTCCCCCTGCTGGTTATAACTGGAAGTTCAGAAGTCCGCTTCTCCTTGTCTGTAGGACTGTATCCATCTGTGGATGCTTTAGTATACCCTGGAGCTCAAGGGCATGAATGGGTTAGTGAAGCTCAGGCTGGTTTGGTTCTGTTTCACTGGCTTGACAGCAGTGAAGGGTGTGGAGCGTGGAGGAAGCTGGTGATTCTAGGCAGTAGCCAAACTCAGGTCCAGGGCTCCTGTTCTCTGCTCCCACAGTAACCAGAGTTGCTGGTGGAATCTGCTGCGGATGAGGGTGGGAGACTCTGAGAGTGGCACTTCCCCAGGCCATATCCACGGAGTGGACCCACAATAGAGTCTCATTTTATTCCTTCATGGAGTGGCAGCCTCAGAAAGCCAAGCTGCTCCAGGATGGGAATTTGGTTCCCATTTCTCTTCCCACCTGTACCGAATGGCAGGATTAGGTACCGAGATGGAGCCGAGTGCTTGGCTTGCAGGAGCCGCTGCCTGGCAGCAGAGGTAAGTCCCCGCTCATCACCTCCTCACTAGTACTTCTTCAAGGGAAGGTGTTGCTTCAAATATGTTCCGTCGAGAGTCCTTTGTCACTGCTAAGGAGCGGAGTCATTGGGGTTACTGTTTTTAGCCGCCGTCTTATTTATTAGGTGCACTGGCTGTCTTAGGTAGGGTTACTATTGCTGTGATGAAACACAGTGACCAAAAGCAACTTGAGAGGAAAGGGTTTATTTGGCTTACATATTCTGAATCACAGTCCATTGAGGGAAGTCAAGGGAGGAACTCAAACCAGGTAGGAACCTGGAGGCAGGAGCCATGGGGTGGGGGTGGGGTTGCTGCTTACTGGCTTGCTCATTATGGCTTGCTCAGCCTGCTTTCTTACAGAACCCAAGACCACCAACCTAGGGGTGACAGCACCCACCATGGGCTGAGCCCTCTCCCATCAATCACTAATTAAGAAAATATTCTATAGACTTATCTACAGCCCAATCTTACGGAGACATTTTCTCAATTGCAGTTCCATCTTTTCAGATGACTCTAGCCTGTGCCAAGTTGATAGAAAACTAGTCAACACACTTCAGAGATAGGCCAGAGGCAATTCCAGCATCCAGTATTTGAGTGACCCAGAATCTGCATGATGCACACATGTCAAGGCTGGCCATGCATCCTGTGTCTTCTTACCTTCTTGGATCTATCGCTTTCTGTTTGTTTCCTGAGAGTCCTTCTGGGTTGCCTGCATCCACCCTGATGTTCATCTCTCGCTGCAGTTCTCAGACAGAAGGTTTGGAGTATGGGAATGGATCAGTCTTTCCCTCCTGGAAGACTCCTGAGCTCCCTCTGCAAACCAGCCCCCACTTCCACCCCTAGATCCCTGTATGCTTAGCTAAGCTTCAGGGACAGGGGAAATGGCTCAGCCGTGAACAAAAAAATGCCCCTTCCTTTTTTGTGTTTAATTTTTCAGGAGAAGTAGATAGAATAGAAAGTTGGTCTGAGGAGTTAGAGGCCGTTGCTGTGGTAAACTTGGTCATGTGGTTTACAGGCTGTTGAGACTGGTCTGTGGAAGAGTTTGGAATTTTATGATAAAAAAAAATCCTAGAGCTGAATGAACCATTCTGGTGGGAGCTGGAAGACCAGAATGCCAAGAGAAAGGCAGACCATCAAAGCCTGGCTTACAAGGTTGCACAGATGAACATGGACTCCATCAGGAACTAGACAGAGGCCATTTATGTGGTAGTCTGGCAAAGAACCTGGCTGTATTCTATCTATGTTCTGGAAACTTGATTGAGGATAAATTAGAAATGGAATAGCAGGGGCTGGAGAGATGGCTCAGTGGTTAAGAGTACTGGCTGCTCTTCTGGAGGACTTGGGTTCAATTCCCAGACCCACATGGCAGCTCACAACTGTCTGGAGCTGTAACTCCAGTTACAGAGGATCTGACACTCTCACACAGACATTCATGCAGGTAAACTACCAATGCACATAAAAACAAATAAATCTTTTAAAAAAAGACATGGACTAGCTTGTTTGCTGAAGGAAATTTCAAGATGGGATAGTGTTTAGGCTCTGGCATGGCTACTGCTTACTGCTCTTAGGTCTACTGTGAGAAAGACCAGAGTGGAAGAGAAAGATACGAAAAATGTGCAGTTTGGCAAGAAAAAGTGTAAGCAAGTTTAAAGTTATAGGCAGATTCAAAGCAGCAGTAATTACTAAAGAGGGTAGCATCATTAAAGGAAAACCTATTCTGTACTGGGACAACAGGATGAGTATCTTGAGGGTAAGACCTCCACGCTGCAGGCTCTAACTTGTGAAAATGCAAATTCATTAAAAACAGAGAGAGCTTAAACTGAGAATGCCCCTGAAAAGACTTCCTGTTCTAATGTAACGCTCTAGGGAAGTGTCTCCGGGGCCAGTGCACAGGAGTCAATAATATTGTGCTGGGGGGGGGGGGGACTAGACTGAGCTGGCATCTGAATTTGCTAGCATCATCAAGATGGTACTTGTTTTGCAATCATGAAAGGTACAAGATTGAGGGGACCATAGAGTTTCATATCATGGTTCCAGAGAATCCCACAGGCTGGGCAATATGTGGCAGAGAGGAGCCAGCTCACAAAAGTGGATATGCATTTGCTGGTGGTAGCACAGGAGGTAAGGGGCTAGTCAAGCCCTTTGGAGCCCAAGTGATTCCATCGTGAGGCCTGGGCACCACACACGGAGCTGCAGGATTTGTATTTGCCCTGCGGGGTTTTGGTGTTGCGTCGGTTCTGCTCTTGCTTGCTCTGCCTCAGCTCCTCCCAGTTGTAGAACGTTATTTTGAGATGTGTTATCTTTGTTTATGCTGTGGAACATTTGTTTAATGATGCAAAGATGTGCTGCGTTCTTTTATGTTACATTTGTTTAACTCTGTGAAGCTGTGTTACTGTGCCTGTCTAAAACACCACGTGGGTGGTCTAATAAAGAGCTGAATGGCCAATAGCGAGGTGGGAGCAAAGATAGGCAGGGCTGGAGGCAGAGAGAATAAGTAAGAGAAAAAGAAAGCCTGGGGAGCAGAAGAAAAGGAGAAGGGGAAGAGAACGTTGGGGCCAGCACCCAGCTACACAGCAAGCCATGGAGTAAGAAGTAAAGAAAGGTATACAGAATAGAGAAAGATAAAAGCTCAGAGGCAAAGGGTAGATGGGATAATTTAAGAAAAGCTGGCTAGAAACAAGCCAAGCTAAGGCCAGGCATTCACAAGAAAAAATAAGCCTCTGTGTGTTTATTGGGAGCTGGGTGGGGGGGTCCCCCAAAGAACAAAGAATAAAGAGTTAAAAAAAAAAAACCAACAACACCTCCCTTTTGGAATGAGAATGTTTATTCTGTACCGCTGTATATTGGAACAACATGACTTTACATATTTCATTTTGCACGCATACGTCTGTGAAGGCTGGTGTGAGTGGTTGTGTGCCACAGCACACATGTGGAGGTCAGAGAACAACTAGGAGGTGTTGATTCACCCCCTTCACCACTAGGGGGCAGATTCAAGTGGTCAGGCTGGGCAGTAGGTATCCTTGCCCAGTGAACCATCTTGTCAGCCCTACTTGTCTTGTGATGTCACAAGGGCTTACCGTTAAGAGACTTCTCGAGTATCAGGAAAACTTTGGACTTCTGAAGTCAATCTGAATGCATTTTGCACTGATAGAGCCTTGAGCCTAGGTGGACAAAGTGGAAGGCCATGGCTTCACAGTGATACGCTTGCATGTCCAGTTGACAATGACTAGGTTTGTGATGATCAATATTGATGATCAACTTGACAGGCTCTAGAATCACCAAAAAGCCAATCCGCTGGGCATGTCTTCAAGGGATCTACATTAGGTTAACTAAGGTTAACTTATCCTGAATGTGAGTGGCACCATTCCAGGGGCTGGACTCTCAGACTGCATAGACGGAGAAAGCTATGGCTGAAGAGACGGCTCAGCGGCTAAGAGCACTGGCCGCTCTTCCAGAGGACCTGGGTTCAGTGTCCAGCACCCACCTGGCAGCTCACAACTGTCTGTAGCTCTAGTTCCAGAGAATCAGAAGCCCTCTTCCGGCTTCTCTAGGTACCAGGCAGGCAAGTGGTGTGCAAACACATATGCAAGCAGAACAGCCACACATGTATGATTAAAAAAAAATATCTTCTTAAAGGAGAAAGTGAGCTGCACAGCAGCAGTCGTCTCTCTCTGCAGATGGATGTGACCAGCTGCCTCAAGCTCTGTGGGCACATCTTCTCCATGGTGATGGGCTTTCCCCTCACAGTGGGAGCCAAAAGAAACCCTTCCTGCTTTGCGTTTGTCAGCTAATTTATCACAGGAACAAGAAAAGTAACAAATACACTTCTCACGAGTCTTTGAAAGGATGTTTTATGGCCTGCTTCAGTGATTAAGCACTACTCATTTTTTACTTACGTCATAAAAGAGAGTGATAATGGGGAGTTTTAGTTACTCTAACCTGGTTATCGTTCCTGTATCCTTCATGTATACAACCTAGACACACAGCTGTGATAATAACTCTCAGGCACATGGGTACATGGGGACAGTTGACAGATGGCTGCTCTGTTCTTTGTCTCATCCACTAGAGGGTACCTCAGAGTCGTCCTACAGAGGCATGCAGGGAATCATCGCGCTTTAAATCTGAGCTAGAAAGCACAGACTTAAAATACCGACACAGACGCACACTTCTGGCACATTATCAACCAGATTCCGTTTGCTAAAGACAGTCGTGTTCCCACTCCCTTTCCACGTTACAGTATTCAGGTACTCTTCAATTTTATATGGATAGTCAGTTTTGAAAAATGGTTTTATCTTGCCGAGGTAGGGGAATACTCTATGTTTTACAACATACTAGCATTAAGTATTTTTCTAGTGGAAATTGTGATATTTTAAGTTTACTAGAAAAGACTGCTAATTTTATTATCATCATCCCCCAAACTGTTTCTCTAATTTGTGTAATTAGTGTATTATTTAATTGGCTTCATCATTGAATAGTCCCATGAAAGACACAAAACGTTATTTTTCTTTCATTAGCTTAATTCACTTCTTTCCATTTTCACTCCATGTTCCAGTAAGGGAAAATCACAATGCTCTACATAAAACCTAAGCATTGGAACTAGTACAAATGGCCAATAGCAGACCCTAGGAAGCCTGCCCTGTGGATACTGATATTAATATATCAGTTATATTATGTACAGGTTATAACACTATTGCAGAAGTATCAGAGATTCATTTACAAAACTGTGTTGACTACCTGTGCCACGTGGATGATGAATGAGGAGAAAAAAAAAACAAAAACACCCTAACTCTTGAGAAGCTGAATTGGTATGTACAGAGTGCAGGGAGGAACTTGTAACCAAATAATTAGAGGGGCAGGATCATGGCGGGGGTGGGGGGTCTCTCATGCATTTATCACATGGCCTTGAGCAAACAAGTTCAACTTCTCTGGGCCTTGGCTTTGTCATCTGTTAAATGGGAGACAATCACCTACATTATTATTATTATTTTCTTTTCAAGACAGGATCTTGCTGTGTAGCCTAGGCTGGTCTTGAACTCGTGATTCCCTTGCTTCAGCTTCTCTAGTGCTGGGACTACAGACATTCCCCACCACACTTAGCTCACATATCTTAATTTTGTTGGGAAAACTAAGTGAGACTATGAACATCAAGCTGAACCTCTGTGTGAAACACAGGGCTGGGTACACGTGGCCTTCCTGTGCGCTTTAGCGATGTTCTTGCTGTGACAAAACACTAAGACCAAAAGGAACCTGGGAAGGAAAGGATTTATTTCAGCTCATGGATCCCAGTCACAGTCCATCACTGAAGAAGGGGATCAGAGCAGGAACTCAAGGCAGGAACCTGGAGTCAGAAACGGAAGCAGAGACCGTGGAGGAAGGCTGTTTCTAGCTTGCTCTTCATGCTCAGTCTGCTTTCTCAAGCCATCCAGGACCACCTGCCCAAGAGTTGTACTGCCCACAATGGGTGAAATCTTGATCTATCAATCATTGATTTAAAAAATGTACTACAAAGGGCTGGAGAGATGGCTCAGAGGTTAAGAGCCCTGGCTGTTCTTCCAGAGGTCCTGAGTTCAATTCCCAGCAACCACATAGTGGCTCACAACCATCTACAATGAGATCTGGTGCCCTCTTCTGGCATACAGGCCGAACACTCGCTGTATACATAATAAATAAATAAGTCTTTTTTTTTTTTTTTTTTTTTAAAAATGCACTACAGATTTACCTACAGGCCAGTTTTATGAGGACATTTCCTCAGTTAAGATCCTTTTTTCCCAGCTGTGTCTAGGTTTGCGCCAAGTTGACAAAAAACAACCAGCAAACTGTGTGTCAGGGAAAGGGCTGCAGCCCATTGAGATCCTTCATGGCCGTCTTAGTACCTGTCTATTGCTAAAACAAAACACTGTGATCAAGGCAATTTATAAAAGAAAATAGTTAATGTGGGGCTCATGGATTCATAGGGTTAGAATCTTAAGACCATGATGACAGGGAGCATGGCAGCAGATGGGCAGACATAGCTCTGGAGCAGTAGCTGGGAGCTTACACATCTGTCTGCAAGCAGGAGGCAGAGAGACGCTGAAAATGGTATGGGTTTTTGAAACTTCAAAGCTCACCCCCGGTGACACACCTCCTAACCTGCTCAAACAGTTCCACCAACTGGGGACCAAGTATCCAAACATGTGAGTCTATGGCGGCCATCCTCATTCACACCACCACAAAGACAGACTCTCTGAGCCAGCCACCAGCAGGATGATACAGACACACCATTTTTTCTGGCTTCCGATCCCTGCTCTGCATCTTGGATTTCAGCACGGCTTCTGCCTGCCTCAGCTCGGCAACCTGTCTGGCTCTCTGTGGTTTCTGAGCTCAGCTCCCATCTGATTCTTGGCTCAGCAGCTTTTCTGGTCATCAGCTCACTCACGGATCTGCTTGAGAGACTTTTTTTTTTTTCTGCCATTCTGGGCTCCCAGCCTATTTCTCAGAGAAGAAGATTCTGTCTGAAGTTGGCTAGCCACGTGTGAGCCTGTATACACTGATCCTCTGTACTTCAAGGTTTCCTCTGAAGGGGTCTGCTTTAACCACTGTGCCCCAACATTGCCACAGAAATAGAAACTCAGGTTATCCTAAAGGGAGATTCTTCCTTGGTGGATTCCTACATGCCTGGCTATCAAAAACCACTGGGCTGGGCTGGAGAGATGGCTCAGCGGTTAAGAGCACTGGCTGTTCTTCCAGAGGTCCTGAGTTCAATTCCCAGCAACCACATGGTGGCTCACAACCATCTGTAATGAGATCTGGTGCCCTCTTCTGGCCTGCAAGCATGCATGTAGGCAGAACACTGTATACATATAAATAAATCTTAAAAAACAAAACAAAATAACCACTAGGCTATCTAGAAAGTTGGACAAAGAACTGGAAAGATGGCTCAGCAGTTAAGAATATTAGTTACTTTTGCAGATGACCAAGGTTCCTAGCATCCATAAGGCAGTTAACAAGTGTGTGACTTCAGTTCCTGAGGACCCAATGCCCTCTTCTGGCCTCTGCAGGTACTGCATGCACTTGGTGCTTTTATCTATCTATCTATCTATCTATCTATCTATCTATCTATCTATCTATCTATCTATCTATCTATCTATCTATCCATTCATCTATCTATCTGCTGTTATGCACACATGAATGAACATGTGTGCCATGATGCATGTGCAGAGGTCGGAGGATACTATGTGGGTGTGGGGATTGAGTTCAGGTCATCAGGCTAGGCGGAAGTGCTTTTGCCCACTGAGCCATCTTGCTGGCTTCCTGAGAAGTTTTGAGGAAGTGTTTGTGTTCAGACAGAAGCAATACAGAGGAGGGCAGTTGATGCCAGAGGAGGGAAAAAGCTAGTACATAGAACCGAGTCCTTGGAGAACATGAGGGTAGAGGGGGCCAGGACCCAGGATCCATCCCTCCTCCACTGCATCAGAAAGACAGACTATGTGCACACACAGCGTCTTCTCCCTGGTGGTGTCAGTTATGTGAATCCCCAAGTCCTTGGGACACTGAACTTACTGGTGATGTTCATCCCCGAGGAAAGTCTTGGATTAAGGAGATGCTGCAGGGTTAAGTCTGGCACAGGTTGACATGAGGTGGACCAGAGGGAAATCTACACGTTGAATTCCAACTGAAATCTACACTCTCTTCTCCAACTGTAAACCTGTAGCTAAGCCAGACTTGTGAGAGAGCATTGGTGGGGTGTGTGTATATTTCTTCATGTTTCCAAATAGGTGCAGATCAAACCAAAGTCTTGAGGGGCCATGACTTGGAGCTGACAGGATGAGATTTTTGCTATCGTCTCATTCTATTTGGTGCAAATCGAGAGAAGCAGAGGCTGGTGAGCTGGCTCGGTGGGTAGACAGGCTTGCTACCAACACTGATAACCTGAGTTCAGTCCCTAGGACTCAGAGGACAGAGGGAGAGAACCAACTCTGGTAAGTTGTCCTCTGACCTCCATACACATGCTGTGGCACACGTAACACACACACACACACACACACACACACACACACATGCACACACATACACTCACACACACATGCATTGAGAGAAACAGCTTAGAAGATCTGTTTATTTGTTTGCTTACTTGTTTTTCAGCACAAGTTTCTCTGTGTAATAACCCAGGCTGTCCTGGAACTCATTTTGTAGATTAAGCTGACCTCAAACTCCCAGAGACCCATCTGCCTCTGCCTTCCGAGTGCTGGGATTAAAGGCGTGCACCAGCCCTGCCTGGCTTGGTTTTTTTTTTTTTTTTTATTTAGAGAGGGTAGAGGAAAAGAATAATTTGAACCATATTTTGTGACTGGGCTGGTTATTTTGAAATATAACAGAAGTAAAAGACTCATAATAGCTACAATTAATAAAGTGTCCACCCAGGCAGGAGGTTTTCTAAGTCTGTAAAGAACAGTGTGGACATGGAAATATTTCTGTCCTTGTCATTCAGTTAGAAGGATTTTGGTTCTGGATCTGAGTCGTGTGGATCTTTGGATGCAATAGGGTTGCAAAATAATTGTTTGTTTTCCTATAAGCACCATGAGTTTCAGATGCAGCAATTATCTACAGAGAGTTAAATCTAGAACACAAGTTCTCAACCTTCCTAATACTGCAACCCTTTAATACAGTTCCTCATGCTGTGGTGACCTCCAATTAGAAAAGTATTCCGTCTCTACTTTATAACTGTAATTTTGCTACTGTTATGAATCATAATGTAAGTATCTGATCTGCAGGATATTTGAGATGAGGCCCCCAAAGAGGTCATGACCCATAGGTTGAGAACCACTGTTCTAGACTGTTCCTAAAGGCTCACAAGTTAAAGGATCTTTGGGGCTTGGTACAATTGGGAGGGGGCGGAAACTTTGCATGTGGGCCTGAGTGGACGTTTTTCTGGTCATGGAGGGGGGGCTTTGAAGGGTCGTGGGACCCTGTCCCTCCAAGAGGTAACTGCTTTGTTTCTCACTGGGACCCAAACAATAGCCTCGCAAAGAATGGGCTGAAGCTCCCAAAATTAAGATCCAAAGTATACCTTTCCTCTTGATAAGTACATTCATTTCAGATACTGACTCATGGACTCAGATTTTGAATACAGGGCCATGCAGCTCCAGAAGTCACAGTAAAGTCACTCTGTACAAATTATATGGACACAGCTCTCTGATTAAGGATGTGGACTGTGGCAGCTGAGGGACTTGGATTTGAATGGACTCCACTGTGTATTAGCTATATTGTCTAGGGCTGGATAGTTAATGTCTAGAAGTCTGCCTCTCCACATGAAAGTCAGGCATAATAATAGACCCTTAATCAAGGATTGGTCTGGGGGCCACGTGACGTACTATCTGGGAGATGTATAGTGCGGCCCCAGCAAATGGAAGATCAGTGTTAGTTATGCTAATGTGCCAGGCTGGCCTCTGAAAGGGTCACTTGGGCATCTGTCTGAATCAGGCTCAGGGCTAGCACTAGAAACATATATCCTGTCTTGGAAATGTCTCACGTAATGGATTGTGTCCGCTTAACTCTCCGCACTGTGCTTCCAACTAGGCATCTGAAATGTTTGGGATGACGCTATCACCCAACTGCATGAGTGGGTTTGATAGCTTTTCCAAAGGGCTGGTATTTCAGCTGAGCAACTGTAACTGCTTCGTGGTAGTAGAAAAGATTTATTTTTGGACCCTAATCAACCCTCAGCCCATTCCTCAAACTCCAGCTCCATCTCAAGATGTCAAAGTCACGCAGTATTAACGTTTGGTCAAAGGTGCTGGTGGCATTTTTCGGATGTAATGAAGAACACATTGTCTAAGATTGCTTTGTGATGCCTTCTGCCCTGAGCCTGGCTCATTCTTTAAGACCTGGCTGGTAGAAAAAGTCAGCTGTAAGCTCACCTAGAAGGCAGTGAAAGGACAGAAAAGAAGCTCAACTTTGCGGAGCTTGGGTTAGGGGAAGGCTTGGTGCAGCGCGGCAAAGGGCCCACGGCGCCCCTCCTCATACCGGGAGGCCAGAGAAAAAGATCTGTAATTAAAGAATGAAACACAATGAAGTCATTTTCCAATCTGAGCAATTGCTCAACTCCTAAAGAGGAAACAGAAGTGGGGATGAGAGAGCAGAGAAACAGGAGGAATTTTCCATTAAGGGACCTTTGATGTCAGAGAGGTAAATAGATAAAGCAGTCATTTCTTCCCTCCCTCCCTCCCTCCCTCCCTCCCTCCCTCCCTCCCTCCCTCCCTCCCTCTCTCCCTCCTTCCCTTCCTTCTTTTTCTTTTCTTTTCCTTTCCTTCTTTCTTTATTATTATTTTTAGGCAGGTTCTCACTACCTAACTCCTGGCTGGCTTGAAACTCACTATCTAGGCCAGGCTGGATCCTAACTCACAGAGATCCACCTTTCTTTGCCTCCCAAGTGCTGGAATGAAAAGTGTGAGCCACCATACCTGGTGACATTAGTTTTCTCATCTGTCTAATAGAATGAATGAAGGAACCGATGTTTATAAAGTACATGAAATGGAAAGTAAATTAGTATTCCAAACCAAAGTGACAATAGCCACCCCTGTCATTTAAGGGAGGGAGGTATGCTTGGTATCAGTGAAGAAATACTCTTCCACCTCCTCTGTGCTTGGGTCCAAGGGCTGTTGCTTAGCAGAGCACATTAATGGTGTTTGGCTACAGCGGGTAGGGAATGAAGTTGAATGCAGGGTAGGAGAGTCAGGAAAGAGCAGAATTATCTGTCCAGCCAAATGGGAGAAAGAAATAACTAGTGGTCATCGAGGGAGGGCAAGAAAGAGGTGGTCCGAGCTGTATGTATTTCAGGTCTTAAAAGACCAGGAGAGCCTTCTGTTTGTGTTCATATACGTCAACATGCAGAATAATTCTTGGCACATGTGAGAGTTAACATGGATCATCGACATGATGGGATCTAGAAGCACGGAGATGATAAACTTCTGGTCCTGATTGTGAGGGACTGCGGAGATGAGGGTAGTCTCTGGGTATGTTTGTGAGAGGGAAAGACCCATCCTAAATGTGGGTGGCACCATCCCATGAGCAGGATCCTGGACTGAATAGAAAGGAGACGGCAAGCTGAGCGCGGTGTTCATTTCTCTGCTTCTTGATTGCAGACACAGTGCGGCCAGCTCCCCCAACTCTTGCAGTCACGGTTCCCTGCTGTTACAGACTGTAAACTGTGAGGCGAATTAAACCCTTCCTCCTCCACAGCTGCCTCTGTCAGGCATTTTGTCCCAGCAACAAGACAAATTGAACATTTACTAAATGACACTGAGTGGCCTCCAATGAGGTCATCTTTTTCCTTGTTTGTTTCTCTCCCCCTGGTGGAATAATCTCATCTCTCTTGGTGGTGGTGATGATGTGTGAGTCTGTGGTTGGTGGGGGTAGATAGCAAAAAGGGGTGGGATGGGTTCAAATTCTGACTCTACATGGTTCATTCTTCTGTTTATTCACCTTTATCCAAGTCTAAATTGGGACCAAAAGCACTACCTTACCTCATTTGATTTATGAGTCACTTAAATGAGATAATCTAGGTGATTCATGGGCTAGACAGTTACCCTCCCTAAGTGTTATAATTTTATAATAATCTTATGAATATAGTATGCTCTCCTACGACATGTGTTCTATGGTTTTACTTTAAACATTTACTTATTTTATGTGTTTGAGTGTTTTGCCTGCATGTATGTTTGTATGTACACCACATGAATGTTTGGTGCCAAGAGAGGTCAGAAAAGGGCATCAGATCTCCTGGAAGAGTAACTGGGGTTACTAATGATTGTGGGCCACTGTGTGGGTACTGGGAACTGAGCCCAGGTCCTCTGCAAAAGCAATAAGTGCTCTTAACTAAGGAGCCATCTCTCCAACCCCTGTGGCTATTTATTATTATTATTATTTTGTTTTTGAGACAGGGTCTCATTTTGTAGCCCTGAGTGTCCTGTGACTTTCTATGTAGACCAGGTTGGCCACAAACTCAGAGATAGAGACCAACCTGCCTCTGCCACCCTCCAAGTTTGAGATTAAAAGTGTGTGCCATCATGCTTCACAATTTATTTTTATTTTTATTTTATTTGTATGGGTGTTTTTGCCCACATGTATCTCTATGCAGCACGTACTTCTTGGTGATCTCAGAGGCCAGAAGAGGGTGGTAGTTTCCCTTGAACTGGAGTTACAGACTGTGTGGGCTGTCATGTGGGCACTGGGAATTGAACCTGGGGCCTCTGCAAGAGCAGCAAGTGCTCTTAACTGCTGAGCCATCTCTCTAGCCCCATTATTTTAAACTTTGTACATATGCTCTCTGTGGAAACAACACAGACCACAGAGACATGACAGGTATACCAACAGGTCAATGCTACTAATATTTTGGTGCTTTTTTGTACGGCTTTTTTTCTTCCCAAGTGTTTTATCTTTTCAAAATAGGACACTGTATTATAATCTACTTTTAAAAGATTAATCTTGGCAATAGACTGTGACCCTTTCCCTGGGGACAAGCTGTCTCTTACATAGTCTTGTAGAAGTAGCCACACCCTGGGCCAGATGATTCATTACTTAAAACTACTTCAAACCATTTCTTCCTCTCTCTCTTTTTAAATGGGCGGGGGAGCGGGAGGAGGGTTGCCTGTGGCAGTCTAGACTTGGGAAGCATCACACAGAAAGAACAGCTTAGAAAATTAACAGCCTTCATTAGCATGCAGATGGGGGTGGCTCTCCCATGAAGATTCCTCTTACTTGGATTAGATCAATGTTTTCCGAGCTAATTTGACTCCGTGGAACCATTCACCCTCACGTCTCCCGCCAGCGTCTCTGGCTCCTGTGCAAACACTGTTGCAAGCTCACGGTTCTTAGCAGTAGGGGACAGGCCTTCATCGCTTGTCTCGTTCCCACACCACTTTACCATCGGGCTCAGAAGAAGTTATGAAAAATAAGTTTAGATGGCCGAAGCCACTTCGGGACTCAACAGCCACACAAATGTGGCTTGGGGGCCAAGGGTAAGGACCGAGGCTGTGCTCCGAAGAGTGCCTCTCAGTGTCAAGCTAATTGGTCCCTCTGGGGATGAGCCTGTGAACTTGGCCTCATTAGCGCAGTACAACTGCAAGAAACAGCTGAGCTGGTTTATCTGGAGCCCTGAAATCATTTTCTTACCCTGATTCTCATGCTGTCCTCCAGGTGGCGATGCTGGCTTGTCAACCTCCTGAGATTCCAAAGCCTGGGCCAAGAGCCTGAGAGCTCAGGGAAGCAGTGATGGGTGAGGTCCGGGCACGGTGGGAATACACACAGCTGTTAGGTCTGCAATTGCACAGTCTCATGCACTGGGTGTCCAGACACAGGCAGGGTTTCGATAAATCAGTAAGCCAAGAAATAATACTGCTAGCCTTTACTGTAATTATGGGGCCAGCAACATTCCAGATGTGTGTGTGTGTGAGTGTGTGCGTCCTAATTCTCATTTCTTTAGATGGGCCTGAAAAAAGTTTGTCAAATGAACCCCAGGGTTCTTTTCTTCATTAACCACCTGCTAAATAAATTATAGCTGCTCTTTTGTTTGCGTGGGAGATTGGTTCTAGTACTTGTTGAGTGTACCACAATTCATGGATATGCAGGTCTTCATGTAAAGAGCATAGTGTTTCCACATAATCAGTGCACATCTTCTATACAGTTTGTACTTTAAGTCACCTCTACTACAGAGTACAACTGGAAATAATGGGTAAATAGTTGTGAGATATATATATATATATATATATATATATATATATATATATATATATATATAGTTTTGTTTTTTCGAGACAGGGTTTCTCTCTGTAGTTTTGGTGCCTGTTCTAGATCTCGCTCTGTAGACCAATCTGGCCTCGAATTTACAGAGATTCGCCTGGCTCTGCCTTCTGAGTGCTGGGATTAAAGGCATGCACCACCACTGCCCAGTGTTGTTCTGTATTTTTAAAAGTTTCACTATTTTTTCGTTGTATTTTATTTTGCTGTAATTTTGTTGTTGTTGTTGTTTGTTTGTTTGTTTGTTTGTTTGTTTTTGAGACAGGGCTTCTCTGTATAGCCTTGGCTGTCCTAGAACTTGCTCTGTAGACCAGGCTGGCCTTGAACTCAGAGATCTGCTTGCTTCTGATTCCTGAGTGCTGAGATTAAAGGCATGTGCTGCCACTGCCTGGTTTGATGTGTGTGTGTGTGTGTGTGTGTGTGTGTGTGTGTTTCTTGTTTGTTTTTTCAAGACAAGCTTTCACTGTGAAACAGCCTTGGCTGTCCTGTAGACCAGGCTAGCCTCAAACTCATAGAGATCTGCCTGACTATGCTTCCCGAGTGCTGGAACTAAAGGCATGTGCCACCATCGCCTGGCAATGTTATATATATATATATTTTAAGCATAAAGTTTCATGTATCTAAGGCTGGCTTCAAATTAACCATGTAGGTGAAGATGATGTCGAACTCCTGATCTTCTTGCCTCTACCCACCAAGTGCTGGGATCAGAGGACTGTGCCACCACATCTGATCCTTGTGGTGCTGGGGAGGAACTCAATAGCTTAATCCTGCTACACACGCTCCACTCCCCTGGTCCCTTGTACTGTTAATTTTTTCTGAATATTTTCGATCTGTGGTACATTGGAACCAAGGTTGTGGAGCACACAGCTACAGGACTGACTATAATTAATTATAGTCCAGGGCTACAGTTGTTAGAATTACACTTGGGTGGTACAGGGTGTTCAGGTGTTCAGGCCTCTTATCTTTCTATGCCTGGTGGACGTCATGAAATATTGGCATTGCCAAAATTGAATGATACTGAAGCCATGACACTGAGGGACTTGAGAACCAATGTTCTATGCATGGTCACCTAGAAACATGTTGACATTCTTTTTATAGACGTTTCTTTTCCCTAGTGAACCACACATTTCTTTGTAAAAACAAACAAATTTAAAAACACACACACAAAAAAGCCATTATTTTTAATTACGTGAGTGCAGGTCCTCACAGAGGCCAGGGATGACGGGTCTCCCTGGAACTGGAGTTATGAGTAGCTGTGAGTCACCTGACATAGACGCCAGTACTTCTGCAAGTACACTCTCTTAACTGCTGAGCCACCAGTCCCAGAACCACGCACTTCTTGAGGGAAGGATTTATTCCCTGCATTTCTTTATTCACGGGGCCAGCAATGCCCCTGCTACCTGGCAAAGCTTATGTGACCGAGGGAGTGAGTGAGTCGAAGATGTTTCTGGCAGAGGTGAGGTGAGAGGATGGAGTGATGCAGTGGCTGAGGGGAGAAGAGATGAATGGGGACCTGAGTGAAGGTACCTCTTCAGCTGGAAGCCTCAAGGAGGCCTATCTCTTGAACAAAAAAGGATTAAAGACACATCCAAGAAGGAAATTAATGACTTTGGGTGGCATTAACCTTCTTATCTCCTGAAACAGAGGTGGGAACAAAGGAGAAGGGGTTCCTTTGTCATTTGAGAGGCTGAACATCTGTGTTTCCCTGGCTTTGTGTCCAGAATGGTGCTAAGCATACAGAAGATCCTTAAATATTTGCTAAACAAATGAATCATCTTTGTGGTGATATTTTATTTGTGTTATAACAAATAAAACTTATCTGCGGATCAGAGAACAGAGCCAGCAACTAGATTAGACATAGAGGCTAGACAGTGGTGGCACATACCCTTAATCCTATCACTTGGGAGGTAGAGATCCGTCTGGATCTCTGTGAGTTCAAGGCCACACTGGGAACAGAGCCAGACAGTGGTGGCACAAACCTTTAATCCCAGGAAGTGATGGCAGGAAGTAGAAGGGTATATAAAGCATGAGGACCAGGAACTAGAAGCTTTTTAGCAGCAGTTCGGCGGAGACACTTTTGGGTGAGGACTCAGAGGCTTCCAGTCTGAGGAAACAGGATCGGCTGAGGAGTTGGCGAGGTGAGGAAGCTGTGGCTTGTTCTGCTTCTCTGATCATCCAGCATTCACCCCAATATCTGGCTCTTTTTTTTTTTTTATATATATAAGACCTTTTCAAATTTGTGTTACACACCGTCTACTAACCAAAAGATTCACAGTTATCAAAAGTCTCTGTGTGTTAGCTCCGAGTGAAAACCACAGCTCAGCTCCCACCAAGGAGTATAGATCACCCTGGTGGGGGCACAGGGTGGAGCCTAGCTGTCTAGATTTGAAGCTCGGCTCTGCCGTTGACTTTACTTGGTTGTACCCCTGTTTCCAAGCCTATAAAATTCGGGAGAAGATAGCACCTGCTTAAAGGAATGATTTTGACAGCTAAATAAATAAATCTTTAAAAAAGATGTTCACTCTTTTCTAAATTTGTGCACATTTTAGGGTGTATATACTTCCTGTTTTTATTGTTTGTATACTTAGTAATGGAATTGCTGGGTCCTGTGAGAGTGTTGTGCTTTTTGTGTGTATATGCATCTATTTATTTATTTATTTTTCAAATTTTAAAGTTTATTCTATGTGTCTTTGACATAATGTATCTTTTTAAAAAAGATTTATTGATTTATTATGTATACAGAAGAGGGCACCAGATCTCATTACAGATGGTTGTGAGCCACCATGTGGGTGCTGGGAATTGAACTCAGGACCTCTGGAAGAGCAGTTGGTGGCTGGTGCTCTTAACCTCTGAGCCATCTCTCCAGCCCCCACATAATGTATCTTGATCCCATTCATTTCCCATCCCTTCACATCCACCCTCTGCCCCTGCACATCCCCAAATAAACCAAATTCAAGAGAAAAAAAGGAAGAAAATAAAGTAAAAAAAAATTCAAAAAGGGAAGAAATTAAAAATCTTGTCATAGAAACTGCAATGTCACTCAACAAGTCATGCTGTATGCTCCTTTATCCATACATCTCTGCTTGCATGTGTTCATTGTAGAGTCATTGGCCTGGTTCGAGACCCCTGGTCACCACTACACGATCAATGCTGGGTCCCTCTAGTACTCTCTCTGGACATTCCATAGCCACTCTGTGTTGTGGAGATCCTGCAGCTTTGGGTCTATGGGTCAGGTCCCTTCACGTGCTCCAGCAGGTCATAGATGGGGTGGATCCTGGGGCTGGCCAAGTTATAACCCTGGGTCTGGTCCTGGACAGCTGTAGGGTTCGTCTGCCAGATGGGAAATGGGGACAGCTCTCCATGGTCACAATTTCAGGGCTGGCTTTCCCACGCCTGCACTAACAATGTTGGCTCTATTGTGCTGCCCTGGCAAGGTGCAGGGCCCACGCTCCTGAGTGTTGCAGCTGGTGGTGGGGGGGGGGGTCAAAGATTGCTTTCCCACTCTTATGACCACAGAACCAGCTCCCTCTCCTGCCTCAGGCACTGATGTGTGTGTGTGTGTGTGTGTGTGTGTGTGTGTGTGTGTGTGTGAAGTTCATTCCCCCACCCATGCTACCACAAGATAGAAGAGAAATGGAAACATCTCCCCCATGCTCACATCTTTGGGGCTGGCTCACCCAAACCTCTGCTAGCAGGATTGGCTCTATTATGCTGCCCTGACAAGGTGCAGAGCCTGCTCTCCCAAGTGCTGCCGCTGGTGGGGGGCAGAGACAACTCTCCCCCTCTTATGACCACAGGAGCTGAACCATTCTGTCTGTCTGTCTCTCTCCCTCCCATAAGACACCATACCATACCTCTGCTCCCTCTAATAATGTCCATCTGGCAAGGCACTGGGTAGGCCTGTGTTTTCTCGTCAGAGCCTGGAGTGGGCAGCCCCAGGCGTGTGTGGGTCTCCCTGTCTCACTCAGGTCACCATGACGCTGGGCTGGGCCATGCCTCTTATCACAGGGGATCATTATAGTGCCATGAGCAGGTTCCTGGTTGGTGCCTTTGGTTCCGTTCTGCTCACGCTGGCCATGTGACGCAGGCTGGGCACTTGGCGCTGGAGTTCTGCTTTGGGCCAGGGTTAGAATCCCCTGCCCAGCTGCATTCTGCCCACCCTGGCCATGTGGCAGTGGGGTGAGCACTTGGCTGTATCTATTTATTTTTGAGACAGGGTTTTGATATATTGCCTAGGTTGGTCTTGAACTTGTGATTCCCTGGCCACAGCCTCGCTAGTACTGAGAATATGTGTGTGCTACCATGCCCAGGTATGATATATATATATATCATATATATATAGGTTTTTTTGAGACAGGGTAGGGTTTCTCTGTGTAGCTTTGCGACTTTCTTGGAACTCACTCGGTAGCCCAGGCTGGCCTCGAACTTACAGAGATCCGCCTAGCTCTGCTTCCCGAGTATTGGATTAAAGACGTGCGCCACCACCGCCTGGCTGTTTAATATTTTTGAAGAGCTGCCAAGTTGTTATTCAAGGTGACCACACCATTTTATAACCCACTAATTTCTCCATATCCTTGCCAACACTAGGTTCTGCTTGTCTTTTGTTTTGTTTTGTTTTTCGAGACAGGGTTTCTCTTTGTAGCTTTGCGCCTTTCCTGGAGCTCACTCAGTAGCCCAGGCTGGCCTCGAACACACAGAGATCTGCCTGGCTCTGCCTCCCAAGTGCTGGGATTAAAGGCATGCGCCACCACTGCCTGGCCCTGCTTGTCTTTTTTAATGCAGCTATGCTGGGGGGTATAGTCATGTCCTATTGTGGTTTTGACTTGATTTTCCCCAATGGTTAGTAACATGGCATCTTATGATGTACTATGGGCTATTTGTGCTTCTTATTTCCTTTGATCAATTTAAAATGAGGATTGTCTGAATATTTAAGACTTTATATATCCTGCGTGCAAGTCCCTTATCTGATATATGACTTGCAGATATCATCTCTCATTCTATGGATTCTAGCTTTACCTTCTGTACGATTTTATTAGTTCCTTTTCTTGTTGCCATGAAAAAAAAAACCCAAACAAACCCTTAAAGGAGAAGGGCTTATTTGGGCTCACATTTTGAGAATACATTATATTGTATCAATACAATACAATACAATACAATACAGTACAGTACAGTACAGTACAATACAATACAATACATGTATTGTAGTGGAGAAGGGAGCAAGAGGTGGATGGTCACATTGCATCTACAGCCAGGAAGCAGAGGGGGCTGAGTGTGTCTATCTGGCTCACTTTCTCCTCTTGTTCAGTCTCGGGAGTTCTGCCCACATTCATCAGTGAAACCTCTCTGGAAACTCCCTCAGACGTATCTGGAGGTGTGTCTCCTAGGTGATTCCAGTTAACATCCAGTTGATAACGAAGGTTGGCCATCACAGTGGTGCACTCTGAAGCAGAAGTTTCTGAGTTTTGAAAACCCAAATCTCGTTCTTCTTCAGGGGTCATCCTTGATAAACCATTGCCTAAACCAAGGTCATAAGGATCAATGTCTTCATTTTCTTCTGAGCGCCTGATAGCTTTAGCTCTTACACTTAGGTCTATAACCCATCTTGAATGAACTATTATATTTGGTATGAGGTACAGCCCAGGAAATCTCTCAAAACACTGTCCATGACACCCTTGATTAAATTTTTTTCTGCTTGTTATTGTTCTTAGAACAAAATCCAGGTTCCACACCATACGCCCTTCTCTTCTCCTCTTGTGTTGTAGACATGGCTGCTTTCTAACAGCGCTTGTCACGGGGACCCCTGCCTGCCTCAGTGCTCTGCCCAGCAGCTCCTAAACACAGAGTGCTGGTGGCTACTTTCATCCCTCAGGTGCAGAAATCCTTTCTTCAGTGGGGTCTTTGCTGACTACACTTACCTACAGTCCTTTCTCTGAGGTCTGTGCCCTGCATGGACGCAATGCCCATGAAGGCCAGGAGAGGGCGACAGATCCACTGGAACTGGAGTTACTGGTGGCCCCCACGTAAGTGCTGGGAATCAAACCTGAGTCCTCTGGAAGAACAGGCAGTGCTTAGAACCGCTGAACCATTCCACTAGCCCCTCTATTTATTACAATGACCGTGACAAAGGTTCCTTTGTCCCCAGCATCATTTCCCATTTTTGCCATCTTTTTTTGTCCCCTGCCTTTGCTTTGACATCGCTCTTTGCCTAGATTTTCTTCATTGCTTATTTTCATAGTGCAGAATATTCATTCTGGCCTTTTAATGTTCGCTTTCTTTTCATTCCTTCTCTTACTGCCTTTTTTTTTTTTTTTTTTTTTTTAAATGCATGTTGAAGGCTGGCAAGCTGGCTCAGCAGGTAAAGGCACCTGCTGCCAAACCTGTCAACCTGAATTTGATCTCTGGGACCCACATGATGGAAGAAGAGAAGTGACTGCCTCAGATTGTCTCCTTATAGTCACCTACGCACATACGTGTCGTGTCTCTTTTGTCTCTCTGTCTCTATGTCTGTGTCTGTCTCTCTGTCTCTATGTCTGTGTCTGTCTCTCTGTCTCTGTCTCTCTCTGTCTCTCTGTCTCTGTCTCTCTGTCTCTGTCTCTGTCTGTCTGTCTGTCTGTCTCTCTCTCTCTCTCTCACACACACACACACACATTGGGATTCAACTCCTTAGCTCACATAACTTTTTTTTTCTGAAACTCTCTCAACAGAAGCTCACCATTTTTCAAACCAGTAAGACCTTTCTCCTAACTAAAGAGGATTACTCTAAGAACAGAATTTCTTTTCTTTTCTGACTCTGGCTGATTTCTGGGCAAACAAATCTCAATAAACACAAGAAGGTTCACCATCAGCACTTAAAAAAGGCTCATTGAGCCTCAGATAGGCTTTAAAATGTCATACATTCCAAGTCGATGGATTCAGAAATTTCTTACAGGTGCCTTTGTTCACATGGCGATGCTGAGACCCTTGGCTTAGTGACGTATCTCTGCACACATTTCTGCCCCATATCAGTTCGGTAGGACTATCATCATAAGAAAGCCATACAGTATGCCAAATTTAATTAGTTAAGCAGGTTTTTTTTTTGGGGGGGGGTGTATGTGTAGAACTTATAAGAGAAATAATTGCATAATTACACATTCTTTAAAATTCTGCGAAATGGGTTGGAGAGATGGCTAAACAGTTAAGAGGATTTGCTCTTCCAGAGGATTTGAGTTCAGTTCCCAGCACCTACATCAGATGGCTCACAACCCTCTGCAACTCCAGCCCCAGGCGATCTGGTGCCCTCTTCTGGACTCTCTGAGCACCTGCACTCATGCATGCACATGCCCATCCACCACGTATTAATAACTAACATAGGGGGCTGGAGAGAGGCCCTGTGGTTAAGAGCACATGCTGTTCTTCCAAAGGACCTGGTTCAATTCCCAGCACCCACATGGCAGTTTAAAAACTCCAAGATCTGACACCCTCACACAAGTGTGCATGCAGGCAAAACACCGATGCACATAAAATAAAAATAAATTAAAAAAAAAGTAATTTAAATTTAAATAAATAAATAAATAACATAAAAGTCCTGCAAAGTAACGTGCCTTTTTTCGCATGGAGATGCTGAGCCTTTGGCTTAGTAATGTATATCTGACCCATATCAGTTCGGCAGGATTATCATCTTAAGAAAGAAACGCACCTTCATCTTAGCGTTAAGCTCTTCTCCTTCCCACGGATAGGAATTCTTTTGATGAAGACCTTGGTTAGAAACACAGCAAAAGACCATCTCACCCAAAAGCATCGCCTTCTGAAGTTTTCTTTCCTTTTTCTCCCCCAGTTTGGCATCTTAGTTACCATTTACAGCTATCCACATATCTAAGAAGCAAGCCTGAAAGATGATTGAAACTTTTGATCCGAGAAATAGCTCACGCATTTGTTTTGCTTTGCTCTAACCTTCAGAGCTGTGTGTCACGCTGACGAGTTCTCGAGTTTTTAAAAAACAGATTTTTCCTTTGGGCTTTCTCCTTCTTTCATAGGGGTAATATTTTCTTCTATCTTCCATCTTAAAAAAAAAAAAAGGAAAGAAAGAAAAGTAGGTATAACAGTCTAATCAGCTCTTACCAACGGTCCCACAAGAACAAGGCAGAAAAGATGAAGACATAAATCAAGAATTGTTATGGTTGTTTATGTAGTGGTGATGTATGGCTCCCCTGGGCTTGGAGTTTTACATGACCACTTTGAAAACACAGAGCACTGTGCAGGTAAAGCGATTTGTTTCTGAGCCCTGCCTGGGTGTTTCTAATAAATATTACCTGTCTCTGATTTTATGCTATCTATAAGATAGTCATGTAATAAAATATTTTCAGATACTTGGTATTAAGTCTATATTGTCAACAAAGAGATAATGACCCAGAATTTCAAGAAAAAAACCCATTAGTTATAGTATAGTTGAAATTTTGTGAATTGTCACTACAGTGATAATTTCATGCCTAGGACAGACTCATAAGATGACTATAAACCGGTCAAGCTGGGCTGTTTCTAGATGGAAAATGTATAGGTGATGTGAATTATCTTTTACTTTTCTGACATATCTATATTAATTTTGTTCATTGTGGATCTGTGTTACTCTTGAAATGAAAAAGATTCTTTTCAATGATTAGTCCATAGGAAGAGCTGATAAAACTAAGCCTAAAAATAGAATGAGTGACGTTAATGGGGAGCAGGGAGAGTGGGTTCTGGGAACGTGAGGAGCTGATTATCTTCTAGCTGTTTCTGAGCTTGTGGTGTTCCTGCTCTCTGCTAGCTTTGAGAAGGTCCTGGGTGCCGGCTGTCCTCTGCATCGCTGGGTCGAAGCCAGGCTAATAACCCACTTGCCAGGAGGAGCAGGAGCAGACTGCGTTCCCAGTGGGGAATGGGCTTCTCATTCATTCCCAGCCTGCACCCGTACCAGGCCCGGTTCCTTCCAGCTCACGATTCCTGACTTTCTCTTCCATCTGAAAACCTGTGGTTCCCTCAGAACATCCTTAATGCTGGTGTAAGCTCAACCTCAAGCTCTGAAGGGGGATGGTTTTGTCTCCCACAGATCCATCTCAGAGTCTCCTTGCCTCCCACTTTACCCTGCCTGCCCCCACCGCCCCAGTCTAAAGATCATCAAGGGAGAATACTGTGCATTGCTTCCAGCCTCATCTTGTACTTAAATGTTTCAGCTCGGCTTATTTGGGAACAGACAAATTTAGAGGAAACAGCCCAAAAGCATAGGCTAAAAGACATAGTGTTTCAGGGTGTAGAGACATACATTTCAGGCATCGAATCCAGGAGACAGTCAGATACAAGAACCAGAATGGTCATATCCATTGAGTATGAGCATGCTTGTTTTGACAGGCCTGCCCCATGCCTCCTCAGTTGCTAAATATTCTAATAGTCTCCGAGGAAAGTTTTAATGTTGTACATGAGAGCTGGCTTTGTGTATGCCTCACGGCTTGTCATTTGCCTTCTCTAAGTCTTTGTTTACACTTTGGGGAAGCGGCAATGCTAATCCCGCCTTTCCCACTTCAGAGAGTTAAGTGCGATGATCACATTGTCGTGGCAGATGACGACAATGTTCTCTGTAAGCTGTGAGGGATGGTTCACAGACAATGGATGAGGATAAATGTGATGGATGATGATAACCATGTTGATGGTGAAGGTCAAGGTGGTGGGGACAATAAAGAATAAAAAGAAGACAAACTTGGGAACACTGTGGACTCTCCTCTTCCAGTTCGATACGCTCCCAGCACTGCTCCCTGGCTCGCAATTCACAGTAACAGGCAGACAGAGACACATAAACCGGCCACGTCAGCCCTCTCCGCTCTCTGCCATCGTGGCTCCCAGGTTGTTTACTGGCCGAGTGCTGATAGGCACTTCTCTTTGTCTGTGGGCATTCGTTCCATGATTTATTTCACATCCTGGCCGGGAAATCCTTCTGTCCTGTAATTCCCAACACCTGGGACAGCTCTTGATGTTCACTTAATGATCTGCTAGGACCCAGAGCCAGCAGAATGAAAGGGCAGAATTACCCCACTGGGTTCTTGCGCCCTTGACACACTGTAGTTTGAGCAGGATCCTTATATGCCTCCTTCTGAGTCATGCCGCATGGTCCCCAAGCCCATTCTGCAAAGTGTCTTGGAGGAGCAATGGGTTTTGGCCGGTGGGGGTTAGTATTTGGCTCCCTCCCTTCCTCCACCTTTTCCTTCTTGTTTATGGCTACCCACCCATTCCTCTATGAAGACTCTAGGACTTCATTGAGTCACAGAAGACAGCCTTTAGCAAGAGCCCTTGCCCTGGTCGGGTGGCACGGAACAAGATGGAGTCTGTTCCGAAGAGGAATACTCCAAGAACTCCTTCAGAGAAATTAATTGAATCTCTGAGCAGCAGAGTCTGAGGGCCCTGAAGAACAAACACTCTGGAAAGGATGTGTTGGCTTTATGTGCAATAAAAGCCCTTCCTTGCAAAGGGGTCTCCTGTCTGGTGAGACTTTCCTATCCCTTCATGAACCTCAAAGGAGCCTGTGGGATTTTTTTCTTCCTTCACAAACGCTTTGGGATCAAGTGTTTAAAAGTTATATAGCATTGGTGGGGATGTAGCTCATTTGTTAAGAGTGCTTGCCTAGCATGCATGAAACCCTACGTTGGAGCCATAGCAACCAGTAACAACATGTAACTAGGGTATGGTGGTGCACACCTCAAATCCCAGGACATTGGAGGTGGAGACAGGAGGGTCAAAAGTTCATGGTCACCCTTGACTACATAGCAAATTTGAGGCCAGCCTTGCATATGTAAAATTCTGTCTAAGAAAAGTTATACAGTATGGAAGACAGCAGGGGGAAGACAGGAGGAGCCAGGCATCATTATTGCAAAAGCCCTGTTATATACAAATGGGTCCTCACTGTGGGGAGGAGGTTTTTTCCAGTGGTGTTATATAATTCAACTTTATATACTTCCTCCAAATGAGGTTTATAATTCAGCCACAAAAATACACAAGTAGAATATAGTTATCAAATATGATTTCCCTTTGACCCTTTTTGATATTTATTTTAAAAATGTATATGTATATATGTATATATTTAATTGTAATTTTATATTTTGTCTGCATGCATATCTATGCATCATGTGCATGCCTGGTGCCTGCAGAGGCCAGAGGAGAGCATTAAATTCTCTGAATTGGAGTTACAGAGAATTGTGAGTCCCAAATGCATGTTGGGACTCAAACCTGAGTACTCTGGAAGTGCTCTTAACTAATGAGCAGTCTCTCTAGACCCTGAGATATTTCCTATTTTACAAAGGACCTTGCTTGACCTCTGACGGAACTGACCGTGAAACACCCAGCTGACTGTCAAGAGGCTCTGGTGTGAGTGTCCAGTTTTGGAGGAATTCTGTTCCATTGTCTCATACTGACAACCCTGTGAGGTTGGAATTACTATCAGTCCCTTTGTACAGATGAGGGAACTGAGACATCTCCAACGTCACATGACCAGAGAATATTGGGGCTGGAGTACAGTCCAGACTGGCTGAATGCTAGAGCATCTCCACACACTGACACTATAGTGCATTATTTTATATTATTTATATACTCTGTGTGTGTGTGTGTGTGTGTGTGTGTGTGCATGTGAACATGTATGAAGTATGGGTGTGTGTATATGAGTGTGACATGTATATATGGTGGATGGGCACATGTGAAGGATGTTGGGTATCTTGTTTTTTCACTCTCTGCCTCATGCCCTTGAAGCAGAGTTTCTGACTGAACTTGGAGCTAAGCAGTCAGTCAGCAAGCCGCAGTGATCTTCCTGTCTCTGTCCCCGCCTCCAGAGCAGGGTTACAAGCCTGCCACCACACCCAGCTCTTTTGCATGTGTCAGGGTCTAAACTCATGCATGGGCAGCCAGCACTTTTACCCCTGAGCTGTCTGTCCAGCCCCCACTGCATCGTTTCCTAGTTCACCCTCCTGCTTGCCACGGTGCATGGAGACCTTGGCACCTTCTTTAGGTGGCCCTACTCCTCCCAGGTGCCCCTCCCAGGGTTGCTACTACAGCGTTGTCAGAAGCCGGGGTTCACAGCTGAGAGAAAATCACCTCCAGTTCTCTCCAGAGTGAGACAGCCCAGGGCATCGGCCGCCTTGATTGCCCAGAGGACATCATGTTGAAGTTGGTCTGACCTCCCGGAGCTTACTTCTTTGTTCTGATGACCTCTGCTTCCATCAAAAATAACAGGTTGCTGATAATCTGGCCCTCTGCTCTCCTGCTCAAATGGCGGACTTGGGATCTGCACTCAGAGCAGGCCTCTCAAGTCTAAAGAGCCCTTGTGCTCTGTATTTTGACAGGTTGAGAAATCCAATCCATTTATTTTGAAAACCCATTAAGCCCAGCCAATGTGGGATATTTAGAAAGGCCAGAATTTTGCTTTTGGTCAGAAGGTCACTGCTGTCATAAAGGAAGTGAAACAAAACATATTTTATCGTAGGGCTATAATTCCCAAACATTCTTTAAAAATACACTTTCAGTAAAATGAGACACAACAAAAGCACAGTGTATTGAATTGCCGGAAATTGCCCCCACTGTAAGCCCTCTTTGTTCAGGGGGCGTATTTAATTTTGCATCCCCAGTTCTCAGCCCCCAGGAGAGGCACACAGTCAGTGCTCAATAAATGCCTGCCGAATGAGTCTCAAAATAGTTTACATTGCTGCTTAACATTGTTCTAGGTATTAGTAGCTCTTGTTCCTGGCGACCGACCGTGAAGAATAGAGCATGTGATTTCAGTGCTCTGGGTTTTTTGAAAGTGAGTGCAGGAATGTGTGATTTGACTTATTCCTGCCGTCTTGGGTCGTGCTATTGATAATACAGGTAGTGGGCTTTTGTTAACTGGATTCTCTAAAGATAAACCGATTGATCCTTTTAACCTTGGGAAGGGGGCAGGGGAGACGTTATTATTTTTGTGTTACCTTCCGGAAGGGTGCCTAGGTATAGATCGCTACTTGAAAGAAAATAACCTTATTATAGGTGATCCCGAGTGTGTAGTGTTCAGAACATGATATAAAATCTTCTTTGATCTTCCTATCACATCCTTTTCACTCCATTGTCCCCCTCTAATGGGCACCTAGAAGTCTCTCTTTGGTTCTCTCCTTGTTCTCTTACTTCCCACATCTCCTGAATCTTTTCTTCCCATTCCTTTAGGCTCCACCCTGGAGAATTACTAGATATCCTCAACGCTCCGAGCATGACTGTCTCCATCATGATGAGGTGGTAATAAGTCCTGATCAATCATCCGATATTTAACTGGTTGTCACAAGGAAGGAATTTGTTTTTATTTTTGACTTTCTTGAGACACTCACTGTGTAGCTGTAGCCCCAGTTGGCTTGGAATTTACTATACAGACCAGGCTGGTCACAGAGTTGTGGGTAATCCTCCTGCCTCTGCCTCCCACGTGCTGAGATTATAGGCATGAGCCACCCACCCATGAGAAGAAAACTTAAGACCTGAGACCAGAACTGACTTTTCGAGTCTTTGGAGAGAGACCCAATCAATAGAGTTCCCTTTCTCTGCTGAGTTGTGAACCATCTCCGAAAGAAGACTAACAAGCTAGTGGAGAGGGGACCTTGAACCAGACATTAAGGAACATGACTGTAGACCAGTAACATTCCTAATACAGAATCTTGGAGTGAGGCAGGCTTCCCAATGGCAGTATGGGTCAGGCTGCCCTTAGGGTAGGCAGCACCCAATGATGATGTGCAGTTTCTCCCTCCAAACCCCCCAACACAGTGCTTTCCTCCATGACAGAAGGGCTGAGCAAAGAGCTGGAAAAGTCGGAGACGCTGCCTTTACAGGAGTCCCTTCTCATGAAGCACCACCTGGAAGAATAATAACAATTCCCTCCCAGTATACCATGTTTTATCAGCTCATTTTGTGTTAAGGCACTTGCCACTAAGCCCGCCTACCTGAGTTCAAGTCTCAGATTCCATATGAGGAGAGGAGAAGAGAAACTCTTGCAAGATATCCTGTGACCTCCACATTCATGGTGTGAAAATGTACACACACACACACACACACACACACACACACACCACATTAATTTAAAAATAAAATCCTATACCCATAAAAATAAAAGTCCCATTTTCTGGACTTTCTTGAAAAGCTAGAATGGCCTACAGACCAGCACCAAGCTGGTCTCCACAGCACTGAAGTCTTAGAGTTGAGCAGACAGTGTGTGTATCTTCATAGGGAAAATGGTTACTAGGAAGATGGCTGGCTGGATAAGTGGCTGGCTGGGCACACAGGCCAATGGGTTAACCTTGGGAGTTGCGTGTTTCTCTGTGGTATAGCTCTCCCTACTTCTCACCTGCCTGTCTTTTCTAGGCATTTTAATTTACTTCCTGTAGTTTTTTGTTTGTTTGTTTGTTCAAATGTAGAGTGAAGTTTCTTATTGGACCAACAATCCTATCTTCGCCAGTATTACCCATGTCTATGGATTATTGTCTCCTTTGCACGAATTAGCTTATCAAAGTCCCCATCTTTTTTTGATCCTACATATAACAAGTCCTCTTCCCTAGCTTTGGAGAGGATAGAGGAGATGAGGTACAGGGACTCCTGACCTCCTGACCTACTAAACAAATGAAGAAACCAAAGCTGGCCATTCAGGAGTTAGACATGGTGGCTTGTAGGAGGAAGGCACCGTACGGTCCTGTGATGTCCCCTATAGCACTGTACCCACGGTCGTTTCTGCTTTATTGAGCACCACTGATCTGGACGAACAGCAGATGCACATCTGAGTGTGAGTTCTGAGCTATGCTTTGCCTCCCTGGGGTGACACACTGAGTAAAGGTTCCAGATTGATCACACTGGTGAATGGGAGGAGGCAGCCAAGAGTCTTGGTCTTTAGCGTGCCACCATTCTGGTTCAGGAAAGAGAAGGCCACGCAGAGCAAGTCAGCACTCACTGGTGCATTCTTCTACCCTGGCTACCATCTGTAGGGCACACCTATGCTTTCCTTAAAAATGCTGCATACAGCGGGGGACAGTGGCTTATGGATATAAATAAAACCAGCACTTGGGAGCTAGGGATAAAAAGATCATGATTTCAGGGCCAGCCTGGGCTACATGAGACCCTATCTCATAGAACAAAATAACTCTTTCATCCAGAAACACTATCTTGTAGCAATTTGCCAAGACAACAAACACAAAAAGAGACATCTGTGTGTTCTCTTGGCCTTTCAGAGAACACAGAGTTATTTCTTCAGCCACACACATGCCAACCTACAAGGAGGATTACACTGTAACCTTCCATGGAATGGCATGCCCTGGGAATGTTATCATGGCAAACCAGGAGGAGTCTACGGTGTCACCCAGCATGCTGCTGACATTGTTGTAAACAGGAAATTTCAGAGCATGATTCTTGTCAGAAGAATAACTGTGTACCCTGAACGTATAATGTACTCTGAGAGCCAAAAGAATGTCCTTAATCAGAGAAGAAGGAAGCCAAAGAAAAAGGCAGCTGTGCTCAACTGAAGGCAGCCTGTCTTGCCCAGAGCAACAGCTCTGTGAGAGCTAATGGGGAGGGGCCTGAGCAGCTGCAGCCTTTTCTTGTGGCTTACTAGATACAGCAAATCCATAAACCCCAAAGATCTCTAGACTGCAAACAAAACAAAAAAAAGAATAAATCAGAAAGGCAAATGGCTACTAGGTTGAGCGGATAGATGATGGACAAGTAGAGAAATGGATGGCTGGATGGGCACGCAGATCCATGGAGTCATCTGGGGGAGTGTCATGATGCTCTTCTCTGTTGTCAAGGGAAACACTTAGGTTGTTTTTAGAGTCCAACTTGTAACACTTCAAGTTCAAACGCCAAGGCTGAGCAAACACAGATACTCCAACACTGAGGAAGTGCAGCAGATTAACCCGGGCTTTGTGGTCATTTGCGCCTTGTGAATGCCTTTGAGCGTCTGTTTCTTCAGGTCCAAAGTGATGATACCCTATTACCTCCCTCAAAAAAAGCCTACTAAGAGTTAATTGAATTACGTTTTGGAAAATATCAATTACCCAGTGTTGGGCAGACAGGAAGAAGGAAGGAAGTAGTGTGAGATTCAGTGATTCCTGGTGACTATTGAGTTATCTGTGTAGCTTTATCCCAGAAGTTAGCTTGCATTCCAGGTTACTAGCAAACTCGGGGCAGGGAGAGGCCCCCTCCAAGGGTGGCTGCGCTGTGAAGTTCAAGGACACACACCTGTAGCTGTGATTATGCATCCCGAGTGGGTGCTGTGTTCTGGTGGCGGCTATGGAAGGAGAGCAGCCTTCTGGATGGAGCTGTTGGGAAGGCATTGAGCAGGTGGGAGGAGCAGGAGGTTGGGAATGACTCCAGGGAAGGGATGCCACACCAAAGGGGAGAGAGCAGGTATGGGTGAGCCGTCTCTGGCCACAGCAAGGAAGGAGACGGCCCAAACTGGAGCTGTTCGTCGACTTCTTCCTAATACACACCCAGGAGACTTCTAAGAAGACTCTGCATCCAGAGCCTTCCACTGAGTCTGGCCCTGGAGCTGTTTTATTTGTAGTTACCTAAACCTCTTCGAGCCCCAGGCTTCCGATTGCAAAACGGGAAGAAAAATTTTCTTCATCTCTCTAGCATCGTGAAAGGTATGGCTGTAGAAGTTGGGGAGACGGCTCAGTTGGTCAGGTGCTTGCCTCACAGGAGTGAAGACCTGCGTTCAATCCCCAGCACCCACATTTAAAAAAGACAAGTAGCCGGGCCCAGTGGGACAAACTTGTAGGTATATGTGGGCCCCTGGAGCTCACTGGTTGTCCCCAGGCCTCCACATGCATGCATACATACATGCACATGCACACCCTTGGCACTCACACATGCACATAGGCAAAATTTAAAATAGTAATAAAGAACACCTTGGTAAATGATAAGGCACTCACACATGTAAGATCCAGTTGCTGGTAGCTTTTCACCTAGAAACAGCAGAATGCTTAAAACTCTAAGCCAATCAATTCCCTGGTAAGGGGCCCCAGGGCTTCTTGCTTACATTTAATAGTCAGGCTGGGTGTGGTAGCTCATGTCTGTGGAGCCACCTACTTGGAGGTGGAGGCAGGATTGCTTGAGCCCAGGAGTTCAAGGCTAGCTTGGCAGCATCATGAAGGCTCTATCTCAAAATCAAAGAACCCAATCCTCTTGTCTTGATCCCCTACAGTGGGCTCGGGGCAGCTGCTCAAGCTTCTCCTGACATCTCTTCTTTTATCGTTAGCTGATGTCCTGACACACTGGCTCTGTGGTTCACCTGGGTCAGACCTTTCCTGCCCCAGGACATTTGCACTTTCTGTTACTCAGGAAGAGAGTCTTGACCATGGCTGGCTCTCTGTTTTGATTCAGATATGGGACACTATCTTCTGAAAGAGGGAAATGCTCCTGTACTAGTTGGTCTAAGGAATCGTCCACTATATTTATTTATTTGTTTATTTTATGTATATGAGTGCTCTGTTGACTTTATGCCCGAAGAGGGCGTCAGATCCCAATATAGATGGTTGTGAGCTGCCATGTGGGTGCTGGGAATTGAACCCAGGTCCTCTGGAAGAGCAGCCAGTGCTCTTAACCACTGAGCCATCTCTCCAGCCCTGGTGTTGTCCACTCTTATCCTAACCTCACCTGTCCAGCTATGGTCTCTCCCTTTCTTCCATTTTTACCATAGAGTTTATCACTATCAAAACATACCTTGATTAGCTATTATGTGTTCCTTGATTGTCTCCTTGTCTCCTAATAGAAATTCCTTCAGGAAGAATTGGGTGTATCTTAGTCACTGATTCACCAATGTCATGGATGAGCCTGACACACCGAGACGTGCTCTACAGATACTTATGGCTGAGTTTAGCTGTAATCTCTCCCACCTTAGGAGCCTTCAGCAAAAGCCAAACATCTTGCAGCTACAGGAAAAAATTCCCACCAGTCCCCACCGAATTCAGACCAGGAGCTCTGTCTTTAACTCTTGCCATGTTTCAAAATCATAAGTTAAGGACTCAGAATACCATCACGGAAGAATCCAAATCACAAGCTTGGCCTGTCCATTGTTGAGACCAGTCAAGGCAAAACTATGCCAAGCTCACGGGCACTGGAGATATGGCTCCATGGGTAATGCATTTGCTATACAAGAAGGACCTGAATTCAAATCCTCAGAGTCCTCACGAAGTGGGTCATGGTAGTGTATATTCCCAGTGCTCCTATGGCAAGACAGAGCAGAGACAGGAGAATCCCTGCAAGCTCTTGGGCCAGCTAGCCTGGCATGTGTAGCAGCCAGCAACAAAGAAAACCCGGTCTCAGGACAAGGTGAAGGTGAGACTGATACCTGAGGTTGTCCTCTGACCTCCCCAAGTGGGCTGTGGCACATGTGTATCTGCACTTACACACGCACATGTAAACACATTGTAACTACCCACACCTCTCTGTCACACGTACAATATGCTAAGCTCACAGTTGTGGGACCGAACAAGGATGAGGACAATTGCCATTCAAGAGGAAATTGAGGGTCGGAGTCAAGGGGGACTCTCAGCAGACCGGAGTTGGGGGTGTGGTGGGGAGGGAAGCTTGTGAGACCGTTGTTAGAATTGGCTGGCGGTGGTGTTTAGTGAGGTAAATTGTGCCTGGTGGGTCCTGCCCGCAGAGATCCACATTGTAGGGAGGTGCTGGCAGATCCCTGACCCCATGTTCTGCAAAGTGCTGCTGCTGCTGCTGCTTAATGAGCCAGTCAGCCCTTCAGGTGCCGCCTACATTGTGGTAGCTCTTGCAAATTGAGCAGCTGAAGGAACATACTGGAGAGCAGGGGAGCTGATCCTTGACCAAAGTCTCTACTTCCGGCCCACTCGACCCTGGCTTTTTGACCTTAATGTCTAACACCTGTAATTGCAGCTCTGCCAGTATTGTTGCCGTTCTGCCAATCTACTGTGTCCACACCTACCTCAGGGCCTTTGCACTGGCTGTTCCCTCTGCCTGCGACCCTTCCCCATCAGATCTTTGTCTGGTTGGTTTCTAGACTGACTGTATAGCTTTGCCACAATGCGGCTTCTGGGAGAGGCCTTCGCTAGCTACGTAACCCACAAAGAGCACCTGCCCTCAGTCTCCAGCCCACCTGCACACTTCCTACTTGAACCAGTCCAGTGTAGAGTGGGAGAAGTTTGTTTTGCTTACTGCTGAACTCCTACCCACCTCCCAGAACTACAACTGCCTCTAAATATCAAGGATAGCAGAGACCAATCAGATTTACTGAACGGATGTTGAAGGCGTAGCAGGGTGAGCCACAAAGTTATGGAGAGCTCAGAGTGCTAATGTAGGTGCAGATGGGCGAGGCCAGGCTGGGAGGAGAGGATGAGACAGGAAATGAAGCAGGAAAGGCTCGAGGCACAGGCAAGCATTTTAGGAGCTTTATAGGACCCAGGAATAAAGAGATATTAAGAAAGTGTACTAAGAGCCAGGCATAGTGGCCCATGCCTTTATCTCATCACTTGGGAGGCAGAAGCAGGTGGACCTCTGAGGTTGAGGCCAGCCTGGTCTATAGAGTGAGTTCTGGGACAGCCAAGGCTACACATAGAAACCCTGTCTTGAAAAACCAAAAGTGAAAAAAAGCAGACTGTATTGTAATAACTGTCATTCTTGAAATTATTTGGGTCCAAACACATTTAGTCACAATGGTTCAGCAGCCACCAGGCACACGAAGACGTTCTTTGTAAGTGACGGGAAACTAACCTAATTTACAGATATGTAGCTTAGTAAATGAGCTTTTTATAACTTTTTATATTTATCTTTTTTGTGTGTGTGTACAAAGGTGTGTGTGTTCATATGGACAAGGACATGTCACAGAGTATCTGTGGAGGTCGTGACAATCTCTGGTGCTAGTCCTTGCCTTCCATCTTATTTGAAGCATGGTCTTCTGTTGTATACCACTGTACTGAATAACCCAGCTTAGCTGGCCCCTGAGCTTCTGGGGGGTTCTCTCATGCCCACCTCCCATCTTACAATAGGTGACAAGTGCCGCTGTGCCTGGATTTACACAGAGATCTTGTGATCTGAAACTCAGGTCACCAGGCTTGTATGGCAAGGAGCCGTTTCCTTAGCCCCAAATTAGTTTTTAAGACATTGTCTGAACATTCATTAATTTCAGTTCTTCTTATTGTGGTTTGAAACTATTCCCTGGGGTCCTTGGGGCTAGAGAACTCTGGGTCTGGTTCCCAAAGCTTCCAGTGGCTGACATGGCTGGGAGAGGGAAGACTTTCAGACAGCCCTGACAGTGAGATCAGGAGGGTCTACCGTCGTGGGAGCCCCTCAGACAATGCTACCTCCACTCAGGGAGCACACGGAGGACTCAGTGGCGGGTATCAGAGGCAGAATGACAGAGTGAGGGAATCCGTAAGGAAAGTAAAAAAACAACAACAACAACAAAAAAAACAAAACAGCTTTAGGAGGTAAGCGAGAGAGAGGGAGGACAAGAGGCTGGAGGGTGTCGATTAGGAGGCAAAGGGGTGGGCTGAGTTTGGCTGCAACCTTCCTTTCCTTATCTGTAAGGAAGATGCAGCAGTTAGGTTTGCTGCAGAAACAAAACTGTAGGAGAGAGACAGATACAGATCTCTGTCTCTCTCTGTGTCTCTGTGTTTGTCTCTGTCTCTGTTACACACACACACACACACACACACACACACACACACACACGACTGTAAGGAATTGTCATTCAGAATTATGTCTAGCACATAATAAGGGCTCAATAAGTGGTAGCCATGTTGACTAATTTTTATCACACTAGACATCTCTGGAAGACGATTGCCCTTACCAGGGTGTAGCAGCACACTTATGCCAGGGCGGTACCTGTCTCTGGGACATACACAGTAACTCTTGGTTGGGTTCAGGGTTTCACCGAGAGTTGAGAAGTGCCAACTTCTCTTCCTAGGACAATGACATGGATCTGTGAGTTTATTCCATGAATCATAAGCAATTCCTATGTCACAGGGCCCTAAGAAAGCCCCAGTCATTCCTTTGGGTAATAGATAGAAGTTGCTCCCCACCTGCTCCCAGCCCACTCAGGGCTGCTAAGAGGCCAGGCTTCTCAGGCTGGAGGACTCAAGCAACAAGCTGTTCCCTGCTGCACTTCCTCCCTGCCGTTGTTTTCTGACTTCTCTTATGAACCAAACATGGAGAGGAATACCCATCTCACCCACTACTTGGGGCATGTTGAGGATCAAGGCGTTGTGCACATGAAAACCACAAATTCTAGAAAGCTGCATAGGACCCCACGAAGTCTAGTACCCAATCTGGGACCATGTAGTCCACACAAACCCTCATTCCTGTATCATGGGCATTCTTCAAGTGTCTACTGTATGCTGGGGACTGTGCTAGACCCCCAAGAAGCACAGGGCAAAGGGAGTGAGCAAGGCCCACACGGTCTTCTTGGGGGCTTTCTTGGGCTCCTCCAGAACTTTCCTCTCTCCTGATTTGCCTTTTTTTTGTTTTGCTCTGTGTACACTCTGAACTTATTAAGTAACATTGGCCTTCTGTCTCATAGAGATCTTCAACTTGGTCAAGGCAGAAATCTATCTGGTTTTGCTCACTATTATAGCTCCATGCCAACCACAGTGCCTAGCACACAGTAGGGATTCAGAAATAAGTTACTGATAGATGAATGAATGGATAGATAGATGAATGGATGGATAGAGAGATGAATGAATGAATGAATGAATGAATGAATGAATGAACATTTTGTAAGTGGACAAGCATATAAACCACCAAAGTAACATCAGGCTCAAAGGCGCACCCTGGCAAAGCTGGTTCAAAAAGGCAATGAGCCAAGTAAAGGCTGTACTGTATTAGGTAGAGCTCAAAGCCAGAGTCAGCCATTCCCTCTGAACTCAGTGTGACCGAGTCGAGATGGACCATTATCTTCTGAGGCAGCTAACAGTTGCAGGAGAAGGCAGGCTGGGGGAGGGCTACTGGCCCAAATCAAGTGCTTGAAATTCTAGTATTCTCTCCCAGATCCCAGATGCTCACACAACCTGGCCTGAGAGATTAGAGCTAGTCTTCCTGTGTCTCCTGCTGTTATCTGACCCAACCTGCTGCCTGATCTTGGGGAGCCTGAGCCTGGGCCCCACCTCAGAGGGGCCCTGCATCTTAGCAGTAAAACTACCTCCAGCATTTCAGAAGGTTGGAGTAAAAGTATTCCACTGACTATGGAGGAGGAGAGGATTGGTCTCTAGAACGACCTCTTGTCCATAGCCTGCTAGCCCCAATGGTTTAGGTGCCGTAGGAGTGGAGAGTTACCATCATAACCAGAGATGTGAAATCTGCAATGTATCTCCTGGTGAGCCTTCTGATGTCTTGGATCTCAGCCTCCTGTGAAATTGCGTGGGGATACCTTCCACAGTCTATGACCCACTTCAGAAAAGGACTCTTAGCTCTTCTGAGTGAACTGATACAAGGTGTGCCAACTCTTCTAAAGAATTTGAAGGATTTCCATGTAGAACAAAGAGCAGACTAGCTGCCTGTGATTCTGGGGTGCTCAGCAAGCGCTGCTGAGTGATTGCCTTTGACTCAGTGAACCGTCTGTCAACCGTAGCTATTGGAGAATGAGATGAACCACACAGCAGGGTAGTAAGTTACCTCATCCAAGCCCGGGTGGTGACTAAGCCTGGCCTGGGTTCGAGCTGTGTGTTCTCTCCTATCACGTGTGCAATGAGAGCCGTGTCATGGGTCTGCTATCCTCAGGAGGTCTTGACACAGGAGCATGTAGAGATGCTTTAGCACAACTTAAAAATTAAAAGCCATTTAGTAGCTCAATATGTCAGCTCTGGGCATCTACGTGCACCAAACACTACAATCCTGTATAGGGCCTTATAATTATATATAACAATCACTGTGCTCTAGACGAGGAGATAGACCGAGTAAGTGACTTGTCCAAGGTCACACAGCCAGGAAGTGCAGAGCCCGGACTCAGCTCCTCACAGCTAAATTGCTTTTCACCCCCCTCCCCTGGGCTTCCTCACTACCTCTCTGCTCCCTTCTATTCAAGCGTGAAAACTAGAGCTTTAAAAAGTGACTTCTACCAAGAACATTCAGCAGAATGAGCCCAACATAGAACGACAACTCACAGCGACACAAAAGACCTGAACCAGAGGAAATTACCCTGCACAATTTGCAAATCACCTCGACAGAGTCTTCTGGGCAAAATGAAGGCTAATTTTAAAACATCCACATCCTCCGGGCCTCGCCCTTTCCCCCAGAGGTTCTTGGGGCCATTCAAGCAAAAATCCCTCTGCTATCGTTTGCATTGTTCTTGGGAGGGGGAAAGTGAGCAAGCTCTGGGGTGTCACTCCCCTGAGAGGGGGTGGCGGCGGGATCACACCTCATTTGGCACGACCAGACCAGCCATGAATTCATGTGAAGTTGGCCTACAGTCCAAATGAGTTAATTAGTCAGCTTTCCCCCAGAGAAGGTAGCCACTTGACCTTTCACAAGAAAATGAATGTGCTCCACCCAGTGACAAGAAATGAGGGCTCTGGTCGCCCGATAAAAACACAGGCATGGGAGAGCTAAGGTCAGAGCTTCTACCATGCTGCACCCTGTGTTGTGGGGCATGCTGGACATCATTGTTGATCAGAGTGCATGCCCCCTGGAGATCCAGGGAGGCTCTGGATCATGAAATGTGGTGGTGGACAGAATTTGAGAACCACAGAGAATCTGTGGGACTTGGAGTCATTTCCCCAGGTTTACACAGCAGTTCATTTATTATTTTAAAGTTACATCTACTTATTTATTGATTGATTGATTGATTGATTGATTGATTGTGTGTGTGTGTGTGTGTGTGTGTGTGTGTGTCTGTGTGTGTATGTGTGTGTGTAGGTTAGAGAACAGTTTTTGGGAGTCAGTTTTCTCCTTCTACCATGTGCGCCCTGGGGACTAGACTCTGTCAGGCTTGGCAGCGAGTACATTTACCCACTGAGCCACCTCACTGGCCACAGAGCAGTTTATTATAAAGATATGAATGTCCCAGATATGACTCTGAGGTCACTGTATTAATATTTCCCAACTCCTCCCCTTGAGCATGTTGGGACTCGCCGGCTTGTCTGTGGGTGTCTGTCCTAGGCTGCAAGGGCCCCTAGCCAATCCCAAGCACTCATGTGTCGCTGAGTCCTGGGGATGGTTGGATAATCATGACTTTTCTTTATCATGAGAATAAAGATGACTTTCACCTCCAGGAAATTTCCAAACCAGGCAGAATGTTCTTGGCTTTCCATGGCCTCCCGGGGGCCCTAGGCTCTGTGTCCCTGAGCAGCAGGGAGGATAGAATGCTTGAGGAGCAACCGGACTGTTCATCATTAGAACAAGGCCAGCAGCGTGGCTCTCACCTTATCAGAGCGGTTGGCCTGGCTGGATTCTATTAATTGCTGACTGCTGTTGGAGTTGGCAGATAGAGGAAACAGTTTACATGGCTGCACAGTGCCCCAGCTCGCAGCCTCTCTGAAACCGTATTATTGTAGTGGCATCATTGTGATTAGGGACAGTTCCCTGAGGAAGACCGGGCCTTTGATGACTGACTCACTTCCTCTCCACTCCACTTCAGGGTGATAGTGGGGCTGGCCCCATGGACATACTCACCCTAGGCTGGCCAGAGACTTTAGAGTCAGTCCCAGAGGAAAGGTCTCCAGCAGGGACGGCTCAGCCTTCCCCCAAACCAGGACCCCGAAGAAGTGGAAGCAGGACAGAGCCTCTCCCATTTCTGCTTTTGGTAACAACAACCAGGAACCTGTCAGTCACGAGTGTGTTACAACAGTAGCGAGTGCTTCGGGAGTGGGGAAGTTGGGCTTTACCGTCACCGACTGTGTGGCTGTGGCGGCTCCATTCTCTGAGTCGTGGTCTCCCTATTTATAAAATGGGGAATGATAAGAGGTTATCTGAAATGTCTGTTGGGAGGATTCAATGAACTAATTTAGTGTTTGTCAACACTAAATTAGCTATTGTTATCATTGTCGTAGTTCTTGTCTCTCTTTCCCCTCCAAAATCAACTGGACCTCTCCTCACAGGAGAAGGCTCAGAGCCATGACATGGCTGACTACAAGGGCTTAGAGAACAGGCCAGGTGATTCCCCGGGCCACAGCAACCTGAAAGAGCCCTTCTCTCTCACCCTGCACTCTCTAGTACTACTGGGTGCTGCCCTTGTCCGCCTGGTGCTGGAAACTTTTCCCCAAGACAGCCCCACAGGAGCTCCCCTGAGTCATACTTATCTCAGCCTCTGTCAGGCTTCAGGGAGAAAAACACCCTCTGTGCACAAGGGTGGGAACCAAGTGGGTCTAACAAAGGGCTCTGCCCTTTTTGCTGGAACCGGTGGGAGGTGGGGAGGGGGACTGCAATTGCTTTCTGAGGGGCCCAGGGTGGAGTGTGCTGCACTGGGTAAAAGTGCTCCTCATCACCCCCCAGCAGAGCATGTCACAGGGGCAGAGTGGGCTGCCAGCCTGATGGAAGCCTAGAGTCTGATTGTCTTGAGTTCACAACTGTCACATAGTAGTTATATGCTCTTAGGAAAGTTGTTTTTTCCTATCAGAGCCTCGATTTCTTCATCTGGTAAATGAGAATAAAAATATCCTTCTCAGAGTGCTGTGGCCAGGATGAAATTAGATACCTATGCAAAACACTTGGTCAAAAAAAAAGGGGGGGCAGTCTTTAAAGGCTAGCCTGCGTGGAAGTTTCTCTGAGTGGATAAGGGCCAGGGATGTCCCACCCACGTTGGGCTCCAGATAATGTGAGAAATCCACGGAGTCTGCTTAAAGGGCAAAGGAATTTATTAGGGGAGAAAAACTCACTGTACAGAACAGAATTGTCACAGGTTCTGGAATGTTGGAGCAAAGTCTCATGCTGTTCCAGCTGTCCAAAAGTTAGTCCCGAATCCAAGTCCCACCAGGGAGCAAAGAGAAGAGTACCTACGTGCACCCCAGGTCTTAAGGGTCCAAGAGGCCATGCCTCATGGGCATGTACTTCAAGGTCATAGGCAGGTAGAGAGCAGTTACCTGCTGCATCTCTAGGGGTGGTACTTCAAGGTCATAGACAGAACAGCTACCCACTACAAAAAATGCTTGGTCTAGTCACACATATAGCAAATAGCCAATAAATGGTAGTCACTTAGTGAGGGAAATTAGGGAGGCCCATTGGCAGGCTCCTAATCCCACAAGAGCAGCTCTCCCACTGCCCCAGAAGGGCTTGTGAGACGTAAAACAATCCAGGCACTTTTTGCCAGAATGCATTCCCTACACACTGGGATTTCCAGCAAATTGTTTTTGTTTACATTTCCTTCCTTCCTTTCTTTTTCTTTCTTTCATGTCTTAGTTGGGGTCTATTGCTGTGATAAAACACTGACCAAAAGCAATTTGGGGGGAGATGAGTTTATTTCGTTTACCTATCCCAGGTCACAGTCCACTGAGGAAGGTCAAGGCAGGGACTCAAGTCAGGAACCTGGAGGCAGGAGCTGATGCAGAGGCCATGCAGGGATGCTGCTTACTGGCTTGCTCCCCATGGCTTGCTCAGGCTGCCTTCTTATTGCACCCAGGACCACCTGCAGGGAGCTGGGTCTTCCTACATCCGTCATTATTCAAGAAAATGCATTACAGCCATGTGTGTAGGCAAATCTTATGGAGGCAATTTTCTCAGTTGAGGTTCCCTCTTCCCTAAGGACTCTAGCTTGTGTCAAGTTGACATAAAACTGACCAGCAAGTTAGTTTTTTGTGTGTATGGGGCGGGGGCACATGCTCCATGGTGCACATGGGAAGGCAGAGGACAAATTGCAGGAATTCGTTCTTTCCATCAATCCTGTGGGTCCTGGTGATCAAACTCAGGTTGTTACACTTCTTGAAAGGTACCTCTACCCGTTTGCTGCCCCCAGTAAACTCTTTAAGCTAGCGACCATATATGTTTTATTCACCACTGTGGACCTGGTATTAGGACATTCATTTAAAAATATGTTATGTGTACGAGTGTTTTACCTGCATGTATGTCTGTGTACCACATTCATGTCAGAAGAGGAAGTATGATCCCCTCCCTGAACTAGAGTTACAGACAGTTGTGAGCTGCCTTGTGGATGCTGGGTGTCAAACGCAGGTCCTCTGGGAGAGCAGCCAGTGTTCTTAACTGCGAGCCATCTCTCCAGTCCCTAGTGTATTCATAAAACAAACAAACAAACAAACAAACAAACATGATGGCCTCTCTAACAGACCACCACAAACTTAGTGTCTTAAAACAGCGCAAATCTATTCTCTTCCAGTTCTGAGGTTGGAGGCCTAAAATGGGTCTCCTGGGGATAGTGTCAGGGTGTCAGAGAGCCACATGCCTCTGGAGTCTCAGGAGACAATCTCAAGGTTGCCCCGGCCTCCTCCCTCTGTTTTCCAAACCAGCCTGGTAGGCATCTTCAGGTTGGACTCTGTTACCTTAAAGGACCCCTGTGATTATATGGGACCTGTGTGGATAAGCCCGATTGCCTGTCTGACCAACAGCACAGGGATTCCACCTGTAGCTATAATACCTCCCCTCTCCTTGTCACGTAGTACTGTGTGTCCGCAGGTTCTGGGGGCAGGACACTTTGAGGGCACTGCAATTTTGCCCACCACACTCAGGATGAAATAAAGTGGGCAAAATGTCAAATGCTGGCACCGGTGTGTGCTGTAGCTTGAACCCCCTGCTGAGGAAGGCCTCAGGATCAACAGACAGCTTCTCCTGAGACATAACAGTCACTTGTGAGCTGGGACTGGTGGCATACGCCTGTAATCCCAGCGTTCAGGAAGTGGAGGCAGGAGGATCAGGAATTCAAAGTCATCCTTGGCTACATAATGAGTTCAAGGCCACACTGGGTCAAGTGAGACCTTGTGTCTAAAACAAACAAAAACAAGCAAACAAATCAGTGTGAGAATGGTCGTATGGCAAGTGATTGCAACATGGGATGGGGAGGACGCCAATGGGGAGATATAGAGTCTTCCTGCAGTGCTCCGTGTCCAAGAATATTTATACAGTAAACACTCTGAGGACCAACTAGGTGCTAAGTGTTGGGGAGGCAGAGATAAGCAAGATGATGGTTGCTGCCTTCTAGGAACTGGCAGGACCAGGAAAACCTCCACAAAAGGTGTGGATGGCACCAGGGCTCGGAACAGGGGAAGGCTACAGATAGGGAAAACATGATTTCTAGAGGTAGTTTCCAGCAGAGTCTGGATTTGGAGTCTGGCTCTGCTGTGTCCTGGTTGTATGACATCTGATGAGAAGTAGAAATAATAGGAGGGCCGGTGTTGTTGGGAGGATGCTACGGTGTAGCGTTTGCCCCGTGCTTGAAAGAGTGTCTGACGTTGCAGAAGCCGTGTGCTGGCTGACGTTATCCCCGTCTTATGCTTCCCTCAGCCTTAACACAGCAGCAAGGAGTTCGGGATAGTCCAGCAGTTAGCAGAAGGTCACAGTTAACGATGGCTAATGGTGTCAGGTAGGCATGCTCATTTGGATGTGGATTTTCCGTTTTCAACTTCCCAGGGTGGGGTAAAGAGTCAGCTTTTATTCTGACGAATCCTGATTACCTCTTCCTACAGGCCAACTGAGTTTGACCTGAGGCAGCTCAGACTTTCCACAGTAGACCCAACATTGTGGTGTTCTTCACAGGCCTCTGGTGCCAGATTCTAGGGGTGGAGATCTGAAGAGCCAGCCGCTCTGAAGGTCGGGGTAGGGGTCCTCGATTCCCTAGGGACAGGTTCCTTATGACCACTGTCATATTTCATTTGGAGACACCCTTCTGAATACGAGCATCCTCAGGTTTCATCCTTCTTTAACCTGGTACTGGTGGCTGATGGGTAAGCAAACACGTCTGCTATCAGAGGCTAAAACAGGATTGTTAGGACATTTTCTCCATGGAGGTGCCAAAATCACTCTCCCATCAGCCAGGAAGTTCTATTGCTTGAGAGGAGCCAATGCTATCAAGAGAAAACATACCAGCGCCTGTCCTCTTGGGAAGGGAACCGTGAGTAATCCACCACGCTCCTTCCAGCTGGCCTCGGGGCCTTTGTTCAGCCCCAACAGGTCAGGAAAGTTTGAGCAGGCCACAGTTGTAAGGGGGTAATTCCAGAAATTCAACTTCATTTTTCCAACCCGGGGACCAGGGCAGGAGGCAAACCAAGCCAAAGCCATCAGGCAGATTTAATCGTGTTTTTCTCCTACTCGAAGCACATTGAGGGCATCCTATTGCCCTCGTGTTCAAGTCCAGTTCCTTAATACGCTCTGCCAAGGCCCTTATGACCTGAGCTTGGTGGCCCAGCTCTGCCTTCCGCCTCGTCTGGCATCCTCCGAATGGCATTCTTCCCTCAATTCCTTCAGTGCCTCGACTGAAACCATCAACCTGCACTCTCAACCCCGCACATTAGGTCCTGCTGGGTCTGGACAGTGCTGGTGAGCCCAGGAGAGCAGAGCTGCAGACCTGAGAAGGAGGTCCTGTAGAACTCAGAAATGAATGAAGCAGACCCCAGTGTGATAGCTTTCTCCAGCCAGCCCCCAAGTCCAAGCAACTGCTCTCAAAGTGGCTTTCTGTGTGTCCTTGTCCTAGTCTGCACACTTCTAAGGACGGGAGACCTGTCTGAGACCTCAGATCACACTTACAGTGGTAACCATGAGTGTGCTCAGAGAGGCCTGTGGGAAGTACCATCACTAATAAGGGTCGTTCACTGAAAAGGGCCATGTGCCACACTGTGCTAAAGACTTCATGTGCCTTATCTTTTAATGACTCGAGGGGAGGTATTTTGTCCTCACTTTGTAAAGTTAGGGTCCTTTACTCATTAGGAAGTGGTAGGCTAGAAACTGGAGCCCAGGTTTTTCAGAGCCTAGACCTGTCCGTACGTCAAAGGTGTATTGCTTCCTACGTGTAGACATGTACGTGGAGCTGCTGCTGGCTGATCTGTTGCCAAGTTTGGGGGCCTCCAGGAAGGGCAAGAAGATGTGATCAGGGTGGGACCTCTGTTGTTTGGCCTTACTTCAAACAAAGATGACAGCGGGAAACTAAAGCCCCTGACTTCCCTCCTCTGAAGACTAGAGCCGGGCCAAAAATAGGAGAGACAGGAAGCATTTGATCCCTAAGTGTCACATGAAGAAAAACATCCTGCCAACTCTGCCATGAGGGAGTGGCTGAGAGCAGCTGCCACCCAGGGGCCAGCTAGGAGGTCAGCTCGCCGGGAGGCATGAGCTAGACCCTCTGGGACTGCTATGGGTCTGGGGTATGCTGACAGTTGAGCATCTGAGCATTTGGGTTGCGGAGAAATCGTTATCCAAAGGGTTCTTACTGCGGTTCTCTACGACAGATGATATCCACCCACAGCTGTCATCACCCCAGTCACATCCATCGCTGAGCCCAGACGATGGCACAGAAAGAGACCTTGGATGCTTTTGGTTGCTGGCATTGGCATAAGGTCTCTCTGATGCCTTTCCTGAGCCTTGCTTAGGCTTCTTCCCACCTACCCTTCCTTCTCTCTGCTTGACTCAGGTCAGACCATCATGTTCTGACGCTCCCTCAGCTTCCTGTGTATTTTCCCTCAATACAGCTTGCATGCTCAGCCTGGCTTATGCTTCGTAGAGAACCTGGCTTAACTGTGAAAACATCCAGTGATTCCTCATCTCATAGCTCAGAAAAAAACAAATTCAGAGAGACAAAGGACTTTTTCTTTAAAAGATTTTTAAAAAAGATTTTTTTAAAAAAAATTTTTCATGTATGAATGTTTTGCCTGCATGTACATATGTGTACCACATACGTGCCTGGTACTAGCAGAGGTCAGAAGAGAGCATTGGCTTCCCTGGAACTGGAGGTATGGATGGTTGTGAGCCACCGTGTGGGTGCTGGGAACTGACTCCAGGTCCTCTACAAGAGCAGCGAGTGTTCCTAACCACTGAGCCATCTTTCTAGACTCGACGAAGGACTTTTCTGAGGTTATTCAGTGAACTCTTGGAGGACAGGAAATGGACTTTCCAGCTGGCAGGCCACATCTCTGACATCACGTGTGTTTGAGAGGGAGGAGAAGACTTATGTGGGAATTTCTTCAAAATAGTCCCCTCATACTTTCATTCAGTGCCCACCCGCTTGAAGGCTTCAAAGGTATAGACAGTACCTGTCCTATTTACATCTGTCCCAGACACTCCAGTCCCCAAAGCTTGGGCCCCTGACCGCAATGTTGAGAGCACCATTCAAATGAGAGGGTTGCTATTGCTCGTCAGCTGGGGCAGATGTGGACAGACAGACACCAGCACATGGATCTGCAGACAGCAAAACAGAAGATAGCTAGAACCAAGGGGGAGGGACCAGCACCAGCATGTGTCCAGACACTCGCCCCGTGGAGGCTTTCTGCTAATTTCTTTTGCACCTGGAAGGGAATAGCACTGCCTCATGGCTTCCATCCTGCTAATTGCCACCGTCTCCCAAATGACACTGAGCTCAGCGTCCTGATAAGAAAAGAGTCCTGATGGGGTGACTGCTCTGCGCTGAGCAAGGCATAGCTGTCACCGCAGCCCCCAGCCTGAACCATTAGTGGGCCCGAATCAATAGCGCTCAGGCAACGCTGCGCCTTGGAAGCGTGCATTTGGCACACTCGCGATTTCTCAGGCACTGCCTTTCTCTAACGTTGCACGGTCTACGGCCCTGGCGCCCGAGTCTTTCCTTCTCCCACGAAGTGCTAAGGGGAGTTTGCGAGCTCCAGACAGCATCAGCTTTCTCTCTTTGGAACTTGTAAAGAAGAAAGGGAGTTTTAACACTTGGGAGCGCAGGGTTGTAGGCCTTCATGGTGGCTTGTGGATGGCAAGCGACAGTATTCAACTACGGGAACACAAGCAAAGGGAGTTGTAAGGCAAAGCCTATTTGGAACTCAACCGTGGGGCAATGTGATCACTAGCCAAGCTGTTGGAAGTCATGGAGCGAGGACATTATGTGGGTCTAGCCTGGGCTCCTCACTTGGCTAACAGAAGATGAACAGGCTAGGTAGACTGTATCAGGTAAGTGAGTGTCCATTCCGGAAGAGAAGAGGATGCAGTAGGCCAGGGAAAAGTTCACTGTGCAGGCAGACATCTAGAGAAGGAAGCTGAAGGGCTAATGCCTAGTTCAGCGTGGTAAACCAGACCCCCTCAGCTCTTCAGACTTTCCTGTGAGGACTGTGTGAGAAATAAGGTCTAGAAGCGATGGAAAGAGCCTGGCACTGGATACAGACCAGGACACCGAGTGGCAGTGAGTGGCACTAGTGCTTGAACTGTCACTTTGAAACAGAGTTAGAAACATCGGACAGTTAAAGCCTTGGAGGAAGGCTGGAGGTGTGACCTCAGTGACACTGAAACCTTCGGGAAATCCTTCCTGGTGTTACTGTCACCGGAACTTTTTGTCTGTTTGTCTGTTTTAAATGAAGCCTGCTAATTTCCCAGCTAATAGGAACAATGTGAGGTTTCTGATGAGCTGGAGGATATCCAGATGATGTCTCTTGAATGCTAGAGAAGAGCATTGTGGGCCACCTTACTTCTGGACAGATACTGGGAAACAGACAGAATGGCATCCATATAGGATACCTTAATCCTTCTAGACTTCCAGCTCCTTGTCAAGGAGGTCAAGGGCTAGGGTCTGTTCTGTGCTGGCTTCTTGGAGACTAGCACTAAGCCTGACATTTGAATTGGCTCAGAAAACATTTTCTGAATGAATGAATGAATGAATGAATGCTAGCAAGCCAGTCAATGCTAATTGTAAAGGGTTACACATCTGTCCACATCTCCTTATTGAACCAAATGAAGTCCCTTGGTGTGGCTTTTGGGACTATTGGAGCTGAAACAGACCTCACAGGTTGTCCTTATCTGAAAACTTTAATGCTTGTTGGAGTGGAGGGAAGAATGAGAATTAAGGAGCCAGTGGGACAATTTTACGATTCAAAGGTGGGGCCTGGAGGAGAGGAAATTGGGGGTGGGCAGGAAATGCCTGTAGAGGTCCAGGGGTGAGATAATGGCCAGGAGCTTCACTTAGTACTGACTAGGGGTTTCCACGGGCTGGGGCGGGAGCTCGGCCCTGTGCTACTTCTCTCCAAAAGAATATGCTCAATAGCAGTGGGGGATGTGTCAAAGCAGTTCTTGACGAGAGGCCACATGCCGACGACTAGGAGACCATCTCCATCAGAGGTGTCCTCCTGGGTAACACATGGGATTGATGCTGCTCTTGTAAGATAGAAGAGATTTGCGTACTTAGGTACAAAGGGGCACAGGCAGGGGATGAGGCCAGTGCAAAGCACCAAGGTAGGAAGCTATGGTGTGTGCTTTTGTACCCGGGTGTCCTGAAAACTCAGAAAAGTGGGCAGTCGGAGAAAAGGTGAGGTAGGGGGGCTGCAATCAACCAAGGAGAGACTTTAATATCAATATATTATTTCTGATTCATATTCTACTTTTCTCAGGTGAGTGGATGAAGAACGTGAAAATGAACAGAGGATGAGCAAGAAGCAAGTAGCAGATTGTTTGACTAAATCTGTCCAACCCAGTGGTGACAGATGTTGGAGAGAGTCACCCTCCTGGGTGAGCCCTTTGCTTCAATGCCATGGAGCTGAGAAGCCATCTGTGAGGGGCAGCCAGGGCCCTGGCAGAGGCATGCTGACACTTCTGGGACAATGTCTACAGCCATGTGAAGATCTCCAGAAATCTCTCTCTCCATTAGACAGAACAGTTTAGCCACTTAGGCTAATAAGGGAAGTTAAGTAAAACAAAGTATTTCCCTCGAGTAAAATTTTAGGGGTGTCAAGCTCTCTGTGTCCAAACCGCTCACTTTGCTCCCTGACCCCACTAGATAACATCTGGAGTTCCACAATCAAAACTTCGTCTCTAGCCAGGAGCTGAAGTCACTGACGTCAGTCCTATACGCTACTGTAAGGAGGATGGGAAGGCAGGTTTTGACGGAAATGCTGTAAACTGAGCCCTGAAGATGGAAGATTTTCAGGGACCTGGGGGTGGGGAGAGCAATGGCCAGAGGAGCCAGAGTTGTAACCAAGCTGACTGAGGGCAGTTTTGCAGAGTTCTAGCAACTAATCCTAACACGTTATTAGGTGTTCGGTTATTAACGAAAATGTCTCACACACTCATTCTAACCACAGCATTATCATCAGTGAAGTGATTGAAATGGCTGCATTAGGCAGCTGAATCCGTAATCCTTGGCCTCTCTGCCACATAGGGGAGCTTGGCTAATCCTAACATTAGCAGGTTGCAGGACCTCATTTCCACAGCGCTTGCTGCAGAGTGAGGGATGCGGTTCCCAGGATCCCCGAGGAGACCTAGGGAGCTCTGGGGGATGGAAGTGCTCATTCCTACTGTAAAGTCCCCTGAGAGCAGGAGGCTGTTAAAGGATCAGTGTGGGGCCATTTTTCTTTAGTGGAACTTGCCTTACAGTCTTGCGGGCTGCATATTTCCTGGTTATCATAGTTGGGAGAAAAATATTGCTAAATGGCTGCATAAACACTTTTAATTGGCCCGGGCTCCCAAAATGTGCTATTTTTGTTCTGTTGCCAAGCATGCTTTTTTACTAGCTAATTATGCCCAGCATTTAACTTTCAGAAGAAAAAAGAAAGAAAGAAAAGAAACAGGAAATAAGGCATTCATTATTGGAGTGACAACTTTTCGACAGGCCCACATTTCAACATTCATTGTGTAATTTCCTGTCCCGAGCTAGCTTACAGTTAGTTGTTCCAGGAGGCCACTGGAAACAAACACCTCCTCCAGTGGGGGCTGGGAGGTGCTTTGTTCAACTCAAAATGCCTGTTTATTTTCCCCTCAGGCAGAGGGACAGGAGCCCACCTCCTGAATCTGCCCTGTTGGGCTCTGGGCAGAAAGTCCCCAACTCGGGTTTCTGCTGGGTGGTTTGTGACCAGCCCTGCTGTCAGGGGCTGTGCTGTGCCTGTTGTTTATGTGACACTTCAAAGCTCCTGGGAATTTAGGTAACTCTCAGAGTGACACCTTCCTCCCCCCCCCCCCCCAGTGAAATTATAAAACACAGCTAATTCCAGCCGGGCGGTGGTGGCGCACGCCTTTAATCCCAGCACTCGGGAGGCAGAGCCAGGTGGATCTCTGCGAGTTCAAGGCCAGCCTGGTCTCCAAAGCGAGTTCCAGGAAAGGCGCAAAGCTACACAGAGAAACCCTGTCTCAAAAAACCAAAAAAAAAAAAAAACCAAAAAAACAAAAAAACAACAAAACACAGCTAATTCCACTTTGTTAGGTGTCTATTCTCCGAAAGTGAATTATTTAGGCCACTTTGTGTGACTCATTTTCAACTTATTATATGGAAAGTATCACAGTGTATATTGTATATGCGTAAAAAGCACATAGATGATGATGTATATAGCTCAAATACCACGTGACTCCCACAAGGGTCAATAATACAGTTGTTACCGGCGCCCCGGACCCTCCCTACTACCCTAGTCCAATCATCATTTCTCCTTCCTCTTCAAAGATTCTCATGTTGTTTAAATTTCATATAAATGGAACCATATAATATGTGGTGTGTGCATTTTTATTTTAATGTATGATATCTGTTATTCTACTTGGCTTTATGCCTCATAGCTGTACCTCATTCAATACCATTAGTATATATATATTCCATATATCACTATAATGTGGGTTATCCATCTAACTATAAAGGACATAGAGGCTATTTTTTGTAGCTATTCTGATTGATGCTTCTTTGAATTAGTGCACATGCTCACACATTCTGGCTGAGCATGAGTGAGGAGTTGATATGTGGGTCATGCATATAGTTGGGGTTCATGTTCAAATTTTACGGCTTTGGTCAGATTGCAAAGCAGTGTGTGTACAGGAGACCTGATCCTTTCCCCTATCAACATTTGGTACTCTTCATTGTTTTAACTGTAGCATTCTTTGTTGTAGCTCAGGGTGTTTTGTTTGTCATACCTAGATATCGCTATGGAGGAACACATCTTTGTGTGCGTATTTATTATTGCACTTAGCATAGTAGTTGAGAAATAGTTACAAGTAATTGAGATCAGGAAAATGTTACAGCAGAAGGAGAGAGAATGCTCTGGAGTGCTCTACTGAAACTTTAGAACCCTCATCGCAGACTATAGCTGTGCTAAGGTAATGTGGGGGAATCACAAAAGCTCATCTCTGATTCGCCATCAAAACCTTTTAAAGCAACAAGTCATTGATATCTTCCTATGTCTTTAAGCATAAATACTCTTTTTCTTTGGGTGCTGGGGATCAAAGCAGGGTTTTGTGCAAGCACTCTACCACTGAGCTACACCTCAGCCTATAATATCATTTAAAGGTTTTGTTTTTGTTAGGTTTATTTTTTTGTGTATTATGTGCATGTTACTGTGCATGTGTATGTCTGTGTGTGGCTCAGAGAAACTTCTAAGGCTTATAAAATTTATTAATCTAATCGTATACAATTTCCAATTTTTCATTGTTGTTAATAATAATATATTAAAAACTCTTGTGATTCCATGTTTGGGTACATCTGCAAAGGTAAGCCTATTTCAAAATTATAGTACTTTTAGGGCAAACTGGAAGACACATAAGTGCGTATGATTAATTAATTAGTTAATTAATTAATTGGAAGACTGATTCTTTATATCTTCTTTATCATGTTGTGGTCTGTCCTTGGTGTTTATCAAAACCAGTGGTGAGCAAATGAGTTGAAATTACGATGGTACCAGACTCTCCATAGCCTATTTGGCTCCATATTACAAAACTGGTAATAACAGTTATTATTTATTGAGCATATTATATAGCAAACTCTATTTTAGGCACTTCATATCAGATGCTGCTACCATTTAATTATTATAGCTGTCTTGGTTTCTTTTCTGTTGTGGCAAAATGCCCCCTACAAAAGCAAGTTAAAGGAGAAAGATCTCACAGTCTCAGATTACAGGCCACGTGGCAGGGAAGTGACAGTGGCAGGCACTTGGAGGAGCCTCTCCCGGTCACATCCACACTCAAGAGCAGAAAGCAGTGAACACATTTACGCTAGTGCTCAGCTCTTAGATGGCCCAGCATCCTCTGCTCAGGGAATGATCCTCCCCACAGTTAAGATGGGTCTTCTTACATCAACCAATGTAGTCAAGAGTCCTCCACAGGCATGCCCACAAGCATCCCTGTCTAGCCTGAGACTCCCTTCCCAGGCAACTGTAGATTCTGTTAAGTTGACAATGCTAATCATCATAACAACCTTACAAAACGGGTGTTATTGTCATCCCAGTTTCTTAGGTAGAGGAGCTGAGACTTGGGAAAGGTTGAGAGTCTCACAAACACCACAGGGCAAGTGATAGAGGAGATGGGGCCCAGCTGACTCCAGGGAGTCTCAACTCTTGACCATCATGTCAGTGGGTCTTTGTGATTTTGGCCATGCTTTCCGATTTTATATATAGATGTATTTCACTGCCAAGAGCAATGCTGAGTGGTGGGATGATTTCTGGAGAGAGGAATGAGCTTCTTCTCCATATCCATTCTTTTACAGTTGCCTTTGTGGCTTGTCCCACTGAGAGTTGAAGATGATTTCCCAGCCCTGATGATCTGACTTGCCCGGTAGGAATGACCATGTGCTTGTCGTGAACCTAGATCTTCCGAGCTTGCTTTGGCTCTCTCTTGATCCTTTGATGGAAGATGAGATACCAGGAGGAAGGCCAAGAGGAGTCCCTAGATATGGGAGGATGCCCGAGCCAGCTGAGGTCAGCCAAGCCTCCTAAGCCAGCCTTCCTTCAAGTGTAGATGCCCAAGTGAGCATTCCTAAGTCCAGTGAAATCTCCCAGCTGACTCAAAGACACTCATGAGCAGTGCATTAAGTACTGTACGTCACTGAAGTTTTGTGATGGTTTGCATCGATTTGGGTTGCTAGGTAACACATACTGTGGTAGTTATATACAAAGGGTGAGATGATTTATGCTACAGTGTATATGATAGCCAATGTATAGGATAATGTTTACTGCAGTGCCTGTGTCTAATGGATGGGGTACTGACAACCAGGCCATGAAATGATTTGTAGCCCTGAGTACAACTTGGCCTCAGCACAATCAAATATCTAGCTGCCACTTAGGAAATTGTCTCTTTCCTGAAGCATGTAAGATCTATGCTCCTGAAGCATATGGAGACATGATTTCATGCAAACAGCAGCCTTGTACCGTTAAACCACTCAGGAGTACTGTGATGGCCTTTACCTCTTACTGTACACAGATCTCACAAGCTATGTACCACTGTGTGTGTATGTGTGTGTGTGTGTGTGTGTGTGTGTGTGTGTGTGTGTGTACTGGTCATACAGTTTAAGTTGAATTTTTGTCCTTCAGTCCTCAAGGAATCCAGAGTCTGTGGCAGGAGCATTTGAAAGACTACAACCCCTCCTGGGCTCTCTGAAGATCATGCATGATCCTTCTGTGACGAACAGGCCCGGGCTGGTGTTCTTTAAGTCAGCCTCATCGTCTTACATAGAAGGTCTCCTCCCACTGCTGGTCCATGTGTCCACCAGAGGCAAATAAGTTTATTAAGCAGTGTGAGGCAAATAAGTTTATTAAGGTATACAATATTTTGGGAAACACAATACCACATTTCCTCTCTTTTTGTCTAAAATTTAAAAAAGCTTATAACTAATACAAGAAAAATTATGTCCAATAAGTATATACAATATACACAGTCAAGATTACATTAACGATGTCTAGTCCATTAACATTTGACAGATTCAGATAAAAAAACTCCATTATATATATTAACAATGTCCAGTCCAGTAACATCTGATAAACTCAGACCAAAAAATTTTCATTACTTATCTTATTTAAAACAAGTAGTTCCTTTTTAAAAGTAGATTCCACCAGAGGTCTTGGAGATTTCCAGCATTCCAGTCTCTCCTATTGTACACTCCAGCTGAAGACTTCTATTCTCTTGATCCTTTTCTTTTTCTTTTCTGCTCTTCTAGTTCAGCTGTGTGTTATCACGTAACTAATCACCCACACATTAGTAACATGGCTAATGCTCATGTCGTCTACAGATCAGGGAATTGTAAAGGACATGGCATATGCTCGTCATTGCTCCCAGGTTTCTGGGGCTTGGACTGGGATGACTCGAATGGAAGGCACTGAAGTCACCGAGAAGCTTCTCCACACATCCCTGGCACGTGGGCTGGGCTAGCCCCAGATGGAACAGCATATCCACAGCATGATGTTTTCGAGATGGTTGTTTCTATGGCTAGTCCTAGCAGTGTGAGGCAAATGCTGCAAGGTCTTTTGGGACTTCTCCTTGGAACTCAACGTGTGGCTTTGTATCTCCCTTACTCGGATTAAGGTTAAGATAGCCACAATCCTGTTCAGAGTCTTGGAGAGGTGGGACACAGACATCATTTCTTGATGGGACAATTGTTAGAGACTTTGGAGCCATGGTTTTAAACTGTCACACCTTAGAACTGTCTACCCATTTTTCCTAGTTGCTAAGATCGCTTCCTGTGTATAAGAATCTTTTCACTGTGGGGAAGAAGGCTCAGCAGTTTAGAGGCCTTGTTGCTCTTGTAGAGGACCTGGACTCAGTCCTCAGCACCCACATGTGGCCCACAGTCATCCACAACTCCACTTCCAGGGGGATTTGGTGCTATCTTCTGGCTGTGGCAGGCATCAGGCACACACACACACACACACACACACACACACACACACACACATATATGTAAAATATCCCTATTCATGAAATAAAACGAATAGATCATTTTTTTAAAAAAGAATCTTTTCATTTAAAAAAACAACCCTCAAGCTAACTTGGTAGGGGAAGACACAGATAATTACAAGCATTCAAGTTTTCATAGAGTCATTCTAGCCCTATTGTGTGCTCTGGAGGCGTGTGCTGGAGTTTTGTGAGGTAAACCCATCCTTGCGGGCGTCTCACTAAAGCTGGACAGTGGCCAAAGCCTTGCTAGCCCTCAGGCACTGACGGAGGCACCAGAACATGGTTGCAAGCTTGCTACTGAACAAGAAAGGCCACAGTGTGAGGTTTGATGTGTCTCCCCTAGCTGGGGGTTGGGGGCTGAGAATCAGAAGCCGGGGAGGGAGCTGCTTAGAGCCTAACCCTGTGTTCCTAAACATGTAGGAATTTATTCTAGGTCTTTCTTCTTAGATTTATCTTCCCTCCGACTTTCAGGCTGACTCTGGCTGTCCCTGATAAAGTCTTGGTCTTCATCAGCCTCTTGGGGATGCTCCGCCCTGGGGCAAGGAACCAGGCACTCAGGGTCCTGATGAGATGAGAAAACAAAACACCCAGAAACTGCTCCAACCTGGAGTCCAGCAGCCCCGATTCTGTGGCCTACTCACGGAGTGACTTTGGACATGTGCTCAATCCACTAGAACTCAGTTTCCCCATCAGTCAAATCAGGGCCTTAACCTTGAAGGACCTCTAAAATCCCTTCAAAACTCCCTGGAGAGAGATGATTCCAGCATGCCAGGCACTCCTAAAATTTCAATCTTCAAGCTCAAGTTTATTTTCTGTCTTTTGCCTTACCGCTGGCTGGCTTGCTCTGGTGTAATTTATTTAACTGAGCCGTGCTGAGCAGTTTGGAACCGAGTTTGCATGAATCACTGTCCATAAAATCAAGTTAAGTGGATTTCATTGCACACAGCGCACCTGTGTATATATGCTGCAAGAAGAAGCCGGATTTTCTTGGCTCTTCCAGACCCCTGTTAGAATTGCTTCTCCCCTGATATAGCACTCACCCTGTATTTATTGTCCATTGTTATAACAGCTTCCTTCAGAAAGCTGAAAGTAAAGCGTTCGAAGCAATTTCTCCTACAGATCATTTTATATAGCTGTCCGGGTTTCCTATCTAGCCGGGAAAACTGACATTGATTTTCCCTATTTTATCAGAGTCGACAAATATCAGATCCACCTCCAATTCAGTCATCCCACAAATTTTTATTGAGTGTTATATGAAGTCATCTTGAGTTAGGTACAGGGCTGAAGTTCAGTGTTCTAAGACCCTACAAACCGGGTCAAGTGTTAAGCAACAACTTGGGCTTAAACAATGCAGGAGGATGTTGCTGGGCAGAAAATGGCATATTCAATATTTTCTGAGTGAGGAGAAGCCAAACACAAGGGGTGTGATACTGAGAAGGATTATGGGGAGTCTGGGAAGGAGGTTGAGTGTGTGAGGCTGATTTCAATTTGGACCGTTGCCCAGGTTCATCCCCCTACCCTCATGCCCCACTGACAACCTGGACAGCCATCGTCTGAGTTGATCATGTTCTGTTAAAGGATGTGACGGGGTGGGGGTGGAGATGACATTTATGGGAAGAAATGCCCAAAGGGTCTGCTCTGGTGCTTGTGAAAATGTATTTGAGAACCAGTGTGAAGGATTATAAAGGGATTTACTTCATTTTGTAACACAGCCAAAAGCACAGGTAGGCTATGACTAAAACGGTGGCTGAGGAGACTGGCCGTTCGTACCTTTGTTCTTATTTTCTATCGTGATACAGGAAATGTACAGTCTCTGTTCTGCCACAGAAAAAACATTTCACTTTTCCAGGCTGATTTCAAATGCTTTCAAAAAATGCAATTCCATTTACCCTCCCTGGGAGTCAGAGAGACATATACGAGATGCTGCAGAAGGGCGTGGTAGCCTGTGCTGCTGACAGTTTATTTATGTAACCCCTTTGAGAAATCCAGTTGATGAAAGTGACTAAGTTTTGGACATACTTGCTTGGATCTATGACCTAAGCAACACTTGACTCACTTCACTGGTTCCGTTGGTGGTGCTGTTTGGAGATTAGGTATGCCCACATGTCCCCAACAGCCATTTGGGAAGCTAATACGTTTAGATGGCACCATTTCTGTCCTGGGGGAGTAATGTTGTGCTCTGGTGAGCAGCGCTGTCCAATGGAAATGCAACGTGAGGCACACAGGCAACTTAGACATTTCTCTTTAACTCTAAGACCTTTAAACATTTTCATTGAAGGCTGGAGAGCTGGCACTGGCTGCTCTTCCAGAGGACCAGGATTCAGTTCCCAGCATCCACGTGGTGGCTTTGTAAACGTTTGTAACTCCAGTTTCAGGAGATCCTAACACCCTCTTCTGACCTTTGAGGGCACCAGGCATGACATGGTACACACACACACACACACACACACATATATATATATATATATATATATATATATATATATATATATATATACATACATATATGCAGGCAAAACACACATATACATAAAATAAATAAAAAGAAAGTTAAAAAATTATCATAGTTTATTTTTTGTGTGTAGGGGGCTATACATGTGTCACTCTGTGTGTGTGTGTGTGTGTGTGTGTGTGTGTGTGTGTGTGTAAGTCAGAGGACAATTTATGAGAATTAATTCTCTCCTTCCACCATGTGGGATGCAGGAATTGAACTCAGGTCATCAGGCTAGGTGGATCCTGCCCTTATCTGCTGGCCCAGAAAAATCTTTTGAAGTCAGTTGTCAGCTGGTGCATCCTAACACCCCGGAAGACTGTCTCGGTTTATTCTCAACAGCAGGTCCCTGTGGTGATATTTTGTTTGTGTTCTAACAAGTAAAGCTTGCCTGGAGATCAGAGTGCAGAGCTAGCCACTAGTTAACCATGGAGACCAGGCAATGGTGGCACACACCTTTAATCCCAGCACTTGGGAGGAGGAAATAGGAAGTGATAAGGCAGGAGGAGACAGGAGCTCGGTACCTTTCAGGCTGAGGAGCTGGTGAGGTAAGAGGTGGCTGTGGCTTGCTCCTTTGTCTCTCTGATCTTTCAGCACTTGCCCCGCTATCTGGCTCTGGGTTTTTATTATTAAGACCGATAAGGATTTGCACTACAGGTCCTATTATAATTTTTCCCTCAAACCTGGTCCATGAGGGACAAGGAACCCTGGAAAAGCAAGTGGGTAAACAGAATGGCCCAGTGCACGAAGCCTGGACAAGTTGTAAATATGGTATAAACAAAGGTAAGAGATAACATTTTAAAGAGCCAAGCAATGTATCAGATCCTGTCTCTGGGAATGAAGCAGAAAATTATATAGTTGAGCAGAGTCTTGTCAAAGCCAAAGGCTGGGTTCTTCATTGCTTGCAAGAGGGATTGGAGCGAAGCCTCGGTGGTTAAAAGTACTTACTGCTCTTGCAGAGGACCCAAGTTCAGGTCCCAGATCCTACATGGCGGCTCCCAGTCATTCCTAACTCCAATTCCAGAGGTCAGATGCCTTCTTCTGAACTCTGAGGGCATAAGGCATGCATGTGGTATACGTATATACACACAGGGCAAACACCCATACACATAAAAACAAATAAATGAATCTTTTAAAAAATCCACTATAAGTGAATCTCTACAACAACAACAACAGAACCCTCTAGGGAGCCAAGGGGCCTAGAGAAGGACTGATAGTCAACAGAGGCTTGTGCTAATGTGGTCATCAGTAGCTAGGTAAAGCTATTAAGCACTTCTAATACATCTTGTCTGAAGTAAGATGTGCCATGGCCTAAAGTCCTTATCTGGGTTTGAAGATTAAGTATAGAAAAAAATGATGTACTATTGCTCATTGGTCATTTGTAGCAAAACCTGCATTGCATATTAACTATTTCATCTTTTCTGATTTTTACATTTTATTATACTATATGGATATTTAGCCTGCATGTACATCTGTGCAACACTTGTGTGTTGGTGCCTGATGACCACAAAGACAAGAAGGAGTGGATTCCATGGAACTGAAGTAACAGATGGGGCGAGCCACCAGGTGGGTGCTGGGAATCGAACCCAGGTCTTCTGGGAGAGCAGCAAGTGCTTTTAACCACTGAGCCATCTCTCCAGCCATGTACACAAACCATTCATTAACGTGAACACCATAAGGATTTAGTATATCCACAACACCGTGAAACCTTCTTCTCTGTCTAGTTCTGTAACATCCTCGTTATCTCAAAGGAAACTCCCCACCCATCGAGCAGGGAATGCCCATCCCCACTTCTCAGCCTCTCTTAAGTACCAACCTGCTTTCAGTATCTGTAGATTTGTCTGTTCTGGATATGTCACTTGAATGAAATCATAATGATGTGACTTTTTGTCCCTGGAGTCTTCAGTTTTCATAGTTTTGAGGCTTATCTATGGGGTAGTATCTATAGGTTCTTCATTCTTACCACATTCTGTGAGACGTGTGCTGCTCACTGCTCACAAGAGGGGAAGAGCATGACACTTTAATCCACCAATCTGCTGTTGAACATTGACTTATTTCTACCTTTGTTGTTATTGTTTTTGAGACAGGGTCTCACTATACAGCTCAGGCAGGCTTTGAACTCATTATTTTCCTACCTCGGTTTCCTGAGAGCTGGGATTACAGATATGCATCACTATACCTGCCTCCATCTTTGAATTATTGTCCATAGTGATACTGTGAATATGAAGGTTCATGTACAAGTTTGCATTGCAATGTCTTTTTTATTTTTCTCTGCTTCTTTTAGGTCTTTGCCTAAGAGTTGACCTGCTGGGTCATATGGTGATCCTATATTTAACTTCTTGAGAAATGGCCAATCTGTTTTCCAGAGTGGATGAACCATTTCCATCAGTAATGAACTTAGGTTGCAACCAATTTCTACACATTCTTGCCAACTCTTATTATTTTGTATTAAAAATTGCAATTGGGGCCATAAAGATAGCTCAGTAGTTAAATTCATTTGCCATGCAAGTCTGGCAACCAAGTTTGATCCTTGGAACCTATTACAGAGGAGAGAGCTGACTCCTAAAAGCCTGGAAGTTGTATTCTGACCTGTACCCACATGGCATGGTGCACACATACCCAAACATCATATTCTTTCCTTCCTTCCTTCCTTCCTTCCTTCCTTCCTTCCTTCCTTCCTTCCTTCCTTCCTTTCTCTCTCTCTCTCTCTCTCTCTCTCTCTCTCTCTCTCTCTATCTCTCAAAAACTGAAAAAAATTACTTATAGCTACTCTAATGGGTATGAATAGATATCTCATTATAGATTTTAAAAAATTAACAATAAGCTATTTTAAGAGCTATTTTAGATTCATAGAAAAATTAATCAGAGTAAAGAGAGTTCCCATTTACCCTCTGTCTCCATTCATGTACAACCTTTCCTAGTGTCAACGCCTTGAACCACAGTGATACATTTGTTTCAATCAACATGCCTATGTTGATGCACCATCATGGCCTCAAGTCCACAGTTTACTTCCGGTATTGTACAGTCCATGAGTTTTGGACAAATGCACAGTGGTGTGTATCCACTGTTATAGCATTATCCTCTGTACAAGCAGTTTCACTGCCCTAAAAATCCCATGTCCTGCTCATTGTGGTTTTGATTTGCATTTCTCTAATGATTGAAGGCATTCAGCACCAGTCTAGTGGTTTTCAGACAGTCTTGAGAAGCCCCTTGAGGCCCACCATGGTGAGAAAGAGGGGAAGGCAGAGCAGGTGGCAGTGGTATTCAAGATCCTCACAACTCTGTCAGTCACAATCATTCCACTTTCATCTAATCAACATATCGTGAAATATTCTGCCAGCACCAATGGTGCTGAGGCTAAGCTAACTTTGACCCTTGATCTTGTCTGCAGTCCACTCCTGGCTAGTGTCTTGAGGTTGTGAGTATGCCAAACTGAGAGTAGAGGCTGATTTTCTGGTCCCTTCTCTTTCTGCTCTACCATCTTGTCAGTAACAACAACAATAAAGACAATTACCCATGTCTTAAATGCTTATGTTGTGGTAGGTGCTGATTTAAACACTGACATGCAATTTCCTCATGACACATCTCTGCGTTTTATGCTGTGGTAGTTTGAAAGTAATTGGCCTCCATAATCTTATAGGGAGTGGCACTATTAGGTGTGGACTTGTTGGAGTAGGTGTGGTCTTGTTGGAGGAAGTGTATCACTGTGGAGGTGGGCTTTGAGGTCTCATATATGCTCAAGATACCACCCAGTGTCTCAGTCCACTTCCTGTTGCCTTCTGATCAAGATGTAGCCAGCGCCATGTCTGCCTGAATGCCGCCATGCTTTCTGTCATGATGATAATGGACTGAACCCCTGAACTGTAAGAAAGCCACCTCAATTAAATGTTTTCCTTTATAAGAGTTGTCTCTTCACAGCAATAGAAACCCTACCTAAGACACATGCGATGAAGAGGTGTGTTCACATGTTGTGATGGCCAGCTTTAATTGTCAACTTGACACAACCTAGAATCACCTGGACTGAGAGTCTCAATGAGAAACTGTCTACATTGGATTGGCCTGTGGCTATGTCTATAGGGAATTGTGTTAATTAAGTTGATTGATAGGGGAAGACCCAGCCCAATGTTGGTGGCATCATTCTCTTGGATATTATTGTGTAGCAGTTCGCTCTTTGATTGAAACATTCCTTCCTGCAGGGAAGCTCCTTAAGACAGAAGGCAACCAGATTCACTAGGCCCCTCCCTCCAAGAATAAGCAGTAAGATGGCTGGAATTTTAAGTAGAAATAAAACCTTTTCTCACCATTTTTTTTTGTCAAGGTATTTTATATCAGCAACTGTGTTAGTTAGGGTTTCTTTGCTGTGATGAAACACCATGACCAAAAAGCAAATTGGAGAGGAAAGGGTTTATTTGACTTTCACTTCCATTTTGCTGTTTATCACTGAAGGAAGTCAGGACAGGAACTCAAACAGGGCAGGATCCTGGAGATAGGAGCTGATGCAGAAGCCATGAGGGGTGATGCTCCCCATGGCTCGCTCAGCCTGCTTTCTTGTAGAACCCGGGACCACCAGCCCACGGGTGGAACCACCCACCATGGGCTGGGCCCTCCCCCATTGATCACTAATTGAGACAATGCCTTACAGCTGGATCTCATGGAGGCATTTTCTCAACTGAAGCTCCTTCCTCTCTGATGACTCTAGCTTGTGCCAAATTGACACAGGAAACTGGCCCGTGCAGCAACAGAAATGAAATGGGAACGTACATGGATGGAAGACTTCTCCCCGGCCTGCAAAGCTCCTCTCCAGCCTGCTCAGTCCCCCTTCCACTTGCTCCCCCTCACATACAGAAGGCCTGTGGTTCTATTGGGAGGCCAGCCCCCATCTCAACATCCTCTCATCACCCTGTCCTTGTCTCTCCATGGTAAACTCTTAAACCATATGCCCTTCAATAACTGGCCACTAGGTTTTCACAAAACCCTGAGAAGGCACTGATACTCTCTTTTCAAATGAAGGAAGTTAAGTCTTGGCTGAGTAAAATCAGTTGCCCGAGATCACAATTCTCAGATTCATATGCTCATTAACTTAAAGAAACTTGCACAACCGCTCTCTGGTTCAAGTCACTGGAGTAGGTATGATGCGGGAGAAAAAGATGCCAGCCAGCCAAACAACATCTTCATCCTCAAAGATCACGATGAATGGAAGAGGTAGACAGGAACACGAGTGTCTACAGTACAGATGATCCATGAACAACATGGGAATCTGGTTCCAATCCCCATGCAGCAGAAAATCCATTTATAGCCTCTGATTGTTCCCAAACTGGAACTAATAGCCTTATCAATAACACAAAGCAGCTGATTAGCACACTGTCACTGTTTCGTGTATTACAAACAGTGCAAACGTGCATGAGCAAGGAGAGATCACTTTCTGCTGTTCACACACGTTGAGAAGTGTCCCGCAACGTTTTCAGTGGACACAGGCTGCAATAGCTGTAAAGTCATCGTAGCAGGACAGTATGTCCTGTAGTCAGATTTCTACAGCTGTGAATCGACCATGCTTCCTCACGTGTGCTTACATTTCTCTTGGTGGCCAATAGTGCTATATGTATGTAGTCTGTGGGAGTTCATGTGCACAGTTTTGGTAAGTTTTACCTCTTTATACAAGGCTTGAATATATTTCATGGTAGTAAATGATAAAATAGACTATTAAGTGGGTCCGCATGACTTGGTCCTGGGTTGTTCAAGGGTCGACTGTATAAGGTAAGAATCGGAGGTATAACCATATACATGTGCCAAGATTTTATTAAAACTGTCTCAACTGTGTACCGTGAAAAATCCCAACAAGCAGAGGCTTAAAGTGTTGTTTTGTCACAGAGAGGGGATCTGGAGGGAAACAGACTCCTGACTTGGGGGGAGGTCATCTGAGGCCCAGTCTCTTTTGACACTCTACTTTATGAGGCTTATGGTCCAAAATGGCACTGGGCCACAGGCCACTCTACCTGCATCCCAGGCAGCAGGCGGGTGAGGGAGGAGGGTAAACATAGAACATGTTATCCGCTGAGTCAGTGCCCGCTGCATGGCTCGTCAGCGGTTCCGCCTTCTGTTCACAGCTTACCCGCTGACAGGGCTGACTTAGCCTCTGCTACTTGCGTGGGGAGATGAAGGTTTCATTCACACATTTTTGTCATACCTACTAGAACTGGAGTTTTACTTCAAGGAATAAAGGGAAAAACAAATGTTTGTTACATGTTTACTTGAAATACTTAAAATATATATTATTTTATTTTTAATTATGTGTGTGTGTGGGAGAATTATGTGCACATGTGAGTGAGTTCAGGTGCCTTCTGGATCTTGGGAAGGGTACCGGGTTCCCCAGAGCTGGGGTTAGAGGCAGTTGTGAGTTTCCTAGTGACAGTGCTAGGAACCGAACTTGGGTCCTTTAGAATAGCAGCAAGTGCTCCTAACCACTGAATAATCTCTCCAGCCCCTGGAGTACTTTTTTTTTTTATTAGTAAGACTTGGCAAAGACTGTAACCATCTAAAAGCTTGTTTGTCTCAATAAATTTATTAATAAATCCATCACAGGCATGCTTAAATATTGTATTTTAGGAGGGCAATTAGTGATGTGGTAGACAGTTTACAATGTCATGTTAGGTGCAAGTTCCTGGGCTCCAAGCAAATTTGAGCCAGGAAAAAAAAAATAAGAAAGTTACTTGGTGATATAAAGGAGTTACGGTGCTGTGGCTGTCTTTTAAGAAGAATCTTTATCATTGAGACATACGTTTGTGGATGGCATGGCATGATGTATGGAATTTGTTCTTATAGTAGAAATGAAAGAGTGAGGAGGCTTAATATGGATCAAACAAGAATGGCTATGAGTGTGATCACTGTTGAAGCTGTGAGTGAATAAACAGAGATCTGGGGCCATCTTTTACATATGTCTGAAAATTTCCATAGTAAAAAGTTTTTAAAAATAGAATAAGTATGAACCACTTAACCTCTGACTCATTTTGCAAAGGAACTAATAATACCCTCTTACAAGGTGGAGTGGAATTCAGCATAATCATAGGGCCTGTGGACAACTTTGAGGTGAACAAAGGGACCAGCAGGGATACTCACTCCGGCTGGATGGGTCTAGAATAAAGCGCAGTTGGGTCCTCTGACTGCCTCCCACCCTCACATCCCCAGAGGTGGCCGGCAATGCTGGGGAAGGGCGCATTGTGAATCCAGTGGCAAGGCAGGCCTCACAGCACTCTAAGAGCACTCCGTGGATACTGGCCTCGGTCTGTGCAGGTGGCCAACCACTGACTGTGTACACAGCTGTCCAGGTCTCTATGGCAGACTTGCTCACAGGCACCATGCTCTACTGACTAGCTGTGGGGCCTCTGGTAAGTGACTTCCCTCCCAGGGCCTCAGTCCTTCTGTCAAAGACTGTTTGATACAGATTTTCTGGAAGTCTATGATTCTTTGGTTCTTGTTTTAACCTCAGCACAGTGGCTGCACCTTAATCTACTGCTATCTCAGCCAGCAATTGCAACTCCTCGGTTACCGGCCTGCTTCTCTGGCAGCAACCTGGCCGCTCAGCCTGGTGAGAATTCTGTTCCCACAGGCACCGGCCCTGTTGCTGCCGATAAAGGTAGCTTTAACTAAATCTCTATGGTTCTAATTATGTATCTGACTCAAGATTCAAAGGCTGGGGTGAAAACCTACAAGCTCAGAGAGGCTGAGTAGCAACCAGCTAACCCTCTCTCCTTGCTGGAGTCCATGGAAGACCCATGCTTCTGCTTCGCCAAACCAGAAAAAGCTGCACCACTCCAACCCCCCCCCCACTACTTCCTGTGCCTCTCTATCTCTCCTGGATGCCCATGAAGGCTCTATGATTACTTTCTGTCAACTAGTTGCTAACAGCAGCCTCCTGACCCAAGGTTAATTTTATTTAATTAATGCAAATGCAAATTACAGTGTGATCAAATATCCCCCCCAACAGATTCTGGGAATTTGTTTTCAGGAGAGAAATATTAATTAGTGGCAAAAATAGTCAGCATTTTTTGGATGTCAAGCTATGGACCAAGAATAAAGTTAAGTACCTTTTATGCCTTAACTCATTCAATTCTTACAACAGCCTCCACGAGTCAAGTCTGTTTTAATCTCATTTAAAAGAAAAATGAAAAGTCCACTCACTAAGGGTAGGTGGTCAAGGTCACAGAGCTGAGCTTTAAACCCAGATGGTGTGACTGAATCCTACAGGCAGGGGACAGGCGTGAACTGCACAGCATTTAACTTCAGTTCTGTTCCGAGGGCTGTAGAGCTCTGGGGCCACGAGACAGGAAAGGGCCAAGCATTCTGCCGTGGATGTAGAGCCATCCCAAGTGTCCACGGTGGGGCTGAGAACCAGCAAGTTTTCAACGTCCCATTTAGGTTAAGAAGATACCAGACTGAGGTTAGGGGTTCTGTGGTCTGAATGTCCTCTCCAAAACTCACACTGACATTTCATCTTCATTATGAGATAATAAGAGGGCAGGAAATTAATGTGGGCATCTGCGAGTGAAACTTTTAGGAAATAATTACGTTTTAGCCAGGTTGGAAAGAGTGGGACTCCAAGTCAATGTAGCATTATATGAAGGAGAGGCAAAACCTGAGCAAAACCTGAGCTGGGACACTCCATCCTTGCCTGTCACAACTCTACAACATCTCCACCAACAAAAAGCAATAGCCAGACATGGGCACCTGATCTTGAACAACCTAGGCCCAAATCAACTTACTTACAAATCATGCAGTCTGTGGTATTCAACTATCACAACAGAAAATGGCCTAAGCTAGCTGGCAATAGTTTGGCTTTATGGTGATAGTTTTGGTTAGCCCGTACCTGCGGAGTACTATCCTGAGGTTTTATTTTTCATTGATTTTTGTGTCAGGGGCACATTTGGTACATGTCAGGGTAAGATAACAAACTTGCAGGAAGAGTTAGTTCTCTTCATCATGGGAGTTCTAGGGATTGAACTCAGATCATCAGCCTTGGCAGCAAGTACTTGTATCTGCTGAGCCATCTTGCTGGCCCTGAAATATTTTTAATATCATTTTGACAAAGGAGAGCATATCGTTTGTATGGGAGGATAACCAGGCCATGTGATTGACGGCCCTTCAAAGCCCAGGGTCTCATCCATTTCATGAATATGGATGGAGCTGCTACCTTCTTTTGGATAAAGTGACTCAAAACCACTAGCAATATTCCATGGGAGAAGGATTGGTACCAGCCCAGCTTCACCAGTGTCTAAGCTTCGGCAGCTCTACATTTTGACATTGTTTTGAGGAACCACACTCTTTTTGTTCTTGAGGAAGGACTATGTTATAGAATATTATTTTAAGGTCTGTTACTTTTGTTTATGTTGCATTTGTTTAACTCTGTGAGGCTGTGTTACTGTGCCTGTCTAAAACACCTGATGGTCTAATAAAGAACTGAATGGTCAATAGCAAGGCAGGGAAAGGATAGATAGGGTTGGCAGGCAGAGAGAATAAATAGGAGAAATCTGGGAGTAAGGGAAGAAAGCAAGCAAGAAAACAAGAAGAGGAGGATGCTAAGGGCCAGCCACTTAGCCACACAGTCAGCCACAGAGTAAGAGTGTAAATAAGATATACAGAAGTAAGAAAAGGAAAAAGCCCAGAGGCAAAAGGTAGATGGGATAATTTAAGAAAAACTGGCTAGCAACAAGCCAAGCTAAGGCCGGGCATTTATAATTAAGAATAAGCCTCCACGTATGATTTATTTGGGAGCTGGGTGGCAGGCACCACAAAAAGAGCAAAAACAACCAACTACAGGGCTGTGACTGGGACTCTGGGGAGCGGCTTCAATGTTTGCTTAGAGTGTCATCCTTGAACGAAAAGACAAAGACAGAAAAGAACAGAGACAATTCCTCAGTAGCATCTACGAGAAAGTAGACAGCTTGTTAATATTTCTGAGACCCAACCATTTAGATTGTTTTCTCAATTATAACCTCTTGTGTAATATTTCTTTTGTTTACTAAAATTCTGCAGAGAGTATTTCTGCTGGCTATTTTTAAAACCCACATAGGGTTCAAGATTAAATTCCAAGTACTTTTAAAAAGGCATTCTTAATCCTAATAGACATACCTTGTCTTCCTCCCTCAAGGCCAGGACCTAAGTCCTTTTCTTCCTTTCCTTCCAGAGCTTCCTGGGTCAGGGTGGAAAGGGCTGTTGTCAATGTGCTAAGCTTTACCTTGAGGGATGAGTGAAGACACCCTTTAAATTACCCATAAAACCCTTTGATTCACTCAGGAGAGGTTGCCATGGGCAATTTGCTAAGCTTATTGATTATTTTCTGTTTAAATTAAAGTTTGATGTCCTGGAACAGGCTGTGCAGTGCATGGAGTTAATGGAAAAGGTTGAGATGGAGGGGAGAGACACTCACTGGGGAAATGGAGGGTATTCAAGGAGAAAACAGGGAGTCTATGAAGAGGAGATTGCCGGCGCCAAGTTGTAGTAAATATGATAGCAATAAAAAAGATAGAGAATGGAATTTTTTTATGGAGAAGGGCGGCTTCCCAACATTTAAAGCCCCAGAGAGACATGGGGAAAACATATTAATTACACAAATGTTTGTTGAGGGTTCATTTTATGTCAAGGACTGTGCTGGGCCTGGGGAGAAATAGAGAAGGCAACACCATCTTTGACTTAGTGGTGTAAGTCTATGGCTCTCCAAAGGGGGCCCCTGGGTCAACTGAATGCCTGATGCCTGGTGTATGTGTCAGTTTTCTGTTACCATAACAAAATACCAGAAGTAGTCCACTTTATAAAGAGAAGAAGTTTATCTCACAGTCTAGAAGTTCAAGGACCTCACCCTGACATTAGTTCAATGTTCTAGTTTCATTCTGTCCCTGTCACTGTCTGATAAGTCACTACAACCAAAGCAACTTGGGGAGGAAAGGGCTTATTTGTCTTACATGTGCATGCCCATCACTAAGGGAAGCCACAGCAGGAACTCAAATGGGAATCTGAAGTAGAAATCGTGGAGGATTCTGCTTGCTGGCTCTCTTGTTCACGCTCATCTAGCTTTCTTACACATCTCAGGACCACCTACCCAAGGAGTGGTCCCACCCACAGTGGGCTGTGCTCTCTTACATCAATTAATATTCAGGATGGTTCCCCACAGACAAGTCCACAGGCCAATCTGAGCTAGGCAATTCTTCAATCTAGGCTTTCCTGTCAGGTCACTCTAGGCTGCATTAGGTTGACAGTTATTTGTAACTGTGACAGTCAGCAAAGTAGTCTATGACAGCAGTCTATGAAGAAATGGAGAATATATCAACCAGACAGGAACCAGAAGTGAGTTACTCAGGTTTCAGATTTTTATAATGATTCATTCAGAGATCCATGAGAACCACCTTAATCACCCCCAATGATCTTCCACTGGACCCCACTCCTTCAAGGTCCCAACACCTTTACACTGGGACGCTAAGGACCAAGGCTGCAGTACACGAAACTTTATAGGCCAGACCACACCCAACTACAGTTGAAACATCCTGCACGCAGGTGCTCAGGCCTTACCCCAGACATCCCAAATCAGAAATTCTGGAGTTGGGCCTTGTCCCTTGCAGGAAATTGGGATGTGGGTTACAATTTGAGGAACTCAACCCGTGGAGTGGACATCAGAGGAGGCCAGCCTGGGTTCATTACTGCCAACATCTGTTACCGATTTATCTGGCAGGTGTTATTACAGTCACGTCACGTGAAATACTGCATTTCATCCTGATGGCGGCTCTTCAAGGAGAAGATTGAAAGGAGACTTTCTGGAAGTGAGGAAGGCAGAGTTCCTGTGTAGAGCCTAGCCACCCTGCTCAACTGTCTTCCAGGGTCCAGTCCCCCACAGGCTTTGTGATTCATTCTGCCCTGGTCAATGTGATCTTCAGATAGACGTGGTTTCCCCACACAAGCTCAGTCATGAGATTTTCGATGCTTAAGGACAAAGAGGAACTAAAAGGAGGGCAGAGAGTGTGAGATGGATTAGGGAGGAGGCCAAGCTGTGAGGAGAAGCCTGGGTAACAACCCCCTCCTGTCAGTGGAGCTGGCCTTCAACACCCATAGAGGGCCACATCCTATCAAGAAGGCCAAATGCCCTTAGACTTGCTTAGGCCTTCGACTCTGCCACTGATAATGAGTTTGCTTTCTAGTGTTGCTGTAACAATGAAGTGCTAGCTTCCTAGGGCTCCTGTTACAAATTGCCACTAAGCGGGGCTGGCGAGATGGCTCAGTGGGTAAGCGCACTCGCCACCAAGCCTGAGAACTTGAGTTCAATCCCTGAGACCCACTCACATGGTAGAGGAAGAGAGTCAACTCCCACAAATTGTCCTCTGACTGCCACCTGTATGCTATAGCACACCTATGCTCCCTCCAGTAAACAAATAAATACATTTAATTAAAAAATTAAAACACGAAGTACCACTTACCTTACAACTTAAGCCAACGTGAATTCATTCTCCCATATTTCAGGAGAGTGGAAGTCTAAAATGGGAATGTTGTCAGAACCATGGGACTTCTAGAGCCTTGGTTCTCAACCTATGGGGGTCAAGCGACCCTTTCACAAGGTTCTCCTAAGGCCACTTTTCATATCAGATACTTGCATTATGATAACATTAGCAAAATCACAGTTATGAAGTAGCAATGAAATAATTTTATGGTTGGGGATCACCACAACATGAGGAACTGTATTAAAGGGTCACAGCAGTAGGAAGGTTGAGAATCACTGTTCACTGTTCTAGAGGTTTTGAAAGAAAATTGATTTCCTTCTATTTTCTAGCTTCTAGGGGCTACTTGCATTCCTTTGCTTGTGGCCTCCTCCCTCCGTCTCTAAGGGCAACCGTGTAGCGTTTGTTCTCCTATCTGACTTCTGTTCCTGCCTCTTTCTCCCTAGGCCCACCCCTCTTGCCTTCTTCTTATAAGGACCATGGAAGTACCCAGAGTGCCTTCCCAACTCCAGCTCCTCGTTTAATTACATCACCAGGTCATTTGGCCAATAATCTAACACAGTGACAGGTTCTGGTGATTAGGATCTGAGCACTGAAAAGTGGGACACCCTTTCTATTCTTAAGGAAGTCCATCTCTCCTCCTGAATGCAGCAGCAACACTTCTTGGTCCTGATCTTACAGGAATTGGCAAATCATTTCAATCACAAGTGTAAATGTTATCATCCTCCACAGAGAAGTCGGGTAAGTGTGACGGCTCTGACGAAGCAATCCCAGCTTGCGGGAGAGCACAAGTCTGAGGCCAGCCTGGGCTACACAGTGAGCTTCACATCAGCCTAGGATAATAGCAAGTTCTTGTCTTAAAGAAAATAGTGAGGGCTGGAGAGGGCTAAGGCTCCTAGCAACAGTGGGTATGTAGCCTGAACTGCCATCTCCTGTGACCAGATCGGTGCCCAGGCCAATCATCATCAGAGAGGCGTCATCTAGCAACTAATGGAAACACATGCAGACCCACAGCCAAATAATAGGCAGAGTTCGGGGACTCCTGCAGAAGAGGGAGAGAAAGGACTGTAGGAGCCAGAGGGGTCAAGGACACCACAAGAAACTCACAGTATCAACTAACCTGGGCTCACAGGGGCTCACAGAGACTGAACCGACAACCAGGGAGCCTGCATGGAACTGACCTAGGCACTCTGCGTATATGTTACATTGTGTAGCTTGGGCCTATTGTGGGACTCCTAACAGGAGGAACAGGGGCTGTCTCCAACTCCTTTACCAGCTTTTGGGACCCTACTCCTCAAACTGGGACCCTATTCCTCAAACTGGGTCCCCTTGCCCAGCCTTAATACATGGGGATTACTGCAACTTGATATGCCATGTTTTGTTGATACTCATGGAAGACCTACGCTTTCCTAAACAGAAATGGAGAAGTGGATTGGGGGTGCGTGGGAACAGAGGGGTGGGGTGGGAGGGAGGAACTTGGAGGAGAGGAGGGAGGGGCAACTGTGGCGAGGATGTAAAATAAATATATAAATAAATTTATTTAAAAAGAGAACAAAAAAATAGTACTGTTTATCTACCCTGTTGTGTTGATTCAGTGTCTCAGTGTGTGGATACTGGGGTGGGGCACTCAATAAAAGGCAGTTACAACGACTGGTTGGATTTTTTTTTTTTAAGAGTCTTAACTACGGGTCATCACAGACAGAGCCGAGGCCGGTTCTCTTGAGGAACCAACCACCCAGTGACTCATAGTATCATGCAATGCTTGGAAGAAAAGAAGCAATAAGCTCAGTCCCACGATGCCCCAGTGATCACGAGCCTGTGGGTCTGTCCATCGCACTCAGTGAGGGTCAGCATGCGTCTCCCACCTCCTGGGGGGAAGCAGGGGCCAGGGCCAGGGCTGCCCACACCTCTCGGCGGCGGCGGCTGCTGCTCCCCTGGAACTGCATTTGCTCGTAATCAGGGGAACAGAAAGCAGCAGCCGTGTCCAACAGAAGAGAGACATTAAAGTTGATTAAGTGAGTGGGCCAATTAGCGTCTGGCTTCATGCAGTGTGGAGTTAATTAGCCTCTACATAACAACAGCAGCTGCCTTACTGGCGGGGCTGGAGGCCCAGCAGAGAGCCGCCACAGGAAGAGGGATAGGGCAGTGCTTAATAACTTGGCTGCAGTTGGCCCTGCCCGACTAGAAACGGAGAACAAAGCTCGGGGCAAACTTCTTTGCCTGCTTCCAGGCTGGGCACGGGGTAGGAGCCAAACTGATCCAGGCTCCTGCCCTGGGGAGATGCCAAATTCCCACCTCTTCTTTTTTTCATAATATTTTAAATGTATTATTTGAGAGTTTCATACTTGTATACAATGTATTTTGATATCTATCCCCTACCTCCTTCTTCTGGTCCTGCCAACATATTTCCCTCCCAACTTTATGTCTTCTTGCCTTTTTTTTTTTTTATAACCCACTGAGTCCAATTAGTGCTGCCCATGAGCTCATGGGTGTAGGGCATCCACTGGAACACGGGCACCCTACCAAAGGCCCCACTCCCCGAGAAAAAGGGCTCTCCTTTTCTTGCAGCCATCAACTGCCAATAGTTCCTCAGCCAGGAGTGGACCTGTGAGGCCCCCCATCCATGCTGGAATGTTGACTGGCTTGATCTGGTGCAGGTAACCTCAGCTACTGTGGCAAAGGCCGTATCATGTCCAGAAGACAGCATTTCATAGCGCTTCTCCTCAACCTCCAGCTCCCTCCGTCCATCCCCCATAATGTTTCCTGAGCCCACAAATGGGGGCTTGATATAGAGCTGAGCACTCAACGCCCATTTATTTTCAATACTTCCACCAATTAGGAGTCTCTGCATTAACGGCTGCCTACTGCAAAAAAGAAGCTTCTCTTGCCGATGTTGATAGCAGTAGAAATCTATGGGTGTAAAATACAAATTAAGAGGGCAGTTTGTAGTGGAGACACATGAACTGTGGTCCAATAGCTGAGGAGCCCCCATGGTACTGGACTAGGCCATCTGGATAAGCGAGACAGTTGTTCGTCTTGAACTGTTTGGGTGGCCCCCAGGCAGTGGGACCTGGACCTGTCCCTGGAGCATGAGCTGGCTTTTTGGAGCCTGGTGCCTATGGTGAGACACTTTGTGCAGGGAGGAGGGACTTGGACCTGCCTCAACTGAGTGTACCAGGCTCTGCTGACTCCCCATGGGAGACCTTGCCTTGGAGGAGGTGGGGATGGGGGGTGGGTTGGGAGGGAAGGCTGAGGGGTGGGAGGAGGGAGGATGGGGGAATCTGTGGTTGATATGTAAAATGAATAAAAAATCTCTTAATTAAAAAAAAAGGCAGTTTGACAACATGCCTATTTAACATATGAAACATAGTAGGTTCACCATTAGACCTCTGATCTCCCTCATGATGATCATTGTGGCTAACTTTCAAGCACCAGGTATGATTTCCCTTCTGTGGAGCAGGCCTAAAATCCAACCAGGACTCAGTTGGCTACCCCCATAGCAGTCATGCTATTACTGCACCAGTGGACACATCTTGCCTGGCCAAACTCCCACTTCCTGCTTGAATTCCTTTTTCAGACTTGACAGCACAACTTACTTCCCATTCTAACACAATTAACTGATCCACACGGTTTTCCTTGATCCTCTACGCCATATTTCACCCTGTTGCACAATGATATTCCTTCCTTGCCACATAAAGAATACATACTTACTAGGGAATATGTGGAAAGTATAGAAAAACAGAAAAAAATAGCCCTACTGAAGTAGATTCTTTCATTCATTGGCCATTAAATGTTGGTGCTATTCTAGGTGTTCAGGCAAAGTATAAGTTATTTTTCATCCTGCAAGTCAATGTGTGTGTGTGTGTGAGAGAGAGAGAGAGAGAGAGAGAGAATGTGTATGTGAGAGTGTTGTGTGTGTGAGAGTGTATGTGAGAGAATGTGTGTGTAAGAGAGAGCAACAGAGACTGTGTGTATACATGTGTTTGTGCATGTGTGCACTCCTATGTGTGGTATTTTATAAATTGGACTCACTGTGTATGGTCTTTAATAACCCACTGTTTCAGTAATATGTCATCAACATTTTCCCCATCTCATTAAAATATTCTTAAAACTTCTCAGCCTACATGGCTTCACTAATTACATGTCATAGGTATCTGTCTATTTATGCCTCCTGATTCCTCTTCCAATAATTCTTGAGGATATAGATGAGTTATTTTTTCCACAATATGCACAAGAGATCAGAGCCTAGGTCAAGGCCAAGTGTGTGGTAGGCACTCTTTTAAAATGGTGATGAATTCATAAGCAAATAAGTAAATTTAACCAGTCCTTTTTCTGGCCCACTGAGGTTATTTCCACTTCTTTACTTTTATAAAAGATATTGAATCAGTTACAATTGGGTTCAGTTACAAATGACCCAATGCCTCCCTAAGCACAGTGTAAAGAAACAAATTTATTTCTCCTTTGCACCAATTCAGGAAGTTACTCTCTCTACCAGCATGGACTCCATTCCCAAGGCTGCCTTGTTGCTCCAACCAGTGAGGAATAAAAGCAAGGAAGACACGGGCCCTTCCTGTGAGGACCCTTCCTGGAAGTTCCATATGCCATTTCTGCTGGTGTTCTTGTTAATCAGAATTTAGTCACAGCCACATCCAACTGCAAGGGATTCTGGGGAATGTGGCCTCAATTATGTACCTAATATTCAGTGTAACTGTTAATAAGCCAGAAAGGGATGAAGATTGGGGAACCATTAGCCAGGATGGCTTTGGCACCTAGATTGACCTAAATGGCCCCTCCCTAGTGTGACCCTTCGTTTCTACACGTGGGTCTCTTGATATTTGTTGGTCAGCCTGGCTGCTTGGACTAAGGCCTGGGACCTGCACGTGGGGAGGCTTTCAGTGCGTCACCTCCCTGCTGTGGGCTTCATCCTGCCGGTTGACAAAGTAGTCATCGCCAAAGATTGACTCAATAAAGATGCCCCATTTCCCGGAGGATGTTTTTCCAATTAGTGGGAAGAGGAAGTTGCAGCTGTGAGGACAGGAATCAGGGTTCTGAAATGCAATGATTATTAGTAACAATCAATCAAACGGCCTCATAGGACAATGGAGGAAAAGCCAGCTCTCAAGGATGGTGTGTGGGAAGGGGATGATGACAGGCGCCTGGAACAAGAGACAGTGTGGCCCGACTGCACTGTCGCCAAGCCCCTGAGATGGCGAGGGACTTTGTAACAAGGCTTTACTGCCTGCAGTAAAAATCCTGCCAAAAAACGCATTCAGGACCGTGCGGGGAGACGTGCATTCATTATTATGCCCCTAGCAGCTATCACAGGAAACCATCTGGGCTCAGTTGGCCTATAAATTCGCAACTTGCAGTTGGGTGGGCTATGGGGAATCAGCCAAGCAGGAAGTGAAGGTGTGAAGTGGATCTGGCAGGTTCCACACGCAGGGTTCCCGCTGAACATTGCTCTTCCTGGCAGTTGTTTTTCTTTTAAAATGTGTATTGTGAAATATCACACACACACACACACACACACACACACACACACACACACACCATGAAACATAATGTACACTTTAACAACATTCACAAGATGAATCCATGAAAAACAATCACAAGGGTCAAAAACGGGGCGTTATGATCCTCTGGAAGGGTCCATGTGCTGCCCCACAGCCAGCCTTTTTTTGCCTTCAAAGACAGCAATCCTAACTTAAAGAAGATAATTTTCAATAAATGATACAGTTTAGTTCATTTGCTTTTGAACTTTACATTGTGCAGAACCATGGAATCTATGAATATCTGAGCTTCAGTTTAATTTTTGTACTCAGTATTATCTTTAAAACATTCTTCTATATTGCATTATGTTCCATTTTGTTCATTTTTGTTATCAAATACTATTCTATGCTTTAATTTGATTGCTTTTGCACACTTTACTGTTCCTGGACATTTGAGAGCATTTTCAGTTTGGGTTTATTTCAAATAACACTCTTATGAACATCCTTGTGCACGTACGTGTGGATTTTTCCATCCCTGTGATTCTCAGGCTTCAGCGTGCATGAAAATAGCCAGTCAGCTCGCTGAAAAACAGATTCACTGCCTCTCCCTAGAGGGTCTGATTTAGTAAGTACAGACTGAAATCCAGAAGTTTTCATTTCCAACAAATTCTTTGGCCGTAAAGCCCCTGCTGCTGCCTCGGACTGGGCAGCACTCCCAAGCAAGGATGGAGAAACCATAGCCCACAGGCCACTCCTGGCCACAACCTGCCCGTAGATGGTTTAGGATGTTTTTCCTTTTCCTTTTTCAGTGCTGGGAATGCACATGCCAGGGAACTGCCCCAGACTGAGACTATTGCCTAGAACGACTGCTTTCTGTGTGTGCATGCATGTGGTGTATGCTCACAGCTGTATACCACTCTGGGCCTTATTCCCTTGAGTCAGGGTCTCTCTCCGAACCTGGAGTAAGGCTGGTGGTCAGCAAAACCCAGTCATCATCCTGTCTCCCTTTCTTGACCCTGCTGGGCTAGGATTAAAGATATGTTCATGAGCATACCCAGCTTTTTAGGCTCTGGGGATTTGAACTCTGGTTCTCAGGCATGCACAGCGAGTGCTCTTATTCGCCAAGACATTTCCCCAGGCCCAGGGCTGGATTTTGTTTTATTTAAAAAACAGTTTTATTTTAAATGATTGGGAAAAAATCCGGAGAAGAGCAATATTTCATGACACATGGAAATTAGATGAAATTCAAATTTCCATGTCAATAAATAAAATTTTAATGGCATAATAAAAGCCATATCAATTTTTTATGCATTGTCTATGCATGATTTAATGCTAAGCAGAGCTGAGCAGAGACCACATGCCCCCCCAAAACCTAAAATAGTCACCTCTTTGATTTTTTATGGAAATTGGGAGTGGTACTATACCGTATGTGTGTGTGTGTGTGTGTGTGTGTGTGTGTGTGTGTGTGTGTGTATCAGCCACACAGTTAGTAGACACTGCTGATTTCTCAAGAAGATGGTTCCTACTTTACGTTTCCATCAGCAGCAGAAGATGCCTGTCATGCCAACTTCTCAGCAACACTCTGCCAGGCTTTGAGTTTGGACTGTTCCATCAGTGGTATCCCGTTCTGGCGTTTGCACTTTCCTGATTACTAATAGATGCTAAACACGTCTCTAGAGCAGTGGTTCTCCACCTTCCTAATGCTGCGACCCTTTAATGCAGTTCCTCATGTGTGGTGACCACCCCCCAACCACAAAATTATTTCATTGCCGTTTCATAACTGTAATTTTGCTACTGTTATGTATCTTCATATATGCATATACATATGCACACACACATATGTATGTATACGGTGTGCAGGATACCTAATATGTGATCCGCATGGAGGTTGTGACCCACAGGTTGAGA